>NC_060232.1:32105421-32724588 GCF_021155775.2 Neodiprion pinetum | reverse complement strand
GTTTAACCTTGTCGGCGGACTCGGCCTCGAGGACAGGCGCAGCGTCGTCCGATATGTCCGAATAAGCAGGACTCTGAACGTCCTCCCTTGACGAGTCGACGATCGGCGCTTCCAGTGGTGACGGGTGCGGGCTGCCACCCGGGGATTTTCTCGACTTCTTTTTGTATCCCTGCGGCTTCGGTGTGCGTGGATCTTTGCTCTTGTCTTGCTCGGGCATAAGGGCAGCCGTAGGCTTCACCTTGAACTGCGGCATTTTCGGATGAATACTGACACCCGAATAGGGCTGCAAATGCGACTGCATCTGTTGACCGGGGTGGGCAGGGGTCGGAGCCTGGAGACTCCCCAGACTCTGTAGACCGGGATGTTGGCTCGAGAGATTCTGCACTCCCTGAGGCTGCTGCATTCCCGGTTGTGGCGCAGAGTGCTGAGGCGGTGGTGGCTGACCGAGTTGAACCTGCCCGGGATGCTGTACCGGTTGCATTTGGTGGGCAGGTTGCATTTGTTGTTGCTGTTGTTGCTGCTGCTGTTGCTGTTGTTGTTGCTGTTGCTGCTGCTGTTGTTGTTGCTGTTGCTGCTGCTGTTGTTGTTGTTGCTGTTGTTGTTGTTGTTGTTGTTGTTGTTGCTGTTGTTGTTGTTGTTGATGTTGCTGCTGCTGCTGTTGTTGTTGCTGTGTGGGTAACTGCTGGCCAGGTTGTTGCATTTGCTGCTGTTGGCTTTGGAGCGGTTGCTGCTGCTGAAGCAGCGGGTTTTGCGACTGGTGTTGTTGTTGTACCTGCGTCGGCTGGGGCGGCTGGGGAATGTTCAACGTTTGGGGCATGTTCGTGCCGGGATGCGGCGAAGGTACGGGCCTCGGGGATTGGCTCGGATGCGAGCTGGGGCTTTGCGGGGCGTTTAGGGGCTGCTGCGTCTGTTGCTGAACGGGCCTTGGAGGCGGAGCCGTCGAAGCAGGCGCGGGAAGGTCGTCCTGGCCGAACCTGAGGACGCCCGGTTTGACGATGCTCTTCTCGGGGATTACCGGCGTCACGGGTTCGATACCAGGCGACGGTACCCGAGGCGGGGGTGGTGGTGTTTCCGGGGGCATCGCGGCGGCCGAAGGACTGCTCGCCCTGAGAGGAGTGCCTTCCGGTTTGTCAGCCGGAGATTTGACCGGGGTGACCGGGCTCGGGGCCTCGATGTTGCTCTCGTCGTTCTCCGACATGCTGGTGATGGCCTCCTTGGTATCGTCGTCGTCGGCCGACCCGTGGGCATGGCTCTGGTGATACTTGAGTCCGTTTATGTGTTTGTACTTCTTGCTGCAGTTCGGTTCGGGACACTCGAGGAGAACCGGACTCGCGGGTGGCGAGCCGCTCGGCGGCGTCGGCGGGGGTGCTCGACGTTTGTTTTTCTCCTCTTCTTCCGGGCCCCGTGATTTCCGCTTCGCCGCGGGGTCGGGTCGGGGCGGCACGAAGGCCGCAGGGCTGGGGCTGGCCGCAGGGGAGCCTTGGGCGCCGCGGCGTCCTTTCGCACCACCGTTACGCAATTTGCTATGAACGGAGCTGCGCGTCTCTGTGAAGTTGCTCAGGTCGTTTCCTGGCGTCGCGTTCGCCGCAGCTCGGCCTCGTTTTCCACGACCCTTCGGCGTCCTCGCGTCCAAGTCGCTCGTCGGCGAATCACAGAATCGCGGTGGCGCCCAATCGTGTCGGGTGCAGTCCAGGAGCGTACCCACGTAGGTCTTGCCCCTCCACGTCACATTCACGACCAATACACCTGCAACAAAAATAGTACGTCCCAAATAATAATAGTTAGCGAGTAAGCTTGCCGCGATGTCAGGATGAAGAAGATTTGTCGATTATAAGCCAGTAAGATACTACAAGTTGCTCTCCAGAACTTGGTGTTCGCATAATCGTGATCGAACCTGACAAGGTAAATTTGTTTGATCAATCAATTAAACTGTAATACGATAGTGAGAAGACACGTTTTTCTAACTTCGTTTGACGGCACGATTGGACTCGCACCCCTTTTGCCTCCTTATCGCCAGTGCCGTTCCTGTTAGTAGTTCCAAGTGCACGTGGGGAACGAGGTCTATAGCGATCCGTTAGCATACAGCGTTATCTTGAAATGATATTGTTTTCACGTGTGAGTGGGACTCTACACGCTTCCTATCACAACCGGGTGCAATAAACCGTTCGATGAGAAAAAAAAAGAAAAGAAAAAAACAAGAAAAACAGTAAACAGGCACAATTACATCGGGGCATGGTTGGTCGACGAGGATGAAGATTAAGGTACACATATGATTTCCTTGTGTGGGTGTAGTACGTATGTATTATTTATAAGCTACCTATAAGGAGAAGGGACGATACGCGCCGTAAAAAGAAGACTGGTCTTTGAGGACTGGTACGTCTCAAGTAGATTGTTCAATAATGCAATTCCATTAAATATGTTTGCCAGTCTTCTGCAGCGGAATTCGCGAGACCCCACCTTTCGCATTTAAATGCATCAGTGGAAATAAGATCAATCCCAAAAGCGTACACGGTTGTGTTACAACGTTATTTTTGTGTCTTCATAACGTACCCGATAAATAACTATTAGAGATAATTGTATCAATTTCAAAGAGAAAAGAAGTATCAACTTTCGAAATTGTAGTCGGTTATACGACCTAACCGATAATCGTATAACGGGCAAACCAACTCGCCTCGGTCATAGGTCAACGTGCACTAAACCGCGAGTAATTGGCGACGGAATCGATTACCTACACGCTAGATTCGAGGATAGCCCTGCTCCGGCAATTCCCACCGATTTGCGTACGCGAAGGTAGAAGCAGCGGAGAACCAACGCGGGCGATTAATCAAAATTCTTAACGACTGATCGATCTCTAGCCGTCCGTCATGGAACTGGTCCGATTAAGATGCGGAACATTGGAGTAGGAATCCGTGTCTCAAGAATGTATGTAAGAGCTGCGGGGTATCTGGTTAAATATCCGAGTTAAGCGGTGATATCGAAAAGAACAAACGAATCGAACAACAACAACAATAATAATAATAATAAAACAAAGTATGCCTAAAAAATGTAAGAAAGCGACGCATCCACCGAGGAGTGGATATCCTTCTGTTGGAGGTTCAAGGCAACCAGCTCCCTAAAAGCCCCGCAGCTGCGCCGAGGTTCGTTCCCTCTTCGTGTCCGTCTCCTCTCATCCTCTCGTCCTCTCAACCTCACCTTCTCTCTCCGGTGTCTCGACATACCCGATCACGAATGCAGCAGCAGTTCTCTCTCGCCCCCATGGGAACCGGTGAACGAATATACCGAGATTGAGTCGTCTGTTCGAGCTGCTGACGTCATTTCCATTTACCAGAACCGTCGAACGGAGGAGTTGCAAAGTGTCGTTAGTGCGCCTCTGGTGCACGGAGGTTCGGCGGACCGACTGGTTAAACATACGGCAATAATACCACAGCCTGACTAATGGCTAATGGTCGCCGGCAACCATGGTGCAGTAACCGGTACCGCGGGATATAATGGTATGGAAGCCACGGATCCACTCAACGGGCGCCAAGGTGCGAGTTCTTTTTAAGCGTTCGACAAATATTTACCAGGCACCACCGACTCTGAGAAGCAGGTTACCCGCGCTACATTTCCTTACACCGACGAGACTCTGCTACCAATTTTTGTTTCTCTCCACCGTCTACCTGTCCCTTTTACCTATGCGGCATTGTACCCGTGTTTAATCAACATGGCTACGCCACGTCAGCCGGCATCGATTCGCCGGTACACCGTACAAATGTGCAAGAAGAAGACACACTTTTCTGATCATTCCGTACATGTGGATGTGTGCCACATTTACGTGGACGTGAAAAGCGATCGACTTCGTCGCGTCTACGGCGTCGTGAAGCCGTACAACTCTGGGATCAGAATGAATTTGATATTCCGTCAGAGCGTCGGCTGATCGAAGAGATATCGAGAAGAGAGAGAGAGAGAGAGGGGGAGGAAGAGAAAGAGGAGGATGAGCGAAGGGAATATTACGAGAATAGTCCCGATGAACCGGGGTACCAACTGACAGTTGAAGTCGCGAGCTGCCGCTCAGCAATTTCCATTTTCTTATTATACCTACCTATCTACCTAAGGGGACTTTTGATCCTTATAGCCTAGTCAGCTCGGGTGTACACGTAGGTACTGCAAAGTTGCCTGATCTATTCAAACAGTCCGTCATTCCATTTCAGTCCCATAACTGAACGAACAACGCGGAGTCGTGACTCGAGACTTCTTCGGACCTCTGCAGCAGATCTGCCATTCAGTAATGGGATTCGATGCGACTGGTTTTAAAATGGATTCCTCAACTTGTACACGTGTACTTACTTTTATACACTTTTTACCGTACGTGTACGTCGGACGGTTTCCATCGTGTACAGCGATACCACTACACTGATTAAAGACAACGACAAAGAGTGAATTGATGCCAAGTATTTAAATTTTGACGTAACGTATTTGAATAACGTTGTTTTGTCCATTGTGTATAAATAAGAAGAGAAAGAAGAAGAAGACGAAGAATAAGAAATGCAAAATACTAGTTTAGCAACGTTGTACGGAAATTAACCCGTCTGCAAGGCAAGGCAAGTCAAGGCAAGGTTATAATATTCTTTGAGAAGAGGAGAATTATTATCGCAGCCCGCAGCGTCGGAGAGTGACGATGAAATGAAATTTAATTAAACGTCAGGTGAGGGGCCCGCACCGTCTGAGAAAACCCCGGGGCGTCCGCCTAAAAACCCACCTGCTCATTTTGTCGCTCGGCAAAACGAACATCCTTTCAAACTGATGGTTCAAAGAATTAAACAAAATGATTCACTTAGTAGCATTGTTCTCTCGGCGGCAGCGCGTATAGTCTTTGACCCAACGCCGATAAATCGTGCCTGTCCCAGAACGATGTTAATCCTCGGCCACTAAAGCGGCTTGCTTGGTTGAATGAAAGTAGGTGGACTAACTCACGAGAATACATAATGAAGTAAATACTCTGCGAACCCACGGCTCCAACCAACCTCCAATATATCCACGGTGGCTCGGAAAATGTCCAACATTTTTGACGAGTTCTTTTGGTACGTGAAATTTTCATACGTTCAATTCAACGTCGTTGAGAAATTTGAATCCTCTCAAGTTCCTCTCAACTATTTTCGGTGTCGATTTGTATTTCCCTCTCCAACTCCATTCGTACTTACTATACACTGTTTAGGAATTTCTACTCGAATAGTCGCTCTTATACGGTGGCTCGGCGCTCGAGGCAATTAACCAAGCCAATGAAAAAGATAGGCTACAAGCTGATTTCTCAACGATGAAATCGTGTACAAGATATTTTCAACACCTAAAAACGAGCAAGGCTTATGAGTAATGACTCGCGGCGGTTAGCACAAGTTTTACAGTCAAGTCAATTTTTGAATCCCATCGAATGTGGATACACACATACGTTCAACCCGTATTACACACACCATCACTGCTGTGTGCCTATGACTACGTCCATACGAGTATGTCTGTACGTAGTAACTACTGCTCGACGGACAGCGATGAGACTGCGCCGAGTGAGAACAAATCTGGGAGAACGAGATGTCGGAATGAAATACGAAGCGGTTGATGCTGCAGTACGAGGAAGACGAGGATCGGTGCGGTGGTGTAACCGAGAAAGGAGATAGAGAGAGAGAGATGGGGAGAGGATCGGGCGATAGCTGTAGACATAGCAGAGTCAAGTTGAGCCGAGGCAAGCCGAGCTGATTGTGAGCGGCCAAGAGGCTTGCTTCCAATAAAGAGGTATACGTTCCCGGTATATCTATACAGTACCGAGCTCTGACGAGGTACAATCTGGCCAAAAAGTTCCATGTAGCATTAAACGAGCCACCGGAAGACCATCGTCAGGATGGTAAACTCCAGCACCTCTAGCTTCGGGATTAAGCATGACCATTGCGGTGGCTTGGAGTTCGACGTAATTCGCGTACAAGCGATTTGTCCAGATTTTCCAACAGTTCGTTCAGAGACGGGCGAGTATCGATTCCGCGGTGTTGCGGCGAGGACGGACGAGAGGACGCGGCTACGAAGGTTGTGGTGGTGGTTGTGGTGGTGGTGGTCGACGTCACCCACCCAATTCGTCCCTAAGCCCACGTACTTCGGCACCCCTCCATCCCCAATTTTCATTCCATTCCAAGAACACTTTGCACGACCCTCAGAAACCGACTGAATCTACCGAGCTTAATTGCTTTTTCCATTCCTTTTTCCTCTCTTTGTTTCTCTGTCGTTTTCACTTTTACCGCGAAATCTTCTTGTAGCCCGCGACGAAAAAGGATTCTTTGAATTTATACAAATAAGCATAACACTGGTCAAGATTACTCAGAAGTGAAAACCGGGCGCAATGTTTTTCTTTGCCTTATCCAAGGTATCAAATTAGACGAACTTTAAACGGCAAACGGGCGTGAATGGTACACAATAGAATGACAAGAATTTCATTTAAAAAAAAATTACAATTGACGTCCTCGAATTCATTGAATTAGAATACACGTCTCTAAGTCACATGAAAACATAGTAAGCAAGATAATGGTTAAAAAATTGCGTCAACAGAACTATTACCCTAAAATGTTGGTAATAAAATAAAACTGTCATGATTACCGCAAATAGTTGAAGAAGTTATCGTAGGCAAGTTAACATAAAAAGTCGTATCGATTATCTGAGTAGTAAAATAACTGTAAACACAATCTTCTCAGGCGCGACGAGAAAATAGTAAAAACTTGTTTGTACCTACTCCCTGTACTGTTAATCGTTATTCAAACCAATGAGTATAGGATTCTAACTTGTTCAAATACGTGGCATACTACACGTGACTGCGGTGTAAATATATATATATAGGTACGTATGTGCCTGCGTAGATAAAGGATAAACAATTAAATGATGAGAATATTTACAGATAACCGTTCGGAAGCCATCAACGTTTTCCCAACTTCATTTAGAAAATATCAACGCTCGAAAGAGGATAAGAACAAACATTTTTTTGCATTATTATACACGAAAAGGAAATGAAACTGTAATTCGTATTTTCATTTAACACTCAGCAAAGAGTAAAAATAAGTGACACGTAAAATTATAATTATTGAAATAAAATCGTTCGCACGATATTAACTTCACGAAGTGTTATTTTTATTTTACCGCTGATGTAAAATTCTAATAAAGCTGTACTCATTATACATTGCAGCCCATATTACGAATTTATATTCCTGTTTACTCGAAAACGCTCTTCCAGCCTTGCAGTGCTCATAAAAAGATCGTAGTATAGTTAACGATCTTCTTGCGCAGTACCATCGCAATATCAATTACCGAAACTGCGGTTTTGTACATATGATAAATAACATAGTTGTCGAAAAAAAAACACACACACCCACAGATGCATCGATACACGCGATCTATCTTTACCACTTCAATAACGGATAGTTAGCTTACTGCAAAAGCAGCTGGATATCGACGAAACTTTTCCTCGGCACAGTGAACAAAATAATGCAATGTGCAATTCCTTTCAAATAATAAGACCGAATGTATCTCCATAAAAGAGAAACCACTTGTTCCGAAACATTTTATTACCATTTATTTAGCAGGACAGCAAACAGACTCTACCCACAGGATCTCGTAATGTATTTTTCTCCTTTTTTCTCTTCGTTCTTTTCTTTTACGCGTATGCATATACTGTAATATATACCAACAAGCAAGGTAGATACGCAATACCCAATAGCAGCCAAACGTGATTCTGAACTACTACAACTCTATGATACCTATGAAAACACGCGCAGTGGTTACAGGCTAATAGGTAAGAGAGGTCATTAATAACAACCGCACGAACGGACCGACGGTATAAGTGACAGTGAAATTGGTAGGCGGACGACTGATTAAACGCCTCCGTCCGCGAATTGCTCGGCGAAAAGTTTTGAACGTCAGAAGGAGGTGCAGACGCGGCATCGTAAAACGCGATTAAACTCAGCTGTCAAAGTTGTTTCACTTTTATTTCTTTCGAGCTTTGTCTCATTCGTTTCCCTCTCGTGTACGAAATCTGCCAAAGGAGCACCGAGACTCTTTGTGCAATCAGAGAGGGTTGATTTTACCGTCACTCTCAGTTTTCCTTTGGCTAACTAAAACCGTAAAAATATTATATAAGCAACGAATTCCTCTCGTATTAATCCATAATATTTTTCCTGTTCTCTCCCTCTTCCTCTCTTCCGAAACCGTCGTAGGGTTTCGTTGTGAAAGAATATCGTTGTGCCCGTTTCCAACCTCAAACATTGTACGTTCGACGCATACATAACAAATATAATTCATCCCGTGCGTCATGGCGTACAACTACCTATGTATAACATATTTTATTACACAGATTTCGCACATTCAACCTCGCAGATTTTCCTCATATTATATACTCATATATGAGGAAAAAAGCTATTTTCAAATGACTTTACCGGGATATTCTTCTCCCGCAGTTCAAATCCTACGTCACGTTCATTAAACATTATCTCATGCTATAAGCGTCTCTGCCTAGTTCGTTTGATACATTTCCAAATATGATCAACAATGTTTTCACGGCCTGGACCGCCTTTCCTTTGTTTGGAAATTTCTACAATTCCATTTTTACACCTAAAAAACGAGCCATGCAGACATCTTTTCTACTAGCAGCGTCGTTTGACATCAATATTTAACCCTCCGACGATAGATAGATCGAATTTGCATTTGGCAAGTAAAGTCTGACATGCGTCGTTTGATCCGAGGTTTTAATCGAGGTTAAAAAAAAAAAACTCGTTTTCGACCGTGGTTAGTAGGCAAGAGGTGGTCCGTAAAACCGACAAAAGAGAGTCTCTCTTCCTCGTCGTTTCGTCTGTATACGTAAAACGCGTAAAACGCGTACGCGTTAAAGGTTGGACGCAGACGCATGTCGTCGGGGAGTGGAAAAGCACGACGTGGATTCGCCGCCTGGCATAGCGAGGCGGAGTGACGAAGAAAACGGCATAAGGGTAGAACGAGACACCCCCTCACCAGGTTTCGAGAGATCGATAGAAAGCCTCGAGGTCCTCCCCCTCCGCCGCTTTCTTCGCGCCACCCGCACCCTTGCAGCAGCTCTTGGCGATCGGACTAAGCTTCTTTTCCGTCTCGGCAGCAACCAACCGCGCAAAGCGACCCCAGCTGCTGCGACTGCCTCGTTTCCTTAATTCTTCGCTGTTTCTTGAAGGTGGTCGGGGGGGGCACGTCTTGACACAACTTATCGCGCAGTCTTCTTCATCGTAACGGCAATTCCTCCAGCTCATCTTCAACGAGATCACGTGCCCGAGGGATGAGAGACGGGTGGACCTGCGCCTGATGTTACCCTCTTCTCCCCTCCCCTGCGATGCCCTATTCTTATCCCCGGAGAACACGGGGGGCGGGGAATGACTGACTGATAGAAACTGATATAGCTTCTCTAATTATCGTCGAGTCTGTCGCATTGCGGATTACGCAAGTTGAGCCAGCAACGATTTTTTGTCTTATGCAGTGTTGGGGATGATTTGTAAAAAAAATTTTATGACTCAGGAAGCCGAGAATGCGTAGCGGACGAAACATTGAGAAACAAGGAAGTGTACGTGGATGCTGTATGAGCAGGCGAGGAGAGAGCAAGGGAGAGAGAGAAAGATACTACTTTTACTCTCAGGCAGAAGTTTCTTCCTTTGTTCATGCCGAGGGTTTGCGACGGCCGAGAATGGCAAGGGAATGAGAAATAAAAAAAAAAAAAAAAAAGGTTCGGGCTGAACATAAGAGAAATAAAGACCATAAGCGGACGAATTGCAGGGATCGGGTCAACGGATGTATGAAAAATATGAAAAGTATTATTAGGATGAGGGGAGAAAAACAAAAAAAATTGAGGGAAAGAAATCAGGCACAGGGAACGCCGGTGTAAATTATATGGTCTCACTGCGGATTGAAATCCATTGAATTTGTGGACTCTGAAATTCCCTGCAGGTATATTTTCACATTCACGTTCCAGCACATCGAAACTTGAAATCTGATTTTACAGTGACGATGATCAATTCAGTTTCGATAATCGAAATTAACTTGTTATTCCGATCGTCCCGCAGGATATAACGAGGGAGAAGAAAAGACGTTCATTGCTACTTTATGCCTATAAATTTCCCAATACCATCGAAAATTGGAAACCCATTGTGCATCTTCCGACAGAAGAAAGAAATAACAAAAAATTGAGTGTTCACCGATCGATGAATCACCTATTCGACGTAATAAACGACGTAGTAAATGGGAAAAGCGCGGCGAGAATTCAGATCGATGCCATAAATCTCGTACGTTTTGGACCTCCTCTTCTGAGATTCGTCTTTGGACACGCGAGCGACAGACTCGACAGCCGCGTTTTACGTAGAGAAAACAGAGCAGCGTCATTGGTGTACAACATACAGATATTCGCATAACGATGCGAGTACGACAATAACCAAGCTGGCCGACTGGCTGACGGGGTCGCTCTAAGCATCCTATATGTTTATGATAGCTCGTGCATTAGCGCATATATTTGTTCAATTGTAGAAGCGCGTTGGTTTTTTACACAAATATTATTCGAATAGAGAGGGTCGTGAAGTAGCAATGCAACAGACCTGATCCGACTGTACCGCGTTATCGTTATATACTGATCTAAAGTTTGGCGCTACCTGCCAGCGTGCAATATGCATGCAGGTATGCTGTACGTGAACAATGTAGGTAGTAGAAACGTTGTACGACAGACGGTACGGGAATCGGGCTATTACAGATTCTGGGAGTACATATTGGATTTTCAGAATGGTAAAATGGAACAGTTTTATCGATACACTCTCCGCCGTCCACTCCGTGCAGGAAATTTACTGCCTCGGAACAAACACCCCGTAAGTCGTAAAAGAAAAATGATTGCCATAGCAGGTACCAAGGAGAAAAAGAAAAAGCGGTACCATGGACACGCAACAAATCCTTCGTATGAATTAATCATTCACGCTCCGACCAAATGGCGTATTTGAGGAAAGTCGTAAATTACCCTTTCGTATCAAATCTGACTGTGGTTTAAAGTCTCTCTTACGTTGTCAATGGCAACAGTAACCGCGCTCAAGTATCCAACATATTCATGGTTCGTCGTGAAATATTCTCAAAAGCTTATTGAAATCGGCGATATATATATAATCGATGGAAGAGAGTCGAAAGTTCGAACCGATGGAGCGAGAGTAAAGCTAATGCCGAATTCAATGGTGCGAGAAGAGAGGAGGAGGTGCAGGGCATGGGTCGGATGTGCGAAAACCGTTCGGCTGGATCCATAGAAGCAGTTTCGACCGGCGGAGCAGACGACGCGGAAAAGCAAACAAAAACCCGCCTCTCACACGCGTAGACCGTGCATCCTGTATACCGAACGAACAAACACACGGGCAGCTTTTGGGGGATTTCAATTAAAGCCAACGGTTTCGTTTATGCTAACCGGTTTCACAATCAGAAAAGTGCCTACTTATCCCACACCCACTTATCACGTATAGAGCGGCGCGCGTGTAATCACGGCTCTTAAAAGATCCCATGAACATTTAGCACTCTCATCAGCCGCTACGGCTTGACAGGATTGCTCTTTCCCTTCAGCCCGACCACGCCGAGTCTTTTAACGTTCCAAATTGAGGCGGGAATCGCTACCCTCAGCTCGTATCTAAAAAGGCCGGCCACTGGAGAGCGAAACCTCGTTAATGCGTTAATGCGTTAACGCGATGTCTTTCAGAGTATATTGGACAGGCTCAGTGATCACCGGAAATGTTGTATTCCTTAAGCCCCGAAAAGTTTTACCCCAACCTTTTACTTCCTATCAAGTATCCCGCCTCGGAGGGTGGAAAAGGGAAGTAAAAGGTAGACGTCATTCTCCTCATGGCCGGGTGTCAGGCGGACGGAGAGGGTGGGAAATTCGTCACGTATAGAGGCCATCTCGAAATTTCGCGCAAAGGGCGAAAGTTCCTTAAATCTCGTTCCTTTTCATCCGCACCCTCATCCTCCTCCATCACCGACCATTCCCTGCGAATATCCCGCGTTCCGGGGATTTCATCCCTGAGCTCGAGAACGAAGCCAAACTGGGTTCTTCACCTCTCTACCCTTCGTGCCGGGCGGCCCTTGGGAGACAAACTTTTACCAGGAATTTGTTTACGAGGTAAGTCTCAGAATTTCTAAACTGCTCGTTCGACTTGGCCGCTGGGAGTCGAATTCCTTTACAAGAGAACCACTCTTGTTCCCAACCGCGGATAAAGGGTTCCGAAGGAATCTTGAGAAGCGTGACGGTTTATCGAAAGTCGATAAAACTGGCTCTCCTCGCGAATTAGCCGTTAGAATGAAAAACTTTATCCGGTGATTGGCTTCTTCTGGTATACGAGTAACAATTACTGCTGTGACTATTTCTTTCATAGCTACAACGAATGCGTTCATCAATTCGGTTTATTTATGCCTATCAGCACGAATGAAGATGAGGTAAAAGGTCGGGTTCAAATATGAGTCTAAACGATGCCGGCGACGTTTTACAGACGGTATAAAGATTTCAATCGATAGTTCGATGATGCAGAATCAAACGACGTCGAATCGAGCAAGTTCGAAGATACGACCCGATTGCGAATCGCTTCCTTCTCCTCCTCCATCTCCGTTTGCATCTCTCTGCCTTCTTCTCTCGCGGGTAGAGTAGAGTAGGCATAGAAGCAAGAGAGTATAATATGGTGGTACAAGATTGTACCGTCAGCGCGGGTCAAACTGGAAGGAAGTACAAGATGAAGAAGAAGAAAAAGAAGAAGAAGATAAAGTTAGCAAAGATGCGCAAACGCCGCGGGCGAAAGAAGGGTGACACTTGTTCCGAACGTGAAATAAAAACGATCAACTCGAAGGACTGCAGGCAGAGGGGATGATGAGGATGGAGAAAAGGGGAGAAGTGGAAGAGGAAGAAAAAGATAGAACCACGCCCCTAAGCCATCGCTCGCAAACTCGCTGCATATATTTGAATGAGGAATTAATTCCCTTAAAGTCCCACCGCCCCTCTTGCCGGTGCTGCCGGTGTTGATCTCGCAGGTCCTCCAGGCCGCTTTGAAAACAATGCTACACGGATCTTAGCGACACGGGCACACCGACACGACCCATCCAGGGTGCCTGCATCCACTCGGCTGAATCATACCGATGATGAGTGTTTACGTAGCTCCGCTGCAGGGCGATACGGGGAGAACGCGTAGATATATGCAATTTGTGGTTCATGATTAGTTCCAGTTGAATTTCCGATTCTGGTTCCCAGTTTCGTCGTTAGGTACGCGGGCAGAGTTGTGCCTGGCAGCTAACCGCGAATGATCATTATGCAACGAATATGTGTATGCTGCTTGCATATATGTAATATTTCAGATAGATACAGTACGAGGAATAATTTTGCAGCAATATAGAATATGTGTGTATGTGTGTGTGTGTGTGAGTGAGAAACTGCACAAATTGCAGGTATTTCATTCCGTGGTTATATAATATGTGTTCAAGCAAAGTTGTGGAACACGTTAATTACGCGATTAAAAGGGGTTGCCGTTGAAACTTTCTCGTTTCCAGAGGTACGGAAGGAAAGGGAGAAACGGAAAGCGAGAGGGGGGGGAGGGGGGTAGAGAGGAAGAGAGATAGAGAGAGAGCAAACACAATAATTCAACGAGTCGTAAATCACCGCGTGAGCTTTTTCACGCTGGTTGTAATGGCTCGTTGAAAAGTTGGAAGGGGGAAAAAAAAACAAATCACCAGGCTTGATTGCGCGGCATTTTTATTCCGATTTTTAAACAAAGAAAGGCCTGGTGCGGAATATACCCTGCGATTATTGGTAAAGGCGGTGAACAGCCGGCTTGGAAATATGCCCAATTGAAAAACAAGCGCGAGAGTTGATGAAGAATCTCGTGAAAAATCTGGCGAAAAGTGTGACGAAAACAGCTCGTTGGATTAAATGAATCATCTGGGAATTGGTTTATACGTCCTCGTTACCCGTCGACTCCGATTCGTTGAGAGATTTCTGACGTCGTTTTTTTTGTTTTTTGGATTTTTTTTTTTTTTCATCATTCCCCGCACATTTGTAAACGCGGAATGTATTACGGCGCCACAAAGTTCGAATCTTTTTCAATAGCTATGGAACGAGCCGTATTCACAGTTATTACGTACGTGCTCACTTACCAGTGTAGATACAAGCAGGCGAATACGTCTCGTCGACTGTACATGCGTGCGTGTGAACACGTCCCAAAGTAGCGAGACGCAAAAGCGAGTCGTTTAAAATTATTCGCGGCGTTTCACGGACACGGGACAATTCGTCAGAGCTTTCAGTTAAGAAAGATTATGCTTCTGCCGTTGAGAAAGAATAAGTGGGAACGAGGAATGGTTATTACGCCGTCGTCTCGGTTGGCACAACAGGTAAATATACCATTGACGCGGGGACAGACGTCGATCATTCGCCTCTGACGTGAAAGGCCCGTCGGAGCCGCATTCGCGGCGACGGACAATCGTTAAAACGGCAAAACCACGCGCCGAGATCAATCGAGGCGCACTGAATCACGTTCTAAAATACCAGATATTGGCAAGGAATATGCGAGAGGAGAGAAAAGGAAACAAAACAATGACAAATAGAAGAATTAACAAGGCTGGGTCAGGCGGGTCAAGTCGGGTTGGGTTGCCCGAGCAAACCTGACCGTTTAGTCTCTCGGCCTTTTTCTTTCCATATACTCCCCATTCGTTAGTTCGGTTTGTTCGGGTCCCTCTAACGAACCTCGATTTGAATAACACGCCGCAAACGACGGTGGAATGCCTTTGTCTAAATGCGACTCGCGGAGCGGCGGCAAGAGAATCGATTAAAAAAAAATCCTACAACGCGTAATCGGGTTAACCGCAGTTGTCTTGCTCGAGTGAAAATTCCCTCGTGTTTTCCGCAATTTGTAACAACAACAACTTACGATATTCGACATTGAAAAGCCGAAGTGAATGCGTAAAATCATACATGGATTCTACCGGCGTTTCGCCCGGATCGTATAGGAAAATTGGTCGATTCACAGTCTGTAATAGGTGCTCACCTCCTTCAGTCTCGTGCCAGACAATGCCCTCGAGGGTGACCGAGGTGCCGGGCTCGCAGGGCCCGAGGCATTCGGGCTCCGTGATTGTGCCCACGCTGGTCCCCACGCAGACGTCAGACATGTCCTGAAACAAAGCGAATCCTGATTAAGAATATCGGAGGACCTGCGGGAACGAATGACGAGAGGGGGAAAGAGCGAGTCTGCGAAACGGAGCCAGGGGATTAGCGCGAGCCAACTTTTAACAGGCTTTGCAATCAGGACAGAGGCAGCTCCCGAAACCCGCACCTCTGGCTCCAGGGTCGTTGAGGAAATTACTGTAACAGTTATTTTCCACCGTTTCTAAGGACAATCAAAAGAATGAGAGCAGTGTTTTATACATAAAGATTTTCCAACGGCATGCGGAATGTTAGTCGAAGAAGGAGATCGTTCGGAGGGAAAGTAAAGGGCTAAGAATGTCAAATTTATGACTGAAATCGGTTATTTTTTACACGGAATGGGAATAAATTGTTTTTTCTATTGTTTCTCACAAAGATTGTAGATTGAGATTTTCTGTATGAAAATTCGTATCGCAGTGTTGTCAACAATTTGTACAACAATGCGAATGAGATTACAATAAAGTACCGTAACCCGTACATGGCATGCATCGTATATGTTTCCAAGCCGGAATATCTGGTCTCGACAATAACTAAAATCGTTAAAATGGGTTGCTCAACGACGGGTATACCATAATAAAAAAGATCTTTACGACCGTGACAAATATATCAATTTCATATGTGTTACGTCGTTGAAAATCTTGTACAAAGTTCAACGAACTTGTTTAACATGCTTTTACGCTGCGATCGAACGCAACTCAGTCTCTCGTGTTTTAAGAAGACAAAGAAAGAAGCACCATAATTCCTCAGTTCGTATAAAATCTCATCGACAATCTCCGGCTAGTTTATTTTGTGTTTAATAGGTATGTAACACACATTCCCGAGTCACCTGCACTGCGTGTTAACAGCGAGAATTCGAAAAGATTTTCGTTTCGCTCGTGTCTCCAACGGAAGAAGGACGCGATTGCGTACAAAGGACGGTAATAAGAAAAAAAAAATAATTGCCAGCCATTCAAAGATATTTCATCTTTGGACGAAACTATCTTTTCCTCGATAGCACCGATAATCCGCACAAATAACATACTCGGTCGACTTTCGAGATTATATATATTAGGTAAATCGAGGGTATAATGGGATTGCTTGTAATTATAATAAACGCGTATCAAGGCACGCTGCGCGGTAAGGTTGATATATTTGTGTACACCTTTATACCAGCGTTAAAGGATCGCGTCCATCGTTATCTTGTAACACCAGTAATCTTGATTTGATCAAATAGGATGATAGCGTATACGGCGGAGAGATTAACCTGACCGTTGCGGAGTAAATTAGACGTACATACAGACGTATGCGTACGTATATCCAGACAAGAGCGATAACAATAATGTGCAATAACTCAATCTTTACTGCGGCAACACTCTCGCATGTCAGCAAACGCGAATCGCTGTTGACGTTGGGAAAATTTCTATTAACCGCGCAATCGTCCCCCTCCGTTGCAACGCGCCTGCCGTCGCGGACGATTTGCATCGCTAATTTTTAAACACCATGCAGTTACGCCCCGCTACAGCTTTTCTCCAGCGTATAATGTACAATTTACATGTATAGATAGATAGTACACAACTCGGTTTACGTTACGTACGCACAAATTGAACCCAGGCACTTACGTACCGACGACGAGGAGGAGGGAAAATCTATTAGCAGGTAACAAGGATACCCACACATACGCCGATTATTCAGTAATGAGTAAATTTCATCACGTATGTATGCACATGCGACGTAGCCACATGCCCGTTACTAATCAGCGATAAACCACAATCCGTCTTACGAAAGATTCGGTATACCTAACAACGAACGATTATTGCCTGATTCGATCGGTTCAAATCAATGTTATCACAATTATGTAAGACTCGAGCTGAGAATAACGTCCGGTCGATCAGAGACCGAATACAATTTAATCGCAGCGTATGTATCGAGACAAAGGAGTACGATTGAAGAACGATTTAATTTTCTTTTTCATCAAGATCGCACGTTTGTTTATGCGGCTAAATTGAGACAATCAACGATTTAGCTGATCATTGTCGAATGTATAATATACTTTCTGGCACTAAAGTTACAGCAAAAGTACAAGCATTGCATAAAATTGATTTATTGCATTGCTGTATATTGAAAAGAGATTAGAAAAAAAGAAGATCGCTACAGAGATTCGTGAGGAGTGATTTGCAGCAGCAGAAGCAGAAGCAATGGCAGCAAAGTTCAATTACAACTCAGAGGTGAAAGGTTTCATGATAAACGCAAACAGATTACCCTCTTACAAATGATGCGAATCCAAAAGGGGACGTTAATTGCAAGGGGAACCGAGGGAGACGAGGTTACATACCATATACGTATATAATACATGATATACGTGTGCATAGAAATACTCTCTTAGATACCGGGTCCGACGTCTACGCGTACATACATATTATACGTATATACCAACGCTGAAATGCAAATGGCGGAGTTTATGCCAGTCTTCCATAATTACAGAAACAGCGGTGAACATTACGTTTCGCAAGGTACAGAATGCGCGCATGGCAGGCAGGCAGGCAAGCACGCAGACATTCGTACGACCGAGGAATAATCACGGCATTATTCCGGCGTGAAACTATTTCGCTATGCAGATAATACGTACAAGGTAGGTAGGTAGGCAGATACATACGTTGTAACCCTCCCATCTCGCATGTAGTTTACCTACCCAGCGGCGTTCTGGCTCCCGGCTCGATCGCAACACGGCTCCGTCCCTGATATCATTCTGCATGAAATTTTCGTTGCCGTATGCACGCACGCACGCACGCATGCATCTATGTATTCGTGTGCGTACGCGTGTGTACGTAGAACGTACGCTGCGGGAGCGAAGCATTCACCCTCCGGAGGTTCTGCATTAGTGTAAAGTTTCTGTCCGGTCTTCAGCGGTAATACGGTGTAGAGATGTAGAGATGTAGAGACGCAGAGATGTAAGAGAGGTTGGTTCTTGCTGTTTTATGGTGCGCCGCACGAGGCCGCCTTTTACTGCCCGCTATTCGAGGCTGAAACGAACGCGGTGGAAATAACGCACGCACGCAAGCACGCACGTCTATTTATTACACCAGAGTTCTACGTGTAAGTATCGAAGTGCGTTACACGTGCGTACGTCGTCCGTGGTAAGGCCAAGAGTGCTCGAGAAGATGAAGCACGGGTGAGGATACCTATTCTCCGTCTCTCTCCGTCTCTCTTTGTCCCTCTATCTCTTTCGCTCACTTCTCACAATCGGCCAGTAGGTATTTATAATAATAGGTAGTCAGGCGCGCGCTCGCACACACGCTAATAGGGCAATGAGAAGTGCTATTTTACATGTCGACATATCCTATTCGCCTTTGCCGAGGAGCTGGTTTAATAACACGTATGACCACGTCGCTCTTAATTACGCCAATTATGTGTAGCTATCCGTTCGTATATACAATAACATTATATAGACTCGGAGATGCCTGCGTGCCTTGGATGGGAAATCTGCGATAAGCTCAAAGATTTTTTTCAAATTTCTAGAAAAACCTAATGTAACTATAATAAACCCGTCATTCGATGTTAATGAATCGTTATTAACACATCAATGACATGTTTAAACAATGACAAATTAATACGTTAAATATTAGATCCTGTTTTGCAGGCATTTTATTGCGACATAACGTGACTACTTATCTTATTACGAAGTGAAAAAAATGGACGACGAATCAAAATCTGAAGTGAAAAGCTTTTGTTCTACAAGGAGTTTGTTTTTGTTCTGTAAATATAAACACGTTTCCCGAGTTTTCCTCATGCTTACTCAGGTTTTCGCGAGCCTTGCGGCACCCCTATAATTATTCCAGGGTCGGCCGGTTATGAGAAGGCAACGGCGAAGAAAATACATTGTTTTTTCGCTCGGCAACGGCGAAGAAGGAAACGTTGATGGAGAGTAGCGGCGAAAGTAGCTGAGAGAGAACAACAGGTCGGTTCACAGCGGTGCAAACGCGTGACAAGTAACAAGGTGGATAATTAACGCTCCGTTCGTATAAACAACGACTCTCGACTACGGGAGTTGTAAGATAACATTGATATGTGAATAGTGGTCATTACACGATTAACACCGCGACTCAAGTTTCCCGTGAGAAAAGAGAGGTAGAGAAAAAAATAAAATAAAACGAAACCAGAAAACGGGGAAGGTCGAGACGTAAGGGTAAAATAAGAGATAAGATCGATTTAAAGAACAGGGTGAGACGAAAACGTTCCGAGTGTTCGCATATACGGCTAGTATGGGTTACATAAGAAGAACTGGGGTAGTCGCGACGCAAAGTTACGAGTAAGCTGAAGCGATAAATCTTCCTCCCTCGAACTTCCCTCTCCTGTAGAATAAAAGGTAGAAGAACTGTCTCGCGTGCATATAAAGGGAGAAAAATTGACGACGCGTTATCATCGAGGACGAGAGACGCGAAAACGCAGGTTTAAACGGATAAAAACGTCTCGAGGAATCGAGAACAATTCGATTTCACGAGAGCAGAAGAATTGGGTTTAAAATTTTTTTTTCAACCAATTTGAAGATTCGCTCCCCTGCAAGGTTTTGCGAGCGGTGAGTAACCGGGCGATTTTACATGCGAGAGGGATAATGAGAACGAGAGAGAGAGAAAGAGAGAAGAATCGGCACGGCAGCAGAAACGGAGGACGATAAAAAGGAAGAAAGGCGAAATTAAGATTCCTTTGAAAGAGGAGCTGCAGGTTCGCCTTTCCGAAGGGAGAGACTAACTCGGAGCGAGTCGGACGAGCCGAGTCTTCAGCCTCGACGGAGAACCGGAGAGATATGAAGAAAGAGGGAGCAGGAGAAGCGAAAGAATGCTCATCCGAGTAGAAGCGGTTCGGCCTGCGGGTCAATGGCGAGAAACGAGCGATGGGTACGAACGAGCATCGCGCCCTCGATACTCTTCCTAATTAGTGAATCACTCGATTAGGGCAGCGGGAGCGGCTGTAGAAAATTTAATTAGAAAAACCTTCTACCGGTACAAACACACACGCGCCCATACGTGCATACATACATACACACGCATCAGATTCCCCCTTTAGAAAATTAAATAGGGATCCGGGCAAGTTCATTCCTGCAATTGGAACGAAGTACGTATATCAGGGGCTGCGAGATAATAAGGGGGTGAAAATCTACTCAGACTTTTTACCATTTCCTTCACTGATCAAGTC
This sequence comes from Neodiprion pinetum, assembly GCF_021155775.2. Taxonomy (NCBI): domain Eukaryota; kingdom Metazoa; phylum Arthropoda; class Insecta; order Hymenoptera; family Diprionidae; genus Neodiprion; species Neodiprion pinetum. The sequence continues at coordinate 32,704,208 of NC_060232.1, read as the reverse complement.
ATACAAGTTGCAATCCGTACAGTACAGCTGGGACCGAATTACAAACTACTAGAAAGTTTTTACTCGAAACTTGCACTCGCAAATGAATTGTTGAAAAGAACAATTTTCAGATAAAATCTCACCTTCTACCGTGCACCTTTCTACTTTTCTTAACAAAGAAGTCATTTGTTCGTTCCCTCGGCACGATGTGCAAATTCCACAAAGAATTCCGAATAGTCCCCCGGGATGAAACGCAACATCTCGTTTCAAAACCAGTCGGAGAAGAAATTTTTATTTATTTTAATTTTTTTTCTTATTTTTTCTTCACCACCCAGGATCAATTATTTGAGATAGCGACGGTAATTGGTCGATCTATTAGTCGTTCAGCACCCCGGGGCTCGGATCTCCGGTTCGGTCGTATAAGATAGCCGGCGGCGAAGAAGCGACGAAGAGAGAACCATACGGAGTACCGAGAAAGGGTGATAAGGACGGAACGGAGTTTATCCCTGTTTCTCTCGCTCCCTCGTCTCCGGCGTTCAAAGCCCGAAGGATAGACGACAGCTTTACGACGCAAGGATACCAACGTACTACACGAACCCGCCCCGCCAACCCTCCACCTACGGCATGAAACACTACACAAGCCGAGATGTGAGCGTGACGCGGAGTAAGCGGGGGTAGAACGAGACGGAAATATAACGAAAGCCTGCAGGGGAGGAGAGAAGAGAAGTTACGATCGGCGGTGGGAGGGGGGCGAACCCCTCGCGGCGTTGTTCGGCCCCTTGGATGAGGATGAGCAGGAAGAGGGAGCGAGAAGAAGAGGATGATACCCTCAACGTGTATAGGTACGGGCATCGGTATCGTCGGCGCACCCTCTTCATCTCCTCCGAGGTAGTAGGATCGCCGCGGCGGGTGCGACGGAGTCGGAAAACCTCCTCCCGGCCGCCATGTTTCCTCTCTCATGAATATATTCATGGAGGTTATACCGGGTGTGTACACGTACACGTGGACGTAAATGTGCCAGCAACCGGCACCAACGCGTATCGCGGAATGCCTACGGCTGGCTCCTCGTCTCTTACGACGACGACGACGACGACTCTTCTCGCTCTGCAGGGGCGCTTGGTTATGCTTGTAGGTGGATATTGCAGGGCACCACGCCCGCGTTGACAACTCGCGGTTTCTGCGTGACTAGATGTGGGTGAAACCCGTGCGGTGTGTACCTTCGTTAAAAACACGCACACGCACTTGGACGGACCTCGAATCCTTCTCCTGCGGAGCTTTTCGTATAATTACTTAAAACCCGGGTGCGACTTAATACGACGTTTCATCCTGTGCGCTCACCTTCCGAAACAACGGCAAACAGCAGCTTTGTTGATATCAAAGTTTCCCACCAGGAAATTGCCTCCATACGGGGTAACAATTCGTTTGCCGTTGTGTAATCGAACCTTTTTTTTTTTCATTTCAAACTGGATCTATTGTACGTATATAGGGCATTCCATGATATCTCGATCAAGATTCTACGTCGATGCCTGTGATAATTTTTTTGTTTTTTTTTCATTTCTCATATTCATCTTTTGAAGCTATAAAATCTCCATCTTCTAATAGGTGTCAAAAATTTTGTCATATTTTACAAGATTTTTCTGAATTTTTTCAGATTTTTAGAAAGTAGAGTTCTTTTCCAATCGTACTTCAAATACGCTGGGTCGACAAATTTTGAAGAAAATTGCGACTGCATTTTTCGTCATGTACTTTCGTACAAAAAATTATAAAGCCAATCTGAGACATCGACGTAGAATCTAGATCGAGATGTCACGGAATGCCCCATATACATGTACAATTGATTCGCGAGCAGCAATGCAAGATAAAATCATTGCGAAGAAAATTTGGAAGTTCCAAATAATTTCCCGATCACACTTAACGAAATAACAAAGATTTCAGCCATAACTTGCGGACATGAAAAAATTGATTGTATAATTCGGTTCGCGTGTATAAACTAGATTTAACATTTGTATACTTGTATAAATAGGAGACGAATATTATTTCTATACATCGTGTAGAATCGGCAAAAATTCGAATAATCCTAACCACCGACAATTTATTTCCAACAAAAAATTCACCGTCTGTCTCTCGATTGGAAGTCCCGTTTTTGATTTCCCTGTGTGTCGTCGTGTAAGCCGGAGAATAGATTTGTTCGGTAATAATATTGCCGCAAGCACGCGAGGAGAGACGTTGGTGTGTTCACGTGACTCTCGACGTTAGTTCTGAGAGACAAAAGAGCGCAAATTTCCATTTGTCATTGCGGAACGCGAAGAGCCGCGGAGGACAATTTGTCAATAAAAGTAACTCGACAGCCGACACAATTTGCGGTTAAATACTTTTGGCAGCCTAGTGAGAAATGCCAACGCCAGGTGATGACAACATTTCGCAAGTCAATTTGAAACCCGGACTCGGCTATTCAGACTCCCCGGCAAGAGATGTCGCGGTTGCGAAGTTTCGCGCACGCGATGTCGTAGATCGTTGTTGGTGTACGCGCAAGTCTCTCGCAAGCGAAGAGAGTCGAGGGTAAATAACAACGTCGGTGAATAAAGCCTTAGAGAAGTCGTCACGGGGAATTCGAGAGCTGGAATAGCGTGGGGGAGAAAATTGCAAACGTCATTTCATCGCTGCTTTTCAGTGCACACCGAGGTGCAGCCACGTACGTCTTCTTTTTGATATTTACGATAAAGCTGAAACGTGAATTACCGGGAGCGCCGATGCCAAATCGAATCTATATAATATATTTTGTACGCCCAAGTGTTGTGTACGCATAGGCGCGCGTAAATGCACGTTGCAAGCTCGAGGATCGCGCGAAAATAACTCACGTTGCATATACGCCGCAGATATAGAATGTGAATTTATCGCTTCGTTTGATATACAGAAACAACATGTTTATCATGTAAATTCGGAGATATGTACAGCAACGTTGCAAAACGGTATGATGCGCAGGGGCGGGATTTACGAGGTTCAAATTAGTAACATTATCGAAACGAAAGATTGGGGAAAAAATCACTGTTTTCTTAATTTTACATTGATTTTTCAGAAACTAAAATTCCGAATTATGAGTGTATTCTGTTTTACGACGATGTATTACGGTTTACTGAATTTCAGAAAATTCCGAAATGGCTAAACAACGGTTTTTCCTCAGCACGAATCGTTACGATAACGTTACTAACGTCAATATGATCGGGATTTACGATTTACGAGACGTTAAGAAGAAGGTTTGGGCAGTGTCGGTTCGCTCCCCACGATCGCGTGAGAAGCCGACTTTGGAAATAGCCGCAATTGAAAATTCACGTTTCGTGAGAGTTCGAACTGGCTGGATCTTTTCTGTTAACGTAGAATCCGAAAGGGCATTCGATGTTAGAGGGAATGATCCAGAATTGCAGAGCCGACCGGATGATCGCTGGCTGTAGCTGCCGGGGTTCTTTGTTCGCCGTCTCGAAGGAGGCCAATTACAAGAAAAACTCGTCTTTGTTACCGGGAGCGCAATACAGCAATCAACTTAAATGGAAGCAATAAAATGCAGGTGCTAGCGACGCGCATTCCCTCCGACCGAACCCATCGCATTGCATTGGCGTCGAATTTGGGCTTGCGTAAGTCCAAAATTGCATCAAAATCGTGCCCGTCGAATGTAATTGCTCGTCGACGATCCGACCGATACAGGGAAAAGCTCTAACCCACTACAACAAATTACTTTGGTACCCGCTTCAAGGCCTGTAATTGGCGCTCAAACCTCCTCCTCTCCCACAAGTTCGTAGAGTGTAAATCGCGAAGTTTTTTCATCATATGTCAATGCCGATTTGACCGTGAAGAATTTTGTTCCAGTTATAAAAAAAATTTTAATATAACATCTGAAAACTACTCTTCCAATAGACTTTCGAATTCAAATCTGCGTATCTGTGCAATTCTATTTAAGCCGTTATCCCAATGGAATCCCAGCGACTAATAAAATCCAATCTATTCATTTATTATTCGTAACTTTTAAGATAGCGCCAAATCGTTCCGAGATTACCAAAGTGCAAAGACCACTGATCGATACGCTTACATAATAGAAAGTGAAGTTATTGACCCGGTTTTAATTTCTTATCAGGTATAAGATATATTTTTTTTTTTCCGATAAGATGCAGAGTCAGGCCTCGACTGATTACACGAAAAATTCAAGTCCTCTTATATATTTCCCCCTAAGAAAAATTTCTTTTACATTCATGAATCAAGATTTCGACCAAAGTATTTATCTGCAGTGATCACGAAGCAGATACTAAGTTAGCAACGAGTCCTCGTAAGATCCTAATAAACCTACTGATAAATAAATCTCGATTACCATGATCATTACCTCGTCCGAGGCACAATGGTGCCCGAAATAGGTTGGTTTGTGTCAGATTTAAATCACGCCAGCAAAGATAGTCTAATAACAGCTCTCACCGTTGCGACGGAGTTTTAAAATAACCCCCGTCATCATTATCGATCAATGCTCGCAAGTCTTGAGGATGAAAAAAAAAAAGAAAAAGAAAAAAATATAAGAAATCGATGAATAAATACCGCATCGACAAAACGATTCCAAGCTCGAGCTTATCAATCCGGCATATCACGTTAGACGTATAAGTTTATCTAGCTGTGTATTGATTATTCGCGATATTGCGCGACTACGAGGGTGAAGGGAGGTTTACCGAAAAACTCGTCCACGTGGGTAAGTGTTTCCGGTCTCAGTTTCAAGCGATGCTTCACCGACCTAACCCCACCAGTGACGTATGTCATGTATGCACGCAGAGAGAAAAACCTGGTAAGTTGAGCGATTAGTTGAATGTTTACAAAGCGGGGCTGTTGAAAAGCACCAGAGACACCGACACCCAGCTTGTACGCCATCGAATATTCGAGGGTTATTTATATAAGGCGATACGTGCCCCCCGAGCACGTGTGGTAGGTACGTGTTTCGATAGTGAAACCCCGGGTCACGGAACATTGCACGCCTAGATGTAGGCACTGTTCCGAGTCCACTAGCGATGTCATACCTGCTGTAGCGTCCGTAACGCCGTCGTCATTACCATCGCATTATCGTTTGTCGTCGGTTGGACGTTAACGCGCTCGACACGAGTATCGCCGAGTGTGTATGTGTACCTATGCCGGACTCTGATGCATGCAGGTTGCCTCCCCCCCACCCCCCCCTTTCCAATTAGCATACTTGGATGATAGTTACTTCGTCGCATGGCGCAGGTTTGCGGGCCTCGGGATCTCATCCCATCCTATCCCATCCTATCCCATTCTCCTTTCTCATCTTCTCTCCTCCACGCGGCTTACTTACGGTCAATTAAGCGCACACTCGCTATGCTCGCAACATCCCTAGTCCCACTCATTCGCTGCACCTCTCGCTCTCTCCCTCTCCCTCTCCCTCCCTCTCTCTCTCTCTCTCTCTCTCTCTGGTTCTTTGATCGTGGCGACGCGCAAGCAAGCTAGAGTAGTGGAGGAACGCCAAGTGCCTTTGTGCAAGGCTAGCCAAGCCTTTGCGGGTCGGGGGCTCATTTCGCTCAGAATTCAGACTCTGCATTCTCGAGTGGACTGCTGGAGAGTTTAGAAGATGATCAAGGGGACATTTACACTTCAAGATAGATGGTGGGGGGGTAGAAAAGACGGGATCCTTATCGTTTCAAACTCAAGATTTGATAGACGTCGGAGCTCTGTAGACATTGCGATGAATAGTTAAAATAAACGTCCCTGAATTTAGATCAAAGTTTCTCGACGATGTCTCTTCAATGTCTCAACTTCGGGTTTAAGCAGTTCGTCAAAACAAGTCATACAAAAGCATAGTCTTTCTAAAATTGAATTCTTGAACAGAAAAAATATTTCGAGAGAACAAAAGTCGGACCAAGTCGTAATAAATCTCGTCATCGATCGAGCCAATTTCATTTTTCATTCACTTTTACAGCGCATAGAAACAACTACATAATACAATAACAAAGTTCAAAGAAATCTGTTTCGCGATGTATAATAATGAACGAGTAATATACTAGATACATTATACAAACTGTATGATAACGTCGATACATGTGATAACCATGCGCATTGTTCAACGAATCATTTCGAATTATATCACGATACCGTTATAATGTACTGCCGAGAAAGAAAAATTCAGATACACAATCGACAATCCGGCGAATTCATAATTTGACGTCGAGTATGGAATTCAACCCCACCGTTCTTCCCTCGTACAAAGATAACATACAGGCAGACGTAGGTATCGGATACATCTGTAAAACCATTCCGCGATGCGTACGCAAATTTACGTACAAAATAATGTCGTACGCGTCAATCCCCGGCAAAGAATATCGCAAAGAGAAAAGACACCATCGCATTGCATCTCAGGTTTAATGAGACAGTTGCGAGTTTACCGGAGTATATTATGCCCCAAGAGCGTATATAGCGCCGTATATTACACCGCTATACACGTGCGGGTCCGCAACCCCTGCCGGCACAAAGCAAGTCATTATAACCCTATTATCCCCCGACATCGCCGTGCCCTCACCCTCGTGGCAACCTTCTGCAGAACGAACCCTGAGCGCGCATTTCCAAGTCGCTACCTTTGTCACCCTTGTATTATACCTGCGTGATGGGGGAAGGCAGAGAAGGGGCAGGGAAGTGGGGAGAGGGGGGGGGGGGGGGGGCGACCTCCGAGCTACACGCACGTCATGAACATTGAACCCTTGGGTGGAGGGAATATTTATTGCGGCTCGAAATCGAATCGTTATACCGTTGTATAAAATGTCCTGAATAGTCGTTGATATTAAATTTGGAACGTTTCTCTTGATCCTACACGAAATACAATAGGTCATGTCAAAATATGTAAATTTACTCTTCGATTCTTTCAGTTTTGTTGTAAAAAAAAGGAGCCTCACTCGCGATCAGCGTCTGATCGAAATAGACATAATTCAAATGTGCCGCAGTCTGTTTTAGAAATGAATTACATAGATACGCGGTACGAAAAAACAGCCCCGCCATTCGGTGCGAGGGAATTATTCGAGCATAACCTGCAGCTCCCTTTCTCAAATAATCCTGACAGAAGGCCAAGAGGGTAGTTACGAGCTTCCCCGAAGGGTTAATTCAGCGTGAAAAATTAATTTCGTACCATTCTAGTTGGAGAGATGGGGGGGAGAGGAGAGGAGAGGAGAGGAGAGGAGAGGAGAGGAGAGGAGAGGAGAGGGACGGGACGGTACGGGTCGTTCCGTCGAGTGAGTTTTAGGTGGGTAAAACCGACGTCGGTGTAAGTAAAACGTATATACGCGAAAAAAACGCTACGAAAGGCGTGAATTTTTGTGTGTACGGACGATTCTGTTCCAGTGAGAATTAGAGTAGGTATTATATTTGTAATTTGGTTAAGCAGGGCTTGAAATTAATCCAAATTTAGCTGAAATTCGTTGGTATTTTTCCATGTACCGTGACCAGGTGCCGAGTGCTTGCGGTAATTATCCTCAAACAACCAAATATATACCCTCGTGACTATTATACCAGCAACACTACGTACACATATAATCGTACACATCCTCTACGTTAAACACAAGTACTACAGTTTTTATCGTTTATACGTAGTATAAGTACACGACAGTCGCAGCAGAAGCCGTGCGGCCTTTTCGAGAATAGTGAAACAACTTTTTATTACACGTGTCCAATACCTACACCGTACCGCTTAATTCTACACGTGTGCATGTCATGTACGTACGTAGTTTGCGAACGCGAGCGTATCTCGCTCGCAATCAACCTACGTTTATATACACACGTACGAGAAAGAGAAAGAGAGAATGTACGTGTGTAGGGGAGTTATTACGAGTTGAAGCAGACCGCCCACAGAGTGCGGTGAGATACAATACAAACATACCGCAAAAAGTATCGAGTGGATGATGTAGAATTATGCGGAAAAAAAGAGTAGAGAGGCAGGAAGAAGCTGCGGTGGCGAATAGGAGAGAGAGAGAGAGAGAAAGAGAGCGAGAACGACGGATGAATGGGAACGGATAGCTTTATTACCTTATTATCTGACAATGAGGAGAAACGAGGTAAAAATAAAGCGGTAGATAGAGAGACCTATATATAAATCTAGGAGAGATGGGATTCGCCGCAGGCGTTTCGGGTTCAACCAGTCGAACAACTTTATAGCCTCGATACATAACGCCGGTTGATCAGCGGCGTCTGAGGAAGAAAAGGTTCTCCTCTCCGGCGCGTATAGGTAAATTACGATGCCAGCCAGTTTATCGAGGAGCCACCGATTGATTTATTTTCATACACCGTGGAATATTAATTTATATTTCGTCCAGTAATAATATTGATTCACACAGAGGAGGCCAGCGGCCATCTGTCAGCCCGTCGCATCGCATGGGATCGTATCGTATCGGATCGGATCGGATCGGATCGGATCGGCATGGGATCGAATCGAGGCGGCGAGCTCTGTCTCTGTATAACTAATATACGCGCGGGTATCTCTCAATGTATATTATGCTGTTAGCGCGCGGCTTAGTTTCGTAGGCTGTCGGTGAGATAATATTTGTTCAGTCATCCAAATAAACACGCTGACATCCGTCGGTAAACGGTGCCTTTCTTCTCTCTCCGTCTCCCTCCCTCCCGCCGTTTCTCTTTCTATCCCGCATCGACATGCCCCGACAAATTCTCATAATACTCGTGTTGTTAGCAACCGACTACCTCCCTTTTCTCACAGACCCTCGGTCAAAATCTAACTGAAACAAGCCCCCAGCCCCCACCTGCCGAGAAGTGAAAAAAATTCACAGATTTACGTGTACACGCGTGAAGGAGAAGAGTAAGGTGGTGGTGGTGGAGAAGGAGGAGGAGGAGAAGCGGTTAATTACCGATAGTTAGTCACAGTCACCCCTGTAGCGTGTCGAAAGAGAAGAAGATCGAGAGAGAAAGGCCGCCGATTGACGCGGCAAAGAGACAAACGATCGTCGCGCCGCCGACGCGGGAGGAGCGAGGAGGAAGCGAGAGTGAAGTCTCGGGATACCGGATGGACAAATTGTGGAGATGTCTCGAGTTAATTGAAGCTAATTAACTTGTTTTTCTCTCATTGGAAGCCGGAGGATGAAGCAAGGCGCGGGGAATCGCGGCGTGTTTAATCAAGCTGCAAAAGCGTCCTCCTCCACCACCTCCTCGGCGAAATTCCTCCCCCTCCGAACCATGTCGCAGGAAGCGTCTGCAGTAAATTCCAAAGATCTGCAGCAGCGTATTCGAAAGGACCGCGGCATGCGGGGGGTGGGGGACAACCCCCGGCCAACACAAACGATACCTTGCTACAGGTTACAAGAGAAGAAAGAATTACTGCGCGGGAAAACAGCAGCGTACGACAAACGGCGAGTCGCCAAGTTCTGCTGTAAAGCGGTAGAGGAAACGATTGTTTGAGCAACGGACCCCCACCTCCATCCCCCCCCCCCGGCCCCCGGGTAGCCATGGAAACGGCGACCCAGCCGCCGGGAGCAGCGGCAGAAGGTGGCAAAATCAGCAACGCCCGTCGCGTCACGACTCGCCGTCGTCGTCGCGAACGCGAAACGGAAGAGAGAGATGCTTTCGTACGGAAAATGGAATTACTTGTTACGTTTAAGCCGCTTACCCATTGCTCCCCGGTCATGGGATTAGTTCGCGGGTGAAATAACCGCGACCAGATATAACAAGTTCAGGTGCGAACAAACTGGGGGAGGGGGGTCGTAAAAAAAATGAAAATCCTTGCGAGGATCGACCCCCTAACTTTTCATGGCTCGGGAAAAGACGTTAGATGAATACGTTTACGGCATAGGTACACTTATTTCCCAAAAACGCACTAAATGACACCTCGTTCATACGCATGTAACATGACTTACCGTGAGAGTTTACAAATCCCGCTGGATAATCGATGGACGCGCGTTTTAAAAGTTTCACGGGGGGTGGGGAAGGGGGGGGGGGGGGGGGGACGACAGACATTTTCTGTTTTGTGAGCTTGAAAGTAGAGGGGAAAAAAAAACTACTTGCCCGTAAGGGAGAAGAAACGAATGGATGAGTTAGCGAGTGAGTGTGTAAGCTACCGAGCAAGTTTGCTAAACGTATACATCATATTTACGTACTTGCATATGTTATACACCAAGTCTTTCGCTTTTGGAGTGTGACGATGTGTGTACATGAGATTGCGTATATTTTACTAGAAACTGTTTCGAGATGCGGAGGCGAGTTGCTGTTTACACAAACGTCTCGACTGCAAAAATAATCTCTATTTGCAAACCGTATTTTTACAAGACGTAGTATAATAGATACAGGTATTGGGACCTTCGACTCTACATATTATACACACAGCAACGTCGACTCGAAGAGATTCGGTTGAAGTTTGATTGTCTGAAATTTAGTAATCCATGATCAGAGCAGAACGTTCTCATATCATGAAGGCTAAACTCTTTCAAAATCGTTTTGCAATTGTAAATCAATGGTTTTTGTACCGATGCTTTGTTGCATTAACGTTGCGAACTGAAATCTTGTAAAAAATTTCAAAAGCAGTAGAGTCCTTCTTTATCAATCTACTTGGGTCTCTGTCAAATAAAGAAAAAAAAAATTACCAACGACATACGTCGTCCTATTTCAACAGTTGACTCACTACAATGTCTCAAAGCTTATGTACATACGTACATAATCGTGCGAAGTCACAACTTGTTAGTGTACGATTTATCTCATTATCAGTGACAAATGACGAGATAAAAATAAAATATCTCGAACATTTCCATCGTCCGAATTAATATATCAATAGATATACCAAAGTGAAATTGTTATGCCGAATTAAAATTCCTGTATTAAAAGTACCAACGATATTGAACGTGTAAGAATAACTTTTTTTTAAATCATTATTTACTGTTGTCATTGTTTTTGTAAAAAAATATCCCTCCGTTTAAAACTATCCATTTACGTATATAAGACTCTATAAAGCTACAATAATTTTGGTGTGATTTTTAGTTTGCTTTCTAGAAAAAAAATGTTCATTTCGTTCTGTCGCCGCGTTTTCAATTTGTTATTTTTTTCTTTTTTCCCCAACGTTGAACAGTAATAGTCGATATTTTTGCAGGTATGTAGCCGTATACTGTAACATTGTAAAAAGTAGGCATGACGCGAATGACTGCGATGACCGATCGAGTCACTCGTCCGCATCGATGGTTACAGGGGCGGGGGGGGGGGGGTTATTCGTTCACGGTTGTAACATCTTCACCATCGACGGGCAATGTCATAGTTATTACTATTATGATTATCATCTTGATCATTATTTTTGTTGTCGTTGTTATTATTAATATGATACCGGGATATAACGACCGTCGCCGCTTACAATATTATAATGACGCGATGATTATCGTGGTCGAGACGTCAAGTGACGTCGTTACAAGCACGCGCGTCGACGGAGCAGCGCCTCAAACGAGATGCGTAAATTAATTAGGCGGGTTACAATGGATTCACGTATAGGTATAATATAATCCCATCGATCATCGCGGATACCCGGCCGGTCTTACATAGCATCGATGTCCGATGGGTGCACCATCGGCGTTGCATAAAACGAATGAGAAAAAGTCTACATACGATATAAAGGAGCAAATAAAAAGGGAATTTGTGTAGCGGTAAGAGGCGAACAGATGTATCTGTTAAATGTTTGACAGCCGGTTTCCAGCTCGCCGGTTCCCCCCGCCTCTCGGTGTCGCCATGCTTGGCAGCCCGAACTTTCGAGAGTCGTGCATGAAAAAAGCACAACTTTCGTCTCCGTTAAGTGATATCCGCGCGTTACGGAAAAGCCAACACATCCCACAAAAGCGGACCTCCCCTCTCTCAACTTTAGTGAATAACATGTGCAAGTTTATTGTTATTCAAACAGCTTAGAGAGGCGGGAGGGCGTTGAATTTAGAGACGAGAGACGCGGGCCTTCTTCAAATCTTACACGTCGACGACGAGGAGCAGGATCGGAAAGTCCCCCAGGGTGTGAATCCTCATCAGATAGACGTTGTGCATTTATACGTATGCGAGTCGACCTTTGTATCGCGCTGTTATTCATCCGAACGTTTGTAAGGCCTTTTCACGGACTTTGATAACACTTTCTAAAACTAGTCCCGCGTATAACATTTCCGATTCAACTGTGCGACGTCATTCGTCGTACAACGAAATTACATGCTAATTATACTCGTCAACACGCATTCGTAATTAGCGAGGTGTTAAACTACCTCTGTACACCGTGCGTCTCTTTAATCCCTACGCGATGATCCTCGATTAAGAAGACCGCGGTATCGGTTCACTTTGATGTACAGTACGCAATGCGAATTCGGTCACGTTGCACGTTGAAATGAAATTTCATGCAATTTTCACACTAACGTAACGAGGAAAAGTATCGTAATCTTTACACATCCCGATAATTGCGACGATCAACGATCGTTGTTAAATTATTAATAACAATGAATAGAATATTACTCGATTACTCGATTCAATTACCGAGCTCAAATTTCTAAGCAGTTGCTCGTTGGTCGGATTTCAATTACTCGAGATCAGCCATTACACAGTTCAGACCGGAAGAGAAGAAAAAAAACACGATAAATGGAAAAAAATTACAATCACTTTTTTAACCATCGTTTTATCGGTACCAAGTACCGCGAAATCGCTTTGATGCTGTCGAAATTTGCTTGTCAACAGGTAGCTACTAGTATCGATAAAATTACGTCTAAGAACCTCGCTAAGAACTGTGAAAGTTCCGCTCGTGAGTGAGCAAATGGAATGACTAAACGGTACATTAGAGAAGGACATGATCGTGGCGCTGACCGCGCATTTAATGACAATATCGTGGGGAAAGAAAAAGAATGTCAAGTTAGAGAGAAGAACTAAATCGAGTCGCTGAATCAAAAATTCAATGCAAGCTGTCTTCGTGACTCGAAAAGAGCAAAAAAAAAAAATCCATACAAATTAATTATTCAACGTTCGACGACGTTCAATTCGACTGAATATTCCTCGTAACTTTGCTCGCCAGCCGGTTTAATGCTTTTCCCGCAGGAAATCAGGAAAACTCGTTGAATTGAGTTGAATTCTTTGGTCTGAGGTACCGATGTATACGTTGTACATTGTTCGAAGAAACGTGCGGGAAAATTGAGTGGCGAAGCTAAGAAATGGTGAAAATTCCGAGGCGCGTAAAAAGTTTCAACTCGCGGTAATGGTGATGAGAGAAATGAGATGAAGAATAATGAGAAGCAGGAGTCAGTGAATTGGAAGTTGGAAAAAAACGTAAAAAAGAAGGACTCGTACAATTGCCTTTAATAATTGCTGGGACGCGGATCGTTGGACCGTTTCGTCGTTACGTGTATAAAATATTGCGAGATGGGCTAAAAGAAATGATATTCTATTTTTTCATCTCCTTCCTCTCTTACAGCGCGACTCATACATTTTTCATACAAAAGAACACGGAGAAACGAAGGAGAATTCCTCGTTATAACAATCTACTTGTATACATATAATGTACGTGTAACAAGAAAAAAGAATACAAGTCAAGAGACGGGATGTTTGAGCGGGAGAGGAAACGACTGTTGAAAAAAGACCGACTAAAATAAAACATTGTTTTAATTACCACAGACGTTTAATTACAATAATTGGCAGATGGCGGCATCCCCCCGTCCCTCGTCGTAAGTCTTCTTCCCTTTAAACTTCACCCATTATCCCAGTCTTTTCTTTCCATCTTTCTACCTTTCCTGCAGTTTTATCATACCGCGCTTACACAGCCATGTATATCTAGATATAATTCTTTTCCTCGCTCCCCCTCCAGCGCCATTGAAACAACCCACTTTACATTTCATCCCTCGCGAAAATCCTTCGGCTAATCTCTATTCAGTGTTCGGATCATCGCCAAGATTATTTGCGTTAGGTTATATACCTACGTATATATTGTACACAATATTATACAAAGAATAAATGAAAAGAAAAAAAAAAAAAAAAACCGAAGAAAACGGTGTATACAATAAACACCGAAAACAAACAACCGACCGTGAGTTAAGACTGGACGCTAAATCTGAAGCGTTGCAAATTCCGCCCTATAATTTTCACGATAATTGTATACAATATTACAATGAGCGACGTTTTTTTCTCTCGAAATAATCTTGAAACACAGGGTTACGAGTCAAAATTGTATATGTAAGAATATCAAATTGCGTGGTAGCCGCGTGTGTATACATAAACGTAGTTATTACATAACGGCGTAAAGTATGATTACATAGTACGGAACAGATATATAGGTATATATAATATCGGTGATTCGTATCAGAGATCGGAAGAAGGTGGTTCGAATGAAAAGCGTAAGATATGAATGGTAAAAATCCCGCAATAACAAAAAAAAATAAATAAATAAAATGCGAGTAAGTAAAAAGTAAATAACAAAGGGATCGAAAAAAGTAAAACAGTAATACGTAATATCTACCCTGTAGCATTAATCTTGAAGAGGCACCGCGTAACGCTCTAATTCCAGTATAAATACGCGTGTTGAAAAACAGTTATCCAGTTAACGTGACAGATACCCGAAAACGGGAGAAAAGGAGAATGAAGAGAAAAAGGAAAGGAAGATAAATCCGGGATAAAGTCGAGAAAGGAGGCGGAGGTAGAAAAGCGAGGACGGAAAGTTCCTCCCGTCCAAGAACAACGCCGGGCCATCATCATCCCCTTGGAAAGTGTGTGTTCGCGAGATTCACTCCCCCCCTTCCCTCCCCCTCACCCTTCCCCTTTCCACTACCTTCTTATTCTTATTCTTATTTCTACCGCTTATAGATATACATATACATATATATGTATGTACTACGTATATATACGCGGCTCGGGCAGGAAAGTATAAACCCCGGGACGAAGGGATCCCGGTAGGGTGCAGAGCAGGAAGTCGAGGATAGGCGGTGGTCCTCTCCTCCTCTTCCACCTCTTCCTTGTCCTCCTCCTCCCACGTCGTCCAAACGACCCGCGGATAAGGGAGAGAATGAGGGAAGAGAAAGAGGGCAAGAGGGTGAGAGAAGAGCAGCGAGGGTCGGCTCGTTCGTGTGCCTCCGAGGGCGGAGACCACAGAGTATTGATTTCATCCCCCGCGCTTCTCTCCGAGTCCCCGTTTCAACCCCCCTCAACGAACGGCTCGACTTCCACCAACGACCATACCGCCACCCATTCCGGGGGTTGCTTTACCCGAGCCGAGGGGGAAAAATCGTTATACGGGGTAAGGAAAGGGGCGGGGGGTGTTTCAGAGAATTTAATAAAACAAAAATTTTCACCAACCGTGTGATAAAATTTTTAAAACGAATAATGAACAGATTCGAAATTTTCGATAATTCATACTTTTAGGCGTATGCCGCATAATGCGGTTCTGTTGACTTTTCCCCTCCGTAAAAAAGATATACTCGTAATTGTTACAACGTATTCAAAATTCGTTTAACAACTTGACGCTTCGTCACGTGAAAATTACAGTGTATGCGTCGATTAGAAATCATATCATCCATAGTTATGCGTGATTGCTGATTATAGATGAGTTGGTTAGTGTTCAAAGTTGAAGTGTTCTGTGCGTAAAGAATTTCGAAAGATTGTAAAAGTCGAGTATCGTAACATGCATCTTCGTTGCATAAAACGGAGAAAAGTAATTAAAAGAAAAAGTCAGTTTCAACGATATGTACGTAATAACACATTTGAATTGTCAGAAATAGAAAAATGACGATACTTTTCATATATTTTGAGTTACGTGTTACGTGTAGTGCACGAATAAAGAAAACAATTACATTTAAAAAATAAAAACGAAAAGAAGAGGGAACCACGAAACTGGGATGAAAATTGGCACAATAGCGCGCGTGTAACTCGGTTATAAATAACACGCGACTTTTCCGCTCCGAGGTCGATGTACATTCTGAACTTTTATACTCGAGGGTCGGCATGGAGCAATTTTCCATAAATTCGGATCACTCTCGGTGCGGTAAATGTACAATATACCTAACAACACGGACCCAGGGCGAAAAGTTGGAAGAGAATCGCGAAGCACGAAGAGTCGCGAATCGCGTATCATTGTCGCAATAAAATCTGGTGCTCGTTCACGATTAGGTATCGTCGTCGAGTCGAAGTTGCGGCGCTGCCGCCGTTGTGCGGCTGATTGCGAGAGCTCGACGTACGGAGTTTAGCTCCAGATACGGAGAGTTCAAAGGTTTTCAAACGACGCTACTGCAAACACAGAATTGCACCGACGTAGAACTGTTATCCGATGCATCGATGAATCAACAAAACTTTGTACGTACACGCCTGAATGCAATTTTTTTTCGGATAGTAACGTGTGTTCCGATTGACATGTTAGAACGAATTACGGTGAAAATTATTATTGTTGTTGTTGTTGTTATTTGGAAAAGATTCAACGTCGACGCGATACGTACTCTACACGGTAATATTCTCGACCATCCGAAGCGGGCGTATATCCGTAATTCTAAAAAGCTTCGCGAATACAGTTCGCTTGCTGCTCAAGATGTTGTCTCGTTAATTACGCCGGGACGAAGGTGAAACGTAATCTTACAATTGCGGCAGTTATACCGCCTTTACAATTCCCGTCGTCTGTTTCAACCGAGTCGCACTGGATACCGCCAGATTACAGGAGTTTTACAGTTTTAACGCGCGGGTCACGGAAAGATCATTAACTAATAAACGACCGGCGTAACGCGTTAATGAGTGAGACTTTTTTAATATTTCGAAATCCTGCCTCCGCCACCGGCACTTTTCAAAGTTAGATAAAAATTTCAGATATTATACACCGACAAAAATATACGTATCGACGATATATCCTCAAGCGGTAACGACAAGTTGGAATTTTTATTGCGCATGGATCTAGGTTTGTGTGTGTGTGTGTGTGTGTGCGTGTAAAGATGCGGCAGCTTTACGGTTTACACTTTGCACCAGGCCGTTGTGCATCTTTATCCATCTTCTTATTTTTTCCTTTTCGCATGACCCATCAACCGAGGATATCAACGTTTCGATACAAAGGAGTAAGTTGAAACTCCGAGAATTCCAAAGTTTGAAAAACAGTTAAACATACCCCGAGATTCACGGTGCGAATAATTTATATGGAAACCGATAAACATGTTTGTGTCAACAGATCATATAGTTTGGCGAAAATAGCGACATTCTTTTACACTGTGCAGTTAACGCTGTTTTTTACTTTATAAAAACTCTTAAGATTGCGATGTCATTAAGCAATATACACACCGTATACTGTATATACGTATAAAACGAAAAGAACGGAATAAAATCAGACGCGTACGTATTATTTGGCGGCATTTTTTTCTCTGGTAATGTATTGACTGTATAATTTAGCGTACAAACTAATCGTCGAATGAAAATTAAATACCCTCCGCTACTGAAGAAGCCAAGTGCTTCAAAACGTTGATGATAACAAGATTCTTCTGGGAGCCGCTGATCACTCGGCAGACAAGTCAATTATGTAAAATATTCTTTTTATGCATATATTATCAGTAAGAAACACTGATTGAATATTTGATGAAGTGTCAATTAGTATTCTCTTTGATACGACAAACGTTTCAAGAATAATCAATAATATCCACCAAACAGTGATTAAAAAAAATGTGAGACAGAGAAAATATAAAAAAAAAAGCTGGCGAAATTTCAGGGTATTTATCACATGAGATATGTATACTGAGAAAAGAATATTTATAACGTATTATAAAAATACTCAGACGGACGAGTGTGCGATGTGTGATCAAACGAAATATTCGGTCAAACAAAAAGCTTTAATAACATTTTGGTAATCATACGGAGAGGAATTTGATTATTACTGTATTACTTTTTTAATCATTTTTTTTTTTTTACTCTTTAGCCGCTTGTCATACGTTCAGAATGTGACGATGGAATTTTTCCCCAACCCCGTTCATACATGACCAAATGTTTAACCCGTAATTTTTCGCCAAAGTTTGAAAATTTCATGCCGATGCGACAGTACGATAATAATTCAATCACGAAAGCAAGTGTGAATTTACATAAGTTGAATGTCTAGAAAAATGGTTTATAGCGTAACGAATCGCATCGGATGTTTTGCGAGAGAAAGAAAGAGTCTCAGAGGCAGTTTATAAAAATAGAATTTCGCAACGTGTGGGTCTAACGATCGGTCAACTGATTTACAGACTCCGGTATACCCAACTTTTTATCGGATAGAAATAAAAATCCGCAAAAAAGAAGACGAACCCCGCGGGTTGGGAGAAAACAAAAAGGGAATGAAGAAAAACCAGTAAGAAGTGCAAAAATTGGCCTCTCTCACGGTTTCTCCCTTTATCTTCTCCCTCTCCCTCGCCCTTTCACTTCTTCTCTCTCTCTCTCTCTCTCTCTCTCTCTCTCTCTCGTTCGGTCTCTTCCTATTTTTAATGCGGACCCTCCGCACCGCCAACGCTTCTCTCCCCTAGGATACATAGGGAATGTCGCGGCACGCCGACTCAATCCATTTCTCGTCCCTGCACGAATAACTCTCTCTCTCTCAGGTCGAAGATCTTTTGTCCGGCTGTTCAAATTACAATACATGTGTGTAAAGTGTACACATCCGCCTATGTAAAGAGAACGCGAGTAAAGGACTCGAATCTCGTCCGGCAATGCAATTATCGATCGAAGCTGTAGCTGAATAAATCCAGACAAGATTGACTTCGAGTCGTTGACATAATCGCGTGAAAAAATTTCCCGTCAAGTGGTATAACCATGCCTTACCTACATGCCATGTACACAGGTGTACGATAAAATTTGCCAGAGACCTGTTGTACCGGGCGCGCATTCACCGTTTTTTCCCGATCTATTACACGCGGAATCGTGTATACAAAGCAACTGGACATAGATATACTGTAGGTTATATTATTATATACGTACGCTGGTACTTGAGCGGAGTAAATTTTATATGTAAATATAGAATAGATATGTGAAGACGATTTTTTTCCTTCGTCTGTAACCAAAGCCTCGCACGTCTCAAGGATCTGATACCCGAATAACAACCAGAGCGGTTATCGAAGTTTATCTAAATATTATCATAAGTTGGGAATACTTGAAAATTCAATTTACCTATAAATAAAGATAATTTTATCCTTTTCGTTTCTCGTACGTAAGCATATTTGTGGAGAATCTGAAACTTATATCCCCCTTGAGTGATCTTGAAATTTCGTTGAATCACCGTTTCAACGATTGCCAAGAATTCTGTTATAACGGCTCGTTACGTAGATATACATATACATATATAAGTGAAGAAAAAAACTGTTCGCTCAATAAAGTTCTCAAGAAATGGCATCACGCCGTGAAATCTGGTCATTCGAGTAGATGAAAAACAAAACTAAACGATAAGTTCTTTGATGCTCAGTTCGCATCCTTCCGAAATTTTCTGTTCAACCCAGAGGATAGGTGTATATATATATATATAATTATATATATTTAAGGATGAAGTGGTCAGAGTCCGTCTGAAACGAAGGTTGAGAAAAAAGAAAGAAGAAACCGTTTAAAAATTCTCCAGGAATGTCATCGGGGCGCCATTGGTAGTGAACAGGAATGAAACAACATACCTCTAATGTATTTGATCAAAAATTGAATAACACAAGCTAAAATATCAACAATTCGACAAGATATAGTTTTTCACATATCTAATTTAATTTAAATTTTAGTCATTTTCATCAGATTCTAATGTTCCTGTGCTCATTTCTCTCGTCGACGAGTTTAATTAATACTTTCCAGCGTTCCAATGATAAAACCTTTTCTCAAATTGTCGATACGGTAGCGTTCGTTATTCGAATTTGCACGGATTCATTTCCGTTACATACATACATACCCGCAGGGACGATGTAGTATCATTTCTGTTCGCTATTATTGGTTGCAAATAACATTGTTTGCTTTTTATTTACTTTCTTTTCTTCCGAACGTTTTCTCCTATTTTCCCAACTTTTGATCAGGACAATCGGACCGATTGACGATTTAAGCTAATACGGGCAAAAGATATCGAAATAACCTTATATACAGGATACAAGAGCAATGTTGTAAATTGACAAGAAAAGTAAGAGTAGTCAAAGATACTACAAGCAGAAGAAGAAGAAGAAGAAGAAGAAGAAAAAACGAAAGTTCAAAGAAAAACAACAACAACAACAACCCGAAAGCTTGAACGAAGGGATAAAAAGGTAAATGTGAATCCCGGATCATGATATAGCGGGGATTTATTGTTTGTATAATGTTACCTTTGGTTCCGGAGTGGAATTGGAGGTCTTGAATTTCTTCGCCGGGGGTGGACTCGTCGCCGTGTCGGAAGAGTCCTCGGGGGGCACGGCGACCGCGGTTCCCGGGACCGCGGCGACTTTGGTCTGTTCGGGTTTAGCCGCGGATCCGGCGGCCGTGGCGCTGGCCGGACTCGGGGGAGGGCAGGGGGCGGCGGCGCTGATGGCCGGGGGGCTGGGACCCTGGGAATTAACGGGGAATCCGGTCCTCGAGTTGCCAGTTTGCGAGGACTGCGGGGGCTGCTGGGGCGCCGCGGCGGCGGGCGTCGGGCCCTGAGAACTCGCCGACGCCTGACTCTGGTTACCGGATCGCGCGTTTCCGTTCATCTCGGGCTTCGACTGCTGATTCGCGCCCCCGTGGGACGACGAAGAAGAAGAAGAAGACGAAGAAGAAGACGAGGAAGAGGATCCCTGGGGTTTCTCGTGTTTGTCGCGAGCCTTGTCGCGTCTGTGTCCGCTCGATCCCCGCTTCGACGCCGTCGACGTGTTCGAAGGCGTAGCGACGGATGCGGAAAGGTGGGACGACTTGGACTTGTTCGAACCCGTGGATCCCGACGATGAGTTCGACGCCGAGGACGAAGATGAGGAATCGTTCGCCGAACTCGCCCCGCTTCCGCTCCCCCCGTTTCCGTTATTGTTACCCGCGTTACCGCCCTGGGAATTCTGACCGGTCAGTTGCGCGACGCCGTCCTGAGCGGACGCGTTGCCGTTCAATTCGTTGGACTTGACGATCTCGTGCTTAGCTTCGCTCGTCTTCGTCCCTGGTTTCGTGCGTTTTATTTTCATCTTGAGGCCCTTGTCCACCGTGGCCGAGTGTTCAACAGCCATTTTGGTCGTATTGCCGACGGCGGTATGACCCGCAGCATTCGGCCCGCAGGGCTTACCGGGACTCGCCACTACCGACGATATACCGGTGCTCACCGTGTTCAATGCAGACGACGAACCGTTCACGCCGTTCCCGTTGCTGCACGATATCTGCTGGAGTACGCCACCCGCGGCGGATCCTCCACCTCCTCCTCCTCCTCCTCCGTTTACGCCGCTGCCGCTGCCGCAAGAGTTTCCGGCCGCTCCCGAGTTGCAGGAGCTCGAATTGCTGCCGCAGGAATTGGAAGACGACGATGCGGAAGATGACGAGTTCACCGAGTTCACCGAGTTCACCGAGTTTACGTTCAAAACGTTGTTGCAAGAGTTCGCGCCGCCCGGACCGTTGGCGATGTTCTGATTGCTAGCAGGATTGTTCGTCGTGGCCGAGGCAGGCGTCGAGGCCATGCCTGTCCCCAGGCTCAGTTTCTCGTCCCTCGTTTTCTCGATGTCAGCATCCAGGTCGATTATCAGATCCCCGATACCGATGTCCCACTCGTTGTCGTCGTACTCGAAGTTGTTGCTGTTTGCGGCGGCCGCGTCTCCCGCCGCTGCTGCCGTGTTCGCCGGCCGAGCCTCGACTCCGACTCCGACCTCCCGATGATCCTCCTCCTCCTCCTCCTCCTCCTCGCCGGCGTCGTCGTCGTCCTCGTCGTCTTCGTCCTCGTGCTCGTCCCCTTGCTCGAGAATCGCGGCCACTGTGCCCCGCGCCGGTTGATGCCTGCGTTCGACGCCTCCGCCACCGCCTCTTTCACGGCCGGCCTGCAGGTCCCTGCTGCTCCTACGGAGGGTCGCCGATCTATCGTCCGTGGAAGATCCGGCCGTCGGTCCTGTCGAGCCTTTGCGAATCGGGTTAGGGAGGCGACCGCCTATTGGCGTGGTCGCCATGCCCTTGAAACCGCTGCCCCTGTACCCGCCAGCCTGGTGGTCACCGAACACGCAACCTCGCTCCTGCGGAACTTTGTCTCGTTCAGAGTCGCGGTGTAGACCCTGCAGCAACCTCCGCCCGCCCTACACGCGGCGTCCATCGGACACATCACTCCTCTGATTTAATCCTCGACTCTCTATCGCTTCGCCGGCTTCCGCTTCCGTTGGAGTTTACGATTCGGTTTCGGCGCCCGCGACTCGAGCCTCGTCGCCGCGCAACGCTGCCGCCTCCTCCTCTCTCCTCCCTTCTTCCCCTGTCTTCTCAGCCTTTCTCTCACTCTCTCTCTCTCCCTTCTTCTTCCTTTCCCCGTTTCCTACTTCTCTCTTTTCTCCCTTCCCGGCGCTACCTTCGTACCGGTGTGTTGTTGTATTATTATGTCATTGTATTCCTTTTTGTTTTTTCCGCCATTCGTTCGTTTCTTCGTTTATTTTCACGTTCGTTATACGATCTTTTATCTTCTGGGAAACAAATGCTACCTGATACTTCGTTTCACTCTCTAATTTCTCTTTCGGATTTTTTATTTTTACTTTTTTGCGAGTGCTTGTTTTCTTATATACATTCTCTCAAAAAAGAGACCAGCTCCCGGCCTCGTGTCTTGTATCTGCTCCATGCGACACCAGCTGCCGTATCTGAAACAACGAAACGGCCCAAATTAGCACCCGACACCACTCACGTTCCTGCGAAGAATTAATCCTCCTCATCCTCCCCAATCCTCATCATCATCATCATCATTATCATCATCATCATCATCATCATCATATCATCATATCATCATATCCTCATCCTCATCCTCATCCTCATCCTCATCCTTATCCTCCAGAATACTTCAATATGTGTTCAAAGGTAATTGTATTTTCTTTTGGTTTTTTTTTTTAAATATGTGATTTATTGATTATTTCTTTTCATCCGTAGTCCACAATCATTTACAGACGTATGTAAAAATCTTCGTTGTTGGATATATTTTCGCTGATGTTTAATATCTTAATTTTGTCATTCATCAATTTGTTTTTGTTTTTTTCACTCCTCTTCCTCCATAGTTTTCTATTTCATTATACGTGTACAATCAAATAAGTACATAAATATTACACACATCATAGATATATACATATATATGGTTACACATGAGTCAATTATAATTCGCAGATTCCAATCATAAGACAGGCAGATACTAATCAATGCACGTATATGTAAATATGTGATATATCGTGCGCCGATGTTGGGTAAATTTGCATGACTCGTTACATGCTACGTACGTAGATATATTATACGTCCACAATGTATGTCGTTTACGCAATAAGCTTCCATTATATGCAACAAATACATAAGCCGTGCGATAAACACAAGGTGTATAAATTGTACAAAATCACGATGTATGCCATATGCAGTTATGTACGCGTCGTTAATTTTGCGAATGTAGCACATATACGTATACATATCCTATGTAACATGTATCAACTGTACCTACATGTGTTCACGGGTGAAAACGAACGCCTCGCGTATGTCCCTCTCCCGTGTCCCCCCTTACACCAGCAACACCAGCAAGGCACGTTGTTCGCTTTGACGTTTCACGTCGCACGTTTAATTAAACGATTTAATTGGGGAGGATCGGTTAATTAATTCTCTCGAGTTTCGACATAGGAACGCGGCGTCCAGCCGCATGCAGCGAACGATATAAACGCCTATACGTATACATAAACACGCATTCGTGCACGAAAAGCGAACGAGCGGGAAGGTTTGGGGGGGGGGAGGGGGGAGGGAGGGATGATCGGAATCGAATCTTGTTAAATTGATCAAAATTACGGGGATGTTGGCTAATGAAGCGGAGTTTTTAATTCTCTGAGATGTCGTCCCCCAATCCCGTGGCCTCTTTTCCATCCCGCCGACTCTCGTGCAAAAATTGTGATTACCACTTATTGTTACCGAAGCGGGAATTCGTGTCAAAGAACGATTAATTTTACCCACGGCGCTTTTGGCAGAGCGCCAGAAACTTTCGTTCTTTTTTTCACCCCCCAGCGATGACCAAGAAACGACACAGCTTACAGGTAGAACGGAACAAGACGAGGAAACGACACCGGGACAAATCAGTCCAACGGCGAAGAGTCGGGTAAAGAGACGATGAGTAAAACGCGGTGAACGAAATTCGGTAAGGGAATCAAAATCTTGATTTTCCGGCGTTAATTTTTGAGAAGATAATTGTCTATGTCAATTCTAATTGAAAAAAAAAATATTTTAAGAAAGACGACAAGCTATTCGCGGATAGAAGATTAAAATCTGGCTACTTCTTCTCGTTTTCAATCACCTTGTGGAGCATGAAGGAGGAGAATAAGAAGTTAGGGGAATTCAACCGAACGATCGGTGGCGAGTTATCGAAAAGAAGAGCCGAAAAAACGATGGAAGCATATCTTCGTGCGGTAGAGTCCGATGGAGAATTTATTACCTAGAATCGTTTTCGGTTCGGCATCGCTCGCCCCCTCCTCCTCCTCCTTTTTCGACCGCCGTAAGTGATTAGCAAAGGCAATTAAATCGGTGGTCCGTAACCCGGAGGGCCCAACCCCCAAAATATAACACGTTAATACCATCCTCGTTCGCTGTTACACGAATGGTCGGTGTGCCATGGTGTGGACGTCGAGGTTCGATCCTTTCCTACCCTCTCCCTGTCCCATAAGAGGAGCCGAGCGACAAGGAGGGGATCCCATAAAGAGCCGAGAACGGGCAGGCGACAGTTTGAAAGTGATTTAAATCAATCCTCGCAGAAGGCGAAATAAAAATGGTGTATTTATTTGGTGCTGGCTGGCACGTGATGAAAACTGTTAAGCTTCGAAGCCTGCAGGCGGCTGTTTCTATAAAAAAAACTTTGCCCGTGTAGCAGCGATGAACCATATGCCGACTGACATGACTGACTGACTGACTGACTGACTGAAGTCGGTGGGCGAATTGAGGATAATGCCGCTCTGAACATGTACCGGGTGAGTCAGAAATACGTAGTAACGAACAGTTAGACATTTGTAATAAGAATTTATATGCTACTCTTCTCTCCCGATGTCGTCGGTTTTTCCAGAAAAACGTGAAGTACCTCTTAAAAAAAACCCTACCGACCCACTCAGGATCTGACGAAGGAAAAAATATTTGACTTTATCTGGGATTTCCGAGAGACATGGAAGCCGCCTCAACTTCCCGTCCGCCTTTGTAGCTCAAGTCTGTCTGAGAGGGTGGATATGCCAGCAGTCAACCCCTCGTCGGGGCAAAAAATAATACACCTTTTTCAACGAAAACGGGAGACGAATGAAAAGAAGATGAAAAACTGTTAAGAGGAGAATAAGACGTAGAAGGACGAAATGCAGACGATTTGCATTTTTCGAATGAACTTGTCCTACACCCGAGAATTGTTTGAAACGGAACGGTAACGGAAAAAAAGAAGAGACCGGAGAGAATCAAACAAAGGTTGTTGACTCGAGGCTGTTGTGGCTTTTTCCGTATTTTATGAGTGACAAGGAGAAGCTTTGTGTGTAGGTATTCTTCGTTTTATGACAGAGCGGCAAAGGGGCTTGCGGAAAAACTGGAATGCCGAAAAATAAACACAAGGTTTCCGGTGTGAAGAACGGAAAGTTGACTAGATATACCTGCGATAAGTATTTTATGTCAATCTCTTATCCACCGCTATTAAAACTTTCAAATTTTACAAGTATTCTTTTTATCACTCGTTTTATTGTTTATCACATTCGATATCACTGCGACTGATCTAAAATAAGTAAAATTTTCCCGACGGCCACACAAAAATCACTTTCCAATTCTCAGATCATAAAATTTACCGTCAGTCGATTAACGCGACGCTTGAATACAAGAGCAAAATGGAATTTTTGTTATTTTTCGAAACAGCCGTACCTATTGCTCGTCGTTATAGGTGTAAGTAAAGTTCTATAAAAACAAGCGACAGAACCGATCGACACGTTGTTAAAATGTACGTGTATAAATTACACACACACACGCGCGCGCACAAAATATCAGCTTGCTTAAATTTAATGCACCTACGAGCTGTCTGAACAGATGTCGTCAGAATGTCGGACAAGTCCATTGAATTCACATAATTATACGTACACACTGTGTCGTCGCGTACCTTGTACACGTGACAAATAGGTTTTACAAATAGGAGGGTGATTTCCACGTCACTGTTGCTCCACCTTTTCCCCTGTATGCCTTTCGTTTCACCGTTACGATCGCAAACGTTACGGTATTATACGAGTAAACCTGGATGTGTCAGTGTGTATCCCTCCCCCATCCCTTTTCCACGATTTATTACAAAGTATTTCACACAGATAACGTGATTTCAAGTTAAACTTAAAATCATATCTAACGATTCTCATAGCACAGACTAATTTCGATTATCTGATTAGTTTCATACGACATACTAATTGTAAACCTACAAATAACTTATCAACTTATCTTGATAATTTATTGCACACGATTTCTAGCGAGTTTCCTAGTTCCATTTCCGACCGATTTCTTGTAAGATTGCTAATTTGATTTCAGAACGATTGTACAGCGTTTTATACAAGAAAAATAAAAAAAATTATAAATACACGATTTCCACAACTGTATTATAAATACGTATCTGCAAAACGATTGTCGATATCGCGCCGAGAATCGAAAATTCATCGATGTAACACGTCGATTGAATTAATCAAATCTTTTACTATATCTAATAACCGTTTACCTGGAAAAAAAAATCTATATGTATATATATATATAAGTATACTAAATCAAGTAAAGCGATCGTTCAGATTACGCAGTTTCTTTACACCTGAACGGATAAGACTCGTTGCTTATTTTTTCTCATCAAAAAGATCCAAAAATACAACACAAATATAAATACATGTATGTATGTATAAGCGAGGAGGGCGAGACGAGCAAGAATCAAGAATCCCCAGTCGCAGTTTGCGGCGGTACACGTTTGTTGAATAATTGAGCGATCTCACGGCTATGAGGTGGAATTGTGAAAGCCGGCGATTCCCTTTCTAGCCATCTAGAGGTAGCGAGCTGCTATAGGCTATAGGTGGTACAATAAGCTACCTCCGTAGGTTGCCTCCTAAACAATGCTCGGCATCGTCGATGAGTGAGTGAGTGAGTGAGTGAGCGAGTGTACCAAAGGTAAGCGATAGTCGCTAATAGCCCCAGCAGCAAGGCAGAGACTGTGCCGTTGCAACGCTCCGGTAAATTATACCGACACGTGTATGCCTGCCCATGGCTGTTTCATTGTCGGGTATATCAACCCTATTACGTATAAATATGTACCTCCTCTTCCTCGCATCCATCCTACACCCTCGTGCACGGGCACACAGGCGAATATGCAGAGCGGATGATGGGTGGAGCGTAAACCGCCTGATCCATAGACAAGCCGAGGGTTGGGAGATGATCCCCGTAAACCGCCCCACCCACTCGGGGGTGAAGCAACATCTGTCTCTCCTAAATGCAGGCCTAGGTTACACGAGTACTGCTCAATGGATGAACGGATGGACGGATGGATGAGCAACGTTTCGTACTCACACACGGTGAAGGTAAGTGCGCGGTTATAAATGTGCACGAGCTGTTTCCCCGACTCGTCGAACCAAGAAGGCGGAGTAAATGCGTGAGCCTTCCGTACACATGGTATAATAAGGAGAGAGAGCCCTCTCTGTAATCTTTCTACTTTCCGTATGTATTTATTAGAAAAACAAGCGCAACTGCTCTGCAAGTTTCATACGAGGAAAGGCTTGACTGTGTGTTGTGATAGATGCACAGCGATGCATGCTGGGTTGGATATTAACGCGAAAATATTCGACGAATGGAGGAAAAATTGTTAGCGATGAGAAATTTTATTTTATTTTGTAAACTGCGTTTACACACTCATCGTGTAACGCGTTCAATTTTAGACAACTGAAATTGAATGTGACACTGACTCAAGCTTGTGAGTCAAAATTTTCAACTGAAATTACATTTAAATCGCTTCAAATCACGCGTCGCAATATATTGAGTGTGAATGCAATTGGAAAGGATTCAACTTTTTTACTTCAATACTAAATCTGTGTGATCCTCCATTCATCGAAAAGTTCACGAATTACCTCCTACTAAATTACCCTGGAAGTGATCCAACTTGGTGAGAATACTGAAATCACATAAAGAGGGAGCGCGTGACAAAGATAAAAATTGAAACTAACAATAAGAAGGAAAAGGAAAAGAACAAAGGAGCAAGAATGAAGAAGAAGGAAAAAAACAAAAACAAAATGAAGGTGTAAAGTTAATCAAGTTGTTTGGTAAATTAACCTCCGGTTTTACATGATGAACGTAATGAACGTTGAAAGAACTGCGTAGCCCTCTCTCTCAAAGTGTAGAATATAATGACTAACTCCGCTAACTTTTTCTCGCTACATCTATATGTATATATACGTCTATATATAGGTATATTAGCCAACTCTTGTGTACATTTTATTTTTAGCCGCCACTTCGTTTAAGAAAAACTTTCTTCTTCCACTCTCTATATATAAAATACACACACCAACACACACAGGTACGCACAAACGCATCTACATACTCAGCTATTTCTCCGCCGAATTATCTACGATGCTTGAGCCAAAGTCAAGTTAGCTTAGGTTACACTTATAAACTCTCGACCATAGTCTAAAGGCGAAACTTTTTTTTTTTTTTTATATATTTGTCATTACCAAGAACATATCAGTGGACGAAGACGGCGTTCTATTGGCACGTATCATGATTCTACAAGCAAGCAATACCCTTGCTACTATTATACATATTTATACATCAGGTATGATAAATTCCGCAATTTTCAAAGAGGCAATAAATCGATTTCAATTATTTGAACTATTACGTCTCCAACCGCGGCGATATCGCTGTAATTTCATACTCGATACTTTTCTTTCCGTCTCTCTGCCTCTCTCTCTCTCTCTCTCCCTTTTCTATCATCTCTTCTCTTCTCTCTCTTAACTTCTATCTATCTATCTCTCGCACCGTTTGAAATAGTTACACGGTTATAAACCGGTAGCTCTTACAAGCTGCAGCATTGATCAATGATACGCCGAGAGTCGTTATAAAAAGACCAGCTACTATCATTCCCTGATCGAAACGAACCGCACTCTGCAGTCCCAGTCGAAGAAAGGTTCTCAAATACATTGGATGAACAAACAGGAGCTCAAGAAAGAACAACTACTCCACGTAAGAAACTGGTGGAAATTTTTTCTACAGATTGCAAAGAAAAAGCGACGAATAAGGAAAAAAGCATTATTATGCCTACAAAGTTCACGCGTGTGGGAATATGGATAATCCGGCTTTCAACTTCAGAGGCGGTATAGCGATATCTAACATTCAAATGCCGACTCGATAGTTGAACTTTGTATATCCGCGGTCGTATGCGTAACACAATACGATACGTACAACGCACGTCGAGCCCAGTTTGCGTGCAAATTGTAATTATTTCGCGCCAGTAAGTCGCGGCAGCGGCAGCAGTCTCCCTACGGAGATAATATACTTTGTACCCTGTTATATCCTACAGTTAGGAGCGACGTGTGTAAGTAAATACATGCACAGGTACGTGGAAAGAAACGACTCTAGATGCGAGCGCGTGTATCCGGACGTAACAAACCCATCGTTCGACACGCGAACTGTTGACGTGAGAGTTGGAGTGATAAAACGGAAGTTTTTCATTAGATAACGAGAAGAAAGAAAAGGGTGAGAGAAAAATCACACACGCGAACGAGAAACGAATTAGGGAAGGATAAGAAGAGAAAAAACGAAAATATAAATAAAAACAGAGACTCTTTCGACGGATTAGATTAACCAGTGTGAAATGAGCGTGGAATTTGAAATTGATCACTTTACTGACTCGGTAGGAGGTACTTCATATTTTAATTATCATCACCGGTTGATAGAAACTTACAAACAGCCAACGACGCAATCCCGCGAGAACCATACCTACGTGCCTGTTGACACAGGCGTGTACAAATACACGCGTACGTTTATATATATATATATACACAAACGAACAAATATAATTGTCGCTCGTCAATTTTTCGCGAGAAAATTCATGAAAGTAATCAAACATTTTGTTTAATTATTATTATTATCATCATTATTATCATGCTTATATTATACATTGAACAACATATTGCGTACGGTGAAAACATGAGTGAAAAAAAAAAGAAGAAAAGAAAATCAATTTAATATCCACTTCGTACAATAATTAGAACGCGTAACCATCGATGAATCTATATTTCCCCAATTTGTCGTTGATACATTACAACTGTTAACTGATATACGTATGTGTGTCGATCCTCTTTCAAAGGTTGAACGAACTTCGCCTACGTGACGTATGCGAGATCGAACCAATCGAACGGCGTTCGACGATTGATTGTGCATAGAAACGTGACGGTAATAGATATAATTGAAAACGAATCTTTTTTTGTCATACAAACGTGTCTCACTTCTACATACTCGACATTCGTAATACTATTATCTTATGAGTATAGTTTTCAAAGAAATCTCCCAAGAAAATCTCGAATATCGAACGAACAAAGCACGATCCCGTCTTTGATGCGAGGCGAGTGTCTGCCGAGTCTCGAATCGCCGTATATATAAGCATGACGTCACAAACATCAAGCGAATCGCATGCCGACTGTTCCGAGAAGCGTGCGGAGAAAAGGAATGAGTTACAATAGACGATGACACCGTGTATAAAGCGTTGAGAAATAATAAAAAAGAAAGATAAGAATGAAAAATAATAAAAGAAAAACATTGAAAAAAAAAACGTATTCTCATAAGGATGTATCTCTCAGACTATTTCTCTTCAACAAAGCGGTTGAAGCGGGTTTTCCGTCCGAACGTGAAGTGTATTATTTGCATGAGAAGAAAAGAAGAAAAAAAGAAAACTTCTGCCAACTCGGATTTGTTCGTCGATGCGATTTCTCTCCCAAAGTTTTGACAAAAGAAAAGGAAGGAAAAAGAAAAGAAAGAGAGGCGTAAATCACGAAATGAAATAAGACGACAAGAGAGAGAAGAAAATTGGCACAGCCTTGACACGCCTCTGTAGACCTCCCGATCGTCAGACTTGCCCCGGTGTTGTCGACCAGTAAAACACAACACGCGGTAATAATTAATGGGATTTCTTCTTCGCAGAGACTGAACAATTGACAGTCTCAAACAGAGTATAAATTATTTAACGTGTATATTATATAGGTATGTACACACGCATCAAGGCGTGGATGGTTTGTGTCGAAATCTGTCACGTCTGTCATCATCGCGATTCTTATCGTCGAGTAGATCTCGGGATGTAGGAATATATGTATGTATGTATGTATGTATGTATGTATGTATGTATTGCGGGATTGCGGGCAGCGACTGTAAGCCGTAGACGAGTTGTTTTTAGCTGTCGAGTGAGTCAAATCACCGACGCGATTAGATTAATGTCAATTTCTTATTTCTTTTTTGTCGATCCTTTTTTCCCTTTACGGTAAAAGATAATTAGCTGGAGCACCGAACATGCACGACGATTAGACGCGATGTAAAGCAACACGAGGTGTAAGTTACACGTATGCACGCGCACACAGGCACACAAAAGGTATCGGTCTTCCGTATGATTTCGGAAAGCCATCAATTTACGGTTAGAGTGGTATAATAAGTTTATAATACATTTGCGAAACGCTTATACAATTTTACTTCACCGTATACAAGGATTAGATAATGCATGTAAACTATTGTTTGCTTTCACCGGAAGCTGCAGCGGCAAACCGCGGGTTAACTGGAAACGATTTAACGAGTTACGATTTCGCCGCGAGTTTAAACTTTGTTCACAATATGTTCACGTAGAAACGTTCCGTGCATGCGGACAGTTTACGACATATTGTTGCACCTTATATACCGGCGGTCGTCGAAAGCCGAGGGAAAATACAAAAATAGGTTTTCATTCCTTGCCAATTCCCCCTCGCTGCTCGCCCGTTATACGATATTCTGGCAATGATTCGAAACTCACTCGGCGAACAAAGAATTCAAGTATTCGCGTGCTCTCCTTCTTCGTCGAGTATAATATTCTTACTGCGCAACATCTGGTCTTTCGTCGTGACAGATTCCCGACTCTTTGGTATAAATTTTTCACTTCTTTTCGCGTAAATTTACCACGAATAAAGGGGCCGAAGTTATTTTTGAGAAATGAATGATTTTCCGAATCTTTATTCGTACTCATCGCTTCGAATACGGTGAAAATATTTTTATTCAAACAAGAATTCACGGATATTTTACACACGTGCAAATTTATGGTACACGTAATTAAAAATTAGAAACCAAATTTTCATTCTCGTTCGTAACAGCACGTGAACATTAATTTTCCGGCAAATTTAAAATTATTTTTCAATACTTCTGTACGGCATAGCTGCGATTGAAAAAAAAAATGTAATATTCGGTATACGTATTGAATATTAATGGCGTATAACGCGACGGTCTGCAGCCGACAGCGTTATTACAGCCGTCGCAGTCATCATCGTCGGTGCTTGTTTCGTTGGGAAATGAGGAAATACTTCGATAATCTATGGTAATTATAACCACCCCGGGCTCGTTAATCGTACATAACGATAGCCATAGATTAAATTTAATCATAAAGTCGGTAGCTCGTGACTGCAATCAACCCATAATTCCACAATGTATGGTATGGTCCTACGGACGGTAGCAAGTAGTCTATTACATGCCTCTGTATATAACGCACCTCTCTCCCCGAATAATATATCCCACCCACGAAAACGAGCAGCACGAAAAGTTGGAGGCACCCAGGGTAATGAATCGAATTTGAAACAAAATTTGCAACCCGAGTTAAAACATAAAACAAGGTTGAAAGGTTTCAGTTATCGGAAGCATTGAAACGCCAAGAGAAACGGTTTGTTTTTGAAACGAACAAAATTCAAATCACCGTTCAAATTAGAATGCGATTAACGTGTTCCGTGATACAATTTTTTTGTTTATTTTTATTATTCTTCGTTTACGTTTCTTTGCCAACTTTACAAATTGAATCGTTCAACACATATTTCTATATTACGCAAATGTATTACAGAGAAAAGTTTATTCGAAGCTAAGTTAATAATACTACCATGTTTTTCTAACAAATAATATTTTTACTTTAAACACGCGAGGGAATTAATTATTAGTTTGTTCAACGTTTCTTCTGAAACGTTCATGCAGAGCAAAGTTATCCGAAACAATTAAATGTAAAATCCCGAGCGTTATCCCTTTTCCAAAATAAAAATCCCGTAACGTATTACGATCGTAATTTTTTTTCCAAGTGTCATGCATTTTTCTTCCCTTTCAATTGCATATTACACACGATGCTATAGCTGCATAAACTATGCGCGTGATAAATTATCCAACAAGATATAGACACGAGTATTTTTTTAAAAGGAGAGCGAATCAATTTATCAACATGTCTATAATACAAACAAGGTTCACGAACAATGATCCGGAATTTCTCAACGCCCGAAGACAAAATTTTCTCAATTTTCCAAAAGCAACTCAAGCGTGATTATACGATTTCAATATTTGAAATAGTGATTCTCTATAAATGCTGTACCGGAAGCAGCCATCAATTAATTCCTTGCCTCTGAATAAATTTTCTCTAATCAACATCGAGAGAGAAATAATTTTCAAGACAGTGTAGAAAAGGTACTCCGTTTATAACCCCGAGATTACCGAATTTACGATATTTTTCTTGCCTATATACATTTACACATATATAATTGGCATACCCATTATTGCCATTGTCATCGTCATATCCACTATGGTCGACGTTACAATGGCCTAGAGCCAACGGAGTTACAAATATGGGTAAATGCGAGGGTGAAATTGATCGATTCAACAAGCAAAAAGGCCGGCTAACTCACCCCACCTACGCACAATTGTACGACGTAAAAGGTGTACCGGACATGTACTATACTAGTCATGGTCTTTGACCGGTTAGACCACTGACACAGAGTGGATACGAGCAAACCACCTCCCTCCCTCCTCCACCTCCTCCTCTCTCCCCGACGCCACGTTATCCTTCCTTTCACAAGGTATCGAGGATCATCAAAACCCTAAGCAAGTTGGGCTACTTCCAAGAAGGTTGCAGCAGGTTATTAGACACAAGCAGCCCAATCTTGACGATAGCAAAAATTCCTTCTCGCCTCACCTTTTTCTCCGATAAAATATTTTCCCGTGATTCTCGATTCATTTTTTACCTGCATTCTTACTAGTTCTGCGTCTTAACGGTGTTAATTCAGACGAGAATGAGCAAATCCTTTCGCTCGGCTTCCTCCGTTAAATAAATATACGTAATACAGTTTAGCCAGTTTCAGCAACAGCGATTGTTTGGATGAGTGAGCATTGGTATAGGTGCAAGACTGGCATCAGGCGGAAAGCGGAAACGAAACCGTACCGTACAAGCCTTGATTCTTGTCACCGGAAGTGGTAGTCAGCCACTTGGGGACTCGGGCTTAAACAAGGCGGGGAGGGGGGTCAAATAGCAGGGGAACAGTGCGCTTTCTTCGTCGCTTGCTGGCGCATAATACCAACTAAACAATCAGTTTGCACAAGGCGGCATAGGTCTGCAGAAACGAACCGAAGAAAGAAAGAACCCAAATAACAGTGTGCGAGTGTGTACCACAAGAGGTTCGAGGAGGCAAACCCAAGGCGCATGCAGGCATCCAGGCAGGATGCACGCGGAGCTTAAAAGCTCGAGGCAAGCTCCTCGTGATAATAATTTGTATCGCGTGTCGAGGAGCATTGTTCCTCTTTCTCTTTCCTTGTTTGTTTTTTTTTACTATAATTGCCTGTAAGCTAAGAATTGTGTACTTTATAGTACCACCCCAACCGACGCGTTTCGTTTTTCCTTTAATACTTATTTTATTTTTCGTTTTCCTAGGACTAGACAGTATTATTCGATTTCTGTTCCTCATGTTTTCTTTCAAACTGTACCTTTTCACTATAAGCTACACAAGAAAATACGTTTTATGTACACATATATATACAGGTACGTAGCATATAGATTATAAAGAGGATAAATTCCAGTCCTTCTATCGGAGCTCCGATTTCCTACGATAGACTAAAATAAAATAAATAAACGTAAGATGAATAATAATAATAATAATAATAATAATAATAATAATAATACCAACAACAACAACAACAACAAAAGATCAAACGAATAGCAACGTGGCCAGGCGCAGGCACGTAACAGAGATTAGATTAAACTAAGTAGAATATCCTCACGAGAATATCGGCTCCCTACCTCCTCATCCTCTTCGCGGAGGGACGAGAAGAGATGTAATAAAAAGAGAGTTCAGCTCTGAGCTGAGCTGCGCAAAAAGGCTTTTGTTAAACCTTAACGGTACGTGTACGCAACAATATTTTTCCAAGAGTATTACGACGATACTCGTCGAGGGATTTAGTGGTTTGAAATTTTTATAACTACACTGCTGTGCGCAGCGTTCCTCTTCACTCTGGAAAATTGCACGATGTATGTATTTTGAATACAGAAAGACGAAACACCGGAGTATGAAACCTGAGCAAGTTTTTCCGGCGTTTAACATGTACTAACGTCAAATGTTCCGGGATGCTTATTGTTAATAATTAACGATTTGTAATCCCCTTTTCTCGCCAATTCCGTCTCTCTCTCTTTCCCCCTCGCTTCTCTCGCTCTCTCACTCTCTCTCTCTCTCTCTCTCTCTCATCCGCTTCTCCGTCCAATATCCTCCACCTCCCTCTTTCTCCTCTATCGAATATTATTTCCTTGTAATTTCCCTACACACAAAACACAACGAAGGGCATAAATTTACCTCTTTCAATTAGCCGAGAATCGATGGAAGTTGCAGCACAAGAGATAGAGAAAGAGAGCTATCACGTCGTCACGTCGCGGGAGAATAAGCGGCAATAAGAGAAACAAACAAAAAAGTAAGTAAATAAATGTGAAAAAGACTGTGGTCGTTTAACCGAGGCAACCGATGTCGGCGCCCGTCTCTCTCTTTCTCTCCTTCTTCATCCACTTCTATATCCTTTACCCTCGCCAGCTCGAATCACCCACCAGGGTTTCTCGTACCTCCTCCGTCTTTTAGTCTTTCGGTCGATCTGACGAGTCGAGTTGAGTCGAGTGGAGAGGCCCGATATAATTAGCGCGTTTAACTCTGATTTATAATGACGGTGGAAACGCCTACTCTCTCTTTCTCTCTCGCTCCTTCTTTTTTTCTCTCTTTCTTTTTCCACTCGTCCGTTCGCTGTCTACGTACGTATGTACTACGTGTGTACGTAGCATACGAATGAATATCACTCGATTATTATACAACACAGAAATACTCGACGCGCTTCTTATAATACGACTTCACATAAGTATGTATGTATGTGTGTGTATATATATATATATATATATATATATACACACACACACGTGTATCGTATATTAACTGCTTTATACCGCACGCATGCGTATAACTAACATAGTATACATATAGCGTTTGTAAGACGCGTTCGACTAATTTATCATCACGGTTGTATTAATATATTATCGTTCTGTTATCGTTAGTTTCAAATTATACGATAATTAGGAAGTTATGTAGTGAGACGCGTCGAACCAGCTCGGTCACGAAATCTGGACGTAGGTATTTATATTCGACTCAATGTATAATGTATTTCCTAATTAGTGTTTCGGTGGATGAATCGGGGGAAAAAAAATTTAAAAAAATCGTTGAGAATAGACTTTTTTTTCGTATAATTGTATCTAATCTCGACAGATACATGAAAATTATAAAACCGCGTTATAGCCACAGTCGGCTGTACCTAATTAGTTATAGTTCGTTCCTTCCGCGATGTGAGCCGTGAGTTTAGACACCGTACCATTTACCCCTTATACGTATTACGAGACCGGAAGTTGGAATAAGATTCACCATAAATAGAAACATGTGGGGGCAAGATAGAATGAATATGTATGGAAAGAATTGACGAAGAAAAACAATTATAGGTAGACAAGAATCTCATTATTGTGATATACGCACATACAATTAGTAACTGCTCTTCAATGTATACATACCTACACCATTGCACGAGTCACATTTTACCATCGTAATATTAACGTTGTGTAACGAGGATGAAGTTATTGACGTTACTTTAACAATGCATGTTTTAGAAAAAATCGTTACTTCGTATCTTTAACAATGTCCGAAATTTAGTAAACCGTGACAAATAAAACCTGCTCTTATCTTTAGTAAGTAAATTGATGTATACGTATACTGTCGGTATCGATACGAAGCGAGGCATAAGAAAATAAAACGTAAGAAAGGAAGAAAAAAAAAATGGGATAGGTGGAAGAACGCAAATAAAGGAATGAAAAAAAATAAATAAATAAAAAAAAGCTAATCCGAGAGCGTCTTGTCTTGTTTATTGATTTGTTAGCGCACCGAGGAGGAAAGCTCGTCGTTCTTCTTCGCGTCGTCGTCGTCGTGTCCGCGCGTCTCCGCAAACATGTTAGCTGCTCGTATACGGACACTATGCATAGGTACTATAAGGCCACAACCTATCCATTATGAAGCCTATACCAAACGATTATTGCAAGCTAGAGCCTGCCTATCGCTCGGCTCGATCAATCACTTTTCAATCTATCCCCCCCCCGCCCTCCCGCCATCCTCCCTCCCTCCCTCCCTCCCGCCCTCCCTCGTACATCGCATTACGTATGCCTATAGATATCGCTGATATACATGCTTCGCGGCCGCGCACCTCGACGGTGCCTCCCCTCCCTCTCGGCCCAACCCCCCTTTCACCCCTCAATAACCCATTAGCTTCGTAACCTGTTCTACGCATATATAACGATATATAATTACAATATTAATTGTCTGTTGATTGGGTCTTGACGCAGCGCGTGAACCCGATCTCGGCATTGATATTGTTTCAACGAGTTGACGCCGCATCGTGCGCTCATCTTATATTATTATCGTGATTATTATTGTTGCTGCTATACGTATACATATTGTATAACGTGTATGTATCATAATGAATCATTTATTTGCATAGGATGGACGTGAGAAAAGAAAAGAAAAGAAAAGAAAATAAATAAAGAGATAAAAAAAAAATGGGGAAATAAAAGCTGTGGATGCGTCACGATATGTTCGTAATTTATTATTATTTTTTCCTGGATTTTTTTCTTCGTGTTCCTTCTTTTACTATTCGTCGTTTTAACCACAAGAACAGGACGACGATGACGATGATGATGACGATGACGATGACGATGACGAGGATGATGCAGTCACTGGTCTGTGACGTAATCCACGCGTATACTGTACACAATCTCCTCATTGTGCGCCCAATTAAAATCAACTAATTATAGTATTTAGCACACCTTTGAATATATGCATGAATTATTACTTTTTATTTTTTTCTCAATTTTTATCTCCTCTCCGTTTATCGTTCTCCAGCGTGCTCTCCCTCTCTCTCAGCACGTTATAACGAACGAACGCGAATATCCCTTACAATTAGTACATTCTACCCCGCTCGATGATTTTTACTGCATCATGCTTGTGATAGAAAATAACTTTGCACAAATATCATTCGACGATTACAAGCGTGACATATACGCAATATGTATAACGATACATCAGGGGGATATTAAATATCAGCATGCGACTTAGGCGACGTAAAGAGCGAGCGAGCGAGCCCTGCAGAGACGTTTATCGTCGAACCATGAATTCCAAAATCTGTTTCGATCTACCAGGGATGAGTGGAAAAGGAAATGAAAGAAAGTCACCGAGGCGAGAAGGAGCGGCTGGTATATCTACCTTACATATGTATCCCAGGCAGGGAGCAGCGGTGTACATACGAATAACGTATAGTGTGTAAACACCTCGCTCTATTCACGAAGAATCCCGGAGTGACGTTAAATCCGATAATAGCCGGCGCGTGAACAGAATTCATTTTTGCCTTCGGGTCAGTCAGGCAGGCAGGCAGAAGCGGGGATTGCAAGCCAGCAGACAACAGCGAGCGATGCGAGATACGCCGAGATTCAAGAAGAAGCGGAAAGTTTTCTGCATAATACGAATTACACGCGCGTACATATACACATACATCGTGTACCATGGACACGTACACCTATACACAGTACGAACGGTATCTTGGTGAATTTGGTGCCAACAAATCTGACGTTTTATTAACCGGACGTTGTTCAATAGAATCGATTGATCGATCGAGACGGTTAATTTATTTTACGATACGACGCCGCGATTCACGGAGCAGGCCTTTGGCTTAAATTCGCGTTATTACATGGCTTCGTTAATTCGATACATTCGGTTGCCAATTCTGTTACACAACACGGGGGCTGAATGATTGACCATAATATTACAGGTACCTTGCGTAATTCCGTATAAGCGGTTCCCGATCGATTTCAATTGATTCAACAAAGGACGCTTCATCCCATTCATTTCGGTACCTCGGTAAGACATCCTCTCCAAATATACCGTAATACGAACACGCATCGGCACTCGACCGTTCTTTCTCGCGTTGTAACTATTAGCTCAACTTTACGTGCACGCATCCGACATACGTTAAACGAATATTGTCCGTAGACAGACACTATACCTTGAAGTCTGTCAGATTCTACAGGAGAGCTTGACAACAACAACGACGGATATGATTAATGCAAATGACAAATTATACGCGATGTGCCATTCTAGCTTAACTGAGCACCATGCTACCCGGCATCGCTCGTACAACTTCGTCTCTCCCTCTCGCTCTATCTCTCTCTCTCTCTCTGTTCTAGGCGGTTGTTACCGGCAACACGAATCGGGCTGCGTTACGAGCGGCGCAAGTGCAATCAACGCAACGCAACGCAACGCAACGCACACAGACGCCATTCGAGTATAATGCAATGAATCCCGACCGCTACACACCGAGTGCCGCGGTAGTTTACGTCAGTCTCTCCAATTAAAGAAACCCACCTCGCGTCATCTCGATAAGCGTACCCGCGATATTATCGAGCTTCGCTCTTTTGTTGTTTTCCTTCTCGCGTCTCCTCGGTTTCTTTCTTATTATTAGCTGTTGCAGCGTCGTCGCTGTCGTCTGCACGAAAATTCCCCGACGTTTGTATTGAAAAGGGAGAAAAACAACAAACTCCCGAAGAACCACTCCTATACACTAACCTTCGACGAGGTATTTTATTCGGAAGATATTTCCTTCATTTCCCTCCCGTTCTAGCGTGTAAAAATTCCCGCGTTCTTCGACTCCCTCCTCTTTATTCCACCTCTCTTTCCCTAAAAATTGTACCATAATTACCCTCCTGTCCAGTCTCAAAGGAGAAGGAAAGAGAAAGAGAAAGAGAAAAAGAAAGAGAGGGCGAAGGGGGAGAAAAATGAAAAAAAGATAAAGTCGGGGATCGAGTGAGCCGATGAAACAGGTCTGCGACGTGAGGAGGGAGGGAGGAAGGGAGGGAGACGAGAGTCGGTTTTATGTATACCTGCAAGCTTAAGCTCGGCATGGGGGCGAAGGACGACGAAGAGCCGGATAAAATGAAACAAAAAGAGGGGAGAAAACGGAGAAGGGGATGGAGGAGCAGGGAAGACCGATCGAGAAATGAATTCGACGACGATATTTAATTTTTCTCTTCTGTTCCTTTTCTTTCTTTTTCTTAATCTTCTTCTTCTTCTTCTCCCTATATCTTTTTCTTCATACTTAGCACGTACAACTCGCGTGATAGCCGCTGATTTACCGACGTTAAAATAATTAACTACCTCTGTAATTGCCTGATTAATGTCCCCGAGCGATCAGCTTCTTCGTCCAATTCAACACCCGGCCGAATATAATACCGTTTATTAAAACTGTGCCTACCGTTGGACGATCGATTGCATGCTCCAAGAATAAAGCGGATATAAAAAATATTCCACCACCGTTTGTACATTTATCATTTTTGTTTGTTTCTTTTGTTTTTATTCTTCGCCTATTATGTTTACCCAACAATTTTCTCGCAACTTGTAGTAACAATTCGTACAACGATCGAAGTGTATTGATCCAACGATGTACGTACATAAAATAGGATAAAACGAGATACGACAAGTTTGATAGAAACGTGTAAGCATAATTGTGTAATAGTGTGTATGATATATGATAAGGTGAGTGATTCGGTACCTTTTCCTCACAGCTGCAGATTAAATAATCCAATATTGTTATGGAACACGGATCGTGTAGGTTCGAATTCCGGTACGCAGCTAATGTGTAGGTATATCCTCCAAACGTGGCGTCGTTGCCTCTCCTCGAGTAAGAAGTGTGCGATAAGTAATCCAAGAATGTTAACCAGCAAAGGTGATGCACAACAACCAACAATTTCACGTCATCGGAATGGAAAAAGAGAAAACAAGAGAGAAAAAAAAAAAAAAAAAAAAACCCCAAACTACAACTCAAAACAGATGTTGAATTCACTCGATCGTGGCACATTCACAGTTTCGTATAAGGGACACCACATAATTTTACCAACAACGATAACAACAATAATAACAACAACAGCAACAACAACAATTATTATAATAATATCAATTGCAATACTAATAACAATCGTAATCACAATCCATTGGCGGCACTAACTTTTTCACACAAACACGAGGATCCGTGGCGGCGATGATTCGAATAATAATAATAATAATAATAACAACTGCAGCAACGATAATCGCACGACGAATTCGAGCACAACGTGTTTCCGTTATTATCAACGTCGCACTCGCGCGTAATATTATTCGTGACCGAAGTCTGTCCGTGAAAGCAGCTGGAGTAGCAGCAGCGGTAGGAGATATTGTTATAAAATCGTCGACAAAGAGGACTGAATATTAATAAAGCCATGCTAGGTATAACCTAGGCGAGCCGAGTGAATAGACGAGGAACGCGATCGGTGCTACATGGTAGCCAGGATCGGTAATTTTGGTGTCCGGTAAGTGGGATATAAGGTGGAGCAAAAGGTTTCCAGGCAGCGGAAAAACAAAAGAATAAACTAACGGTGGTAATGGACGTTCAAAACAAAAAAAATACACATGTGTATGTAGCGCGATACACGCTGGGTGTGAGAATCGCGCACTGGCTTACATTGTAATAATTCACACTTTGCGCGTTTTTCTTCTTTTTTTTTTTTATACTTTCGTACTGAGGCGACGATTTATCGGGGGTGGGGGGAAAGAAAAAAAAATCGTTGAAATAGGTACGATTTGTGCTACGCCGGGGTTAATAATAAGACGCGTTTATCGTCGTTTATCGTTGACCGATAAGCGAGCAATACCGTTTTCACCGAGAGTTCGTAAAAGTTTACTCCGCCAGGCCAAGCGCTTGGCATTTACTGAGGCATCGTTGCCCCCTACCGCCCATTCCCACCGACGACGCCGGCTCTTGGTGCAGTCGGTTATCTCCGTCTCTGTTCGTCCCCCACCCCTCGCCGCTCGCTATCTCTCTCTCTCTCTCTCTCTCTCTCTCTCTCTCTCTCTCTCTCTCTCTCTCTCTCTCTCTCTCTCTCTCTCTCTCTCTCTCTCTCTCTCTCTCTCTCTCCTCTCTCTCTCTCTCTCTCTCTCTCTCTCTCTCTCTCTCTCTCTCTCTCCTCTCTCTCTCTCTCTCTCTCTCTCTCTCTCTCTCTCTCTCTTCGCTCCGCTCTGCCCTCCTCGCTCCGCCGCCACGGGGGTTTCAGGCATCAAGAGAGAAAGAGAAAGAGAAAGAGAGCGAGAGTGAGAGTGAGAGTGAGAGAAAAAGGACTGAACCCTCGGCGTCGAACCCTCGTTCCTCAGCCCCTCGGTTCCAGACCCTGTGCCACCCTAAACCACCACCTCTCGGCATATAGACGCGGGGAAGACCCAAAGGAAAATTAGATCACAGGAATATCGTGCGGAGAAACGGAAACTTGCTCGAAGGGAGGGAAGAGTAAAAAAAGAAAGGAGAGAAGAGAAGAGAAAAGAAGACGAGACGAGACGAGAAGCTTGGGGGGGGGGGGGGGGGGGAAGAAAAAGGAAAAAGAACAAGACAGGGTCGAGAGTAAAAAAGAAGATATCGGCTCAAATTTATACGGGAAAATGTATCGGGCAGCTACCGCGCGTCTTATTGACCCTTGAGCTTATCTAGGTATGTTACATACGCGTAACGTACCTTCCTTTCTTTGTTTCAAGTGGTATTCGATGTAATGTTTATTTCGTCTAGATATTTATACGTGTCTAGCATGCAAACGAGACACCCCCCCATTTGTTATACAAATTGCTTTACAGTTAGAGAACGGAACAACTTTGTCCAGATAATATGATATATAGATAAGATATGACAATACTTTTATAACTGATGAGCTTCACATCGAACGAATAATTCTCTCATTTCCTTATCCTTGTGTATACTTCGTACGGATATATTATATTTACGTATTATACACGGATACACA
This sequence comes from Neodiprion pinetum, assembly GCF_021155775.2. Taxonomy (NCBI): domain Eukaryota; kingdom Metazoa; phylum Arthropoda; class Insecta; order Hymenoptera; family Diprionidae; genus Neodiprion; species Neodiprion pinetum. The sequence goes on along the minus strand of NC_060232.1, from coordinate 32,660,722 downwards.
AAGAAGATAAATCACTTACCGAAGTTGATTAGATTAAATATTTTCCCCTACGGAGTGATTAACTTTGCTTATCGACGCGAACACCGCCTGCTGCGTTATTATACTCGAGCTTATAACATATCAATACTAACGTAATAAATTAAATATATCGGAACAAGTTCTACTCTCTCTCTCTCTCTTTCCATACATACATGTTCCTCTCTTTCATCTCTGCGCTCGGTGCAAACCAAAGTACGACTGTGAAATTCATACAGTATCACAGGATTAAACGAAGATGTAAAACGAACGACAGGCTCGTTTCGTTATTAGCGTGCATTAGTCGGTCTGCCGTAAAACGGGTATCCGAGGATACGTGGGATTGTGTTACACGCGTGCACATAACTACGGTTGCACCGAGGTCTGGGTATGTATCGTACCTGCTGCGTACATATATTCATTTCTCGCAGGGTCCCGGAGGCGTTGGTGAATTAGCAATACCGCGGTGAATATATACGTTATATATTACGCATACGTACGACGGCCGTCTCGCGTGGAAACTAGGAAGCGCCAGCAATTGCCTGCGTGTATCATACGCGTGTGCTTATACATACATAAAAACATAAATACATACACACGTGTAAGATAAATACGTATAAATAGGTACATAATACGCGGGACGTTTTATTAACGACCGAGTTCAGATATGTGTAATAAGTAAGACGATTTGATTAACGCGCAAATAAGACGAGTTAAATACGTTGGAACGGAAATCAACAAGTATCCGCCGCGTCGTTATAACAACCTGCTCGTGACTACTTGTAGGTATTTGCGTGCGTGTCTCTCCACTCATTCCAGGTTATCTCTATCTTCAATGATTAGAGCCCGTATGTACGTACGACACATAACGTACACATAGGTATATAATTATTTATGTGTGTATACATATATATATATTTGAGCCAAGTTGTAATCTAGCTCCTCAATTGCCCTGCATTTTATCAATATTGTAACGAAGTTGTGTTCAAACCCTTTATACACCCTGGCCCGGCTAATGCCGATATAATATTCAGTCATCAAATGTTTAATCATTTGTCTACAGATGAATAAGGTCGGTGCGTCAACCAATATTATTGTAAGAACAATCGGTATCCGGACTTGAACAGGAGCACTTCGTTTCAAAATATATCCGATTTTTCACACATTATTTTTTGCTCTGAGATTCCTTTGGCTCGACGTCCGAGCCCGGCTGTTCGTTCCTTCAAAACGCAATTCTTAGATGTTGCCCTTTGTTACAATATCGTACACGAGAAATAAGATGATGATTTACAGGATAGATTTTTCCATCATGGTTTGTCCAGATTTGTGGGAAAAATTGTTGATTCATCGAGCTTCGCGCCTCGATAATCATCGTTAGAAAACAATAAAAGTCAAAGAAATCGAATCGAATCGAAGAAACAACCAACAACAGGTAATCTCAAGTACAACTATGAACAAACTAAAATAAATAAATAAGAATAAAAAAAAAAAAAAACCAAGAAATAGAAGGCGCAGAAGAAAAACAAGCTGTAAATGACGTTTGGCGATCGCAAAGTTACAAAAAGAATTGTCCTCTCGCTCTTCAAACAAAACTGTTAAAGTGACGAATAAAAGTTAGAGCCTCGTCACGCCTTAGAAAATTGCATGAAGGTTAAGTAATTTAGGTTCGATTATAAAATCGCTTAGTAAAATTCATCAAATCAATGTATGTATCTTGTATTATATAATTAAACCCTCGTATCATACTAGTTTCTCAATTTCCCCCTACAACAACAACAACAACAACAACAACAACAACAACAACAACAACAACAATAATAATAATAATGAATCCCGATCGAACTAGAGACGAAAACTAAACCGAGGTCGAAGCTGCGAAGCCTCGAGAGTTTAACACACGTATAAATAGAGAGAGAGGTAGAAAGAGAGGCTGATGCTAGCGGCGCTTGCTATACGGTGGCTGCAAGTAAAGCGTCGGCGTCGACTGGCGAATTTATCAATCACTCGATGGACTTACAGTATTGTCAAGCAAAGCGGGTATCAATTACTGCCTTTGATATTATTATACTAGAAAGACGGCAAAAGCTCGGCGGGCACGAAGTGTCAGGGAATGACAAATGCGCTTGCCGACCGACCAGCCAACGCGCCACGAATACCAAGCCAACTAACTCCACTAACTAACCGCGATGAAACCCGTCTTACACAAACGTACCTCTACGTCTTGTACGTACCTACGTACGCAATGAATACCAGCGCTGCTTTCGTTCCCACATTACGACAGATAGCGGCGTGCAGCAACGCGGACCGAGCCAACTAACGATAAGAGTGACCAAAAATAATCCGTTTTCGATGAAATTGGTAATTTTTTCACGATTAATCGAGTATAATCGATTACTTTTCAAGCTCGATTATTTTTCCTCGCAATCAATTTTTGTTTTTTTACTCCCATGAGCGACGCAACGCAATATCAATTTATGTGATTAAAGTATAAATTGTCATCATTGTCTTAAAGTTCACCAAGTACCTGTTTGACATACCAAGCGAGAGATCAATTAATACACACATAATACACACTGACATTTGCGAAATTTTCTTTTCAAATGCGCCGTTTCATGAAGAAAAAAATAAATAAATTGAAAAAAAAAAAAAAAATTAATCGATCAATCGATAAATTTTTACCGATTTAATCGAGTCATGTTCAATTATTTTTTGGACTCGATTAATCCAAGTGAACAAGTCGATCCATTCGGTGGCAGCAGACTATAATTTTAACGCATACTACGATACTCATCATTATTATATCTAAATAAAGCGTGTATTATGGATAATCTATGAGATACGGAACCGGATAACGATCTAAATTTTTGTACATACAGTATACGCATAATGTGTACGTACAACAAGAACATGCCTCATTATTGCAAGTTTTCCGGTTACTTCCACTCGCTGTGTGGTCGCGGGTTCGCGTAACTTTCGGTGATTATAATTTTATTCCATATCCCATACACAGAGATCCGTTCGAGAGGAAGCAATTAGGCTTTTTGTATTTTTAATTAGCGCTCGAGTAAGGGAATCAATATCGGTTCGTTGGCTTCTACCGGCTGTGATCGGCGATAAGTAGAGGCTACGACACACGTGCATACAGACATGTTATAAATCTGCTCGCAATAAGTGTTATCGTTATACCATAGGTGTTAAACACGGTGAATAAGTAGATTAGCTATATGAGAGGCGCGCTGCCTGCATGTTGACGCTGCTTGTTATATTATTCACGTGTGGATTTATTGAATATACATAGGTATAGGATATTATACGTATAGTAGCGACTTGTAAAAACTTATTTATATGTTACCGAAATTGATTCGTATACGTTGTATATATGGCGGAATAAAATTATTATTGCAGTAACGGTTGCAGAGAGAGCGCGCGTGTACAAGTTAAGCGTGCGAGACATACTTAAACGATCTCGTAAAAAGGAAAACGATAAAAAAAAAAAATAAGGAAAACAAAAACATCGCGACGTAACGAGGAAATAATAAACATTTGATAAACGATATGGGGCGAGGAGACTGTTATAACGACATGTGCGTAACGCGTAGAATAAAATACGTTGTGTATGCCTACGTATAACAGTTTAAAGCTTATATATATATATATATATATATATATATATATATATATATATATATATATATATATATATAGACACACACACACACACACACGCAATATAATACGAGCGAGCAAGATATTATAAATAACTCTGTGTCGCAAACTTGTTTCGGTTTCGTTTCGTTTCAACGCGTTTTATATCGTACACGATTTGATCACGCTTTCCCGTGGCGCGGTTAAACGTTTCATCCGGTTATTTCATTACCGAGGCACCGAAATACGTACATACGGCGAACCGAACTCTCTTATACGACGAGACGTTGCGATTAATGATAATTAACTTGAGTGGCAGGTTGAGCACAGCGCGGGAATCAATTGAAACAAACACTAGTCTAGTTTTTTTTTTTTTCTTTACCTGATTTCATCCAATTTTCTTTAATACAAGGTACATACGAGCGAACGCTACACGTGGATTCGGTTTTCGATACGTTATATTGTGATAATTTAAAAACGTATTGATTACAGCGATCGATCGTAATTCATGCAGGCGATTAAATATCTGAAAATTGTGGCAGGAAATTTGAAGAATTTTAAAAATAAATCTATATTACTCTCGGCTTAGCGTGGTAATAAATAAAATTTTACGATTTTTCAACGACCTACACCGACTGCAAATTTTCTTCTACAAGCCTCTCTTTTTCTCTCCACCGTATAATTACTCAATTACCTCGTTACGTTTTCGACCCTGGAATTTGGGAATAAAAACTGAATTTATGAAATTCCCGCGCGTGGATGAAGGCGAATTTGTGCAAAAGGTTATTTTGCCAATAATTTCACCCGCAGTGGCGGGTAATCAGAGACGTTTAATCAAAGCCTATCAGCGTCTTGAAATATCGAAATGGGTAGAAAATGGAGTGCTGTGCCAGACTGTATAAAAAAAATACCTTTTGGCATACCGAACGACGGCGCAGCTTTGCCACACATATATATCACGTAGATATATTGTATACCTATTGATTGTTAAGGCAAAAGCTCGTATATATATATACATATATATATATATATATATATTTATTTTTAGGAGTGTTGTAGCATCTAAAGAGCAAAAGGTCCAAGGAGTTAGTACGTGGCACAGTTGCTCTATCATGTTGGAGGCCACGGACTGAAATCACAGCATGAATAATGTATCGAAGTTAACCACGGCACAGCTGTCAACCGCCAATTAGAGCTACGCTGCGAAGTAAACATTCGAACTATGTACTCGAACGTATCACCGATCGTTGCAGGACGTACGTAAGTATACATTCCGTACCGTTCATCAACGATTTACTGCCGCCTTCCTTTCCTGATAATATTCTGTCTCACACTCTCGACGTTTTGTCGCGACATTTGATTACCGCGATAAAAATTACCACGTGTTCAACAATTTTCCCCATTAGTTACTCTCATTCGCGATGTATACTAACATGTGATGTGTAAACAAATTATCTGTTCAATTAGAACCTGAATGATAACTCGAGTCCGATGAGCTTGATTAATGGATTGAAAAGTAGTGCAGATCGAATTCCGTAAGGTTAAATAAAGTATAATGAAATTCTCTAACTTTCCCTCCGACGCTTCCGATATTGGTTGACGAGTATCGCATCAGCGACACAGTTTTCCGTATAATTTGTGAATATACAGTATAGGTAGACTATACTCGGGTTCGTCGTACACAATAAAGCTTTCGAGGGGTCAAAATGTACGCGTACGCATACACAGTCGCATGCATTATGAGTGATTTGACAAAGAAGGTATAAAAGTGCGATCTGAACCATTAGAACGAGGTATTCCCGTATAAACACACCGAATAAGAACCGTTCAACTGTCCAAGGTGCCTGAGTTTAATTGCCATCCCCAGTAATAATGTTCGGCCCGATGTGCAGGCTAAACGAGGATAATTGTCAACAATTTTGTAGTAATGAGCGGAATTCGATGGGTATAATAAATGTAGGTATATACGTACTGCAGATACCGGCTTTGTTGAGAACTTGCAGTTATACGACAAACGACACGGTCGTTCCTAATTACAGTGAAAATTTGACCCTGACTCTAAGACGAACCGTGCCGACAGGTAGACGGAATAACTGAACACCGTATTATAATGAGCTCAAGGAGGAAACGCAATCGATGGTTGTCTCCAGACAATACGAGTCTTGAAACGGTAATTGAGGTGGAAATTTTCCAAACATTAAATTCTACGTGCAATTACTAAATATCCACTCACTGAGAACGACATTATATATAATATATAATATATAAATATAACATATGGGCAGAAATAATCAAACGGTTTCTTCTTCGTATCTTTCCGAGAAACGAGAGTTATTAATTAATTAGGTATACGAAAATTGTGTTTCAGGTATATTACTTCTGACACAAAGAATGTTACTGAGGATGTATTTAAACTAGAATAAATAATCACATACGTCGCAGAGTACATATTATAAAGCTGAGATTATTCATGTACAAACGTGGATTTAGCAAGAATTACCAATTTATTCATTGTCATTTGTATGCAGTATTATATCAAAGGGCTTAAAAGCTGTTCCTGTTAAATTACGTACTCGCGATTAAAAATGCTGATTGCCACGAAACGGAGGGTTAAAAACACGAAAAAAAAAAATTTCATTTTAAATTACGTGTGCGTCACTCCCCCCCCCCCCCCCCCCCCCCCCCCTCAGTACCTTTATACCGAGGTATACCACAATAAAAAGTTACCGCACTGTAAAGTGTCGTTTTCAATTGAATAGCTGTGATTGAATAATGTTTAAAAAAAATTATATCCACTTTATATTATCGTACATGATGTGACACGGTCATTTTTTTCTGCAACCTTGACTGGAGATTCGAAAAAATGACGGAGAAAAAAGGCCTGAAACGATCCCCGAATCGAGTAATACGTACGAATTGAACGGTGCGGAACATAAAGGAAGGGATTCTTTTTACGATAGAGCAACGAAAAAAGAGGATACACAGCCTCCTTCCATCCCTCGCCTGAAATTGGTGAAAGACTCACGCTTCGACTATGCTGCATTTATTACAGAGCGAGCGAGGCAAGGATCCTCCCGTCTGACAAAATAGAAAACCGTGCACGTCGGTCCAGGTATCGCCTTATACGTATACGCCTGCATACGCATGCATAACGATTATCGAGGAGGAAGAAGGTAGGTAAGAAGGTACCTACGCATATGAGCGTGTGGTCGAGGCAGCAGACGGACCGATCAGGTAGCCACTTACACACCTGTGATAACTCTGGAGCCGCCTCTGCGCACTTTGTGTGACGATTAAGCAAACACGACGGATATACATATATATATATATATTCACACACTCACACACATATAGTATGCATGTGCGCACACATACATATTTGCATGCAAGTGATATACGCGTCGCCGGTGCAGGCTGGCGTGAATGAATTGACCCAATAATGAATGCAATATCTGTGTACCATTGATGACGACGGAGTAAATTAGGTGTACATACATACATAATATACATATATGTCTATATATATATATATATATATAATAGATATACACGTACATGAATGCATGATACATACCGACAGAGAGTACGTGCGCGTGTGCATAGGTTTAAACTTGTACCCATATCTAGATCTCCGTATGTTGTTATCAAGTGTCGAGGCCCCTCCTTAATACATATTCCCGGTTCCTTACCCCCTGTGCATTCTTGTAACATTTCTTTTTTCGGCCTCCTCTGTTTCTCATACCGACTTCGTATCTCCGAGTGTAGCATAAAAGTATATCATCGAGCTGTATGGAAGATTTGAATTTTAAAATAAGGCAGCAAAAGCCTGCAGAGCGTTTCTATATACCCTGTATATATGTGTATGTATGTGTATATATATATATATGCGAATATGTATAACCCCGATATACAAGGTGTTCGAAATATTTTATCTTGTTTTTACAGACTTTCTGTACGTTGTGTACAGAGATGTTCATCAGTCTTGTTCTCTTTTATTTGCCGGTTTAGACTTACTTAATCAGATTATAAAATTTATGAACAAGATTAATCTTCAACCCGAATAACGTATTCGGACGTATCTAACATTCGATCGACTAATTTGTTACACGCAAGTTTTTTTTCAACTTTTTCGTTTATCGAAAGTGGATTTCCAAATGTTATAGATAGGTATATAATAATACCGATGAGTAAAGGATGTATGCTTTTTCGAATACTTAGCAAACATTGTATATATATGTATGTACACGAATGATTCATACGTACATCACGATGAGTGTATTGGGAAACGTCGCACGACTCGTAAAATATTTGTCGTGTACACGTTGAGATGCCATTTTTTCATTTCTTAAAGTAGACGAGCAGCGCGTCTTTCTTCTCAACTCGCGAAAAAAAGATAAAGAGAGAGTGGAGAACGAATAAAACCACGTACCCAATATACGTGTAGATATGCAGCCGCGTGACGTAATCGCAAGACATAAGGAAGAAGAGAGGAAAAAGAAAAAAAGAAAGAAAGACAGAGAGATAGAGAGACGAAGAAAACCGGAAAACAAATAACCGTAAGAATTATAACACAAGCTTTGGCAATGTAACTAGGATGAGGCAAGTGTTAAAGGCAGGTAGACTCATAAAAATCTCTACGATTTTATTTGAAACAAAGAGGAAGAGAAACCGAAGAAACGAAAGAGTGAGAAAGAGATGGAAAGCGAAAGAACAAAAAATCGGGCAAGAACTTCGGTCTTAAACCAGTTTATCATTCCCCATTGCGGATTTCTTTCCTCGCACGGCGGGTAATATAGTTAAATTGAAAGAAGAAAAATTGGCAAACAAAAGTGAAAAATAAAAAGGAACAAAATGCTGAAGAAAAAAAGAAAAAATAATACAAAGAAACCGTCGTTCCGATGCGTATAATAAAATCTGGGCAAAAAAAGATACGCCTCTTAGCATTGCTGAGTCGATACATCATCCGCGATGGTTCCGATTCATAGCAACGGGAATGGACGGATAGGAAAGACGCATACATTTGCACGTATATCGTACGTATAGAACACAAGCACACAGGCTGATGCGGTACTCTGTTAAAAGCACCTTACAGCGATCGCACACCGCTAAACAATCGAAAATGTGCAAATGTAATTGAAATTAAGAGAGAGTAGTTTCGGTCAGACGGATTGCAATCCACCGCTAATTGCTCTCACGTAGCTGTAATACGGTGCGATATGTGCGCAACGAAATTCATCACGCATACGCCTGTCACGTAACGAGGATTCCACTTGTAAGCATGGATGCAAAACGGGGGAAACGGAATTGAGGACTCTTTCATCGTTGCCAGCACAGCGGTTTATCGTAAATACAGCGACATATTCGCATGTAAACTGCACCGTACGTTCAGCCTAACCCAACTGATTCCACATTGGCATGGCTTATTTGAGGAAACTTTCGAGTCAAAATTCTATAAGATCGTCGGAACAACAGCCCGAGACTAACAACGGAATCGAGAAATTTCTTCATACGTATATACCTGAGATAGAATTTTCCCAACGGATTAAGAAGTATTCGTCTATAAACATTGAGTCATCTTAAATGTATCTTTTGATCGGTTAAAGCTAGGAAAATTCTGTCGCGCTACTTTTTTACAGAGCATGAAATTACCCATAAGAATGATTACCCATGTATTTAACTAGTTTATACAAGTCAAACCGTTTACGAAAAAGAAAAATTCAAAAATTTCCTGATTATTTATTATATTTTACAAGTAAAACGTCGTCGCGTGCAATCTCTGTATATTCGAATATGTATAATGAAGTGGGTGCTATAGCCGATGGGTCTTCGTCTGACGTCACTGCAAGAAGAATATGGAAGGAGAAAAGGAAAAGAGAGGGAGGTCGAGAGAGATAAAGATAGATAGATAGAGAGAGAGAGAGAGAGAGAGAGAGAGAGAGAGAGAGAGAGAGAGATAGAGAGCCATCCTTTGGAACTCGACGCCAGCTAGTAACAAATAAATAATACCTCCGTCCGCGCCGTGAAGGAAAAGGAGGCAAGAAACAAAATCGGTAAAAGGATAAGGAATTCGTCGAAGGAGGCAGCAGAGTCTGATTCTGAGCTCCCTTCTCTCGCTCTCCTCTCGACCGAATACCTACACAGTTCACGATCAGTCTAGTAATCCTGCAGGCAGTTTGATGCGTCGCTTTTTCCCCCCCTCGGCGCACTTACTTTGCTTCTTGTGATTGTCGTTTAGCGTTCCGCTCCGACTGCTCGGAGACGAAATCTATCAACTCGTTCCCAGGGCGCGTTTGGCAACACTTTATTTCAATCCATCCGCATTATCTACCCACTGCACATGTTACGAGCAGAGAGCCTCGAGTACGGCAGCGGAGTTTTACTTTTCTCGTACGTTTTTCTTTGCTCCTTCGTATTTTTCATTCTTTTCTTCGTGTCTCGTATACTCGTCGTTTATTACAGGGTGCAGTAATCGATTAAACAAAATCCATTAATCTTATTCGTGCTTTATCGTTAGACTCGAGTCTTTGGTTCTTTGTATATCATATTTTGAGCCTAACGCTGTCATTTTGCAACAACAAAAAAGAAATAGATATATATATATATAATAATGATAATAATAATTACCACATAAGTAAATTATCTATTCTTTTACGCTCTTGCTTTCAAAATATTGATCTTTTTTTTCAACTCCGCTGATGTTATACGCACGAAAGGAAAAATATTTTCAAGCCGCAGACGAAAGATTGGAATTAATCGAATTATGCCATCTATTACACTGCGATCCGGCACATGTTCGTCAAACTTGTTAAATACTTAATATACTTATCGCACGAGTTCACACAGATTAACCGCAATCATTGTACGTTACTCGTCGTCGTTGTCGCCCCCCCCCCCCCCCCCTCTCTTAGTTTACCGCTAATTAGAAATTCCACGCTGCGCGATGACGACAGTGACGATGATAGATTATTATTCCTGCACGATTTCGCATGGAGGGTTTCTCCGTTCCTTGCCACCGTATGTAACGTACAACGTATTACCGGAATATGTATAATTTTTATTTTTCGTAATTCCTGCGCGATAAATTTCGGATATGCAGATTATAATTATACCGCTGCGTAGTGTAACGGAGGAAGATCGTTAGAGCTAATTGCTCTGAGTAGCAGCGGACAAAATTAGATCATAACGAAGATACAATTAATAATAAACGGTTGACAAAATTATAGATATTACACTTGGGTGCAAATGCGTACTATTCAATACGTACGTACTAGTCGAGTGCCAAAGCCACAACGATGCCAGACGATGTCCGACCATATAGATTACGCGTTAAATTTGCACAGACAATTCGCGACTCTGTACGCGGCGGCGGTAGGTAGGATAGAGTATACACAATGGCTACACAGCTATAGAACGGTCTCATTATTTACGTATCACTGAATTTTCCAGCTGACAAGTGTGAAACTGTAACAGGTCCGATAATCCCAGAGGTGTGTCTATAATACACGAGCTACGACGATATAATACAAGGGTCAAGGCAAAACGTGAGAGAAGAGTCTTTGATCTTTAATGCAATTAAAATACGCATAAAAAAAAGTAAACTGGAATGAATTCTAATTGAAAATGATACGCTGATTTTCTACAAACATTAAGATATACGTTAACGACAGATTCCCTTTACGTTTGTTCATACTTGTTTTTTAAGTTCATTGCCGGCCAGAGTATAAGGCATTTCGCGCATTGTGTCAAATTCGTCGTCGGTGTCGAAGCACCGCGGGCTGCTACGACAGTCGACCGGACAATCGGGGACAAACGGACAGCTTGTTGGTCGGGAATTATACAAAGCTTCCTGCACGCCAGGCAGCGTTGTGGAACGCCAGAGATCTCTTTATTCGGCGCTAATGGGCTCCTCGTCGTCCTCCTTCTCCTTCGCCTTCTCCTTCTCCTTCTCCATCTCTTTCCCTCTCTCTTTTTCGGGTCTGCATAGCTCCGTGGCTCGTCACCGATTTCGTGGTAGGATAGGTGTAATATAAGGTAGGTGGATTGATACCTGATTTACGTGGTGTACGCGAGAACGGCCAAGTGTGTGCGCGTCTGTGTATAAATAAATTGGTTTTTAAAATGTTTTTTATTATTCTTCTAAACAGCGCCTTTTCATGCAGACCGGGGAAGAAAAGGAGGAAAAAGAAAGAGAAGTGGAAAAAAAGAAACCTCAGCGACCTTACTCGTCGTGAAAAAATAAATTAAATCCAATACACTCGAGTCCCAGTTACTACAATATTATTATCATGTGTAATACAATGTGCGCGATCTTAGATTATACGCGACGGTGATTGTAAAAATTCGATAACTGTTGATACGTATACGGTACACGTTATACATATACATATACGTGTGTGCGTATGTATACATGTATGTATATAGTATATGACAAACCGAATAGGATAGGTGTTTGGTACACTGATATATGTAGATAGGCCGATGATTTATTGACCAAGTCTCGTTAATGCTGCTGCTGCTGATGATGATAATAATAATTGTTGGTTATTCATCGTTCTCGTTGTTGTTCAGTATACACAGAGAGAGAGAAATAGAGAAACAGCACCGCGAGTTGTGTCGTAATACCGTGCTCAGGTTAATCAGGTGCCTCCAGTTATTGTAATAGGTACCGTAGGCCGTAGGTAGGTAGACAGGATAGACACAGTCAAAGCTGTTACGCGACGTCGACGACAGGAAACAAGGAAGAAATTACGAGCTTTCGTATTTACTCTATCATACGATCTATATTCACTACCCGTCAATATCTCTCTCTCTCTCTCTAACTCTCTCTCTCTTTATTTTCCGTTCCCCGAGACGCAGCAGGAAAATTTATTTCCAAGCTACCATTTGCTTGGTTGCCCATTGCATGTATCCATACATACACGCGTACATGCATACATGGCCGTGCATTGGTCAAGGTGTTATAATAATAATCCATGTCGCTGAACGGCTCCGACAAAGTGACGATATACAGCAATGTTCATTAATTGGTTCTCAGTGGCTCGTCATTTTTTTCTAAATCTTTTTTTTTCCTAATCATAACTGTAACGTGTTTCATTTCTAAGAAAATTTTACGTGCCAAAGATTAGCGACGCAAGTGATAAGAGAAACAAACGATACGTTCATCATAAACACGTGAAATTCCCATTGAAAGAAAGCTTGTTCCATTTTTTAAGCAAGACAAAAAAATAAATAAAAAAATATAGCGAACCACCGGGAATCCATTAACGAACATTAATGTACTAAATATTACACGCACCGCAAGCTAGAAGTCCGTTCAACGACGTAGTCGGAGAACAAAGTGGTCGAAAATTTTTGGGAAAAAAATTCCCCATTTCCAGGTTTTCCAGATTTTCCAGGTGTATGACCAGACTGAAGCAGTTTCGACTTTCGTCGGAATTCGCAAAGTCTATTAAAAAGTTCAGAAAATCGAAAAATTCGAGAAAAGGTATAAACTGTATAGCGGACAGGAAAACCTCGGGTTTTATGTACGATTGCGTAACTTTGGACAAGCATAAAATGACACGTGTACAACAACGTTTAACAAGTCCGCCACGCATATAATTAGCGTACAAACATCGCGGTGCCTTGTCTTTACGAATGTATCGTCCACTCGACCCCCGCAAGCCAGTCCCGTTGCATATATCATTCTGCGTACATTGGACTTACATTGTATACTTCGCAATGTACTTTGTACGAACGGATAATTGGGTGTGGGAAAATTTCACGTCGCCTTGACCGGTAGCCAAAAAGTGATGTTTTTCTTTCTATCGACGGAATTCAACGTAAAGCAAAACAATAACGGAACAAAAAATTTCTATACAAACTTATTAAAAAAAACACGTCGAACAAATCCGTGATATATATACGAGGATCAACGAATCATGCGGCAGATTTACTCCCGTCTCTTCGTAATTCACTAAATAATCAGTAAATACATAGAGAGTAAGAACATTTATTTTCGTCCAATCATCTACGACCAGAGACGAGTAAAACTTGGACGAAATATTAAAAGGCGTGAAATACCGAGCGTTACACTGTGCCAACATAATTATACACGTATGTACTATATGTATATAATCTAAACATCACGTAGGCTAGAGGGTGTGTGTATCGGTATACAGACACACGCATGTATACCTACACGCATATGAATGTGTCTCTGAACGCACGTTCCTATGAACTATGGGCATACATGTAAAGATGGTCTTGAAGCTTGGGGGACCACCGCCGACGCCTATATTTGAACCGCGTTGATGCAACGCGTTGGCTCTGCTATGCATGCGGGTTTTCTTCTTCTTCTTCTTCTTCTTCTTCTTCTTCTTCTTCTTCTTTATCTCGCCAACAAACTTCTCTTCGTATTTGTGCACGTTAAAGGGATCCGGAGGATAAGATGAAGTGAGAAGACACCAGAGGAAGAAGGAGCAAAGAGAAGAGAGAGAGAGAGAGAGAGAGAGAGAGAGAGAAGGCAGCAGTGGCAGCAGGAGCCTCTTTTCCGCCTCTCTTCTTTCTCTCCGTCTCTCTCTCTCCGAGTTGCGCGTACGGTCGATTGCCCGTTAAGCCGTCGGCAGCCATTTTGTGTAGCCTGTAGCCTCCGTCTGGATGAGGCTTTATAACGCGGGGCTATATTTTGCCCGTTTCGCATCGCGTCCCTGCAGCTTGGAATAAGAAAGAAAGAAAGAAAGAAAGAAAAGAGAAGATGACGTCGTGAGGGTAAAAAAAAATAAAAATAAAGATAAGGCAAAAAGAAAAATAGATAAATAAGTGAATAAGCAAGAGCGTGTCTATCCACCGCCGCGGTTTGCGGCCGAATCGTCGAGTCGAATTTTACCGCGAATAAATCACCGCTGGGCCGCGACGCGCTCTCGTCACGTAGATATCTCTTTACACGCGCATACACACGTGTATGTATAACGTATATCTTTATACACTGTAAACGCACACATAAACGCGCGACACGTACGTACGCATACCGTGCACCGCACATGCCGCGTGAATCGTCGTTCGATTCGAGTATTCTCACGAGAGGTGAAATTTTACGCGCAAGTTCGAATCTCATCCTTGTACGACAGACACGATCGTGCAGGTATGCATTATAATACACGGATGATTCTACAGGACAGAAACGTCGTCGCATCGGCGTCGCCTTCCATCTTTACTTTTCTTTCCAAGTATATAGATATACGCCTTACGGCGAGAGATGGGAAATTGATTTGACGCTTCGGCGATCCCCGACGCTCCTCTTCTCTACCGGTAGTAAAATAGACGAGTAGGTACATCGCGGGTACAGTTCGCGAAAGAATTATAACGCGTACACCCTCGGCCTGCCGTTGCTGCGGCACGGGCGAACACATTTCGTGAGACTTGTACTATACCCACCACTAATTATAGGCCGAGATACTCGAGGCTTTTGAACACTCGCCAAGTATCTTTCGAATGAAATTAAAGGGGGACGAAGAGAGAAAGATAGGTGGAAACGGAGAACGAGTCGCTTCTCACAATCAGCTCGTGTTGTAACCCGCGATCACCTGCACGACTTAACCTTTCTTCCTTATTTTCCTCTTCGCTCAGTAACGGTGGCAAAGCCAAGACCGCACACCTCACACATATGTGTGTGTACATACAATTTCTATGTTATTATATCCAACACCATTTGCGCTATCTTTCCATCTATCTACCTATCTATCTATTTATCCATCCATCTATACGTCGACATGAGTTCACCTACACGCGGTTCTAAAGAATTTGAATGCGGTGCAGAGCGAGACATAATAAAGACGGAGCGTACCGATGTCGATTAATAATTCGAAAAGCAGGTTACGCACCGAAAGAAACAAAAATTCACCAAAACTCGTACAAATCTCAGCAAAGCAAAATTGAACGTGAGAAATAAAAGGAAGAAAAAATAAAAGGTTGCGCATCTTAATCCTTCACTTTATTACACAGTGCAAATGAACGAGCCCTTGGTCAGCCATCTTGAATTTCGTGTTCGAAAGAAGCGACGGCGATAAGCTGCAATAATTATTGTTTGAAGGGAGTAGTAGTGGTATCGTGAGCGATACCCAAACTGTATATCCGCGGGATACTTTGCCCCCACTTCTCGCTGCTGTTGCACGAAATTTACTACGGAAGATTCGTCATCCCCCCCTCCCAATGCTCCGATCACCCATCACCCATTTCAAAACTCCGTGCCAAGGGTCGAAGGAAGAAAAAGGGCCGAAAAAACTAAATGGAAAACGCTTATGAAGTCGTCCATTGAAAACGGCTTAGACGCGTCGATTTCAAACCCCTCCCTCTCTACCTCTCTCACTCTTTCTCTCTTTTGGGTGTGTTCGTATTTGCGGACACGAGTATCTATAACACGTACTTGCGTACGTATGTATAGCGGGTGGTGGCATACGCGAGAATGCGATAATAGACACAGCGGCGACAGACTCGCCGCGCGATAATAACAATTTCATTGTCATACTTGTTATCATTTTTTTTATTTTTTATTTTTATTTTTAGACAATTTTTTTCACGATTGCAGACCACGTTCAACAAATTCTGAATAAAGTGTTGCAGTCACTGCGTTCATTCGGCGAAAAATTTAATGCGAAAATTGGAAAACGGAATTAATGAGCACAACTAATGGCGCGAGCGTGTTTGTTGTTAAACAAGAAAAGAAAAGCAAAGAAAAGAAAAGAATAAACATAAATAAATAGAATGCAGAGGAAGAACGATTCGTTTGTTTAGAAATGTTAATGGACTAGTGACGTAATCGGTTCGAAAATAATTCTATACGGCTATTAAATCGAAGCCTCCATGTTGGATCATGGATCATGAGCCGGGCTCGTGTGAGCTGCTGCTGCGGAGATAGCTTTTGTATGTAGGTATAACAACGATATGCTTATTGGATGTTTTGAAGAATGTCGAAATAAAAATCCCCGTCTCATCCCCGCTTACTTCAAACTCGTTCGCCTCGCGGTTGTAATAATTCGTATAAATGTTGTTGTGTAAATCATCTCCTCTCTCGCGGTCGTTTGGCTCTTAAAGTCCAAGTAAAACAATTGCACCATTGTTCGATTTTCATCAGATTCGCGTTCCGTAAATATGCAAATACGTAACGAGAATTATTATTATATATGTACAATGTACAATACATACCTATATACACGTACGGTAACGTTGCGTTAAATACGTAGCTTAAATTTCAAACAATTGCGCAATTAATAATCGATGAATGTCTCTGAAACTTTACGCCGTATAATTATTCAACCTTCGTGACAATGTAGAATTCGTGATAAACAAATTTTCAAATTTTTACTACGACTTCGAGTCGATTATATCTGTGATGACGTAAGGGTGACTACTCAGGCGCAAATCTCAGTGATGTACGCAAGCTACGCGCCAGACATTCCACTTTTATTAATAAATAAATAAATAACCGTGAGAATCACCGGGTAAGCATTATCGTGATAATTTTCTTCGGGTACGCACTGTAATATATAGGTATATACGTATAATACGTATTTCCTCTGCCGTTTTGACCGCAGTTTCCTTTAATCTTGTATCTTTTCATCGTATGCTTCAATCTCTTATTTTCTGCGAAGATCAAGTTGGTAACGTTATTCTAACGATTCATGTTGAGGAAGAAATCGTTATTTCGCAATTTCAGGAATGTCTGACGGCGCGGTAAATTGTAATAAGGAAAAATACATTCACATTTTGAATACTCAACTGCCTCAGCTACTATAAAATTACAAAACAGTATCCTCCCCCCCTCCCCCGCGTTTCATTACGTTAACGTTCCTAACTTTAGCCTCTTCATTTTCTACGCAACAGAACTACCGAGATTTTCAAGATATTTTATTGCCAAAAAACTCGCAGACCCGCGATTGCTTTACCTTATGTAATTAGGTCACGTCATCGAGCTGTAAATTTGAATAAACAACGGGAACGCGTCGTTACGTTTTCGCATTGGAATTTACGAGGATTAAAAAAATAACAATAAATCATACAATTATAATTGAAGTCACGTATTATTTGCCGACATGTGCCTATAATAATCAAGGTACGCAGAATTAATTTCGCTGCGGCATTCTTCCCCCACTGTTTGTCAGAGCGAGCGTCCAAATCATCGCATGGACAACGTTCATAAAAGAATGAGTCAACTAATCCGCGCGCGGATAATTCGACGGTCAACATTTTATGCATCAAAGACGCCAAAGCTGAAATTCTTAAAGTCAATAGGTATAGAATCCGAATACAAAGGCACAAAAATTTGTTGATTCAACGTCTCAATTCATTGATCAAATAACGATTGCGTTACATGAATAAGATCCAAAGTATACGAGGACAATTTTTCATCGCCCTGGCAAAATTCGTGTGATTTTATTAATTAACATAGGTTATGAACAGGTTCGCGATTAGTGTTGCCATTACGGCTAACTACATCGTTTCAAAGGGGACCGCCAACTGGTAACGTCACGGCGGGAGATTGCTGCCAGAGGATCTTACGCTTAATTACCGGTTTAATCACGTTACGAAGCGTTGATCCTGTCTTTCATTTTAATTACTATCATTTCAATTTTTATTTACTCGGTCTTCTTCTCATTTATTTTCTTCCCTTCCTTCTCATCCCATTCAACGAATCGATTATTATTGTTATTGTTGTTATTATTATCATTCTTACGATCCTTAAATCACGTCTGCAAGCAAGCAACCGATGACCACTGCGATTTCATTACAGTTGTACAGTATGTATACATACGTGGGTATAAACGAGCAGTGCGGTACATCACATCGCGTGTCTTTCGACGACATAACGTACAGGCGATGCTAACAACGCTTCTAATTATTCAATTCCATGACAGGCTGCTATACACGATTATTTTATACCGATTTCCGTGTATCGATCTCCGTCCACCGATAGGCGCTGCAGGCGGCAGCAGGTACGAGAAGGTAGGTAGGTGATAAAGGCTGTGGATTTAAACGTGTTTAGAATTCTCGCCGCCTCGAAGAGAATCGTTAAACCAAGCAAACGAGCGTCAAATCGTCGAAAGATTTCATCTCGGTGCATCTCGCCGCGTTTTAAGCCCCAAGGTTTCGTTAATCGCGTAGGGTGGGCCCTTTGTACACGTTATATATATACAACTGCAGCGTTCGAACCGCGGCGTGATTATGTAAGTGCCTTCGTACCACCACCAGTGCTGTTCGAAACTACCACGGTTGGAATAAATTATGAATAGAACACGACCCGAGCGGGGAGTTGAACGTATTCCAACTGTGCTCCTACACCGCGACTCTCGTCGTTCCTCCCTCTTACTCGTCTTCGTATATTCGTATTCGTATTCCTTGAAACACTTTGGAAAGATGAAAGAAGATCCCCCTCCTCGTTTATACAAGTACATTATAGAGCGTGCCGAGGGAACGGATTCACCGATGTTTGAAAAATTTTCTAATTTTTCTGCGTGTTATTTTTTTTCATCTTACACAGGAAGATTGTTATTATTACTATAGAACGTGGCGTAGGGAGAAATTGAAGATTAATAATGTTTAATATTACACAACGAAATATAATTGAAAAATCACATTCTGCCTGCAGTTTTTGATTTCGAAACATGAATACATTACAGTCATCTCGTCAGTTTCCACTCCATTCCTGTAATATAATACGCAAGGCGACGCGTTATATTTGACTAATCGTAAGTATACGTTAGGCGGATGGAGAAGCAAAAGAACTAAAAAAAACGAACGGGAGAAAAAAATCGATCTACCGTAATGATTATGCGTGAACAGCACACAACAGCGGCTGAAATTAGTAGCGAGCGATAAATTACCGGCATTAATTATTCAACGAAATGAGTAAGTTATATATGTATATATGAAAGCGAGAGTGGGAGAGCGAGAGCGAGAGAGAGAGTGTAAGATAGAAACGAAAAAATGGGAACAAATTAGTGAATAAATAAATAGTAAAGAAAATTTGTCATTTAATTCAACGACTTAATTAAATTTATATTTTGCACTTTCAACGTCGTCGCCGGACGATGAAACGAGCAATCCGCCTTACCTAACAATAAGACAAAGATAAATAATAATCCTGGTAAACACAGGGATAATTTTTCCTGCAAAGAAGCGCAAGTGTTTATTATTATATACAAGTCGCGTCGTCGTCTCTTCTTCTCCTTCCCGGGCAATTCTCAGACAATTATCTTCCGCCATCCTACACCTACACCGGGCATTTTTATTACGCACAGACTCACCCACACGCAAACACATTACACGTAAAGCAAAAACGGTGAAATTAATCTTACGAGAGAAAAGAAGACGCAAAAAGGCGTAAAAAAAACGCAAACCAACAAAAGATATGAAAAAGAGAAAAGCAGAACACCAGTCACGTAGTTTCAGTGAAAATGTCCAGCAGTTCTTACGCATGCACGTATTCAACTTAATTTATCGTATCATCATTATACCGACACGTATTATTACGTGCGTTGCAGAAACTTAAAAGAGCGGCGGAGGGGGGCGAAAAATTTGCGACACGGTATACAGTGGAATACGATTGAGAGAACAAAGCGAACTGTCGGATGTTGAGTGTAGTGTTTAATAATAATAATAATAATAAATTAATTAATTAATTATTCAACAGCATCCAATAAAATTAATACGTCGCCAGTGCAGTGGTGCACAGTTTTCCATTAGTTTCACTATCGTATAAATATATGGATAGCCGAACAAGATACTCGGAACATGCTAATTGGCAAATATAGGCAATCGACGAGATCCCTGGCTACGTGAATACATCCTGCGTGTGCGTACCGCCTGCATTACGAATGGTCCGAAATATATACGACTTCTTCTCAGACACCTCATTTGTCTGCAGTGTTAGTTTTTACTTTTCTTTTTTTCTTCATAATACAAATTCTACGAAACTCGACGCCGTATTGCAAAAAGCTCGTCACTCTATCTCGTAGGATAATGCTCCTGCCGTTTTTCCCGCTTTCATTAAACGCGCCAGCTCAATCATACGCGTAAACACGGTAACTCGGGTATATGTATAAGGTATAAAAACCCCGCTACGAGAGAGAGAGAGAGAGAGAGAGAGAGAGAGAGAGAGAGAGAGAGAGAGAGAGAGAGAGAGAGAGAGAGAAAGAGAAAGAACCCAACGCTTATATTACATATACTGACGAAAAATTTCTCGGTGATTTATGATGTTTATTTAGAACGGGGAAAAAAAAGCGAAGGAAGGAAGGGTGGAGGGTAACCCTTCTCCAAACTGTCGCAACAACAAGACACAAAATCAAGCCGTAGAGGTATATCCTCCACGCGTGCATATTTAGGTAAGATTGTTATTAGAAGAAACGCTCGCCCGCGCCTTACGAAGCTTCTGATTGCGGGTACGAGTTCCCTACAAACAGCGACGACGTCGACGTTCCGGTGAGGAGAAAGGGTGGGGTTGTCGAATGCGTGTGTTAACGTGCGTGTATAATGATAATGATAAAAATAACGATACGCACCAACGTGTACGTACAAACGCCACGCGTATGAAGTGCGAGGGAGAAAGAGAGCGAGCGAAAGAGAAGAGAAGAGGTCTGCCTGCAGTGTTTGAAACCGCAGAGTTTCACGCAATCAATACCTCCTCACTACCCCGTTACCCCGCGGGACCGACGGACCGGCAGCATAGACGAAAAATTTGACGCCGATAGGCAGGAATCGGACATTTATAACTCAATATCCGCCTTTGCATGTAATATAATTTTCCGAACACACCGATCGTATTACAAGTATTTATTACAGCCGCTGCAGATGGGACAAAAGAAATTCATCCTGTCCATGGATGAGGAGGAGAAAAAAAAATGTACAGGTGCGAATTTCGCAATACGATGACGGCGCAAAGGCTTAAATATATTGTAACTAACGCGGCGTGTATGTACGATTCAATAGCGACGATTACTTCCGGTCGAAGTTTCGGAATCGCTCAAGAGTCCTCCCTCCCCCCTCTTCCTCTCTTTCGTTGCTTCGCATGTACGTGTGTGCCTAACACACGTACCTTATTATTATTCTCATTCTTATTCTTATTATTATTATTACTATATGCATATGCGACTGTGCGTGCGTACGTATACACGCAAGGCAGGGAGGCCCATTCTCGCTCTAAAATACGAAACACGTAAACGGAGAGTCGTGTCTGTGTACTGCGTCGATGCGGGACGCGTGGAGAAAATGCCTCGCTTGTGTGGGTGAGTGAGGTGAGGGGGGGGGCTGGGAACTTACACAGACGCGGTGCGCTGCAGGCAGCAGCCGAGCTGCACGCACACCAGCTTCATTCGGCGAATAATATATTACGTGGCGCATCTATGAAAGTGTTGGTAATACGTGTTTGTGTCGGTGTCGCACCGTCCGTACATCGCTCGCGTACTAGTGAGCAGCGCGTATTTCTCTCACTCTCTCTCTCTCTCTCTCTCGTTTTCTTTCTATCTATCTGTCTCAATCTTTCTTTCGCTCGCTCTTCTCCCTCTGCGTTCAACGTCCCCTTATGTGTGCGGTGAAGGCAGAGAGAGCGAGAGAGAGAGAGAGAGAAAGAGAGAGAGAGAGAGAGAGATACTCGGCTCTTCTGCCTCTGTGTGGCGCGAGGAGAGAATTTACGCTGGGGAAGGCAGGCAGGCAGGCAGGCAGGCAGGCGCACACACTCGACGAGGTTTACGGTTGATGGTGGTGGTGGTGGTGGTGATGAGACGAGGAGGACACGTAGGTATAAACGACGACGCACACCGAAGAAGAGGAGAGACAGACACTCACTCGCTCGCTCGAATCCGACGGATGAGATATACATAAAGACCTACCATTGCCTCCGTGAGATCGTGTGCGTGCAGGCGATCCCTCGTTGTATCCAGAAAACCAAGCGGGCACACCTAGCCAGTTGTGTTGGTGGTGCGATAGCGGTGGTGGTGGTGGTAGTTCCTTTGGGCACTGGCCGGCGTTAAAATGGCCATTTCGTATAGAAGCACCGCACAGTTTACATTTTTTTTTAAATTCGTTTACTATTTCGAACTATTCGATTTACCTATTTTCAATTCAACTACTACCTTGTAAATAATAAAAACTTGAACCTAAGCACTTGACTAGTCGTTTTTCTCCCCAATGCTTTCTTTCCTTTTCTCCTCACATACTTGTTACAATTAGCACGTAATCAACACGACAACGGATGCACTGACTGGGTGTTTTTTTAACGAGATCACCGACACGTATTTCCCGCAATAATATTACTATATTCGAGGAACGAACACACAAATCCCACCAGCCGTCGTCGGAACGAGCCTCCGTGTCGAGCCGAACAACCGACGAACGTACGGTTCGGTCCGTTCGTTCCCTCCGTTCGTCGCGTGTTTCTCGCTGTCGGCTATCTCTCTCTTGCACACTTTCAGACACACGGCCAGGCAGCTACGTACGTATACTCGTACACGCACAGCGAGCGAGAACCCCGGAGCTCTCGGCCTCTCCTCGTCGGATTCCCGATACCAACGAACCGACGAACGAACACACTTTGGCAGCGGGCGTTTCGCGCCGAGACACACCCTGCGCCAACTCCCGATTCCACTTCACGGCTTCGCCGATGTTACGGGGCGTTTAATTACGCCGCGAGTACCTTTGTTTCCACGATTATTCGCCTTCGAACACCTCACCAATGCGAGACCGAAAACGCGGCACTGCACCTCTCTTGTCACAAAGCACTCACAGCAGACCACAACACATGGCTGCAGGCCTCCGCCGAGATCGTGCGGCCTCGGCTTTCCTCGGCTCGACTCGGCCCCGTTCGCTCAGGACCGAACCGACGTCCGAAGGAACGAAACCCCCGCTAAAATCATCGCCTCTAAACCGTAACCCACCGGCGACACTCGCTTCGGCGGACGTTTATCGTCATTTCGACTTTGTACCACCGCCGCTGTAACGCGTGTCGTCTAGCGACTTGTCGCATTTCACCGTTTTTCATTCCTTTTTCAGCAACACCTCGTTGAACGAACACTCGACGAGATTCGAGTGTAGGTAGAATGGTACTCTTTTCAGGCTGATTGTTAATATGTTTTGCAGGTGCTGCTTCCCTCGACGTGAGGTGGAGGTTGTCCCGACGTCGTATACACACACACACACACACACACATATATATCATCATCGTCATCAATTCGATGAATTCCGTGCGAACGATGTATCATTGAGAGCCGCGGGTCGACTTTCCTCTGATCCACTTCGCGAGATTAGTTACGGCGCTGAGATGACGCGTGGGCCGCGTTTAATCGCAACAAAGAATATCGATATTCTTCGCTGAAAGCCGGTCGAGCTCCCTCGTCCTGCCCAATTTATCCGCGATACAGTTTCGCGACTCGAGTCCTGGATAAATCTTCTGTAAACAACTCTCGAATTGCTTTCGGTAGAATCGCTGATTGGAGTCGTATTTTGGTTTCGAAAAGCTTAGCTGCGACGGGGGGAAACTTGCGCGTATCCACGTCTCAAAATAGCAAACATCCTGGCGAAACGTATAAATCAATTATTTAAATCGTGCTCTTGTCAGCGGGTAATCCGCGCGTTTAAACTAGGTTGCGTAATAACCGGCCACGAGACTATTTGTCGGCTTTATTGATATACCTACGGGATACGAAGCGAGGCCTTGTTACGCATGGTATTCGTCCTCGTGACGTATCAAAGTAAGTAATTAAGTTACACTTAGTTAAACACCTGTTCAGACGAATCGAGGTACATACCTGTTTTGCCAAGCAAAATATTGATTCTCGCCGGAGGGGTACGACAGCGGTCTAAATTAGAATGAAGACGAACTTATAACCAGAGACGGTATAAAACCGCACGCGGTTTCCATATAACGTACGCATATTACATATAGTCGTTAAGTTTACCTCTAAAAAGTTTAAACCACGATCATCGGTCGGCCGGTGAAAATAAAAATGAAAATTTCGACGGCTTGTTTGACCCCGTTCATCGTGTACCTAATTGGGGGTCCTGAACGCAACCGTGTCGGACCTGGCAAACCGTTAGAGCTTCGCAGAGGCGTCGTTCGCCGGGCGGCTAGCTAGGAGAGAAACTCAAGTTGAGCCCTTATACCCGTCAGCCTCGACGGCGGACAAAGGCGCTTCTGGGCTTGGGGGGAGGGGGAAGGGCTCGGTATTATTATATCGCCGTTTCTCTCGAAAAGCAAGAGAGGCTCCTTTGAGTGACAAATCTACCGAAGGGAAGCCAACGAGTACGGCCCACACCTATCCCTCTACCTATACTTACACCTCTATACCTGTGTATACGTATAACAAGGGAATCGGGAATCGAATTTGTTTTTAATTTCACGCTCGCGTCCGACGGTATAATCATGACGCGGTAATCGTCGATAATCACGCTTTTACGCCCGCAGGATCGATGATCCGCGCCCGTAACGCGATATAACACACTCCTAATTGCTTGCCAGGAATCCGACGGCACTTGGTATCTCTGCGTGTAACCGTTTGTAACTACCGGTAATTTTAACGTCCTAAAATTCGAGATGAAATTACAGGTATACCCCGGCCCGCCATCTTGCCGATATATACTCGTCAGGTTCTTCTTGGGAAATCTTGAACCTGTATTACGGTCCAGTTTGGGTTCCAGAGACATGGCTCGGTGACTCTGTCCCCGGGAGGGAACGGTGATAATTGAAAGTAACGGAGAACAATGCACAATGAGACAAATTTTATCGTCAGACACGACTGCGGAAAATGCGCGGTGCGCCGTTTTCATTAAAATCAATTGTCCGTCGTAGGTATGCGACGAATCTAACCGGGAAAATAATTTCCTGCTCAGGTAGAGGGATTTCTATCGGGGAATTTCAGGGACGCTGTTCGGGGCTGGTTTCCTGTCGTGTCGCGTCGTCTCTCTCTCTCGCACGACTCTTGTCAGAAACCCCGTGATGAACTGCGCTAAGAGGCTCATGTACGAGCAGCATGCGTGCCGGCTCTTCCTTCCCCCCGTCCCCTTCCTCGTCCTCCGCCGTGCGTTGCGTCACCTTTCGCTTCTGCTTCTGCTTTGCCTCTTCGTATCACAAGTGCTCGGGTGCTTTGCCTATGCAGCGTTACATCCCTGCAGGCACGGAGCTTGCACACCCTTTTAATAACAGCTTCGGAGGAGGGCCTTGTTTCTTTAACAGATGAACGTCAAAACTGAAATTAGTCTGCTGGGTGCCGCTCGAATTCTGCTGCTGCGGCTAAAAGAGAAAGAGAGATAGAGAGAGAGTGAGAGAGAGAGATTTTTCGTGTGCCTGCACGGTACGAAAGGCGGGTAAG
Source organism: Neodiprion pinetum (assembly GCF_021155775.2). Taxonomy (NCBI): domain Eukaryota; kingdom Metazoa; phylum Arthropoda; class Insecta; order Hymenoptera; family Diprionidae; genus Neodiprion; species Neodiprion pinetum. The sequence continues at coordinate 32,634,728 of NC_060232.1, read as the reverse complement.
AAGACGACGGAATTTATACCCCGATGCCGCTTCGGGCCGGGTGATTCAATCTTTCATAAATCATGCAGTATTGCCCAACCCGGTGGTAAGAATTGATTGCAGGTATTGAGCGAGTTAGCGGAGCTTGATGTCATACTTATACAGCCTAATGGGCTTCACCTGTATAGTTATACGACCCTCTGTGTATATGGATATAATGTACGTACCTTGGTTTATCGCGTTTATCATTGTCGGTATCGAAAACTTTCGTAGAATTAACTCGGTTGTTCCCGACAAGCAGAGGGAGAGAGAGAGAGAGAGAGAGAGAGGGTTTTTGTAAAAGGTCCCTCGCGAGATTGATCAAGTAATTATGATTTTCGATTGTAATCCCGCCTCGTACCGACTCTCCTTTTCTCATTATAACCATCCAGCCGCACAGCGAGGGCTCTGCGCACCACGCCGTCTACAAACTCTGTACCGAACCGGTTGCCTTTTATTTCCCGTACGCACACAACAAGCCGCCGTTATTCCGAGGCAACTATACGAAGCAGCGTTTCGATCGCTCGTACCTGTTGTAACCCGATGATGCGTAGATTGATATATTCGTGATTAAAAATAAAACACTCTACCGTATTGTTCGGAGGTGGACTGCGGCACTGCGTAGCATCGGGTGCGTACCACCTACGTGTTTGAATTTGAAAAACGGATAAACACACGCGGCCAATAATCGTTTCGAGCTTAGCGTTCGGCTTTGGGGAAAAACGGACCGATAGAAAGGTGTTGTTCCATCCATATTTATTCTTCCTGCAAAGGTGGCAGTTTTCTTTCTTTTTCTCTTACCTTCTTTCCTTCTTTTTATCGCTTCTCACGACTCGCTGCCCACACACGGCTTTGTGCGATACATGCATACCTACATATGTAGAGGAACGTCGCACTGTCGTTCGTTCGAAAAATTCGTCTCATCCACCGTATCTTGTTATACCAAAGCTGGAACACGTGCCGCTACAATATATCATACACCTAGTCGTGTTTGTTCCGGGGACGCATCTGTTTAATTAACAGCCAATAACGAGCCGATAATTTCTCGCCCTGGGATTCGAGAATGCCGCGCGGGTGAGGGAGTGGAAAATTTCGTTAATAAAGTATAGATTTGATCGTCCTGTGAAAATGGAAACAAAATGGATTTATCCTTTTCTCATAGAAACAGTGGCTTATTATTTTCGGAGAAATATTTCAGCGAGCCAGAAAATGTCGCTCTTTTAATCTCTTCCCTCCTCGGGTACCAGAGGTCGAGTTACGCTCGGGCTACGTTCCCGCAAGCTGCACGTTCCTGCGGGTGGGTTGGATATCCAGGACCCGATTTCAGCGAGCAAGAGTGGACGAGATGAAAGAGAGAGAGAGAGAGAGAGAGAGAAATAGAGGGAGGAGGAGGAATAGCAGATTGGCAGCGATAGTATAACAAAGGCGGTGAGCCTGAATGTGATGGTCTGAATTTTATCGAAGCTATAACATCGTTTAAATCGGGCGAGCAGCGATAGACTTAGATTATTCTGCTAGCTGGTCCGCTGCTCACGTAGGAATAGCTGTGTTTAGAAGGCAACTCGAACGGTGACTTGCACCTCGTTCGTTACATGTATATGTATTGACGTATGTATGTACCTATCTCGGAACGTTGTATGTATTGAATTAGAGAAAACGGAAAAGACTCTTTGTTTTAAATAGATCGTTAAACTTGTCACTTGATCCGGATCACGTGTACAACTTGCCCGTGACACATGCGTTAGGTATAATAAATATAATAAAACTTCCTAGCGTGCATCGTATCGCGTCGAGTGCAAGGTTGAGTTTATACGCACACGGTATCGTTTCGATGTGAAATTCCGTAAACGGTATAAGGTATCGCAAATGAATCAGGCTATTTCGTAACGATTAAAATACTCTTTTCACGCCTCGACATATTACATGTTATTATCACAGGCTTGGTGCCTTGTACCCAGCGACGGAAAAGCAAGATAATTGCCTGCGGTGTTTGTTAAGGATTCCCCGAGAGCGTTGAAATCACGAGATATAAGCTATACATATTCATTGCACCTCTGTATAACAATAATTGTCGGAGTTGGAGTTTCCGAAGCCTAGCCTCGAATACAAAGACCGGATTCAAAACACGGCCCGGTATAAATTACAACGAGGTACAAATTTAAAATATTACAAAACCATGTAGCCTCAACGCGGGTATCGGAATAATTCCAACGGACGACACCGTAAACGCATTGAACCGCAGCTGTAATATTTTCAGACTAATCGAGTGAGCTGCCGTGACTTATATATTTTATCGCAGTTAACAATAATCCGACGTGCGCGTGATTACCCTCGTTCTGAAAAATAGATACTTTAATACGAAGGTAAACATTGTTCCATAAAAAGCTATCGACGCCGGAAAAACCAAGTGTAAAGAAAACGTGGTAATAATAATAATAATAATAATAATAATGATAGTAACAAGCAAAAAAAAGTTTTGAAAAAACACTGATTCAAAGATGTACGATATTTTTTATCCCGCAACCCGACCCGGCAGGCTTTACTTCAAAGCGTTGCCATGTTTTCGTTCGTGGAACACAGTTGGGTACAAAGCCGTGCTTTTCATGGATTATTGCGTATGTCATCAGAGTCCCGGCTGGCAGACCCTGGCGCTAATCGTAAGCAGCCCGGGTATGGCCAACGTTTAGAAAGAATAGAATTGACTTTGCATAGCGGCAATTACTGAGCCGACCTAACTAGCCAAGGCATTATCGCATATTTCATATTTTGTGTCAAGTCTATGTTAGAGGTATACCTCTACCGGGGGCACTTAAGCCGATCCGCTTCTCTGTCTACTGCTGGAACTAGCTGAGCTATAGACGTTTGTACCTGAGATACTATTTGTACGGTTCTACGACAGCGCATACGTACGTATGCGTGCATGCCTATAGGTATACTTGTAAGTAGATATTGTACCATACTTGATACTCGCAGCGCGCTCGGGCGTTCAGCAAAGGATATGAGCGAAATATAACGCTGCATCGCTGCATCTCTCAAACAAGACCGATACGCATACACTTACAATTAAACGGATGATAGAATTCAGTTGTGAGGATTTTACACTCCACTCGATATGTAATTGATATGCAAGAGTTGTGCGATTGAGCGCGCTGCATAATTCTGTCATGATCGTTGACACGTGGTGTCATTTTTTAAGGAGAATACTGAAACTGGAAGGTGTACGTCTAACCCTCCTAATTTCTTACGTACACTACTCTGAACTAGTTGAGTGAACTAGGTTTATTCCCCCATATCATAGCTTTATCATACGTAAGACGTAAGACAGGCCATTTACTTGGATCAGCCCGTTGTTCCAGCGATACCTTTTTGGACGTCTAGCTTGCCTGTATTAGCTCCAGGGTATGATACGCAAGAAAAGAAGACGGCAAAAAATCTCTGTGAACGAGTTACGGACAAATTGCGTGACGTCGTATTCGCGAGCGATTCGAACCCCTCGCTACTAACGCATGGCACACGCGTGCGTTATCCATGGTTTGTCGCACACAAGGTTAGCGTGAACCGCTTGTACGCGGGCGTGCGTGTTCCTTTGATGTTCGAGCCAATGCTAAGCAGCGGCAAGAGCTCAGCCTAGCTCAAATACGGTAGCGAGCAATTCATCGTAAGATTAGAAAGTTGCTAACGAATTTGAATATGTACGCGTACCTACAACACACACGCTGGAAAAGGGTGGAGCAGGGGGACGACGCCCCAATTTTCACCCTGCCTGACGGCCTACAAGGTGCTGGGTGTCGAGGGAAGCGCTGAAAATACGGTAATTGAACTTGCGCGATGAGGTGTCGAGGGTTGCAGAGATGCTCGGTGAAGACTCCGGGAGAGACTGAAATTACTGCAACCTGTGAGCAAAAAAAAAAACAATGATTGCAGGATGACACAGATCTGCCTGTGAGTGTTTTGAAATTGATCAGGTTCAACGCGGCCGGAATTCAATCGGAAATAGGCGTATGCCTAATATCTACGCATAGGTACGTGATGCAGCTTACAATGATTTTGACGGGCGACGGGTGAAAAGAATTTCTGGCATTTTTTCAACCGTTTCAATTATATAATTGACAAATCCAATCAACCGTGGTTATATACCTACGTATATCCGATCGTGTTGTACCTGCCGTGTATCCCCTCCGCTATCTCCGCCCTAGAACGCCCAACTAAGCTGTGTTCCAATATCTGTCACGTGCATATACGTGCGGGATGTGCGGATATACGATTGTACATGTACGCTCGTGCAGGCAGACGCGTCGGTGTGTATCGTGAATATCTGTAATACATATATCAGGCTGACAGAAGTCCGGCTGTGCTCGTGAGGAACGGGCGTAGACTGTACGTTGCCGACACCGAGCTGAAAACAAACAAACAAATACATTTTTAATTAAATGGGTATCTATCCTTTTGTCTGTTTACAGTTCCCGTCAGGGTACCTACGTATTATTTTTATCATCGTGTAAACATCGTCATCGTCGTCTTTCTACGTTATTATTAATGAATTATTATAATACTGTGATAAAATGTTGGTAAACCTGTACAACAGTTATGCATTATGCACGCAATGTCACAGGTATGAAATTTATGAATCTGTACACGCGGCGATTGGGTTACGTAATTATTGTTGGCATTTGATTTCGGTAATGTTTACACATTTTTATCGCGGATAACAAACACGGGTTTAAAAATTAATGGAAGAAAAAGAAAATTTGACGTTTCAACGTGCGGACCACGCTGTTACCTACGTGGCGAAAAATTCCGCGATACCGTGTCTACGAAGAAGTGGCGTAATAACGACGAATTAAGTATTCGTCACGCAATGATTATTGAATTATTCTGCTAAGCGGGTCCATTGAACGTCACGTGTACCGGTGTTGGAAAATTAGTACGTCGATCACGCTTGGTATATTTCGCACAGAATCACGGGTTGCCGAAATTAGCCTTTGATGCTCAACCGTACGTATGAAAAAGAAACCGGCGCCGCGGCGTTCCAATTGATTCAGAAAATTTGATCAAACTCATAAAATAGTAACTCGCATTGCTTGGACCGATGCTGTGGGTTGTTCGCGCGCTGCAGAGTTGATCCTCGTGCACCTGGTAATAAAAACCGTTGTTCACCTTCCGTGTGCCGGTCGCTTCTCACCGCACAATGTCGTGGGCGCAGGTTGCCTTAAACAACAAGCGCTGCGATATATTAGCTTGGATGCACATTCGATTCGAAAGGTCTCGTATAACAGTAGCTCCCCGTACACCTGATCGATCTTCACTATCGTAAAACAGTGCGAAACAGCTGGATGTACCGTACCGCGCCTCTATTTTCTCGCGACTTTCCTGACGAGGTGTATATCTGAAGTTTCGAGGCACACGGAGTGCTGAGAAGGATAGTGCGCGACCATTTTTCGTGCTTAGTAGGAGAACGGATGGTCTAGTCGTCCATATGGACGAAGGATTCCGTTCTCTTTTTCCGTCTCTTTTCCCCTCACGCTCTCTTTCTCTCCGACGCTCCAGCTCGGACAGGTGGGGACAATTAGTATTAAACGGAGTGTAAGCGTTGGATTTACCGGGTCATCCTTGCGCAGTGAAAAAGCCCCGCAAGTTCGAGCACTTACCGGATCTCGTCGACTTTTCTCCCTCGCCGAGCGTTGTGAAAACTTTCGACCAGATTTTTCCTGCAGGTGCCATCTTACCAGCTATCCGAAACTTTACTCCTTTACAACAAGTGCCAGCTTCGTCTTTCCCCCTCAATTCACACCACGGCGGAACCAGCGGTGTAGATTGTATACCATATCCACCGCTCGCCTCGCTTACCGGCGTCAGGTTTTACTGAGATAAATAGTAAATCTATATGCCGGCTACGTGCGGGCTGGAAATTGAGTATGTGTACGGTACACATACGTATATCTATATTCAAGTGGCATAGTTGAACCTTAAAGCGGAGTAAGCTAAACCTACCTGATACAACCTTTGAATAACCGGAGTGTTTCTCGTGAAAACGTGTCGCTACGACGCAGTTCCGTGTCGCAACGTTCCCCCGAGTCTTCGTTTTGCCTCTAATCGCGCGGACGAGTTGAAATTTGGTCAGAGATATGCCAACCACGTATCTCTGCGCCGGATCGCGAATTTTATTATTACCGCGAACAGAAGTTCTCGCGGCCTCGCGAAGACGGTGACAATCCAGCCTAGTCCGACATCGTTAAATGAGAAAACATCCGGCTGGGGTAACGCGATATGGCGACGAGTTCAGCTGCGCAGGTGAGCGCCGAACCCGATTATACGGGGTCCTCGTTATTGGCGGTCGGATCAAATTCCCTCTCAAAAATAAAATAATCCGCTTTGCATATTGCACACTGATACGTTCCGCTGCAGTACACTCGAAACGAAAATCTCCTCTCATGCATACTAAACAACTTCTACTCTACCATTTTTCCTACTTTAATCACCCGGCGTGCGTGCGCGCGTACATACGTACCTACCTATAACCGTTCGCTCGAAATTTCATTTCCAAGCGGATTAACGCGGAGAGATCGATGACGTTACGATCCAGTATCATTCGTTTCACCAGATGATCGGATCATCCCCACCCGTGATGCGAACGACTGTGACGTGCGCTTATATCTCGGCGAAATATCTTTCCCGGCGGCACCTTAAACGCACATACGTGTTCGGGATTCCAGGAGGCGCGACGTCAGGACGCATATTACACGACGCACTGGCGTTAACGTGGGTGTAACAGCGGAATCGTCATCGCCGGTGGGAAAAATTGTCGAAAAATTGACGACGGCACGGCGGTACTTGCCGATGTACACCTATAACGTTGTAATTGTTATCGTGCGCGTGATTTTCTACCTCAGCTCTTCCCGCATACACGTCCGCAATCATTATTTGTGTTTCGGAACGAAATGAAACTCCTGTGAAATCGCACGGGGTGAGGCGAACCGGCGGTCGTGGCCGAGTTCGCGAGGCGGGGCTAAGCGCGGGTCGATATCAAGCACCCCTCAATGGAACCACCCGGGTTCCTCTTCCATCCCCTGGCGCGCACCCCTCGCCCCTAACTCCGTCGCTCTTTCTTCCTCCGAGGACCTCGCCGTCTCTCTCCGTCGCTCCTTTCCCCCTTTTTCCTGCCGTCCCTCTCCCTCTCCCTCTCCTTCTCTCTCTCTCTCTCTCTCTTTATACCCGAGTTGAGCCGTCCTCCTCCACTCACTACGGCCTCCGTATAGTGTATTTTACAGACCGTGCACGTGCACGCGGATACGTGGGTAAAAGACACGCGCACAACTGGACATCACTTCCTGCGGTACACAAGCATTACAGGTATACGCTATACCTTAGTTTCCTGACGGTCTAAGCCTTTTTATTATCGCCCTATTGGCTTCCTTTTTATTTTCCCGCCCGCGGATCGCATCTGCAGGCTTAAGTCGGACGATCCGAGATATTTTTTTGTTGCAGTTTCTGCATGATTCCTCCTCGCTTTGTATGTTCGCACTTTCGATATGCTTTCAGCGAACAGTCACGTCGTCGAAGATTGCGCAAGCTTCACGAACTGTAACGTTATATGTGAGACGAAGCATGGACGACGACACCTGCCGGAATTAGTGCGACGCGGGGCAGTTAACGTTTCTACTATACGTCCAACGGTGCGGGATGGGTATAACGTATACAACTCGTGCCAACGCACGCTCCTAACCCTTAACCGCATTTTAACATTTACAGAGTGGACGAGAGAGCGTGTGAAGTCGCGTACCCGACGGACATAACTATCCTGACTCGAGTAACACGAGCTCATCTTTTTAAATTTAAGAGGGCGTACGACTCGAGGGGCGGTAATAACTTCAGGGGGACTGAAAACCTGACTACTGAAACGAAGCTTTTGATAACCTGCTTTTATTACGGCAGTTTACCGGTCCGTTGAAGCGTGCATGTTCAGCTCATGAAAGTCAGGATAAGTGAGACAATGCCATTTATGTAGAATATTTTATTTTTTGTTCAAACTCGAATTTCTTTGAAAAATGCTAACGAATACACCGCGTAACAACGACGTATTTTAATACCCACGTACGTGACTAATTCATGTACCCTGAATCATTTTCCCTCCCTAATTTGCGATCGACAGCGGAAGGAAGCCGCGGGTGAATGTTAACTTCGTGTGCCAGCATCACGACGCAACGAAGAATCAAAGCGGACCCGAGGAGGAGCGGCTCCTCGGAGATTGTTCGACAGAGTCAATATAATATAAGCATGCGTGATGGCCCCCTCGAACAACGAGATCTACGGCTTACCGTCTTCTTAACGGTGCCTTTTGTCCGATATATTTGACAGCAGCCACTGCTTCATTCTCAGACCTACGGCAAGCACCGCAGCAAGACTAATGGCGAACGTGTATCACAGGCGGCAATTTACCCGCTCGACAGTTGTCAGTAATTGGTGATCCGTTTTGGAAATGGTTGGTTTCGGGCCTCGAACCGATACCTTACAATCGGATAATAATCGTCTAACTGATTGCACGAACGCTCGAGTGGCGTGTGCTTCGGCAAAGGAATTTATAGACAATGGGATCAATGCGAAATGAACCTCATTGTCTATAAATTCCGTTCCTCCGTTGGTACCCATACGTACGCGCAACGCGAGTCGCTGACTAAGTGACACGAAGTAAGAGTGCCCGTGTCAACGTCAACGCGTACGTACATTTGTATTACGTCACTCGTTATACGCGTATACGAATGTGGAGGCTATATATTTTATGAAAATACTCCGCAGAGAGCGAGTGGCCAGCGTATCAATAATAAAAGATTTCAGCGCAGCCTCATGTTTATATGCAGCTTTATTTCTCTCCGGGGTCTGCCCTTTGCTCACGACTAGCATTATCTCGCTCGCTCGCGCGTATTTTGCCTCCGAAAGAGGCCTCCCTCCACCCCTCTCGCCCCGACCACCGGTAGGGCCATTAAAATTCTGAGCGCCACGCCGTTGAAAAATTACGCTTCTCCCATCCTCGTCTCGCCCTGGTCTCGGTCCGATTACCTCCTCTCTCTTTATCGCTCGCAGCTGAGCCACATGCGAGTTTCTCTTACCCTCTCTGGCGTTCCCGGGGCCGCCTAGCGGCTAACATCACCGAAAGACAGCTCTTATAGAAATATTCCGTCGGGCGTCCCCATCCGATTCACTTACCTGGAGGGCTCCTTTGCCTCCGACCTCAGCACCGTGCTGCAGATATCCCGCAGGCACGTGTGTATACGCGGAAAGGATTTATAGTCATATTTGTGTATTCGTTCACGCGTAAGGATGCACATTCGGGACTAACCTGCAGCAGCAGAAGCAGCAGCAGCAGCTCCGAAAGGAAATTGAGACCGGGGCTCCTCGCGGAATCGGAGGGCTCGTCGTGTCCGACGACCATTTTGTTTTGTTGAAATTGAATTGTACGACGCGTCGTCGACGGATAGCGAAACCTGAATTCCAAATGAAAAATACCAGGAGGGCTTTTTATTGCGTTGCCAAAATTTGTGCGACCTCCCCGGGCCTCGAGGTCCTTGCTCCGGGCTCCGACGCGCAAACAAATATCCAGCTCTCACCCCGAAAGGGGATCGCCGCAGACGCAACCGCGCAAGTTGATAAACACTGCTGCGGTCGTGCACGGCTATCGTCTTTTCATCTTCTTATAACTCACGGTTCGACTGTTTCCTTCGGTTCAACTCTCAAATAGACACATCGCTCGATTGTACGTACATATGGTAGCTTTAAGATATGCCAGAAACTTTCCTCTAACATAGTCCGCAGTTTTTCACGTCGTCGAGTTCGTATCGTTACAGGTATAAGCGGCCCGAGCGCCTAGTATTTACCCAACTAGGCGATCGCTGATCTGTCACTCTGATCGCTCCTCCGTACAGGTAAATAATATCTCAGGTAAATCTTTCGCCAACTCCATGCAGCTGCCTTATAAGAGACGGTATTATACGGACTGTGTACTGATTGCGCAACCGTCGACCACGGATTATACACGACAAGCCGTGAATGAGTACAACGTTCACGTCAATTTCCATCGTGTCAATGGTGTATAAATTCCGAGCCGCGTTCATTCATTCCCGTAAATATTGGTCGCACAGGTTTCGTTGTTTTACGGCCTTCGGCTACCACCCGATACTTTTCGGCCCCCGCCGATCCAACGATATTTTATTTTCACCCCAAGCTATTCTTATCGGGAAGATAATCACGAGCGAGTTGTCAAGCTTCTCGTATCGCGAAGCGACGCGGTGGTTAGATTTTTGTAAATAGGAGAGAAGGAAAAGGGGTAGAAAGAACCCCTCGGAGCGGCTGCTCGTCGACCCCTGTAGCTCTACGGCTTGCACGTAATTTACTGCCAAGCTGTTCTCGGCGGTAATCAAATCTCGTTCCCGTGACAAACCTTATTTTATCTTCACGCTAAATGCCGACATGGAACCCATACCTAATTCAATTGGGACAGTCGGTGACTAGACTACCAAAAAATCTTCTATTTCGCTCTCGTACGTTGTATTGTTTCCCAACGTCTGTGCGTACGCGAGTCTCTGCATCCGTCGAGCAAAAAGTAGGTACCCATGGCACCGTTCCTTTTCTTCTTTTTCTCTCCTTTCCCAATCTCGTCCACGGTGTGCGATCGCGTGAATAAAGAGTCCGAACCATCCAACACGCACGCAGAGCCACCAGCGACAATCCCCGTATATGTATAGCCGGGCACGAGCCTGCAGTTGAGGATTTAATTAGGAGATCGAAAAACGTTATCCGGAGTATCGATCAATCGGGCTATCAGCCGTTGTTGCGAACAACTTATATTACTCCCTTTACGGATCGTGCGGAACGACGTTATCGGCGTAGTTTTTGCGGACGACGCGGGATAAGCTTCTTTCGCCTTTCAGAGTGGAGAGGCGTCCAAGTTGCCGGGGCCGCAGAGTATATAGACGCGATAACTCGATACAGAGATCTCTCTCTCGGTCCATCCCGAGGGGGTCCCTGGTCTCTCATCTCCGTTGTTAGTGCGGCGTTGGCCGCGTCACCCAACTCCTGCGGGCTCTCAACTTCGTGATCCCTGACTCCGCCGCGACTAAGGCTTGTAAGACGCGTAAGCCGCAGCCTCTGCAATCGGCCGTTAATCACGTGGCCGAGGTGGTTTCGTACGTATAGATCCGGGGATAAATTAAATGGAAAAACTAAACGGCCGCGTGTCGGAGGAATTAGTACACGCGGGCATTCGTACAATGGAGATAATAAAGCCGAAAAGCCGTAACGCCGCTAACGTGAACGCCATTTGCCCGTTCCACGGTTCCACAGGCCAACTGCCAACACGAAAGCCTCGTTCTCTCCGTCCTCCTCGCACACCCGGAGTAATAATTCCTCCTCGTCTTCCCCAGCGGGGAGCGCCGCGTTTTCTCTTTGTCAGCCGCAGGAGCGCGTATGTATACCGTACGAATAATCAATATTAATGTCATATCAATTCATAGGTACAATGTAGCCAATTATACACCTATACGGCTGTACCGCGTGTATGCTTATTCGGTCCGCTGGTTCCTTCTCATCGCTGGACCCCGCAGCCAGGACATCCAAATTGTAATTTAATAACCTCGCCGCCCGTGAAATGCGACGAGAAAAGATAACGTATATTTAGGTGAACAAACGAGCTACTAAACCGGGGAACGGGTCTAACAGACGACGGAAAAAAAACGCCCCGGCATTGTTGTACCGAGCTTCCGTTTTGCTTCCAATTTTTCTCATTTCCCAGAAACACCGCCTGGGCTTGGAAGTACCCGAGATACTTTCGTTTCTCCCGGCACTAATATCACACCGATTCCTAATCGCCGCGAGTTGATATCGTGTCGGCTATCCTTTATCTTTTTGCAGTAAATGTCAGTGAGTCTGCGAACTCCGTACATACCCCTCATTTAGGACCGTGCTCCGAGGCTATAATCGAGACCCGATGATATGGATCGCCCGTTTGACGTACAGCCCAAGTAATTGGAGAGTAAGGTAAAAAGTGAGAAACTATAAACATAAAGAGTATAAAATGTCTACTCTCGTGAATTATTTTTCTTACAACGCAGTTTCACTTCTCCACCCGAGTCTTAGTACACCATTCGGTAAAATTGCTTGCGAAACGGATAATTAGAGTAGGTTGTTACGTACGACCAGCCATAGCCTTCTATTAAATCTACTTTACACAATTTTGCAAACTCGTGGGATATTTTTCCCACCTAGGAGATACGGTGACGTCCTTTAGTCAGCCAAGCTCTTGATTTCAACGACGCGTATACTGTGAGCTCTACCTACGCAGATTCCCTTGCCACGTCTCGACTACCAGCTAGGTACAAGACTTTGATTTTTCCCTTCAGAATTCTATCGTCAATTTAGCCGTAACTTTACACCTCGTATAATTTAAATACACATGTCTAGGCCTGTACCTACAGATACTAATTTTCCTCGCTTCTTTCTTGGCCTGCATGACGCCCGACACTCGACGCCAACCTCGGCCAAAAACCTACACAAGGGTACGTGCGTGAGAGCGAGCTTCGCCGGGTAGAGTGAAGGGGGATGGAGGTCATTCTCCAAGCACGTCACGTTCTGACGCCACCAAGGGTGCTCACGGCATGTGGTCGCACCCACCCCTCGGTCGACGGAGAGAAGCCACGGGGAAGTGGCGACGAAAGGGAATAGGACGAGGGGTGTGGGGGTGGGGGGCGGTCGTTGGCTCCTCGAAACCCCGAACCAACCCCCGCTTAACTTTACCCTAGTTATAAATACTAATTGCACTATACAAACGCTCTGAAATGTGTTTAACGTTTTTTTTAGCACGTGCTGTGTGCATGTTGGTCCGCATGAGTGAGATTACTCGGTTTTATTTGACACATGTATGTGCATGTGTAGATACATCGATGACCGTGTGCCGAGACTTTGAGACTTGAGCGTTTCTTTCGTTTCAGGCATGATCGAGGCTGGAAGACGGTCGGGAGGAGAGACGGTTCGCATGCGATGAGTGGTATATACGCGATGAATACACATCGGCTGATTGGCGCTGTGCAGATAATGTGGGAACAAAAAAGGCGGGCAGCGCACCCGAACCAATTTCGATTCGGATAAAATAATTGGTAATTCGCCGGCCGCGCCAATCTTCGCAATTTTCCGGATTGTACGGTATGTGCCGGAATTATCATCGGCGGAGAATTTTCGTTTCAAGGGGCGACCCTTTTTCGCTCTGTCGTTGTTGCTCTCTCTGCCTCTTTCGTGCTCTTCATTGATTCGCGGCGAACCGCGACAATGAATCATGCCGAGCCGTGCAGCTGGCAAACGTAAAATTAGCTTGTCACAACGCGCGGTACACATACATGTAGTCCTTTTGTTTCCACGCCGATGACGAGACTGTCGGTCGTTAATTCAACGTTTCTTTTTCTGCTGGGATGGTCTTTTTTTTTTTTTTTACCTTCTTTATTTTTTATTTTGTTTACTTGCGGATATAAATTTTTCCTCATCGTCGCGAGGAGAAGGGCAGTTAGCTGGTGAGAGGGTCAGACTCGTCGACTGCGCTCGGCCAGTTGCATGACGACGCGTGGAGCCCAAGGCGGATCACCGGAACCTTATTTATCCTTCGTCAAACGACGCCACCTTTGCAGTATATTCAGCGCCGCGAATAGGAGGGGTGGGGGGAAAATGGTACCCGATATGCCCCGGGGGCAACATTATCCAGGGTGAAAGTTTTCAACATGAGAAACGAGGATATCCATTTTACAACGATCTCCACCATGCAGTGTTGACCGATGTAGATGAATGATAAATAAAACAATATCTAACCAACAATGCAACAATGTGAATAAATTCTCTTCCTGTCCTTCCTGTTATCGTCATTTTCGAACAAAGACGTTCCAAATTGTTACCTCTGGGTAACCTAGAGCTGGAAAATACCGTTTAGACCTCTTGATCAATCGCTTCGACCTACACGAGGGTTGCTGTCTAAGTTTTCCACGATGGTAGAATTTTCTTTTGTCAGAAATGGAAAGGCTTACCGGTCGGACACTTTCATCCTCTGACCATCGTGTGTTTTTCATATTCGTACGTTTAAGCTGACGGTACTTTTTTTCTGGTCATTTAGCGACGGACGGTATTGTATGTAGTAAGTAAATGGTACGTCGCATCAGACGTCAGGGACGATTGTCAAGAGGGTGCAATATAGCTATATTTCTGGTTCGCCCCGGGTGTCGAACTACCTGGTTACGGCGTTGGGTATATACAATGAGCAATTGGTGCCGCCGAGCAAGAAGTGCAACTGTCCAACTTTACGGTGGTTGTATATTATTTAGCAGTAACAGGTGAACGGCGTGCGATTGAAAACGCGCGCCGTCTCTTTCGCCTGCAATCTGCAGCTTGCACAATATGGTCTACACGTGTATCGTGCATAAAACACCTCGAAAGCAAGATCTGTTTATTTTCAGCCGTCCTCGGTGTTTTTCGACGCAGCGGTGGTGAAACGGTAACTTAAACATCGTTATGCGGCAGTCGCGAACGAAGCGTCTATAAATCGCATTGCGATTTTGCGGAAATCACCCTCTCCCCCGGAAAGTGGGTATAAAGTTTATCTATTTCCGTTGGTGAAACGGAGATTCCTCGGTTGTTTTTGAAACCCTGGCAATGGAAGAGCGAGAAGCTGGGGCGTGGAGGGTTGAAAAATTACCAGATAATGGATTAGTTGGCTGACAGATGGCCACCACGCCGGGAGAAAGAGAGAGAGGGGGGATGTGGTGGTGAGTGCGAGAGAGAAAGGGTCGAACGGGATCATGCGCGGTGGTTGAAAAGGGAGGCCCTACGGTACAGAGAAAACGCTTCGAATCGCGTGAAATTTCACGAGTTTTCACGGCTTGGCTCGCCTTGATACGGGAAATCTGGGAAGTGGGTCGAAGTGGCCTCGGCACCTCGACTTCCCACCAAAGAAGACCCCTGCGGAGGGAGGCCGAAACGAGATCTCGAGATATCCAGCGGGAGCTTTCGGGACCGACGCTTACCTAGGAGGGGATCGAGGCTGAAGGGTCTTTTGAAAAAAAAAGAAAGGGAGAAAAAAATCACCGAGAGGTACTCGATGACGCTCAACGACTCCTGATGGGCAGGCGACTGGAGATCAATGAGGCAAAAACGCTGGAGTACGAGAAGAAGTTCACCCAAGATTAAACTGCGGGTTCAATTCGTACACTTTCGGCCCCTTTACATGCATGGAATTCGCTGGAATTTCGGCAGCAACGATTTCTCTGTATCATACGCATACATGTATGAAAGTATAGGTATACGTACGAATAAAGAAGAACGGTATAACCGATTTTAACCATACAATTCAAATATTTAGGTGACTAGTCGTTTTTATGCCCAACTTGTCACTATGTTCAAAGGCTTTTTACTTCGAGCCTTCACGTCACTATTCTTGTTTGCGTAAAATGGTTTCGTCGCTACTATTATACCTGTGGGTACATAATCGATAATTCATTCACTCGATCCCCTAACATGTATCATAACGGCATATTTGCATGCACCGCCACTCCAAACCTACTGAACCGAAAAGCCGACTGTCTTGAGTAAACAACGCCTTTCGGTTTATCCCGATTACGCATAATACGGTTTGCAGTGGGCCTGCGGGATGTGTGAGACGGCGATGGCGGGGTCGAGGAAATGGTTTGTAAAATAACTTCAAAGGATATATCTGTCGACTGCGGTAGTCAAAGCCCGAAGGGATTCAAACCTGACTTGGCATAGTTGACCTAACCAAACTGAAGCAGACCAAACCAAACAGTGGTAGATTTGTAAGCAAGGGAGAAGAGCGGTGATGGAATGGGTTGGAGGGGGATTGGGGTGTAACGATACGAGAAAGGATGAAGCAAAAACATGGTCAGGGTAAAAGGAACCGGGTAAAGAAGCGAAGGCGGAAGAGAGAAGGAGTAAGAGGGAGAGAGAGAGAAAGAAAGAGAGAGAAGGTGGATCCGGGACCGAGTACGGTATTGTAGGAAAACAATGTGAGAAAAAAGGATGGCTGCACCGCTGTGCGCAAATAAACGTAAAAATACAAAAGAAGGTACAAGACTCTGGCGTAACAAAAGATGCCAAAGGCTAAAGAGAGAAAGAGAGAGAGAGAGAGAAGAGGAGTGGAACGTTGCAAAGGTGGGCACTCTGTCTACATTTCCCTGGTCTCTCTTGTACCGCGGCCCCATCCTTCCAGGGCCCCTCTTCGTGAGTAACTGTGTTTTTATATTTCATTTTGTTCCCTTGAACCACCGATTAACCGCGCGGATGAAGAAGCCGCACCGGGCGCTGCGCCGGTCGGGTTGCCATTTCAGGCAAGCGTATTATAAGCCGCATTGTTCATTCGCACGTTCGTTTCCTGCCCGTCGATCTCATTGTCACACTTACCCCCCGGTTACTGCGACAATAATCTTATCGTTTGCCATATTTCTCTTATTTACCGAAACGCGTCGTTCGCGTCTTCGGACGTGACGAATCGTTATGCACTCTACCTGATATAACTCACGTGCATGTACGTATGTATAATATAATATCACGTCGTGAAATACCAAGGCGGCGTGAATAACGACGAACCGTAACCGTGGATTAACAATCAGCCAAGGGCGACCCGTCGATTTGAAATTGACATTTCACAACAGTAATCGACGAGCCTGATGGCGTGCTTGTATATCCATAACAGAGCCCATGGACTGTGATTAAGTCTTAATTAGTACGGCTCCCAACTAATTGATATTAATTACGCCGTTGCTGCAGAATTAACGCCGGACTAATGGTTATCTTCGTCTGTTATCTAACGACCCACCTCGCCGAGTCTTACCGATGTTGGTTCGCTTGGCCTTCCCTCTTGGCTCTTGACGCTACTGTGACCGCATACTCGCCGCAGGTAAGCTAACGGCCATGCTGTTGCGAGCCTTCCTATATTCCTATGTTCACGTGAACACAAGTTGTATGTACGATGCAGGTACGCGCGACGTTCCTGTTTACCTGCCCGGCCATTTAGTCCGTACGGCGCACAAAGGAACCCATCCTTCCAAGATGGGTCTCTTCACGTGCGCGACGCGACGCCCCTTTCCGAAAGCCTGAGCTAAAAAACACGTAGCCCTCTTTGCCGTCGCCGGAGCATAATCCGGACAAAAACCGTAAAGAGACAAGCCTGCAATTCGGTGAACTGTCGTCGAAAGTTCTTTGACCACAATTCCCTCGTGTCAGCGTCAACGAACCGCTTCATTGCAGGAAAATTCCGGTCAGCTGGGATTAAT
Source organism: Neodiprion pinetum (assembly GCF_021155775.2). Lineage (NCBI taxonomy): Eukaryota > Metazoa > Arthropoda > Insecta > Hymenoptera > Diprionidae > Neodiprion > Neodiprion pinetum. Next base: position 32,617,401 of record NC_060232.1, on the reverse strand, counting down.
ACGTCGCTTTTATAATCCGTGCCTCCGACGTAAAGTAAGCTATCAAAAAATCTTTACGCGGCGCGGTTTATTTCCGCAGCGCATGAGATAATTACATCTCGTGCAGATAACTCCCGTTCGTTTGACTTCCAAAGGTATGGAATCTGGATTTTACGCTCAATTTTATGCAAGGTGGGTCGAAACGATCTTTAACGTTCGAACTCTTACACGCTGCAGGGAAATTAAACCTATAAAATATTTAAAAAAAAGCGTTTCTGCAGGACGGCTGCAATCGTTGCCGAGGAACTTCCTCTCTGGGAGAATAGAACGAGCTCGGTGATCTCCCAATTAACTCTCCCGTCACTCTTATTTACCCCATGCGGAAGACCGCATTTGTCGCATGCGCGTTGTACGTACAACATTTCAGTATCAACGAATTCGTCCAGGATATTAAACAGCCATCAAGCCATCAGCCAACGTGTACGGATCAATTACTTTTCCTAACCACGTCTTGCGCGCTCGATAAGTACCTACCGGACATTCCTCTACACGTCGGCTGCGATAAAGAGAACAGCTGACATGTAATATAGCCGATGAACCCCTGCGTCAGTGATGCGCGGATGATCGAGCGTACGGTGAAGCAACGCATCCCGCAGGGCCGCGAGCCTAGACGACCTAGGGATAAACCGATTTTGGTCCAATAATGAATTCAACAGCTGCCCGCGTACGAGCCAAAGCGGCAAAGTGATTTCGATGTAAATCACTTCATCTTTGGCGTATATTTGATCGTGCCAGAGGGGACGGGGGCGTACAGCGGCAGTTTCTCTGCTTAGACTTAATTACTACGATTAGCGCTGGGAGGAAGAGCGGCGTACTAAAATATAGATATACAGGCGCGGGTACGCTCACCGAATCCGATACGTACGTACGGTACGTGTGTTGGGACGTGTAGGTGTTACGTACATATTACATACCTACCCATCCGACGTCATCTCGCTATACGCGAGCATGGCTGCAGCCCGGTGCCGGGGGGCAGGGGGCGAGTGGAGTTGCCGGGGTTGAAACTGGGGCTGAAACTACCGAGGGCGAGGAGTGCGAGCGAACGAGCGAGTGAGTGCCTCCCCCCTCGTCCCCCACCTCGAGGAGAGGATGCAGTGGCGTAGCGTTGCCGAGCTTTTTACCCGCGAGGAAATTTGACATCACCACCGGCAGGGAAATCAAAGTCTCGCGCAGACGTGGCACGTTATCGTGTTATTGCGGAAGAATTTTTAATTGTCGTATAATTACTGCGGGAGGCTGGAATACGGAGGATTAAAAAAGTTTTACAAGCAGGGCGGTACCTGAGCACGTTCCAACTTGACGATTTTTCAACGTTGAGATTACTACCGCTATCGGGTCGCCCGAGCAGGGTACATTCCGTTTTTATTAGCAATTCCGTTCCGAAACGACATTACGACGGAGCTTGTACGCCATTGGGAACCCAGCGGTTTCGAGTGTTGCTAGGATACACCCTTCGCAACCCCTGACGTCCGACAAAGACGGTCCTACGAGTGGGAGGAAGACGGGGACTAGCTTCCTCTTCAATCTTCGAACACTCGTTCGCGTCTCTGTGTGGGTTTGTTATACAGCTACACGCATACACCAAGGCCTGTAGAGTTATACTCTACAGTACGTGGGACGGTACAGTATGTGATGCGGTGGATGTTATGTGGGTATATCGTATATGGGATCACCGCGAAGAATACAGTGGAAGCCCGAAGGAGATGCTTGGACGGGGCGAGGGGTGGGAGGCAGGGGATTTGGCATCTACGAGTTGTTTAGTAGATGCCAGCGATCCTCGAAGTGGATATTTGTTCCGGTAATGTGACGGGTGACCGATATGAACGTCACTCCTCTAAAAAGATCTAACGTCGTCTGTAACCCTCCCATCCCCCCCATCCCCACCCCAATCAACGGGTCGGAGAGCCGATCTTATCCGAAACTATTGGAGAAGAAAGTCTGGTAGGCAGTGTCATGGAGATTATCGAAGGTTGAAAGCTTCGAGAAAGAGAGAGGTAACCGGTATCTGAGTTATCGGTTTTCGTTGTCATGTTGACTTGTTAGCTTTGTACAGCCGGATTCTTCCACGCCAACGTACATCGCCAGTACCTATTTCAACTGTGCTCGACTGCGGAAGCTGCGGCTTAGAGGGTAGAGATGATCTCATCTTTCTCGCCCGGAATACATACGGACCGGGTAAAGTGTTGCCGTGCTCTTGTATTCGATCGATGCGACGACGATACAGGAAAGCTCGTTGAGGACAAAAAATAGTAGTGGGAATTTATCGGATTTGTTGTATTGTTGACTCTGACCGCAGGTAGACAGAATCTTTCAGGTGTCACCGAAAAAGAACTTTGAACGCGGCACTAAGTACTTTTCTTCTGGATGTGGGTAACGTCCGGCTTGTGCACGGCAGCGTTTAAGTCGGACTTAAAATTCCTCCGGTATATTATACCTACGTGTAAGACTCGGAAGGAGAGCCTGCCAGCGCGGATGAGCTCAGCTATCTCAATGAGATTTACACGACTCTGAGGGTTTATTCAACGCGGCTAACGATAAGTACTCGACCAGGCGTTGGCGTCGAAGGTTCGAACACGTCCGAGCTACGCGGTAGGCATCGTAGATACCTACTTGATAATAAACAATCAAGCTATGAGGAAGGCAAAGCTGTGCGTGCCTTCTCGCCGCGCCCTGTACTCCACGAACGTTAGATGTGTGGCGTCGATGAAGATGATTCCGACGATACACGGACGATACACGTGCGACTTACCAATACGGAGGGAAAAGCGTGTCTGTGAATCGAACTCTCTTCTTCCTAGCAGCAGCGGCAGCTGGTAGGAGAGGACAGACGTTCGAATGAACCAGAGTGACGAAGAAGCACAGGCGTTTGGTACCGAGTCAACTTTTGATTGGATTATATCGACGCCCTCTGATGCCAGCCCACAGCAGAGTGCGCGAGTTGTCATCCGACACGAAATGCCGACTGGCAAATCCAGTAGTTCCCCCTAACAGGCGCCCGCATCTTTTGTTTGTTTTGTATCTTTATGTCCCCTTGTCTTCTCTCTCTCTCTCTCTCTCTCTCTCTCTCTCTCTCTCTCTCTCTCTCTCTCTCTCTCTCTCTCTCTCTCTCTCTCGCTCTCCCCCTGCTTCTCGTTCCTTTTATTTTATCGTCGTATTTATTTTTATTTTTATTTTTATTTTAATCGAGTGTACGAGGCGCGGCAGCTCGCCTGGGCAAACAGGATCGCCGATACGTGACACCAGTCGATCAACCCGTCCTTTTTTCTCACCGCTTTCCACGTACCTATTTTATTTATTTTCCTCCAACTGACTGAAATGCCTGTTTCGTTTCTGTTGTTCCAACTGGCTGATCCCGTTTCGTCTTTAATTTCGCCACAAAAAGAACACCGCGGCCGCCGCCGCCGCTACTGCTAACCGTATTTCCGGTTTGTCCCGTGGGTAACACGTCGTTATAACTCCGTGGAGCGGAAGATGAAGGAGCGGCAACTGCAACTTGTTAGACACGTCGTTGAGTCGACTCAGCGGGGGCCGTGGAGGAATCGAAACTTGTAATGCCGTGTATCCATGAAGCAATCAACCCCGGGCAATTGGATAAAAGGTTCAAAGGCTCGCGCGAATCACCGCGGCAGTCTAGAGTTAAGTGCTCCGTGGCCCGCACGTAGGTATGTACAACGTATAATACTTGCGCCCGCGGCTTAGTTGGGTTCGCGAAACTGGTTGTCTTCCTATTTAAGGCTTGTTCCTAGTTGAGAGCTGGTCCTTCGCGGAGCGCGGCCTTTTTTGTATCATTTGCCGTAGGCCTCATCTCGAAGTAGGTATAACACGCTGGGTGGGCCTCGGCGAGTGTCTGGAGGCCTCGGACGAGGACGAGGACGATGCCGATGCCAACCGTAGGCGCGGAAGTGCGAGAGAGCGAGGGCGATGAGGGGGGTAAACGCGGACCGTCAACGCGCCGCGAGTCGAGCCGTGGAAGAGGAGGAGAGAGCGAGAAGGAGAGAAGGAGAGGAGGGGGGAGAGCGGGAGGAAAGGCGAAGTGATAAGAAAAGACGGAGTACGAGGCGAGGGACAAAGGACTTGTCAGGTAGCAGCCGCCCTTCCCAACAAAGACCCTTCCTATTTCGTTCGTTCTCTCTCTTTCTTCGCTCTCCGCTTCTCTCGCTCTCGCCTCTTGCTTTCTCGGGTGAGAAAAACGAAGAGGCAAAAGAGCCGCACTCTCCGCTGTATACACGGTGATATCCAGCTTTGCTGGTGACTGTAGTCGAAGTACAAGGCGTCGTTTCTACATTTCTGTATTAACGGTGAAAATTGAGTAAGATTTTTTCACAATAAGATTTAAGCTACTTTTAAGCTACCTATACCGTACAGACGCAATATGCACGTATCTGATTTTCAACCTGCTAAGTAAAACGCACGCACTTCGTACTTGTTATCGGAGTACGAGTTTTCCATTTGCGGAAGGGATTGGCTAGAGTGCGAAACGGCTTCCGACATGAGGCTGAAACTTTTACTATACATCAGGTATAGTATAAGCCTCGTTCTCCTGCAGTGTCGTAAAATTTCATCGATATTACAGGCAGCGGAAATTCAAGGCGTGATTTAGACGGAGGAAATCTCGTCGTTCGATTTTAAAGCAATAATCTCGTCATAAAGTCTTGGCCTGACGTTGAAAACAAACGAGTCAAGTAGAGCGCTGGGGCAAGAGCGAGAGGAAGAGGGCGACGGAGAGAACGGCAACGGGGGGAGTCGGAGAGAGAAAGGGCAAACGAGGAATAATCGCAGATGGGCAAGGGTGAGGGTACGAACGCTTTGGAATACTCGCGCCCTGCCGGCTAATGGAAATAAGTTTGCCACCCCTCGAGCAGCTCTGCGGGCTTCTCGGTCTCCCCCGACGCAGGAGACAAATTCACCCCGGCATGCTTTCCACCGAATTAGAAGATAAATATTCCTGATTTACTGCACGCAAACCCAGTCCAGGATCCGGGCCTCGATATATCTCGCGTATAATCGAAAGATTTCGTGTTTGAGCGCACGATGGTAATATCAAATTGAGAAACGAGCCAAGTTTTTCTTTGTTATCCTCTTTTTTTCGTTAGATCAAAATCAAGCCTCATCTTCAGCCTAATGCCTCTCGCGAGAGGCGTCAAACACCAAACGGATCTCTTTTACATCGTAGTAAAATGGTATTTAACGTGTGTCTGGAAGTGTAAAAGAGCTTCTCGGATGATTCGAACCTCTAAGAGTGTGAAATCGAGACGTTCCACGCCGGTAAAAACGAGCGATGAATATGCCCGCGCGTTATTTTGTTCATGGGATCGCTTCACCGCAAAAGAAAAAAAAAAAGAACTTTGGAATGGTGGTGGTGAAAAACTTCCGTTAATCTCAGATTACCAATGTTACCGCACTCACCGTCGACGAAGAAATATTAATAATCCTAATTTAATTACTGACTCCTCGACTACGGAACAACGACTCGCGATTATGGTCTTACGAAGTACGAACGGCACCGTTGCAGCTTGCATTATACACAATTGTGAGAAATCCGTTCAACTCAATGCGGCCTCTAGTAAATACGTTCGCACGTGTAACACGAAGACAATGCAGATACGTACACGAACGAAGAGAGGGCGGGTACCAATCCCTGATGCAAGGCGTTCTCGAGATTCGAACGAAGCCGGTTCGTTGAAGTTATCGAATTTCGGACGAGACTCAAGAAGACGGTAGGTAGGTATAACGCGATGGTTGAGTGCAGTATAGATAGATCAGGAAAGAAAAGAGAAATCGAGATGAGCTGATATTGTAGGGTTTCGCGTCGGTGACGACGAACGAAGGCATGATCGTTTAGCCAATGGAATTTCGATCCTTTTTATACCTTCGTTTCGTACACACACCGGTGGTGTGTGGTGTACGACGTACGTACATAGTACGCGTATATCCGAGGGTGAGGAAATGCCGCGTAGCCGTAGAGGAAGGTATAAAACAAATGGGACACGGCCTCCCCTTCGTGTTGGTGAAACATGACAATAATACGATATGAGGCTACAAGCCACAGAATATAGCATAACCCGCCCGAGCAACCAGTCCTTGGTGTGAGAGAGAGCGAGATGCCGGAGCTGCGAAAGAGAGATGGAAGTAATACGGTCCGGGTATTATTGTGGGCTCAGGGTTGTAGATTGTAGCCACTAGCGAGGGATATAAACGAGCGCCGGCTTGAGCCAATTCGAATCTCATTCCGCATTATTGACTTTGCCTCTTCTCTCGTTTGCAAATTCTTAAACATTCATCGCTTCCGGTAATCCATTCTCCCTCCGTATGTAAAGAGTACATAATGTGCCCGTGAGGACTTGTGAACTTTTGCATACCCTGCCAACTGGAAGATTCTACAAATCAATAAAAGACACTCATATCTCATATTTCATACCGATATTTTTGCCAATCGCAGCCGATGATGAAAAACTAAGTGAATTCTACTGATCTCAATCTTTGCTAATTCCACCCATTTTTTGCACGGATCTCTCATTTGTTTTTTCATGTATTTCAAGCTAATCTAAACATTGTCAATCGACGGATTTGTATTTTACCATTCTACTTCATTAGGAATAGGGTGCTCCAATAATTGTAAGGGATTGAAAAGATAATGATTTGCCTGATACAAAAAATCGTTCCAGTTAATTGAATGAAAGTTAAATGAAACTAATTTCGAAAATTCCGTTTTCAATGTACAAGTGTTTCTGTTAAAGAGAGAAATAAATAAAAAGCAAGACTTGTCGTAAACAATACGCGTCAGTTATACGCTAAAGGAAACATTATACCGCAGGTTAGGCTTACGCGTCAATTGTTATTAGCACTGCCGCCTAATAAAGTGGACAAACTCCGGGCTGGTTGAGCAATTCCATCGGTATATAAGTCGTAAATTCCCCTGCCTTACCCGGCCCTCTCCTTGTAGCCCCATCAAGAATCCCCCGCATCGTTCCAAGACCCTTCTTAGCTACCCTTGGCAAAACCGAATAACCCGTAGATCGTACGACTTAGGACTCCAAAACTGACGACAAGAATCCCTTCGAATAATAAGGATTACAGAAGGTATTGTCCCGGATATTTGAACACCGATTTCTGCGGCCTTGTTGCGACATTTGAAATTATAGCTGTTTGTCAAGCGCAATGTTTCAGCTGTGCGAGCCAGACATTTCTGTAATGTATGTCGCAGTACGGATTCACATTCGTTGATATGCAGTTAGTATGTGCGTACTAACTGCAGCCTCAACCTTTTGTTACAGTTAGATTGCAATCATATAATTATCTTGCGTTACCGTAAGCACCGGTGTTTCCTGCTATATTGGTCGATTCGTGTATCGTTGATTTTCCCTTCAGCACATCTTCCGAGTTACTTGATCGCCGTATACGTAAATACTGATACCTATACCTACACGTTCGTAGAATAAATTGAACGTATCATCTTGGCTACAAGATGGCAGCTAAAAGAAAAACATACGACAGACGATTTTGTATTAGGTATGCGAGAAGTGATCTGACGGTAAAGCTGTTTTCCCGATATCGATCGACGTCGTCCTCAAGAGTCAAAAAGCCCTTCCACCTCTGCAATGTTTCGCTTCTTAATTAATTCTCATTAAATAACTCGTTGTTCTATAGTTATTAAGCAAAAAATCAAAACAAAATCACGCTCGGATGGAATTGAACGTAAACAACGAAACTCAACCTGCTAGGGTAAAGCGATTAATTCGTTAATTGCTTGATGTTTCGTGCCATCAGGCAATAATGCAGCAGCGAACTATAAAATGAGTGAAAAAAGCTACTCGTGTTTCGTGGAGCCGAAAGGCCACGTTATTGACGATGAGTATTCATATTTTGTGAGGTGGACTTTAGTTGAAACCTATTCAGCCAAATTCATTAGCCCCGTATACCCGCTGTCACGGACGCTCCTTGTTTGACGTCCATACGCCTCTGTACCCCGTCAGGTATTCAAATTGAATTACCCAAAGCGAGTTTGGTGTGACTCCATTCGTTTTTTCAACGCTGTATTCGACGAGCAGCAAGCCTCTCTATTGAATTAACTATTTCCGGCAAAACGGTAAAATCCACCTAACGCCGGTCTTGCTAAGGAATACCCGGATTTTACGACTATCCTGAAAGTAGAGAGTTTATCTTCCCATCTACCAGCTTTGTTTCGAATTTTACTCGACAGTTACCGACAAATACAGAGCCAAAATATTACACAGTTGTATTCTGCTGACTGCCCGTTTATCAGCAGCCTACAACCCATTATACTATACATTCTACTTACTTCCTTTTCTCGGACACGCATCGCGGTACCTGAACATCCAATTTGAACGCATCATTGCTCTAAATGAACATTGGTTTAAGCTTTGAAAGAAATTTTTTTTTATCACTCGATTATCGTACGCAGATTACGGGAAACAAAACGTTTTCTTCCATCAGTTACAAGCTGAACATAAATAATATTGCTGATACAAATCAAAGTATCGATTAATTTTCTCAATATATTATGCCAAGTAAAGGAAGACGAGCAAATAAAGCGAACATTTTCAATTCCATGCATGAAATCATTGCACAGCTTTGATTTTGTGTTAGTGACAACGACGCAATCGCGTCTTTTCATGCATTCGGCAGCTTATCACGTAATCAGCAACACGCGAAATGTTAGGGTTTAAGTATAGAGTGCAATACTCTTTCGCAATATTCAGTTTTGCTAGCAACAAGGAAAATTACGTACAGTCACATGGAAGTGAGGCAAGGTATCAAATTTGGTGTTAGATATTCGCATGCACATTTCAAAATATGCAGAAGACACGTAACCGAGTAGGAAGTTTTTTTTTATTTTATGTCATTTCTTATACAAAAATACGAAATAATCAAGTACATAATATGGTAACGTTACACGACTGTACTCAGTGCCTATTTCATTTTATCGCAAGTTACGTACAAGCTATTTCTTAGCATTAAACATATTTTTGATAGCTAGTTTAGAATAAAAGTAAACGAAAGAAAAAGAATATCAATAACTGTACGTTGTATACGTGTCCCGCATCTTCCATTATGATATTTAAACCGTAAAATTTCAATCGAAAGAATACAATTCAAAGCCAAGCACCAAACTTGGTGGGGAAACTAAAATTGTAAAAAGAATAAAATATCATGAAAATGATTCAATTATCTGCAGAATTTGGAATTGTGCTCAACAAAGCGACAATTATTTTACACATATTATGTTCTCGCTACATGTTATGGATGCTCTCTCCACAATATTTTAAAACATGAATAGATGTCCTTAAATCTGGTAAGCTGTTTCGTTTTAACGAAAAAAAAAAGGTTGATGAGTTTTTATACAGTTATATGTCTACCGTGTGTACCTTTAAATACTATCCAGCTGATTAGGAGTTGTTGACGATATTCAAATCCTAAATAATCAGTAAATAAATACATGAGAAACGAATCCGTGTTACATGTCATGACACCCAATTTCTACCGCCATACAGCGCCGTTCACACAGTGCTTAGACTGACAATGAGTGCATTATCTTTGTACTGTTTTTTATTCATTATGTTCGATACTAAACCTGGATTCTATTCCGGGTTCTCACAGCCTCAAACAGTTAGTCATCAATATACAGGAACACTTCTTACTCCAAATCAATTATCATTAATTCTGGAGACTCTCTAGTACTACTTATTGCACTATGAGCACCGGACTGGGTTTTTTGTGGCGACAACGTCCCAGTATTAGGTTTTTTATTCGAACTTTGTGATGGGTTTGAATCATCATCGCTGTCTGATATTAGATCGATGACAACAGCACGTTTCTTCTCATTTGGCGACAGTGGTGATGGGTTGGTGGACTCATCTGAAAATAAAACGTGTTGTACGAACATCAGAAGATTAAGGTACACCTTTACAAGTAAATTCGATTCCAATCGCCTCTCATTTAAACAGGTCAGCAATAAGGTTAACTCCGGTAGCTTGTAGCCAAACGTAGTAGTGTATGGAGCAGATATGATGTGTATTTTCTAATAGGCGTAGGGTAGACGCTAGTGCTGGCAACCTGATTTTTGTCCCGTTAAAATAAGGGGGCTCAGAATCGACCCTACCTGGGCGTAACTTTGCTCAAAATTAATCAGCATTACTTTCAATAATAACATTTTTTTTTCAATTTTCAAAGTGAAATTCCTAAAACTTCTACGAAAATAATGGAGGGGTTTACCAACTTACCAAGATCTAGCGTTTCCACTTTCTGTAATGATTTAACCTCAGCATTAACTTGATTTTTATCTTTGTCTTTGTCTTTATCTTTTTTTATAACCAAATTTTCCCAGGAGCCATCTTGTAATAACTGTATCTCATTACCATCAGGCAGTAACTTATTTGAATTCAATACTTCTTGGAAATAACCATCAATAACCAAGTTGTCATAAAGTGCAGGTTTGTCACAAACAGGACAATTCCATGTGGGCTTTCGTTCGTTCATTTGCAGAAATAAAGAAGCGTCAAAACATTGTAGATGCAAACAAGTCGAAGCTCTGCAAGGTGTACTCATCCTCATTTTTCCCAGTGGGCAAGCCAGTGAAACTCTCAATGAAGTTGTCGCTATTTCACTATCTGCATCTTCATTCAGCTTTTCTTTTACTGAGAGCAAAAAAAAGAACAGAATCATGATTCAGCCAAAAAAGCAGCCTGAGTCTCAGGAAATTCAGCTGATAAAATTTGAAGGCGTTATCATTGATTAAATTTCAACACTTTGAAACAAAATGCTGAATCACAGTAATGAGTGTTAAATAGATTAAAGGTATCGAAACTATCGGAGTAGAAGTACTTGATTAAATTCAACTTACTTAGTCCGCGAGTGTAGTCGGAATGTCTGACACCTCTGCTTTTCAATCTAGCCAACAATTCTGAGCTTGTCAACTTTCTAACAAGATAAACAGCAATAGCATATCGTCTACCATAATCTGCAGACCATGAGACATGTATTTGATTTCCTACTGTTGGTGATAATTTCACTAATGGACTTATATTCACTGGTCTAGGTGGTCGCTTAGGTTCGACACCAGGCTTGTTAGTTGGTATGGGATTCTGAAGTTATAATAAAAAATGTTTTGGATGGTATAATGGTGATATATCAACTATAAAGATAAATAAGAATCGGGTGACTTTAAAAAACTTGAATATATATATATAATACCGGTAATGGGCATAGTTTTCCATTGACTTTAACTATGATACTAGGTGGAAAGTAGTCCTCCTGTTCGCAAGAAGTTTCTTGCAAGCAAAATCGCATCTGAACCTGTATAATGAGTACAACAAACATTTAGATTGTAAAACCTCAGGAAGATTTTTGTTACACACAAAAAAATAATACTTCAAACATGTTTCTAAATATATACAAAAGATAAACAATAGCAATAACCGTGATGTTCGAAAAAATGCTATTGCCTTCTAGCTATTGACCGTAAAATATTAGAGCACACCACCTGTACAGTATAGTCCATTTTACTCCCAGCACGGCAGTCTCGTGAGCTAGCAATGTCTGTAGACTGTTGTGGCGTTAAGTGAAATGTGAAAGTGCCTTCTTGAACTCTCATAGATCCTTGTGGCATAAGACTCGAAGGCTTCAACAGCTCTCCAAGCAGGTCAAAGAATGGTAGCTTTTTAAGCCTGACATCAGGGTGAACTGGATACTGGTTTGGTTGTTGTAATTGCAGGGGAGGCGGTAGTACTTTTGTTGGATAGGGATAAGGATTATAAACAGCACTAGACGAGCGTTGCTGAAATTAACAGATAGTTTAGCACTTTACAAAATAAGTACTTCAATTATCTTCAAATGAAAACCAAATCTACCTGCGGTGTAACACTGGTGTATCCAGTTGGTTGGTAAACAGATGATGTTCTCGGTGCCACTTGGGATTGAGGCATCGATGCCTGATGCGCCGGGGGCAAATCCTTCCCACTTGAAATAGATGATTGGGCCTGCTGTTGTTGACTCATTGCCTGAGCATGGCCTTGCCTAAAACAATTGGATTAAGATTCAGGAACAAACAAATAAACATGTTCCTACTCCTTACAGAGTCAATGGATATCTTAGAAGTGACATAGTTAATGTAACTCTGACTTACCTTGTATAATAGTTACGGGAATGCATGTTTTGATCGATTTGAGGCTCACCGTTGTCGCCACCTTGACCATACAGCTGATGTGCGGCAAGTTGATCTTGCCTGTGACACAGATTTTTATTGTACTGACAATATGAGTGACAGAAAGAACTATGTGTATTTATTAATAAATCAGCAAAGTATCACCGTTTCAAACTGGTTCCATTCATTTTATTAGAACATGGCTGTTTAATTATGAACTGTGACAGCTGTTACACGTTTGATGTAATCCTTAAGTATTATTGTTCTGACAGATAACTAGCCAAAGGGAATGAAAATTGGTATAAATATTGGCTTACTGTATGGTTCTATAAAGGTCGCGAATTTTTAGCTGCACAGGATGGGATCGAAGGCGTAATAGTTCCAAAGCTCGTGTTTGAAGTTCGTTTTTTCGACCTGATTTGTTTCGCCCAGCAAAACCCAAAAGCATCTGAAGTTCAGATACTCGAAAACTTAATACCATACTCTGAAATAGACAATTGACATTTTTATAGCCATAATGGCCCAAGATAATTATAGACAAACTGAGACTTCACAGAATGAGAAAATGTCTTTAATGATAACAACATTAGGCAATAACGACAAATTCTTCCTGCTAGAAAATCGTACCGTTTCTGTCTAGCTATATTCTCAAATGTTATTACACTCTATAGTACTAGTCGGAAAAATATATAATCAAATATGACAATTTTTCCCAACCTGCCATATACGAAGTGCACAAAAGTAAACTCTTGTGCCCAAAGTAGATAGATGGGGAGGCAATTCCAAAAAATTTTGTAGAGTAAAATATGTTGATTATTTGAATAGCGTGATGCATAAGCTAGAGATAGAGGTTACCCATTGTAGTTATCAGTTGCTCCTACTTGCCGTCTCGTATCCGCATTCCTGTGTTATGCTTGAGATACACGAGAAGTTTCCGAATTGAATGAAGATACGTTTACGAAAATATGGAAGTTGGAAATTGGACGAATGTGAAGAAAAGCGAAAAGCCGCGTGTGAAAATAAATGTCGCTTAGTATGATCAAACGCAGCCTTGCTTGCGTTGGCAAGACATTGGAAGAGTTTGGATATGTGAATGTTCGATAATTGGTGAAAAATAAGACACGGAAAAATCAATGACTCAAGTTTCTGGAAGGCATTTAACATGTGGCTCGTTTAAGTCAAGATAATAAGATCTATTTTATTCTCGTCCTACCTTCAGTTCTTCCGTATCCGCCATCTTCCTCGACGATTTTTTTTGCGAAGCCGTCTTGTCTGCTGTGCTTCCCACCACTTGAAGAAAATTCCCGTTCGTTTCCCGCGTTGTACGCCGAAATTTTTATTTTCGCTGTAATATGCTGAGCACTTTTATGTCCAGCGTCACAGAAGACTGATCACTCTTTATCTTAATTGTTATTGTATTTTGGAAAAGCCTTTAGTGGCCTTTGACGATCACAATACGTCTGGGTTCATGGAATTATTCAAGTTTCCTTCAAGTTAAGACTTGGAAGTGAAATTTAAACAATTATTTGAAATTGTTCGGAATAGACTGCGTACTGGCTGCGTTTACTCCGAAAATTTATCTTTTTCCAAGGCTATGCTCCAAAATTAGTTGACAGTACTGTCAGCAATCTTTTATCTTTGTTGTATTTCAAGTTTGACCACCAGTTCTGTTTCTAGTTAGTGAATTATCAACGGTCGCAGCTCATTTCGGAACACACCCTTCTATATGGGTAGCCATAGACCGCTAGCCAATGTCCACGTGCGCCATCTGTGTAATTTTCATGCAACAGGGCTATGAGAACGACTGTAAAATATTATATAAAAGATTTCTCTCTGATATAAAGATGTATATTATATTATATATGCACACAAAAAAATCAATTTGATAACTGTAGAATATCTGTCAACGGTAGAGGATTATTCTTATTGTAGGGCAATAATTCACGCGCATTCTGAACGTTGCTATAACTAGTTAGAACGGAACAATCATGTAAGAGTCAAGAACATTAAGATCTTACCTACGACATGCCTACGACTAAACCGGAAGTTTTACAAACTTGAAGATTCCTGGTATTTTGGAACATTCAATTTCGTTCCTTCAATTTTTGACTAAAGATATTCGAAACTGCTAGCCTTATGGACTGCTGAAGGGCGAGGGGGAACGTTACAATATTCTGCTACGCCGACTTGATCTTGCATTAGGATCCCGCGGATTGGGATGAGACGAGTCAGTTGTTAAGTGCAGGGTGGTGGAATTACACCCAAACCTGCCCAGTAGAGCTGGCAAATTACTATCAAAAATAACGCAGGGCTAGCTGGCAGCCTCCAACAGTGTCCATCGTTTCACAAATTGTTACCGAGAAGTTGTTATAATGTTTACAAATATTGTTTTTGCATTGGCAGATTAATTGGAATTGTCTATGGCATAGCAATTTTCGAATTGCGGTTTGCATTGCAGACTGTAGCAAACAAGTGTGCTTTGATTTCCACAGATACACCAAAGGTTAATGAGAAATTTGAGAGAAGATCAAAAAATTCAATAAATATCTACCTCCCGCTGATTTTAACTAATTTCTCGAGAAGTTTCTTCCCTTAAATGCCGATACACGCATGCAAACACGGTCGTGCAATTGACGATGCACTTGAACTCGGAAGTGGATGCGTTTACACCAATGATTCAGACGTGTTCTCAAATCAAATTTAATCAGACTTCAATGCTCGAACAGCTCCAAACAACCTGGACTGGGTAGACGGATCTTATTGTTAAATGTGTTTTTGAAGCGAAAGAAATGCTGCACGAAGTTTTATTGTCTCTTTGGGGTTGCACGACTAATGTCGTACAAATTATAGACACTGATGTAAGAACTGCATCGTTTATGGAGTTGACAGTTGTCAAGATATAACCTCCAAAATCTGACAAACTATGTTTACAGTTTTTAGAAACCGAAAAGATTCTACACCCTGGAGAGCAAGCTTTGATTAAAAAAATTCTAGGCATTGCGGAGGAATGTAATGCAGTGAGAAATTTTATAAATGCCCATACGTCTGTTATTGGTGCTCCGAATGACGCAACTGGTACAATATATTACCAAATAACATTCACATTAAAAGTAAACTAGCAAGATTTGTTCATGCAAAATATCTGAATTACACACTATCAACATTTCTTCAAGAATTTTCACTAACCCACAATTGACAAATTTAAAACATCTCCGACTATATCAAGGTTAATGCTTTATAACTGTCTGATTGCAATGCGATTGACATGATGCTATTTTGCTTACACAGGAAATTTGAAATGGGGCCTTTATCTGCAGGCCTTATGTGACGGTATGGAACAAGCAATACAGCCGTTTCGCGAAGATGTTATCGAATTGGAAAAAATCGTGCTGAATGACGCGTACACGCCATTGACCTTCATACTATCACGAATACAAAAATATCTCTGTTTATTCTCAGTTCTGAATTCCATAATAAGTGAGGTACACATATCTCTGAATTGTTGACTCATATTTGCGTTTTGTTTTAGTTAAAACAAAAATTGGTCGGAATTATATACTTTAAAATCACTTGTTATCAATCAGGAATATAGATGAAAGGTCAAAGTAAAGAAACATTATGTGTGATACATGTACTGTTTTAGATTCGAACCCAAAAAGTTCATGGCTGTAAAGTGTTACAATACTTGCATCAACACATGCACACTGGGGTACCTGAAGTGCGGCAGGCTTTAGAAAAGTATGTGAGCTCAAAGATTCTTCTATTTTTATAAAATTAAAAATGACACTCATATTATCGATCAATTTGATATACTTTCAGGATGATGTATTGCTGTCATGTCGTGTTTTATAAACAACTATCCAGTTGGCTCTTATACGGAATTCTGGAAGATGTTCATAACGAATTTTTTATTCAAAGAGCATCTGAACCACAGGATAGTTTGGTTCTAGCTAAGAGTAAAGACAGTTCTGGTATAGCAGATGAAAAATCATCAAAAAATTTATGTGCAGACATGTGGGATTACGAAATAAAAATCCATGTACTGCCATCTTATATAAGGCCATCATTAGCGCTTAAAATATTGACCATTGGTCAAACTATTATCATGTTTGGAAATGATCCCAGACAAAAGAAAGGTATACTTTTAGTGTTATTGTGCTTGAATCACTAAACCTATCATCCACTGCAACAGATGTGTATTAAACTGATTTGTTTTTACATACAATTCTATTAAAAATATTTGGAGTTTTCTAAATTTTCGAAATAGATGAAATAGAGAAATTTTTTCTAAAACGAATTAACACTTTAATTTCCAGATCTGAGTATATTCACAAAGGCTGAAAACTCAATATGGGGTGCAAAAGAGTACGAGCATTTTCACGAGTTACAAAATTTGAAAAATAAAAGAACTTTTGATATAATTGAATTTGAAAGAACTGTTGATGAACTCAAACAGTGTGTCACTGAACACTTATGGAGAGTTGCGGTTGAAGAAGCACAGCTTATGCATCAAATTAAACTGATAAAAGACTTTTTTTTACTCGGTCGTGGTGAATTGTTCCTTGAATTTATTAGATTAGCAGGTCACATATTAAATAAAAAACCGACTAGTCATACTACCAGGGATATAAATTTATCATTCCAAATAGCTGCACGGAAAATGCTCCTACATGATGAGAGCACAACGGAAAGTTTTGACTTTCTTGTTCCTGTCCCAGAGATTGAAAATGAAGTTGGTGAAGATCCAGAAGATGGTGAATTTTCAAGAAGAGAACGCGAAGACCCCATTGGTAAATAAACCATTCCCATTAATATTGCTGAATCATGACTAATGTCAACATTTTGCATGAATTGACCATGAAATTTTTAATTGCAGACACAAGAGGATGGGGACTGATTCAGCTTCAGTACAAAGTAGTCTGGCCATTACATTTGTTGTTCAGTCCAATGGCGTTGTGCGATTACAATACATTATTTCGATTTTTGTTGAGAGTAAAAAAAACACAAATTAATTTACAAAATCTATGGTCCGAACATATGCGAACGAAAAATGTGTAAGTTCATTTATTTATTGTTAGTAGTGAGAATGAATTGACCGACCACACCAGTATTTACTTCATGTCGCGAAAAAATTAAACACATATTGGCATTACTTCAAAAGTAGGAATTTCGAATCTCTTGTAAATACGTAACTAACTTTTAATGTATTTCCAAACAGTGATATTGGAGTGATGCAGTTGAGAAACAACTTGATGTTTGTTATCAACAACTTACAGTATTATTTACAAGTAGATGTACTAGAAAGTCAGTACACAATTATGGAAAATACTATGAAAAATACCCGCAACTTTGAGGAGATTCAAAAAGGACATTCTGTATTTCTAGCCAACATTATGTCACAAACTTTTCTGTTCCAAGGTTCCAGTGATAAAGTCAACCCAGTAAGTTTCTTTTCAAATTATTCACTTCTTTTCGAGTTACATATTTTAAATATCACAGTACATTTCAATGTAGCACATATGTTTGCAACTAATCAGCATTAGTTAAACTAGGATCAGATATATTTATACTCTTGTACAAACATCTAAATTTTTTAGGTCAACAAGTTGATAAAAATATTGTTACGGCTGTGCGACGATTTCATACTGCAAGCACCCATGTGGGAATTGGGTAATTTACTAGTAACTGAAAAAGAAGAACTCAAAGCATTAGCCGACACTTTAAATAGTCTTATGGATTGGCTAACAAAAACTTTGAACAAAGTACGGGCGCAACCAGCAGGGACACATTTGGCACAGCTATTACTGCGACTTGATTTCAATAGATGGTTCAGTGGAAAATCTTGAATAGTTTCAGCAAACTTGTTCATATTGAACAGAAATGATGACCAAAATTTTTTTATATAATGCACAAGGCAAGTTGGTTAATTGTTTTGAGTTACCACGATTTGCTCTGCACAGGTATTTACTAATAGCAAAGCATGCATAGTAATAATTTCGAGTACGTCGAGTTACTCAAGTGTGAAATTACTGAACTCAGCTGCAAGTTGTATTGTAAATTATTTTGCATGGTACAGAAACATGAAGTGAATCTTATTTTGTTTTGTAAGCAAATGGCATGACATTAATTAGAGTAAGTACGATTACGGTATTGTTAGTGGGTAAGCAATGCTTGATTCTCTAACATATTGTTGAATATATCTTGAATAATACCCAGTCTTTTCCTAATCACTTATTTACTTCATTGTTAGTTATGAGAATGAATTTACCTATTATATCAGTATTTATTAAACTCTCCAAAATTAAATACATATCGGCAATACTTTCACAGCTTACGGATGAAATTCGAAAACAGATGTATTATATCTAAACTATAATTTAATAAAAACGTTATTTCTTGATAAAATTTTCAACGTAATGACTCATTTCTAATTTTAACATTGTAAAATTTCAAAATACACTATACTAAAGAATTCATTAATACCCTGGTAGAAGTACTCTGTTGAGATCCTCGATGTAAAATACGTACTTGAAGCTACAATAATAATAGTATTTTCGAGCTCACATTCGGAATGGTATGTGTGTTATTATGCAGGCTGAACTTTTCATAGTTAAACTTACATTGTATCACTTTTGTCTTACAATGAACACAGAATTCCTTTTTTTTTTCCTGTAATATGTTCAATGAAGAGACAGCTCATAAGAGAATTAACGTACATCAGGAAAGGTTACTTATTAGCACTCCTTTATGAGTGCTCCTTTCTTCATTAATCACTCTCATCTTCGTAGTCATTATCATCGTAACAATGATTAGCAGAATATTCCCTGTAACTCATTTGTATAGTATTTATAACTGCTGCGTTGCTAGCCAGTTCTTCTGGTATTAAATTATCACTGTTCTTAAGACTAGCATCAGCTCCAGCTTCCAGCAACATCTCTACAACTTCTAAATGTCCATGGTTTGCTGCTGCATGTAATGGTGTATCTCCCATTTTATTCTGGAATAGACCAATTCACTATTTATTTCTATAACCTTTTGATACATATTTTCATTATTCTAAGTCTTATACCTGTGCATCGACTGCAGGATTAGGCAGACTCAAGAGCTCTTTAACACAATCGATATGGCCTGCTCTAGAGGCCCAATATAATGGAACATTTCCGGCAGAGTCTAAGCCAGTACCTGAGACTCCACCTTTCAAGCATTCTCTTAAGAATGATATATTGCCACGTCTTGCAGCTTCATGGAGTGGTAACTCGACTTCTTGTGTTTGTTCTTCAACTGGGAGTAATTAAATACAAATTTAATATATCATACAATGACAAAGTCTTATATTGTTCAACATAATCAAAACACTATACAAACCATAATTGGCTGGTATTAGCCCTTCGCGATTATTACACTTGGCCTTCCACCAATTTGGATCCGTGTCTTGGTCGTAGACATAGAGTACCTCATCTTCTTCAAATGACAGCTCATCTGGCTGCAAAGTAAGGAAAAACTTACCAAGTTGTAAAGGTAAAAAAAATAGTAACAAATTTAGGTTATTACTACTTACACGTAGCGCAGTATATTTGTACAGTGCTCTGACGACTTTCACCTTGCCTTAAAAGAGGGAAGAGATTAATTGTAACAAATAAATGACCATGAATATCTACAAAGAAAATAAAAATATCAAAACTCTTATATTATTTAGTTAGTAATTATTATTCGGGTTGTGTACTCAAATTTTTGAAAATTTTTAGACTCAAAGGATTATGTATATGACACATCAACCGGATGACAGTAATGTCCCATGCGATTTTAAGGTTAGAAACAGCGAAAAGACGCAATTTTTAAACTATTCTTGCTATATTTTGGAAAAGCGACTAGTTTACTTCTATTTTCGTACGTAGTTACGTAATTGAAATGTAATTTACCCGGTTTTGGAGCAGGTTTAGGTGGAAAAGGTGGTTTAACAGGCGAACTCACTTTGGTGGCCATTGTTTTACACTCATCAATCGTAATAATTATAACAATATTTTTAATCAGGTTTCGCGGGGTTCGCGGTCAGACAACTACCACACCCAACTCAATCCACCAAACATAGTTGACTCCAGAGAAGACAAAGCACAAACCCATTTTAATAAATCCATTAATATTTTTTATTTATTTACAAATATAAATATAGGTACGCAAGAAATTCAACATCTCTGAATACAAGCAGGGCATCACTGCAAGTTCTCATGGACCATTAACGACCTGATAATATTGGGAATAAATAACGTTCAGAATGTGTATTATTTCTTCTTTGAAATTTTCATAAAAAGCACCATATCTGGAAACAACAATAAGTAGGTATCAGAAACAGAAGTACTACATATTTTGTCAGAAGCACGGACCATCGTGTACTTACTGAAAAATACGACAAGTACAAACGCAACCATTACCCATACCCAGCACCTCCAATTCGATTTTGTATGTTCTTCTAATTTAACAGATTCCTTTTTCAACTTATCTGTGTTGATGTCTGTCAATTTCTCCGATTTGTCTAAAGAGGCGATATCGTTTTTGATTACAGTCCTGGCAGTGAGAGCATGCTCTTTCATGTTACCAATCATTGAAAGCATATTCTCAGCTATTTTCTCTTGTATGTTGCGGTTGTACTTTAAAATTGCATCTAAGTTCTCATCGTGAGCATTGGTATTGGAGAACCTTTGCCTCAGACCATCATCAGACAATCCTAGAAAAATGAAGGACCAACATGAAAATGATTATGTCCTTAGAAGCAGATATACACTGAGTTATTCCTCAAATTGTTTCCATTTGACAAAATGAATGGAAAATGGTAGTTTCGTACCTTTATCATTATTAAACAACTCATCTCGTAGTTGCTTGGTATATTTAGCAGTTGTTTTTTGATGTATTTGTGTTGCAATATTGGGCCGCACTGTATCTATACTAGATACCGGAGTCTTGGACAACATTTGAACTGCGGCTACCCTTTCCACGGGGTTTGATAATTTTGCAGTACCAACAACACCTTTCAAAAATTCAACTCGCCTATTATATTCAGTAATAGTGTCTTTAGATGGCTTGCTGTAAAGGTAATAATGGTATGCTTTAAAACACCATTGCATCATATTTTCATTATATGTAATAATTGCTTTTTAGAAACATTTATGTAAGCACTTTCATTTACTGAGTTATTCAGTTTCTAATTTTGTTGATAGTAAGTTGGATAATTACTTTGGCATTGTTTGCAGTTCATTTACTAAATCATCGAGTGCCAGTATGAACTGAAACAAACAAACCTGTGTTAATTAAACAGAATGTTGAAAAATGGCGAGAAATAGGTAGACACCTGTTCCAGATACCTTTTCAAGTCTCCAGTCGGTTTGCTGATCATCTTTAGCCATAAATTCACAACGTGTTAAAAGTCTTCTAACATTTATTTCTAACCTGGACATGGGAATCATTTTACTACTTTTAACCAACTAGAGATCTTTTTCGTTTATTCGGATAGAATGTTGTCCGGGAAATTTCTGGGGTTATAGTACTTAAATATGTGTATGTGCGAGAAAAAGTTTCAAATTGGTATTTCGCACGTTGTTTTCAGTTCGCGTGTCCCAGCGTATGTAAAATAATATCGAATAGAGTTTCATTACTATTGTCATTACATTAAAAATGTGATAAACAATCGTATTGACATAACCCGCATTGGGTGACAAGTCAGTCCGTTCGAATTTGTCGCATAAGCGTTTTGCGTAAGGAATTCGTACTGTTTCTGATTACGCCTTTGTGAGTGAGGCGTGCGCCGTGTACGAGTTTCTAATTTGAATTTTGTACTATAGATTTTGATATAATAACGTATTTGAAAAGCGTATTCTGATATCGTTCATTGGTGATTCGGAAGTGATTCATTCGGCAAAAGAAACCGTGGCGCGTCGTGTGGTCACGTGGCACCGGTCGACCAATACCTAAGAGCTTTAGAAAAGCGGATCGATAAATAGTCTCATCCTGTTTTGAGTAATATATTACTTTATATCAGTTAATATCCACTGTATGGTATATTCTGAAACAACAAAAAGATAAATCCGATATTTTTCAACTGATTTGTAAATCTGACTCGGATTTGTTTCTGTTTGCACAAATGTGCGGGACAAGGCACCGGCTGTAGTGGATTCTGGGTAGGCGCAGGAAGTGCCGGGGAGGGACGCCGCTCTATTCCAACTTTCCCGGCTCGTTTCGGGCCGCCATTTTTTACTCCGGGTAGCGCGTGGATTTCGTGTCGTTTAGTATCGCGTTATTTTACGGAAATACTGACTTGGTGAGTAGAATAGTTCCACAGCAATATTCCTTAGTCACAAAGCTACAGATTGCCGCTTAACTTGTACGTAAATTTATAACGGAAACAGTGGTTTCTTGAAGAAACAGGGATACTGGTAGTATTCTCCGTTCTGACCACGCCATTGTGTAGGTACGCTCCGCATCGCGCAATCTTTCGATACCAAGATCTTCTACATTTCGTAGGTTCTCAAAGGGGCCAAAATGCCGGGTTTTAGTAGTGTGGGCACGTTCAAAATCTTCATCGGTAATTTGGCCGACAAAACAGCAAACGGCGACATCAAGCCTCTCTTCGAAAAGTACGGCAAGGTCGTGGAGTGCGATGTTGTCAAGAACTATGGATTCGTCGTGAGTATGCCGCTTGGCGTCTTCAATCAATAATTCAATTTCTGGGTACTAAGAATGATCTGAACTGATGCAATCTTATGGCGTCTCATTTTCAGTGTTCATTCTGTCTATCGAAATTTCCGTTTTACATGTAACATGGGCTCTGAAATTATTTCCCTTAATAAGCTGCTGGAAATATAGTTTTAAATTCCGTCATAGCTAGTTGCCAATTTTAGAATTGTTTAGTCAGATAGTACGGTATAAAACGTTTCGCAAATTCGTCGACCTTATAAAAACTGTCATCATCTTGTGACTGCTGCTTTTTCTTTTAAATTTCCTCACTATATTTCGAAATACATGAGGACGAAGGTGGTAACATTACTGTAATAATGCATGTTCAGAAAAATCATTACTTTGCACCTGTAAGAATGTCTAAAATTTAGTAAACCATGATAAATAAAATATACCTACATTTTGCAACGCGAACTCTTTAATTAATACGATTTTTTCAATGATTTTTCGTCATGTTAACATTACTAAATTCAGCGTCGTATAAATATCGCATTTTTTTTGTCTATATGCTGTTCCAGTTCATATACCATGTTGATTTGGTTGCTTGAGTCAAGATTAAGCTTGTACTGAGATACTCGATTACTTGTATTCAGGGAATTGTATTTTTTTTTTTTTTTTTAAATCAAGTTTTGCACCTCAACCTAATTAAACTATTTCTTGTTAATAACTAATTTGAACATATAACTAATTAAGTATAGTAGTGGAGATGAGATTATCGTATGTTGATAATTGAGTCCCAGTGTATTAAAAATACCTTGAGTGAACATGTTGCAAAGAGACAATGTAATAGTTTTAAACTGGTGAATGGGCCTCATTTGTTATGGAAATTTTTTAGCACATGGAAAATGAAGAAGCTGGTAGAAATGCAATTCAGAATTTAAACGGACATATTGTACATGGCCAGCCGATAAAATGTGAGGCTGCCAAGAGCCGAAAAGGGCCAAACACTCCAACAACAAAGATCTTTGTTGGCAACCTCACGGATAATACAAAAGCACCTCAAGTACGCGAGTTGTTTGCCAAGTTTGGAACGGTTGTTGAATGTGACATTGTGCGAAACTATGGATTCGTTCATTTGGAAGCAACTGGTGATATTAATGACGCTATTAAGGAGCTTAATGGACAAATGGTAGATGGCCAGCCCATGAAGGTTCAGATTTCTACTAGCAGAGTACGGCAAAGGCCGGGTATGGGTGACCCTGAGCAGTGCTATCGCTGTGGACGCGGAGGCCATTGGTCCAAAGAATGTCCTAAAGGTGGTATGGGAGGTGGACCAGATAGAAACGGCTTTAGAGACCGAATGTTTGGCCGTGATCCTTACCCACCACCTCCTCCACCACCCTTCCTCCGTGACAGACTTATGGGAGGCGGCCGCTTTGGTGTAAGTAGATTGGTTGTTTAGTTTTTGTGGAAATGACAAATATTTGAACAAATTATTATACAGGGTTTTCAATGAAGGTACTTTTTTAACTACTTGTACTTTCAACATACTCAAAATTGTCTCAAAAAGGCAATTTTTGTTTCTGAGGACCTGCTGATTTCAAATGTCTTGTGGCTACCTCAATTCTGATTCATGATCTAAGCAAAAATCAAAAAATGAATTTTTCTTAATATTATTTTTTGATTCTTTTACTTAATAGGACTATGAAAGTTACTACGACAGGCGTGGATTTGATGACTCAAGAGATCTCTATGAGAGGAGATTTTCAGGCATGGGAGGCCCTCGTGAAATGGGTAGCTCGATGCGTGGGCGCGATTTTCCGATGCCTCCACTTCCTCCTAGACGAGACCCTATGCCACCAATGCCTCCCATAGGTATGGCGTCTATGCGAGACAGCGGATTCTCTCGTGGCAATGACTATGGCATGTTCAGCCGACGATCACCTCCACCAAGTGGGAACAACGGCCGGTTCAGGTGAGTAGAGCCTGCCCGCCACATGTCATCCCGTCCAACTTAACATTGTGAACGTTCAAGACTGGATTTACAACTCATGTGAATTGCCAATTGGAACAATCTTTCATCTGCTTAGATTTGTCTTACATCATGAGTATTACAAGGCAGATTTCAGTTTAAGGCTGATCTGTACTTGATGTACAGTGTAATATGAGTTTTGTTATTGCTGATGCAATGACTTCATTTTTAACTCGGACTTAATGTGTCTTATGTTAGTAGGATTATCTTGTGTAGTGTTGAGTTGCAAACCATTTAAACTTCAGACTATTAACATTTTGAAATATTTCATCCTGTTAATCTTAATAGATGAAACTACTCTGAAACGAGACTATTTAACAATGTTCAATAGTACTGTTGATTTGCAAAACGCATGGGCTGTATATTACAGTGGGCAATAATACTCTGGTTCAGTTGTGAACTGCAATTTGCAATCCTATGGGCTGTAAATCCAGCCTAACGCTGCCTACTATATGTGAGTGGCTCAATTCTGTATATCTTATTACAAATAGATTTTTTTTACCTCTGCAACAGTATTCAATGCTTTTGTTAAATTGCACTCATAATAATGACTGTATTTTATATTTCAATAAACTGACGGAATTTTGCATAAGTTGCATTTGGTTTCTGTAGTCTTAGATATAGTATCATCTATTACTGTAACTATTGTATAATACTTGTAATTTAATCTTGACTCACTGAAAACTGACAATCGCGATTTACTTAGTTTGAAGTATTATATTTTGACATCTTAGGCGATGCGTAGCTTATACAGTACATTGCAAAATAATAGCCATTGTATAAAGTATGTATTTCTATCAAACATTGTTGCAGAATATTTTATGATTTTATTTATTTTTTTTTCCCTAGTAAATCAATATCATATGTGCTTACAAATAAATAGCTCAGTGCAATACACGTTTTATTGAAGCATGGAAACAAGTAAACTTTGTGTTTCTTGAATGTAACGGAATATGAGGTGATCTTCAAAATCAAAAAGATATACATTAATCTCGAGTCACAAAATATGGCACGGTAGGCTGCGTTACGGATGCAAAAAGTTTACCAGGCATCAAGATTTAAAGTACAGTTTCATTTTAGCTTAAACCTTGCAGTATTCAGCTATAGATTTTCTTTATGATCTTTCAAGAATAAATGATAATACACTAATCTGTGGTGAAATATTCATTAATTTTTCTAATATAGTAATATGTTCTTGTAACCAATATTTAGGTACAATTAATATTTTGGTGAAGTTACACAAGTTAATTAAAATTAAAGCTGTCGTGTATATATCAAAATACACGAAATTATTCACAAAGTTAAGATCTGGACAGGGTAGAAACTAGTAATATCTGAGCGACAGCAGAGTCCATGATTTGTTATATCGCTGTTGTAGTAGAGGCATATACGAGGACTTCAGCCGAGATTCATTTGACGATCGTAGGTAAGTAAACGTACCACTGGGGCCCACCAGCCTAATCCTTTGTAACAAAAATCAATTCCTTGTTATCCTTTTCTGTATATTGATTATTCTGAATCGTGATTTCAAGGAATACGTTTTCCACCGGTCAAATGAACATAACGTATTTTTAATAGGACATGTATTATAAATCGAAAAGTCTGTGCGATCAAATTTGGAAGACGAGTCACTAATTAATTTCACCTTCGTTTTAACTCTTAGACAAACGATTATTGAACATACATCAGTTTTTCGAATAGAGAATTTGAAGGTTGCATAAAATCGGTTCTTGATGAGGGAATTGATAACATGTGCCGTACTTTAGTTGAGAATTGAATTTTTTCTTTTTTTTTTTTTCACACAAGTACATAGTTATTTCTATTTGCTCTTTTCCCAACCGTATGAATGATTCGGTTAGAAGCATTTTTATTCACAGAACATGTATCTACCTAGGTTTAGGAATGACGTCCACAGGGTAGTTTTTTGGAACTTCCGGTATTGTAAAAATTAATCTAACTAGTCAATCATTCCCTTTAATTTGTTCAGCGATTGTAAACAGTTAGAATTACCATCGGTCTGACCTGTTTCAAAAATTGGAATATATTTTCCTTTAGTTCCAACTATGTTTTTCTAATACACTATTTTCAATTATATTAATTATATAAATGTCATAATTCCGGATGTGTTACGCGAATTTGGATGTGAGACATGATTACAGAACAAGCGTCAAATTATTTTCTTAAATGAATCATCATTACAACAATTTTACTTGCCAGTTGAAATTTCTATTAGCATAAACGTAAATTGTATTTGGTAATAAGCAACACTACTGATTTCTCACCAATAGAAATAATTGAAAGATACCAAAATATGAAACTGAACATATAACTATTGCTATTGTATCACTTTTCTGTTTTTGTCACAAGTATTCACAAAATTTATGAGACTTGATGTGCTAATTTTGGCGATTTGCTTTTAAACGATATTTACAATATCAGCATAATTTATTCAGCACCATGTTGACTTGTGTCAACACTATCATTTTCTATCTATTTGCATATTTCTAATATTATAGAGATTTTCTCGTGATTTTGGGTTGTATCCAGCGTAATATACTTAATCGATGAACCTACATGAATTTCGATTCAGGATTTCCAATGTTAAGATGAGTAGGTAATGCGGAATTACCACTTTTCCCTTTTGCAAGACACGTTCGCCGTCGTATAGAGATCTCTTTAATGAAAACAACCTATCAAAACTCGAACATTCTATTATCGTATCGCAACAACCGGACGTTCCAACTGACGATGAAATTTTGGTTACCAGACCGGGAATACGAGGACCATCGCCGTCGCGCCGGTTCGCACCATACTAAAGCGTCGTGTCGGGATCGGATCGGAACGGTCGGTCTGTCTGTCGGTCTGTCGCTAGCAGGAAGCCCCGGGACCGAGAAACTCTTGGCCGTCAGTCTGCACGCGCGAAGATCTACCGCCCGCTCTGTCTGTGCTTGTGCTGCTCGCAGTACGCTTAAAAGAATCCCTGAGTTTGATAATTTTCTCCTTTTCCCCGTCATACCAGTAAATTGCTGAACAAATACTGAATATCTACTTTGCCGATTCCTAGCTATTATTTGTAGTCACTGTATTGAAGAGTGATTCAAAGTCCGGACCCCAGTAAATGTTTCTGCTGATTTTTAGTTTTGTTTTGTCCTATAAAATGTGTAGATACTCTTACCGCAATTACGCAGAGTTTCGTTTTGGTGTAATCTAAGCATTTTCAGTGTACAAAATTGGTAAGATATTATCAATGCAATGCAATGCATAGTTCTATCCGATTGCGATAAGCATGTTTAATTTAGGAGCAAGTTTAAAGCAACTTTTCCACAATCATGTCAATCCGTCGGGTCCATGAAATTAAGTTCTACTCAGGGCAATTAATCACTATTTATTTATCATAATTTCTTGACTATTTCGTAAAGGTTTAACGGAACCCGGACAAATTGAATTAACCTCCATTGACTTGAAATCAACTAGTAAATCTTCCTCACTCCGTAGTCCCGGATTTTTTTAATCACCCTGTATCTTAAGGATGAGGAAGAATAATATAAAATTCAATCACCTAGTTCTATAGGTACAACATACAATATTTCTGTATAGTTAAACACTGAATCAGCTGACCGTTTAAATACTATAGCATAGTAACGTAAAACATTTTATTAAGCTAGGATATATTGACTTAAAATTACCCGAGTTAAGAATAACAGATCCACTCGTTTAGTTTGTATCTCTATCACTTGAAGCATACCCGTTGGTTGTAAGTTTCTCTTGGTAATATTCGTGTTTTGAATAATTATAATAATAATAATAATAATAATATTTGCTGAAAATAATATAATACACTGTATTTGTGGAGTTCAAAATAACGCAGCGTGTCTTATTTAATTTTTTTTATCTTCCATATCTCGAACCCTGTGAGTTTCAACTACAAGCATGTTAATAGTAAACCGGCCGCGCTCCGCTGGCTTCCTGCGTCGCTCGCGTTGTACCGCGCTCGTTCGCGATCCGCGCAGCGCGATTCCCGTCTACTTTTCTATTTCAGCCTCCAATCACACAACATTCCTAATCCAATATCCATTTTCTTATCTACAGTCACACAATAAGATCCAAGCGTCACGTTCTGTTGTCGTGCTTGGTTTTTTTTTTTTTTTTTTTTTGTGTGTGAAATTAAAGCCTATCCGAAAATGAACGTAGAACAGAAACACATATATTAGGTATACACCAATGGGTTTATACTACTTAAAATATTTTCAATGGGCCAATTATCACTGTGATTTTGCACTTTTGACTCTTGTTTCTAAGCACATTCTAAATCTCAACACCAGTCCACATGTTTGAATATTTGACAGGCACAGAGCACATGTTTGACTAATCAGGAATGTGTAAAATACATATCCTTCTCTGCAGGACGATATTTGATATAGCCAATGAAGTTCCATGTAAAT
Source organism: Neodiprion pinetum (assembly GCF_021155775.2). Lineage (NCBI taxonomy): Eukaryota > Metazoa > Arthropoda > Insecta > Hymenoptera > Diprionidae > Neodiprion > Neodiprion pinetum. Next base: position 32,588,063 of record NC_060232.1, on the reverse strand, counting down.
AACGCCCTAATAGATGTGTTCGTGTTCTAATATTGTAATACTGTACAAATCCTCTCTTCAGTGTGAATATGTCTTGTCTTAGATGATCAAATAAAGGAGCTTTTACCTATAAAACAAAAGTGGTTTGTTTGAAACCTTTTCACATATAAATTTACGTATTATTATTTCAGAAACATGGTTGCACTTCCAGAACTAAGTTACGACCAAGGCAAGCATCATTTTAGTTTTTACCTAATCTAAAGATATACGAGCTTGATGCTCATTTCATTTTTTAATTATAACCGTGACACAATTGCAAATTATTCTTATAAAAATTCACACGGTACCTTCAGTTTGTTCAGAGATCGGAGAATCACGAATGGCATTTCTTTAATTCCCGAACGCAAGTCGTGCTATTTGTAATATCGCTCAAAGGCTCAACTTTTTTCTTATCAGCTTTACTCAATTCTTTCACTTTCCTAATAGGTAAAAATTATTTCTGCTGCTCGTTTATTTAGGATAGACTAAAAAAATGACTAGTTTTGAGAAATTCGCAGTCATCCAGAATCATTGTATGAAAAATCTATAACGTAGCTAAATTAGACGAACTGTTTATCGACTGGTTATTAATCAATGGAAACTCACAGATGAATTACATATCATGGCCTGTGACAATATAAGAGATAGTTATATGAAGTTTCAAAATGAATTCTTGAATAACAATTGACATTTAAGATGGTGGAGGTGCAATCAAATGGTTACCATCTGATTAGAGTGTTTCGTGAACAAACTTTTTTATAAAAATTTATTGAACATATTCTTTTCAACTGTCCACACAGGTCACTTGTTTAATTCTTGTATTTTCTGACTTGTGGATATTTACAATGCGCGTAAACATTCTTCGACACAGGAATGATTCATAATTTTATTAGTACATTTCTTTTTTTTTTTTTTACAAGCATAGTCAAACAAGTAATCTGCTTGACTTGTTTTCAAATAATAGTGTTCAATTATATTCACATGCAATGAATTTCTAATAGAAACTTTAAATGGTTTATAATTGACATGAATTGCCTTAGTTATTTCAGGCATTTGCATGGATAAATCAACCAAATAATATTATTCATAGTAATTGGGAAGTTTGACCCATTTACGAAAATTTCCATACGAAATACTTTGGTCAGACTAGGTCTAGAAATGGTTCCTTGAAAATATTAAAATTAACTTTACTTAATATGGATTCCAGAGTCTAAACTTGAAGGCTCAAAGGTTGCGGCTGGCAAATGGGTTTAGGTGGTAGATCTATCTCCACTTTGCCTCGCATGGGTGCCAAACCACGTTCCGTCACACGAACACAACCGATCACTTCAAGTTTCGTAAGAAATGGCAGCGATCTCAGTGATAGTAACCCTGCATCGGTGATCCTTAAGCATCTCCTCAGACAAAATTCTTGTATGGTTTTGCAGTACAGTGCTGCTGCATAAAGTGTTTGGTCCGAGATGGTCAAGTTCTCGAACGAAATATGTGACAATCTGCATTGAAATGTGAAAGTATGAGCAGTAGCCTTTCAAAAATTTCTATATTATTTTAGGCTGGCAGTTTTTCACACAATTATATCAGTCATTTTTAAACCTCGACATGGACTAAAATTGGTAATGCCTCTATGTATGAGTGCCTGTGTATGTACATATATGTGACACATTCACGCAGGCTCATACTACCTGTGAAATTTCCAAGTTATAAAAAAAATTCTGACTCGATGATGTTATTTCAAATCTTTCCAATGAATTTTTTTATTATTGAACATTATATCTACTTGCAATGATGTATATTGACTCAATCAAATGCTGAAATCAATTTTTTTTTGTTAAAGTCGTAAATTCGTGCAAGTCCTTTTCTTCGAAAAACACGTCCTTGCTTCTTGTGCATATTAGCAGCACCTAAGGGTGCTACTTACAAAATTCAAGTGAGTAGGTCGGTACTAAAAGCTTTCAATTATTTTCTGTATGTTTCAAATATATACTTATGTGATTTACTAATATGCTGAATGAATAAAATTGTAATATTTTTTAATAGCATCGTAACACGTCGTCGAGACATTGATATTTGTTTTAATTGTTACAATGTATTGAATCAGTAAAGTTTCAACGATATTAGACACATGTGTTATGGTTCTGTCAACAGTATTAAAAGTTCAAATATTTCATAAATGTTGAACTTTAAATGTAACGCAGTATGGTATTAAGAAAGGTCAGATTTCATATGCATAAGTAGGTCTAATTACGTTTGTAAGTAGCCTTATTTTTAAGAATGCTGGAAATTATTGCAATAAATTTTTACTATTTTCGTACACGAAATGTGTTTTTTTTTTTTACGACACTACATCTTGTGAAACAAGAGACTCCAATCTGCCTCAACAGTTACTTTGGATTTCTGAAATTTCGGTTTCAGATTGAAAAATCATTTAGGGGATTAAATTATTCATAGTAATTGAAGCTCTGAGAATATATTCATTTTGAAAACTATTTTTAAAGTTTGATTACAAATACTATTGCGAATATAAAAAAACCAATGTTTGTTGATTTCTCACCTTCCAGAGTTTTGGCAAAGAGAAATTACTGCTTGATCTGATACTTGATAACAGTCTGCCAATATCACCTTTTGCAATTTAGTGCATTGTGCTAAGTTCAATAAGAACCGTTCAGTAACCCATGTGCAATTCTGTAGTTTTATTGAAGTGAGATTCTCACACTTTGAAATATCAATGGAACCGTGATGCATGTAGTCATTGTTACAACTGCTCAGATCTAACACTGCCAAGTTATGATGCTTGTGTAACAATAACATGAGTTGAATACTGTCAAGCCAGTTGTTCTTTTTTAGATTAACGTATTTCAAGTTGTTACAAGATTGCACCAATACCTTGTGTGAAAAAGAAAAAAAATTATACATGAGAAACTGCCAGAATAACTCGCCAAAAATTGTTTTCAGTGGATAACAGGTCTCAAGAAACAGATCAATGGTTGAATTGTATATTTGGAAGCAATGCAAAAAATAGATCAGATGAGTCCACATATGTATTTTTTTAGTATGTTGATCAATGATCAAACTAAGTAGTCCAGCGCCTTTGTTTTATGACATGACTAGAAAGAGAACCTAGTCCATCCATAGTTGAACCAACGTGTTCTATAGATGATTAATCATTAATATTCTATGTGTTTGAATGATCAATTGTCGAAAGAAGAAATACTATTTGTAAAAGCGTACTCCAAAAGCAGCAGGTCCAATACAAACATAGTCAGAAAGGTCCAACGATTGCCACGGAATGAAATATTTGTCAACAAGAAGGCAAAGTTCTTTTGAAACGCATCGCAAGCGAAACAAATCCTGTAAGTTCAAGTGGCAAAAAATATGTGCATAGACCACATCCATCCAAGGTAAGTCCACCAAATGTACCATAATAGTATTTTTTGGATGTTGAATGCTGACACAGCAGACAGTACCGAATAATGATATATTTTACAACTGTGAGTAAACACGCTCAGCAACCAATATTAGTGTATTGCTATATAATTTTACATAATCTGTAAGGAGAAAAAAAAAATTAGTGCGAACATATTCACGCTGCACATTTACGTCAAAGTGATACTTTCACAGTGCTTATCAGCTCTTACGTAAAGTCGTACATGTACATACATGAATTGTGTACGATTAGCGAATACTTTACGTATTTTACTTGGGTTCAGAGTCAACAAAAGTATGTCTTCACATTTCGTTACGTTTACCGCAGGCTATATTTGTAGGGGAAAATGTAAAACTATGAACTTTGCGATAAAACAGGAGTTACGAGGTCGCACAAGTCGCGAAATATCAATTCTGACGAACTATCTTTGCGTTGCCAACTAATGAGTGAAACGTTGTGTCGAATTCTCGCTTCCGCAGTACGCGTGCAATCTCGTAGATTCAACGTAATTACGTTACCACGGTCCACGTTGCCTGCAGAAAGTACTCTGCCGTTTTGGAAGAATAATATCGTTAAAATTTGGTTCAAATGGCGGAAGAACTAAAGTACGGGTGGTTTCATCTTATTAGTAATTACGTATAAATTTCTGAATGTATTTCGAAACATGTAATTGCATCGAAAATACCTAATGTGTAAACTTGCATTCTCGGTTTTATAGGTTAGGTTTTACGAGTTTTAAAGTAAATGAACGCGAGTATCGTGTAAACCAATGTATTAATTTATATATATGTATTTGATTCAGTGAGGGTCTTCTACTGGGCATGGGCAACCCCCTCCTCGACATATCTGCCACCGTAGATGAAGACTTTTTAAAAAAGTACGAGCTAAAGGCAAATGATGCCATCCTGGCTGAAAAAAAACACAAAACTTTGTATGATGAGTTAATAGAGCAGTATAAAGCCGACTTTATAGCTGGAGGCTCAACACAAAACTCTATGCGAGTAGCTCAAGTAATTATTCTTATTAAATTTATATAAGGAATTGTAGTAGATATTTTGTACAATTTAAAAATTTAGATTTATACATGTATTAGATTCGCGCATCATAGTTATCAAATTTTTTCAATCGATTGATTCTCGATAGATGCGTATCCAAAAAATTTGTAAATGAATGCTTAAACAGATTAGTATCTATCAACTTCCAATGAACTGAACAAAATTCAAATCACCATTTCCCTGGGTACTGTTAATTTTTCAAATACTACAAGGCACGGTTTGAAAGTGAAACTTGATCAACTTTATCTCTTTCCAAACCGACGAATAATTTAAAAATTGATCTAGTATAGACATGTTACTTACAGATAAATCTACTAATTTTTGTAATGTATATTTGAAATAGTGGTTTCTTGAGAGACCAAATATCGCGACATTTATGGGATGCGTTGGCAATGACAAGTACGCACAAATTTTAAAAGATAAAGCACGCTCGGATGGGATTAATGTACATTATCAATATACAGACGAAGAGCCAACAGGTACATGCGCAGTACTCATCACCGGCAAGGAGCGATCTTTATGTGCAAATTTAGCTGCAGCAAATTGTTTCTCTGTATCACATATTCAAGTACCTGAAAATAGAGAATTATTAGAAAAGGCAGCTTTTATTTATATTTCGGTGAGTTAGTTTTGGAAATTTCAATAAAATTCGATTTGATTCTCAATTACACAGGTCTGCAAAAAAACTTTTCAGCTACATGGGATATCTTTCATAAATATTATGTTTTCATGTTTGCTGAATCTAAAAATGAGTTTCATTTCCCTCTATCATGTGTATTCTTGCAAACTATTAGTTGTTTGCATAAAAAAAACATCACAATAATGAAAAGACCTCCATTTCATTACAATAAACTAAACAATATCTTTTATGAAATTAAAGAAACAATTTCTTTATGAAATGTATTTAATATCCTGTATTCATTCTTTTTACTAATGAAACTTTTTCTTTGATACACCTTCAGACACGTTTTCACTTTCCATTTTCTGTTTGTATTTATTCTTGAGTTTTACTCTAATACATATTAAATGGAAGCAAGAAATGAGTTTTGCATAAGATTTTTAGAATCAAGAATAGGATACCAGACCTCGAAGTAAACGGGAGTTTTACTTTAAATGAACCTACAAACACGAGTGCAAGAAAAAATCTGAGGTGATGGAACTTTTTGAGTATTTTTCCCGGTTTCAGTGAGTGAAAATCTATAAGAAACAGCATAAAAAACTTGCGCGGTTTTTTAGTTGGAGACCTGTGTTATTGGTAGTAACACATAGTTATTGTTGTTTCTATAGAATAGCATGTGACTTCTGTATGTTTATTTATTCCAGGGGTTCTTTTTGACCGTTAGTCCAGAAACTATACAAGAGGTTGCTCGTCATGCTCTTGATAAGGGCAAAACTTTCCTTATGAATTTGAGCGCACCGTTTTTGTGCGAGTTTTTTAAAACACCCATGAGAGCTGCTTTACCGTATGTAGATATATTGTTTGGCAATGAAACTGAAGCAGAAACTTTTGCTACTGTGAACGAATTAGGAACAAAGGATATAAAAGAAATCGCATTGGAAATTTCGAAGATGGAAAAAGTTAACGACAAGAGAAAACGCATCGTTATCTTTACACAAGGCCATGGCCCTGTTATTTTAGCCAAGGACAATACAATAACCGAGTTCTCTGTTGACCAAATACCTGAAGAAAAGGTTGTGGATACTAATGGAGCTGGAGACGCCTTTGTTGGAGGTAAAAATCGCCTCTTAAAAGCCATCCATAAATTGTGTAATGTCATTTCTCAGACTCAATATTTTACATGTTTCTGACTTCTTCGTTCTCTCAGTTTAGCATGTGCTTTCTGTGAGACGTTCCGACTTGTGTTCAATTTTTTTTATTACTTGTAGTTTACATTATTTGTAAAAAAACATTTCTACATTCCATAGAAGGCGTGTCTCACGCGGAATTCCTCGTATAATATAAGAATAAATTTATGGTCACTATATTATACTGCCAAAGTTGAGTCAAAATCAAGTTTTACAACGAGATTTAAATTATTTACCCTTCGCAATGGAAATATTCACGAAATTTATGAATATCTTTTTACAGAAGATCGTTTGCAACTTTTGTAATATCTATAAATGATTGCACATGTGACTGAAATTAGAATTACTTACAAAACACTCCAATGCCTGTTATTGTAATTACAGCAATATGAATTTACACTCGTTGTTTAGGATTTTTGGCACAGTTCATCCAGGGCCGCAGTTTAGAAACTTCTATCAAATGTGGAATATGGGCAGCATCGCAAATTATACAGAGATCTGGATGTACTTATGAAGGCAAGCCTGATTTTGCGATATAATAAATTATAATTTTGTAGTTAAATATTACGTTTAATACAAATTATAATGTACTTAAATAAAAACTACTGATCACGGCAGTATAATCAATTATAGTTATTGTTAGCGAAAAAAAATGAAATAGCATGTTTTCACAGAACGGTATTTTTACGGTCTATATTTTGTGAAATCAAATTTATAGCACTGTAGCATTAGTTATTTATTTTTTCGAGTTAAAGCGCGACCGCAACACGGCGTAATAGGGTACTTAATTTTATTTGCGAATGAACGATCTCTTAATTCCGTAGAATATTTCGAAAGGCAGTTTTTAGTACACACATCTATCATTGCTTGGATGTCCCGTTCACGATCGAATATTTTTCCATGTATAGTTCCGATGCAGTATTAATTCTGTAAGCATGTTTTTGCGTTGACTCACTGAGTCACGCAACAAGAAATCGAGGATTCGTGTGACAAGATTGTACCTTTTCCTAACACATCTCAGACATTGACATATTTTTAAATTGGCTTCTTAATATTTATATTATGTGCGTATACGGCTTAGATCATATAGATAGATGGATAGGTGTATATAATATATATATATTGATTCACCTTTCATTTGTTGTGTGCTTAGGAACTTTTGTATAATATATTATTAACCAAAAATTTGCCGATATATAATGTTGCCTGTTTATCGTCCTGTCCTCGACTACACATAAGAGAGTATTTTTCTTTTGTAATACAGGTATTTTGACGCCGTCGTCAAATATAATCAGTGAACTCGTATGAATGATTCCTTTGTTAATGTAAAATTTCATTTGCTTCTAATTATAATCCTAAGCGCGTACAACATGAATAGTGCAAAGATTTGATCACATTATTAGTATTTACCTGACAACTCACGTTTCCGATCATTCTAGGTTTTTCTAAGATTTCCAATTCTTATAGTTTTAGATTAAGTACCGAGATTTGACGAGTTACCTGTAATTACCGTAGTCTCGTTTGGCATTATCACGGGCAGTAAACGGATCGTATGATAATTTACTTGCATTTGTATTAGATTAGAATACAAATCAATCTGACACGGATGTGCATTATGTACATTTACGCGGAAATTGCAGTGGTAACAAATACTCGGATAAATAATCATTATGATCATCGGAATCGAAAAATATAATTATTCAGTTTATTACGAATTTTAAATTGCTGATTGCAATCACGCAAGCTTATCTACCTGTCATACCTGTGAAATTCGTGAAATTCGTGAAATTCGTCGAACCTCGTATAAAAGTTCGTAAACGCGTAAAATTTCAATACTTATAAACTAAATTCCGAAATCAGTGTGAGCAACATATTGAGTATGCGTGTTCTTTGGTTTCCCCACCTCCAACGACGCCGTGACATTGACACATATAGGTATAAAAGCCGAAGTACCTTCAGCCTGTGCACAGTGTTCGACGAGTCCGTGAGCGGATAAATCTGTGATAATTGATCGTTATTATTACTATAATTTATTAGTAATAATATAATAAGATGATGGCCGTGAATTTCGTGTTTCTGGCTACTGCAGCATCTTGCATGCTCCTTACATTTGTATACGGTGAGTTTGTCGTTTTGTTTATCAAGTCCATTGTACGCATTATGCATAATGTTTAGCGTTATTATCCCGATCACGTGTATTATTCATTTCGTTCAATGTTCATACGTCTTTATCCAAAATTACACCTTTTATATATTCACACGATAGTATGTAACTTCCCTATAACTCCGGTGTTACGCATGCTGGCAAAAATATTTCCATGAAACCGTAAAGTCGTGGCCTACACTACACTTTCGAGAAAAAGGATAAAGGCGTGATTTTAATATTATACGACCGGATTGGTCGAATTATCAGAAAAATATTCAGTATACAATTTATCTGTTTACTGCTTATACTTATCTGATAAAGAAATAAATTTTCCGTGAGTTCTTCACCCTACGATCATCATCTTTATGCATAAACCAAACTTAGCTCCATGTACTTTGTTTTATAGTATAATTCACATGTGTTGCCGTAGGTAAAACTTAGATTTTATAATAAGTGTAACTGAAAAATCTGCCATTCAGAGATGAAAGAATTGGTCAATGAAAAGTATTCATTGGGAACCTCTTTAAATCGCTGTAGGGAAACATTGATTTCCAAAATATATCATAATAAAATTATCATTATTTTTCTACTGCAAATCTGGCTCAGAATTCCTCTGAACTATTCGCTCACACTTTCTCTGAACCTTCAAAAGTTGTTACTACTTGACACTAAAGAAATTTAGCTAATGACGGTTTCTCCAAATATCGTAGGAATTACCCTAAAGTAAATATGGGCTGGGTTTCAAAAGGCACATAAAGTATCTCCTTTCAATGACGTAGATTTGTTTTCAATACATCAGCCATACCCAATTGTTGACGAAAGCATTTTGAATTTCTTAGCATGTCTTTATGTGAATTCAGTTTTTCCGCTCAGATTATGAACAAATTCTTTTTCATGACGATTATTGGGTGAATTTATCTAATTTTAGGATATTTGGTTTTGCAATGTTCGCGCGGAAAAATTACAAGTATTTCAAATATTTTCAGTCTAATAGTGGCGAAGAAAACTCGTAAATCCTTCTTATAAATCTTGGCATTTTCTATCTCTATTTTATAATTACGTCGAAATTACGAGAAGATTCCGGAGTCCCATTCATAGTCGAGTCGTCCAGTATCTTACCGGTTCTCCATAAAGTTTTTATTCAATCTCACGACCATCAAATATCTTTACAAAGGCCGCCCACACTTCAACACACGTATGTATGTTAAGGCACGTTAACTTGTCATTGAGTATATGTGAACGATCCGCCAAATGCGGTTCTATGCGTGCGCCCACATGCGAATTGAGGCTCGTCACGAAACATCCTGGTCCCCAAGGGTATCGCGCCATCCAACGTTGCGATCTTTCCGGATCCATGAATCCGTTACGAATGATTCAGAGATGAAAACCCGACGGATGTTTCAGGAATAACCCCGCTATTATATGTAAATGAATCGGATCCTGCCAACACGTTTCGATGATCTTATCATTAATTTATGCCTACAAGTATTATTGCACTTTGATTACTTCTGTGCAACCTGTTAGACGGATATGGATTATACTTTGATCTATCTCATTTTGAATTCCAAATGTGAGAGAGCAGTTCAGGAATTCCCAGCAATTAAATTTATCAGTTCCCAAAATTCAGCCCGATGAGAATTAAGTTCGAAGACAAACATCAAGACCTATCTAATTCCTCTTTGTTACGAAAGACTCGACGACACTCTACTTGTGTACCTGATGTATATTGAAAAGCTTTCTGCGCGTTAAAGAAATGACTGTAACATAGCGATATCCGATTGAGAGGTTGATACGAGCTTGTAAATCGTTCTAACAATATCCGCACACAAAGTTGTACCGCCAATTGATATAATTGCAGAGTAGTCGAAGCTGGACCCCATTAGTCACATGACAAGAAAGGCGGACGAATGAACTTTCCGTGTAAAACCACAGGCTTGTGTACAAATGCAGTAGGTCACCATTGAGAAAAATTGCAAGAGCCTTAGTTAATGAATAATCAATTGCGATACCGAGACACAGACTATTAATCATCGAATTTGTAGTACGAGTAGCATACGTAAAACACTTTGTCGCACGGATGATGTCATGGATATATTGTATTATAAAATTGATTCATAATAATGATCGTTATAACCTTCAACACCTCATTCCATCGTCGCATATATGGTAAAGCAATTCAGGGCGATATGTGAGAGGTCCGTGTACAACAAAGCTAGGAGCATGTTTCCTGAAATAAAAAAATACACGAAAAGACCTTATTATTCAAGTCTACCGTTGTCTGATTCGGACTCGATGCTCACGTTCTCGAGATATGCGTGTTCAGAACATTAGCGTTTCATAATTATCGGCCATCAATTCATTCATAATAATATACCTATGGACGATAATTTGTAAACTGTATTTTATACTAATGCAGATGCACTACTCTAGCCTCTTGGTTGTTTGAATGCAAATTGATTCAAGATAATGGTGAAGATTAACGTACGTACCAAGTATCATTATTACAAGTATAATTGCACGTCTTGTTCCAATCCTTGCCGTTTTGCATATATGCGACTCTGACAAACGGATGCACATAAAAAAAAAAACGTTGCATTAGATCACGATAGGTCCTTTTGTATTACGGGCAGTCTAAGCGACTAAGATTTGTATTCACGGCACGGCGTTTGAGAACTCACTCATGTATAAACGTACCTTCGTTTTCAAAATCACGCATTCAAAACTAAAATTGAACTATTGCTGGTATTCTGAGGTGTCCTTTTTAGTGTATTTTTTGAATTCAGGAATGTCATCAAGCAGTTAATGAAGAAGAATCGGAAATAAGGATAACTGTAGTAATCATCAAGAGTTTTTTGGAATTGGGTATCGTATTCGTTCACGTCTGTCGCATAAGATTTTTCGACGCGACGATTTCTTATAAGGAGACACGTCGAAGCTGTTTTCGTACCGTTGCATCGTCCGTGGTCACTTCACAATAAATAAGTTACAAATGTCATTGGTGGTAAAAATATTTCGACATTGAAACTCGAAGCTTGTATCATAGTGTTCGTGACTGTTTTCATCGCGTCGAATAATTTTCTGTATTATCATCATGTACACTAAAAGTATTTGATCGATGCAATGTAGCCGCAACGTTCTCCGGAGCAGCCAAGATGTAATCTTATTTTCCTGTCCACCTTCGACAGTGTCAGATTAAGTGGCTTATTTTTTCAACCAGATTTCACAACAGATTTATGTTCTTCCACAATCGCGGAATTATTCATACGTCGCATCGTGAATGCAGTCCCGTTTAACGTTATATCAATAAATTCAAGAAAATAATTACACCCATTTGCATTAGGGTATTTATACATATACACGGTCGCAGACTAATTCCCTTACTGCAACTTATTCCTAGTTCACTAGCATTCGTAGACCCTTACTATTGCAGTACATATACGTACGTATTGCAGAAAGATACGTGAAAATCTACTCCTATATAGAAATAGGCTATAGATATCCTGCAACTTCCCAGATACGATACTATACACGTTACCTGTGCAGAACTTTTGTTATTCATTGACCGGAGTGCTTGATATGAGGTGAATCCGGTTTGTGAGAAGATACATACATATATTGATATTTATTTCCAAGAAACGGCGCGTCGCTCCGAGGTCAGCAGATGTTGAAAGAACTCAAGTTCAATGACATCAAGTTTCGCAGATCAGTGAAACACCCGTGATATCTATCTTGTATTTAGTGTCGAATCGATTCGATAAATAATAAGAGTCGCTTTACTTTCAACGCCTGATCAATAAAAATAGTTTAATTACAGGATTCAATATTATAATTTGCACACTGACAATGGATGAAACTCAGAACCACCGACAGCTCATTGTACGAGCTAAACCGTAATTAATCGTGGCTCTTCGATGACCTTGGCTTTTTTTGTAACTCAGGTCAACAGGCGCCGATCCAACTCGACAATATATGCTTAGGCTGCATCTGCGAGGCCTCCTCCGGATGTAATCAAACTTTGGCATGTGACGGCGACGTCTGCGGACCGTTCCGTATCACCTGGGCATTTTGGTCAGACGCCGGCAAACCGACTCTCAACGGAGAACCCAGCACTAATGCTGGAGGTGGGTTCATTGTACAATAATTTACCCGATGAGCAATGCCTCCTTTTTACAGAAGCAACTGATCTTACAAATCAATTTTATTGAAAAAGTGTGACAGCTTGTAACGGTTAAAGTATAAATATTTTTTTATTCATTCTAGCTTATCCCCGATGTGCCAACGACGCATTCTGCGCAGGTGCTATTATTCAAGGCTACATGCAAAAATTCGCAAAGGTATGTTATTCAAAGTAAATAATTATTGTTTTATTTTTAGTGTAGACGCTGGGATTCGTATTTCCACTATGACTCAAAGTAACTATTGATTTTTTTTTCAATCGTAGGATTGCAATGGAGATGGAGTGATTGACTGCAAGGATTTCGCCCGCATTCATCGCTTGGGCGCATACGGTTGTCACGGAGGCCTGGATACTAAATACGAAAATGCTTTCAACTCATGTCTCCGTACTTATGGATAGATATTATAACAGTATAACTATCGCACATTTGTAAACAGCGAAGACATCATAATCCACAATTTATTCATCATTAACGAACTTTTAATAAACGAACCATAAAAATAATTTCGTTAATTCAAGAAATGATTTATTTTTTCGATGAATACGTAAATTTTTATGCTATACTTATGATGGTCGTAGTTCAAGATAATTCGATTTCATTTCCGTTGAATAATTAATTTTTTTTCACCCAAGTTTAACCCCGACGATGCTTCTTATTGTGTTAACCGTCTAGCAACCTATTATATGTCCAAGAGTTCGTGTGAGGTTGGGTGAGAATTCAAAACAACGATATAACGAACATATAAATATTTTATATTATTTTCCATCTTATTTTTTATTTACACATTTCAACGCGCGTTCGGTTTTTCTGAGGTTGAGCGTTACAGCGAATTCGTTGAACAGCACTTAGTATGATTTCCCCCTAGTGCCTACTTAACAGAAATTACTGCGTTCAAGAATTTGCTGGGCAGGCACTAGTGTCTTTTTTTTTTACTCACTCTTGCTGGAAAAGAACATGCATTGAATAGATCCAGACCCAATACACTCAGGTAACTGTCCTCCGTGCGTGCTGCAGTAAACCAAATTCCTTCGTACATTAAATGATATACTTCTCAATTAGGTTCTAAAATACTGTCTTCACTCCATGTTTTGTGAGCGTATTTTCAGCAATTTCAGCTCTTTCTTTTAATTTAACCATTTCGGCCTCTGGTATTATTCCAACCTTTATATTTTTTAAAAGAAAATGGCGTATAAATAATCTGAGACCTTCTCGGAAATTCTGTAGCTGCGGTGACAGTGATATTCTTTCAAAAACTTGTGTACAGGCATCTGTATTTTCGTGGAGAAGAATTCCTAGCATGATTTGTCTGACGAGTTTTAAGGTAGGTTTGTCCAGCTCCCCAAATTGAATTACCTGTGAATATAATTTAGCTAGACAATACTGCATTATCTCACATCATATAATATAAATTCGTCAATATATCATTCTAGTAACAAATAATAGTTCAAGAACAATTGTTACCTTCAAGGCAGAGAGAGCAAGCCCTTTTTCAATGAATAAATGAGTTAAAAATCTGGCGAGATTTGTCAGTTGATGGTTTGTATAATTATCCAAAGTCTTCAATTTGTCCCATAAAGTGTATTGTATCGTCATCTAAGAATATTAATTACATTTCAGTGACACACAGATGATAATGAAAAACTGAATCATCATAATATTTCAACTGCATAAGTAAAGATTAACGTGACAAATAGTTTCTTCAAATAACTTACCTGGTATTTCCGGTCGTAGTCACAAAATTTTTGTGCCAGCACAGCATAATAGGGATTGAATTTTTTCTCTTGGAGACAACAATCTAGAATTACATAAATGACTTCTCTGTCTTGTTGGTTCTTCAATCCTAGATGATGCAGCTTTTCAAAAGCATCAAGGAAATCTTCTGCAGTCATTAGAACACAGAAAATATTTCTTCTAATGTCTGTGTTCATCCGCTGCTTGCGAGCCAAGTCCAATATTTTTTGACTAAACGTTGTTAAGTTAGTGTCAGTCTTTTGAATAGGTTTTCCAATATCTGTGTTTCCTGACCATGCTGATCCGACTATCCACCATTTACCCCTTTGGTCAGCTGTGAATGTGTAAATAATTGTAGCTGCAATTTTGTACTATAAAAGTGTAAAGAAAAGAAATACCTTTCAATAAATCATCTAGTGATATGTTTAGTTGGGTCATATAGTTTCCTTTCCTTACTAAACTCTTCATAAGCTTTTTCAAGTGTTCACCATGCGTTGGATCGTACTGCGGGATTTTTGACATATTATTGTTTTTAATCGCTAGCAAAATGTCCAACATAAACTGAACCCTGGAGCTGCAATAGTGATCATTCAACAAATAATTAATGGAATTCTTGGTTAAAATAAGAAGTGGAAAAAGTTGAAAACAAAAATCTTGGATTAAACTAATATAAATTTGGTTTTAATTTGGGGCGTGCCAATATAAGAGCAGTGTAAAATAATCATTTTATTTAATGTTCTATTGTGACTAGACTCATGGACAGAATAGAGTGATTCAACACGCATTTGAAAACTGTAGATTTTCGCTTCAAAACACAGAAAAATTTTCTAAATCGTTTCAAAAATTGACTCCAGCAGGTCCGTTCAAGTACAGCTCTGCAGAAACAGATTTGCAAAAGGGTGGCCACGTTCGTAGACGAACGCAGTGTCTGAAATATAAAAATCAAGACTTTTTATAATCGTTAATATATCCTTTAAGCTCGCAGGGAACGGATTTTTCACAAACTGAAATTTGGCTTAATTGCGATTTTTTTTATCAGATTACGTGATAAAAAAGTCGAAAGTGTCAAAGAAACACCAAAAAAATCTCAAGTAAGCCAAATTTCAGTTTATAACAGATCCATACAGTGGAAGCTTAGAGGATATACTGACGTTTAGAACTCTTGGTTTTCGAATTTCAGACGGATGTACAGGAGTCAATTTTTGAGATTATTTGAAAAACTTTGTGCTGTAACTATAATTTTCTACTGCTCGTACTTTGGCACCCCCTTAAGGTATTGTATGTGGCATTTGGTAATTATTTCCTGGGACCACATCTGGAATGTAATTTTATTAATCTTTATCTTTCAGACCGTAATAATACTTGCACGAGTTTCAGCTATCTACCTATTCTCAGTCGTGTCTGCAGCTTTTTGTTGCAACTTGAATATAAACTCCTTCAGCATAGTTGGGTTATCTTTCCTCATAACAAAACCCACAGTTTTCAGAACATGCAAAATTAATTCAACTTCCTTTTCCATGAACTTTTCCGATAGTCTTGTAAGTACTTGAAACAACAGTTGAGAGTCGTACACCTATTTGTTGAAAGATAAAATGTTAGCTATCAAATACAAATGATTTGGGATGAACATTGATATTACGCATTACGAAAGTAGTTAGATTATTACATATGTATTACATACATATTATAACATGTAAACTGTAATACCTTAAAATTATACAGGTGTGAAATCATGAGTATGATATTATCCAGCTCTTTATTTTCAACTTCAGGTGAGCTTTTTAACATTTCGTCAAACTCTTTGATTAAAGATAACAGAAAATGCGCACCAACTTCCGTTCCAATATTTGCATGAAGGATAGCTATGAGCATCATGTGTTCTGTAATAAGGCGATCTGGTGTCAGCACTGGAGCAACGATAGATTCTTTCATCAGAGTAAACAACATTTCGTTCATGTTGTTACGACTGTGGGACATGTATAGTTCATCCAACTGAAAATAAGAATGCTGTAGTATATTTCACAACAGACAATACATGTCTAAGAAGTACATGAATTAGTGTTTCCAATAGCTTTAAATGTGCATTAAATGTTTATTCAAAATTAGTTGTACGATTGTTATAATAACAGTAGTATAGGAAGAAATATTTTACTTTGAAATAGTTATGATTTTGTGTTTTATAAGTATGTTTGCATACCTGTGAGACAATACTATGCATGTTGTGTTCAGCCAATCTATTCAATAAGCCTTTTATTTGTTTTTTGAGTCTTATCAATTTTTCGTCCTTTAAGGAATCGGAATTTTTCAGTCTATCTCTTACCGCAGGTGGGACATATTTACCAGTAGTATTTGATACGATATTTCCTAGCTTATCTCTCGTTCTACCATATATATCTTCCCAAAGCTGATTGGATTCTTCATTAGCACCTGAATTCCAATAAATGACACGTCTTCTAGACAAACTAATATTATTCGGTCTAAGCATACTATTTTTAAACAAAACCCTATCAATTTTTAATATGTTAAGAGCTGACCTGATATTGCTGTGCTTTCTATTCAGGCGGCGTACTAGCCCTTAATACTGCCAGTCTCATGGACCGACGCCACCGAAACGAAAAGTTCACTTTCAGCCCCCAGAGACCGTCGTTGCTATTAACATATTAAAGAAAACAACTCTAACAAATTTACCTTCATTGGGATTTTCAGAATCCGTTTCATATTCCACATCAGCCAGCATTTCGTCCTCGTCAGGATCACTGTCACCCGTAGAGGGCTCTGTGTCACTATTGGAAGAGTTAATTTTGGCTAACATTTTTTTGCGTGGCATAAATGGAACTGCATTTTCAGAATCAGCTTTTCGTTTATTGTTGCCAGTCGTCTGCTGTTCAGTCATATTCTTTGCACAAGATGATTCCCCTTCATCACTACTATTCTCATCAACTTCGGAATTATCTGAGCTATTACTCTTGTCATTGTCAGATTCATTACTCCTAGACAATTCCTGTTGTTTTTTGTTCGCGGAATCTGTGATCATGATGAAATCGTCTTCTAATTCTGAACCTGACTCTGCAGCTAGCAATTGCTTTTCGGTTTCAACGGCAAGTTTTCTGTTCTCATCATCACACATTTCTAGAAGATCTATATTATTATTGAGGAAATTTCAGTGGTGATTTTTGGCCAAGAAATGTTATTGTTCTGATCGAATAAACTTGATTGAAAAATCAAATTTTCATTTATGAACTTCAATGTTAGATTTCTCTCCATCTCGGTTAGTGAGTGAAACCTAATTAGCTATTTGTGTGTAAGAAACGGTGAAATTATGGCTAATATTGCATTGATGAACAATTTCGTTTGCCATTGGAAGTCTTTTCAATCAAGCTTTATCGATTAAACCTTCAAGTGCATAGGCTTTTGTGTTGCAATTTCAATTACACAATATGTGTCATGAAAGTATGATTTAGTGTTTACTGTATCGTGAATCGTAATTTTAGACACCATATTTTAAGGTGCTCATATGATATCATACAGTTTCAAAGGATACAACTAAGACCATCAGCTGCAAAAGACTTTGGTACTGATTTGCTCTTCCGTTTGTTTAGTTTCAAATTTTTTTCTAACTGCTTGATAATCCTATCTTCCGCAATGTTAGCTTCTTTCAGATGAATTTTTCTGTTTCGTTTCATTTCTTTTTCTAGTCGCAGCTGTTGTTTTTTTTCTTGTTTCTGTTTTTTCTTCGCAACATCAAGAGTAGCATTTTGATTCGTGCTTTGAGGTAACGTAGACTTTACTGATGGTTTGTCGTGATTAGGATTCAAAATTGATTTTCCAGGTAACTGATTCTTCTTTGCGTAATATTCAGCCCTGTTATGCTTTTTCCGCTGCCTGTTTTCCTTACGTAATTCCTTGCGTGTTTTCACAACTAGCTTAGGTTTTCTTTGTTTTTTGCTACTTTTTTTCCCCTTGGAGTCACCAAATATACCCATTGTTACAAGTTTGTTCAGTAAACAAAATCTGTAAAAAAATACATGTTTAAATTTATGTACTGCATTTGGAGCACTACGAAAATTGATGACAATAATTTAGGTAATATGCATAAACATGCCCTTTATTGATACTGAGGAATTCCTGATCTTAACCAATATCCTCTTTGTTCGTAACAAGATCAGTCCAAAAGATAGAACAGTTTATTGCAATTTAAAGCACGTGTTCACTTTTGTTGTCAGAAAATACGTCGACCAATGAAGACATGGACTGACCGTGGACTAAAAATTACTTAAGATTGCTGAGCTGACAACTCTATGGATTATTTCGCATCACCACAGCGAACTGTGAATTGTACCGCCCTCTGTTGGATATCCTTGTTACTCGGTGCCTTATTTGCAGCTTGAAACAGAGGCATCATAATCGCACGTATAAATACTGTGAAAATATTGGTTTATTGATACAGAAAATAACACGATCCGTAAAACAAATATGTTTGTATATTTCATAAATATTTTACAAATACTTACGATAAGATTGTTCACTGACTAGACACTCCACGATTTTTGTCACTGCGTGCGTTGGCTGAGGATATTCTCACGGAGTAGTAGATACTCCTCAGTCAACGCTGCGCGTAGTAAACCGGCGGCTTTTATGCGTCGCGCTTTCTCTCAGCATCAAAAAGCATTAAACCAACGCGCAAAAGGCGCGATTAAACTTAGACTTCATTGTTGGTGATAAAATTGACTGGAAAGATAAAAGCTCAACACATGTACAGTTTGCGAAACTTACGGGCAGAGGTGCTATCAATTCATATTATCACTCATCGTGCAAGAAGGCGCGTCGACTTCGTGTGATTAATTACTCACAAAAAAGTGCAACTAATTAATTTGTTAAAAACCTTAAAGCACTAGGATTCGTCAGAAAGTTCTGATGAAATACAATCCGTATCTGCGTCTTTACGAATTCGACACATTGCGATGCAGATTGTTGTTCTTAGATGCAAATCAAATTTGGGATGGTGATTAGGAGGCATGCATTATTGTGTGGCGTGACGGTCGGCGGTCCTCTTCGACGCGAAGTCTTCGGGCGCAGTATCTCTCCCCATCTAGCGTACCACGGACGCGATAGATGATCCAGAGATGCGTTTTGCCCATTCAGACGATGACAGAGATATATTACAAATAGTTGCAGAGTGATGTAAAATGGGAGATTGAACTCGTTAAAATTAAATAAGTTTGCAAATGGTCCAGACACTTTTATATCGAGTCGTTTGTGTTTCAGGAGGAACATCTCTGTGATCGTTTGACGCTGTGGATTGCGAAAGTTAGTAACATCGCGGTACGTCAACCCCGCAACGAATTCCGAAACGAGCACCTACCTACCCGGTTACCTATATTCGATCTAAACTATTCTCCATTCTTTCCAACACACATCATTCTTCTTCATTTGCGCCGTGGTCACTGACTTACTTTTTCATTGATTTATACCTGGAGGGAGTAAAATGTCTTTGTATCATAGTGAGCCAGCCCTTATACAGTGATACTAAAGACAGACGAAAATTAGAAAATGATAAAAACCGATTTAAGTAGAAGTAACGTTAGATCTGGATTTCAGTAAAATGATTATCAAGTGTATGAACATTACGAGAGCTATTGTCAAGTTTATCCCCCGACACGCTCTCAAACTAGCCCCCATATCTACCTTAGCTTAGCGAGTTTACTGTATTTGCAGTGATATTCTGTCAACCCTGTGACTGTATGTCTTATCTTCGTGATTGCTGGCAGACTATCGATACATCGACCTTTTGTAAAATGAATTAGAAACTGTATGCCTATCAACATTTTTCTAAGCGAATCAACGATGCAGTTTATCGATACTTGCTAACTGTTGAAAAATTGACAATGAGCCAAAATATAACATGCAATTTGATTGCATTATATTATGGCAAACATTGAAGTTTCATTGATTAAATAATCCTGTGAATCTAGTTAAACATTCGTCGGAATATGTTTAAACCTCAGATGAATACCCCACTTAAACTACATCATAGTAAATTGAAATGTGGATTATCATCATCAGTACAGCTAAACAGAATTCGTTCTCGCGAATGTCGAGTAACTGATGGTTACCTGTTACGATGCTCATTCCGTTTCCAGCAACGTGCGAAATTTCTAGCTTTAATTAACGATAACCTAAAGTAAAATAAATTGCAAATGAATGATTCGATTGAAAGTCAAGCATCGCTGCAATCGCTAATGAGCTTATCCATGCAGTTAAGAAATCTAAAATTTGTGTGACAATTGTTACCGCCACGCCACGTGACAGAGGAGTTCCAGGGAAATAACCCGTAACTTAAACTCATGCGAACTCACCAACGTTGCCCAGTAATGGAGAAGTTACTCGGATGTCTCAGGTTAACTCTGTGAAAAACACAGAAAGGAAACTTGAATTAATTGAGCAAACGGTGCCAATGGTATGCTGTGGATTTATAGATTTCTAGTTCTTGAATTATTTGTTACTGTTCTCTATTTCCATTTTCATTCACCGCATATTAGGCAAGGATAAAATTCTGATCAAATTTTCAACCTCATCTTATCAAACAATTATTAAACTTACAATAAGTACTTATTCTTACCTCTTCCTGGGTTGCTCCAGAGAGTAAATGTAGATAGTAGTTCTCCCATTATGTCCACGTTGAACGGCAAAGCGAGGCACCTTTTACACTGCAATAAGAATATAACAGAATATTACATTATATTACTTGGATCAGACTACATTTCACTACAGACTGTCTGGATCTGATCAAAATTTTTTCTATAACATTATAGTGATTTGTGATGCGTCAATGAATGAATCTTAGAATCAATAATATAAGGTTGATCAAATAAGCACAAATACTGAATAAATGAATCAAATAATTGCGACAGAATTTAATATCAGTCAAATATGAATGCAAAAATCATTAAAGATTAAAAGCGGGATAGTGATTCAAAATCATATTAATTGCGTATCTTTCGTTTTTATTCACTGTATTGATTGATTTACGTTCTTAGTGATTAATTGATCGCGTTACTTTGTTCAGATCATTGCGTCAATAATGCTGCAATTTCATCTACCCCTGTAATAAGGTAGGATATATCATTGGTATTCCAATCATTAGAACCGATTAATATCATTGTTGCAATTTATTTCTAAGATCAGGTAAGATATCACAATTTTCATTTAGGAATATTACTTAAAAATCAATGCACGCAAGATTTACTACCATTTTTTAAATTCAACGAGACTAGACGATTTAAATTCGTTTGTATTTTAAAATAACGTTAGCAATTTAGGGTGTATGTATAGTTTGAAAATGAGAATTAACGGTGAGCTGTAGAAAACTGTGACTATGGTCGCCAATTTTTAATATAAATAACGCGCCATTAAATAAAACAAAGCGCCATATCCCACGGAGAGAGAGGTATTCACCAAATCAATCACACTTACGATTGTAAAGACGGCGAATAAAACTTACCTTCAGTATCTGCTGACTCTGTTAATTTCAATCACTCACTTTTTCTTTGGACCACAGTTTTGCACTTTGTGGAATAATTACTAAATGTAAGTTTGATAATAGTACACTGATCAAACTACGTGATGCAGCTTCAATACTGTGATATGGATTACAGAACAGTGAAGCATTTTTTTTTTTTAACCTTCCATGTCCCAAATCACTGAAACATGTGATTCTCCTTAGACCCGCCGAACACGACCGCACGTAAACACTGATCGGCAACAACTGATGGCGAATGACGCCGCACGATGCTCACCCGCCGCGTTTCCCAACCGACTGATCGGACCGAGATGCGCACAGCGGGGTATTGCTTATCAAACTGCCGTTGTATCATAGCATCAGCCGTTAATTTAATTTTCGCGTATCGAGATTTATCGAAGATTCTGGGAAAGACAACTCTAGCCTGACAGAGGCTTGATTTTCACTGCGGCAGCATTTTACTGCCCGTGAAAATCCAGACGATCATAACATTCGAGAGACAAAAATCTTGTTAATAAAAGTTTCTGAGGAACTAATATAACAGAAATGTTCTAGGTAAATTTATATTTTCATTTTCAATTAACGGTTGACGAACAAACATTGAGAACCGATAGGAAACTCTGAGATATAGTCAGCACACGATTCCTATATTTATTGAATTTGCGATTGATAATGACAATAAGTGTGGTATGAAGCCGTGGAAGTATCGTACTTACGCCTGACACGGTAAGCAAAGGCAATCTAGCATGCGCACGTGCTACCAACCAATCGGCGATGACCACATGTTGTTCGGTAAACTGCTCTATGTCCCGCTACTAAACCGTACCCAGGGTTAGTCATCTCTTCTAATCTGCACATTACTCAATGGTAGTATTGATGGTTACTCGAGGGTGCAGACCAGTGCAGACGAGTGATGGCTTGTAGACGGAGCAATGTTCGTTTTCGATAAATATTTATTTTATTTTATTTCTGTTTACAAAAATGTCTCCACCTTGCCTTAGCCAGTGCTGTCAAACACCATCAGCATCAATAAATGAAGAAATTAAAAAGTACCCGGTTAAAAATATGGAACTTAATCGGGTGAGCTTATTTTTAATTTTCATCTCTGGGATGAGCTTCGCTGTCATCGGTACACTACTTTCAAACTACTTTCAACAATTCTCACTGAGTTATGTAGGTAAGAATGCATGAAAATCTCTCTACCCGTATATAATAAAATTTCATGGTTACGTTGACTTCTGAAATACCAAAATAACAACGATTACATGAACCAGTTGATAAACAGGAATTTGAACGCAAGCTGTTTCTATCTCTACGTTAAAGTCCTCGACCTTACCTTTTACCTGAAACAGCAACTTTTCAATTTACAGGTGACGATAACCGGCGTATATTTGCGCCACTCCCGTCAGAAAATTTTTTGAACTTACATGATGAAGGAACATTAAGTCTCTCACTTCGAAATTCAGAAATTAGTAAAATAAAACCAGTCACTGATGCAGCGTCTGTATCAGAGGCCATAAGCTCCTTACACTTGGCGTTAGAAATGAAACTATCCGGTAAGCAAAGCAAAGCTGTAAAGTTGTTTCAACATGCTGTTGCCTTAGCTCCTAAGCACCCGGATGTTTTGAACCACTATGGAGAATTTTTGGAACATACACAGAAAGATGTGATCAAGGCTGATGAGTTTTATGTCAGAGCTTTGACATATCAACCAAATCACGAGGGAGCTTTGGCTAACAGGCAAAGAACAGCTCGGGTTGTTGATGAACTGGACCAACGGATGCTTAGGAGAATAGATGAGAAGAGAGATGCGTTATCGGCAATACCTGATAGCAATGCTGCACTCCGTCGTGCTAAAAAAGAAGCATATTTCCAACACATTTATCACACTGTTGGTATTGAGGGTAATACAATGAACTTGGCTCAAACTAGAGCCATAGTTGAAACAAGAACTGCAGTGGCTGGTAAAAGTATTGATGAACATAATGAAATCTTGGGCTTGGATGCTGCAATGAAGTATATCAATGCGACCCTTGTAAATAGGTAAGGCAAACTATTCCAAAGGTGAATTAATAAAACTTTTAAGACCGATCAGTTTGCAGCATGTAAATTGACTAATATTTTCAATATAGGACTACTTTTATCACCACTTTAGCAGAGATTCATTTCTCACAATTGATAGTGAAGCGCAAATCGCATCATGGCACCAGTCACCTGATAATTGAATCAAAAATACGTAATGGTAACAAGGACTGAGCAAGAGATTTTTCATGTTGTTTGTTACCTTATACACAAAATCGCCATTTTAGTAAATTTTTTGTAAATATCTTTCACCATTTAGATCAACTGCCTACAGAAATATTAAATTAATGTCATTTGAGTGATTTTCTGAATTTTCCTACAGATATTTTCACAATACTAGTTGCCAAGGGTATGCGTTGCAAAATTATTGAGACTTTAATACATTGCCTATATTAGTATAGTTATGGGTGTAGGGTTCATTATTCATATTAAATTTCTATTTCCTAATAAATTCTATGTATGTGTGTTTATAGTATTAATAAACATTTTAATTTCTACTTGACGCCATGATGCTTTTGCATAGATTAAATGCTCCTGACTGGAATGCTTATAGTACAGCTTGCTGCGGGTCTGACAGTGAACGGCCCTTCAAAACGTGAGCAATTTAAAAAAATGAGTTACTTACGACTGTTCCCTATAATAACGGATTCAGAATTTTTGGCAATATATTACCAGTATCTTGTCTTGATTGTCAACCATCTCAAAAATGTGAATATTGTGGGGAACAGCCATGAATAAAATGTTTGATGTTGTATTATCTTTTGCACACATTTTACACACTATAAATTGTCATCTGTGACTTTTATTTTTATTCCATTTGTACGTGAGATGTTTTGGCATAGTATTGGCATCTATTTCGTTTGTTTTGTTATAAAACAGCATTTGCATGAATGGGACCCAGTACTTCAAGTATTTTTTCAACTCATTTTTGCATGATATTGCTATGTGTATTCTAAGGCAGAAAACTACCGATAGGGTCATTGCGTCAATAAATGAAAATGACCGATGAATAAACTATTCAATATAATTTATATGGTAAGTTTTGTTCTCTCATCGGAGTTTTATTGTCTGCTTAGACGTTTCATCATTGGCTTAATCACCCTATTTGTTTTTATGTGGAAGTCCCGTGCTGAGCAGAAGTAGTTTGAATCATTCATAAACTAGTAACTATGCTATTGTGGGAAATTGGGCAATTAGGTAAATAACGAATAATTGTTCAATACACTGATGCACCCACGTGGTGCTTACTTGTTAAATCTGTAGACACCTGCAACACTGATTGCGTATTACAGGGTTGGCTCCATTTCCATCAAAGATATACTAGAAATTCACAAACGTGTGCTGGGGCACGTAGATCCTGTAGAAAGTGGGCAATTCAGGCGGACACAAGTGTACGTTGGAGGGCATGTACCACCAGGTCCAGGAGACATACATATGTTGATGGAACAATTTTCTTTGTGGTTGAACAGTGAACAAGCTGTTCGAATGCATCCTGTGAGGTAATGTGCAAGCATATTAGGAGCACTAACTGTAACGTTATATGCGTTTTTTTACAGAGTAGATATTTCTAACTAAACTATTTCAGATACGCTGCTTTGGCCCATTACAAGCTGGTTCATATTCATCCATTCTCTGATGGAAATGGTAGAACATCTAGACTTTTAATGAATATGATTCTAATGCAGGCTGGCTATCCGCCAGTTATAGTTCACAAACAGCATCGACATAAATATTATGAATATTTGCAACTGGCAAACACAGGAGATGTACGACCTTTTGTCAGATTCATTGGAGAATGTACAGAACAAACGTTAGATTTGTTTTTGTGGGCTACTAGCGAATTTTCTAGGCAAGTCCCGGCATTAGGGCAAGATTCTCTACTATCCGAAAACCAAAACACGATTTTGCTCAGCGACGATGGAAGTGGCGACTATGAAAACGATTAAAAAGATTCAAGTTTTTATGATCATATATAACTTAAATACAAAATTGATAAATGTATGCCCAATTTTAAATTCGCATGCGTGTCAAGAGTGTGATGAATATTATTGTGATTATTCCGTGAATCGTACATACATACCGGTGGTTTGTACGAATCAAATATGCCATTTCCATTACGAAATAATTGTTATGGCTATTTTGTATTTAATTTTGA
The DNA here is from genome assembly GCF_021155775.2 of Neodiprion pinetum. Classification (NCBI taxonomy): domain Eukaryota; kingdom Metazoa; phylum Arthropoda; class Insecta; order Hymenoptera; family Diprionidae; genus Neodiprion; species Neodiprion pinetum. Next base: position 32,561,949 of record NC_060232.1, on the reverse strand, counting down.
GTCCATGTTCTGTTGTAAGCATACCATCAAAGCATAATCGTATGCCAGCCAAAGTAGCCTGCATAGGTGCACATTAATCTTATTGTACATAAGTCAAGTCATCTTTGCTATTAATACAATTTAAAAATTATTGAATCGAGACTCATGTCACGAATTGGGACAATCTAAATTTGTCATATTGTTGAAAATAAGTACTAGTTCAAATACTTCTGTAGATAGATCTAATAGGTAATTTTATAAAGTATTTTTTAATATTAAGTTGATTAAGACTGTGATGTAAAATTATTTACCTAATGTTAATCAATGAAGTATGAGAGAGGCACAAATTATTGTACAGATGTAATGTTTGTTTAATCATGAGTAAACGAGTTGTAATGTAATGAGATCAGTGCGGCAAACACTTGCAGGTCAAGATGTTTAAAATTATCAAAAATGTTACACTACGTGATCATTCAGACATTATTTAGAGTAAATTTTTAAGAAAAAAGAATAAACCCAATTATTATAGTGCTTTCTTGTTTATTAATTTTTTTTTATTTATCCAATTGTGAAAAATGAAGAAACCTATACGATGTAATACCATTTTCAAATGGTAAGCTGAACAAAAAAGTCGAAACTTTTTACATACATACAACAAGAAGCTCATTGTAAATAGTAAAATGAATTCGAAACATGAACCATCAGATGATCAGAAGACAATATAGTTAGGTTTTGGTTCTGTTTTTTATTCATCAAGCAACAACATGGTGTCATTATAATACATGTATGTACCCAGAACAATTTTCTGTGCATATCAATCAGAATGAAGAAAAAAAGATTTAGTGAAGGTGAGGCAGTAGTCGAGATTTGTGATATCATGAGTAATGTAATACACTATTACAGTAGTTATGGTCTTATCAGTAATAGTGTCTTCGACTGTGTTAAATTATTTTTTTCCAACTTTATAAATTATTATCATAGCATATAAAAAATTATAAGTATATTTAAAATCTTCATTCAACGAGCAATCTTCCATCACAGTTTATTACCATTTTGTAATATTCTGTGACCATAGAACGGGGATATATATATCAACATTTTAATTTGCTCGATATATATTACATTAACTTGTTCTACTTGCCTTCAAGTCTGTGATCATATGAATTTATTAAACACAACTTAGACAAATGTATCACATGCTGGATAAATTCTATAATTATTGTTAAATAGTAAACATTAGCTTCATCAATATTGCGATCTATGTGAAAAGAACATTCATGTTTATTTTCATTAAAGTCAGTTAGGGAAGTGTCAATCGACTAATGCGTGTGAATTATCATGCTTTGTTCTATTGGTTTGACTAAAAAGGTATGAAAAATTAAAATCTTAAATTGTAGTTAGCAATAAAATATTCCAATACAGCTTCACAGGGGCAAAATTTACTCATAAAAAACTTTGTGACATTTTTTCTACTATAATAACCACATGGAATATTGAGGCATCGAAATATTTTCAAGCTGATAACTATGCAAGATATTCTTAGTTTTAACAATCAATAATATTACTTAACAATACGTTTTTCGAATTTAAAATAGCTGAGATCCACTCAGCATGTTTACTTCCTAAAACTTCCAAGGGATCGAAATTTTTCTATCGTCTCTTTGAAAGTAAACCTGTGCAAATATTTTAATTTAACGGGGTCACAAAAACTTCGAATGCACAATTTTTAAACATAAATATAATGCGTTGATTTGGCACTATTATAACGAAGCAGATTGTAGAGAAAATACAACAGTTATTATTCAATTGAGGACAGCTGGCCAAGATCTCTAATTGCAACGCTCAAAATCTTCATTTCATCGAAATATTGAAAATTAAAAATACCCCCGTGATAATTAGCTCACGCTGAAGAATTGAGTATTAATATTACGATTTTTTAATTGTAAGAGCAACAGATTATTCATTGGACTTAATATTCTAATAACAATACAGATATATTTCGACGAAATTGTATTTGTTTGAATTAGTATTTAGTTATCTACCGGAATCATTCATGTCACACCAGTGTTCTTCCAACAACTGCACAACTCAGTTCTTCTGAAATGCATGACATTATCAATGAAGCGACTTAGAAAAACACATTTTTCCTTAAAGTCCTATGAGTTATTAATTAGATGATTCCGCAGTTACATAAAAGAAAGTGATCTGGATCAAATTATAATATTATTAATACACAACTCAATACTTAGGCCGTTGTTGAGCCACATTGAAACATATATAAGTGTCTTACAGCTAAGAGTTACTTCTGAAATCAGTCGTTATTTGGTTTAATACGAGTTTCGTTTACTAAATTTAAGTAACCGGCTATAGAATAAGATCTAAATAGATTATCCAACTCTGCAGTCAAAGAAACGAGACCCTTACTTTTAAGCAGCCTATAGAATACACCACCGTTTCTTAATGTAAAAAAATATTACAAAATTCATCATATCCAGGTATTACAAATTTTCCAACAATTTACGCGCACTGTAACAGATATTAATCAAAGACCATGAAGCCTACATGATGTAATAAAATGATATTTTGAAAATTTAACCTCATTAATAATATCAATTCAGTTTATAAAATTTTTTGATCTAGAGGCAAGAGTGAAAATACAATGTTCAAATAAAAATATATACAGTGTATGCAAAATCAAAAGAGCACTATGTACAACTTTTGACTTAAGATACATGGATATAAAAAGATTAATTTGATACAATCGAGATTGTAGACTGGCAAAGCTTTTGTACCTTGAATTTACACAAGTTTCCAACGAACGAATTGTTGTATTATGTTCTAGATGTCGTATAATAGCCAAATAATACGAATGGTTGAGACCTTGAGTATATGATGATATCATGTTATGAAGAAACCAGAAATTCAAATACATTAATCGAGCAACAGGGTTGGTGATCTACTTCTAATATGTTTCCATAAACCGGTATTCTAAGGCTGTTTTCACTGTCTGGCGGTACACTGGGTCCCTTTTCACGATATTTCTAATGTCTAATCAATATCTTAATTTAATATTACATGATCTTATACATCAAAAAATTAAATTCACAGCTTAAGCATAAGTCAAAAGCACTCTTGTCGCACTCAAGAAACGTTTATTGTACATTTAGTACTTCAAAAGCTTAAAAACCGCTGAAAAACTCAGAACCGGGCACACCGTAACAATGAGAAAGTGCCATACATGTATAATAATTATGATTCTTTGAATGTTGGGTCGTAAATGGGTTTTGGTTTGATTAAGGGACTGCTTGTTTGAATGTCAGCTACAAGTAAACTTTTTTTTTTGCTGTATATACTTTTTTGAATAACTTTTTTTTAATGTATCTAGAAGCTACAGGTGGAGAAATGCTTCATAATTCATCATGTAAGCAACTTTTGTCAGTAAACGACCGGCGCCTTATATCAGAGAACAAAATATATTTATGGTTTTTATTTGCTTAGTACAGTAGTTAAATACATGATAATTTCTTTATGTTAAAATTTGCAGTAATGAAGTTAACTTTTATCAGCAATGCATTTCTGAGTTAATCAACCACTATTCAATACTAAGTCTCTGAATTTGTAGCTGACGGAAATTTTAATTATAGTCCATAATTTTAACTTGAACTTTTGATCCAATTTTACAGTTCTGAAATGAAACAATAAGAAGAGTAAGCAAGGTCTATAGATGCTGATTTGTTTAGTAAGCTAAACAATTTTTAAAATTATGTAGAGAGATATTCAGAAAGATGCGCTTCCAATAAGTTAGCGATTGTAAAAAACTTAGTTGGCTTTCATGCTGGACAAAATGTATCATTTTTTAAATATATATAAAATTATTCAGCGTTGTTAAATAAAACCAAAAAAATTAAACTGTTGACATTATCTCAAGTATATTATAACAGAAGATTAAATCGAAAATGCATCACATATTTGAAGATAGAGTCAGGGTGTTTCACCTCATTTGGAACCCGCTGAATGATTTCTGGTGAGTTTACACTATATGATTTTGCTAATCACAATTTTTTCGAAGAGCATCCTCTAAAATTTTATCACTTAATTAACAAGCCAAGAATATTGTAGTAGTCAATAACTGTTTATCATGAGGCAAAAAGGTGACACTAAGGAACTCGTAACACTTTTTACACTAACATCGGTAAAAAATATAGATATATCGTACATCACTATTAGAGTATTATTTGATTAGATTCAAAAGTACATAACGACTAATAGAATTCGTTAGGAATACATAGATTTAACTAAGAATGTGATTAATATAGTGTAAACTCACCCTCAGGTGATGCAACCCATATATTATTAGTATATGGGAGTGTGACGTTTACATCCCATATATTATATTATTATGTATACGGGAGTGTGACATGTAGGTTTAATTGTATCGTGTGTTGCGTGTGCGCGTCATCTTTTGACTGATCTGCTCTTCTTGGAGAAGTTGGCCTCTGAATTGGCTGACTTGGTCCAGTGCTGCGTTCAATGTATCACGCTGCTGTGTCAACAGTTCTTCCCACTTTTGGGCGTACGCTGTAACAAACAAGATTTAATCCCGTCAACATCAAGGCGTGATTATGTAGCAAGCAGTCAGCTGGTTATATGGTATTACAATGCTTAGTCACGATGATCAGATGACTTTCTAATAAGGTGAAATTCTCTCAGATTCAGTAAATAGCGGAGACCTTAGACTAATCATACTTAATACAGAATTATACCAAAATACAAAAAAAGCAAGCTGCGAGAATTAAACAATTTTTATTCAGCTTCCGTGATCCTGACTGAGCACTAAATTCAATAAATGTTCATCCACTAAGTTGTAGCATGAAATTTCGGACAGTATCATAAGCATTTCGTTCCATTTCATAAATTGAAATTCAACAGCAGTTTCAAAAGATAGAACGTAAAATGCACAAAGCACAAATCGCCCCTGATCTTACGCCTGAAGATAATACACGTGATCTACAAATGTTCTATGTTGATGCGATAATATGGTAATAGATAAGTTAGTAATAATAAGTTAGATTATTTTCAATTCAAGACGTAACCCAGAGAAGATGCAATACATTTTTACCGCAATGATTAGTAAGTGCTTTTATCACACTGCTATACTGATAATTAATGTTTAAAAATACAAAACCATTATGATGGGAATCCACAAAAATAACATTTATTAACAAACTGGTTGATGTACATACATGAGGATGTGCAAGGTAACGTTGTCAAGATAGTACTATACTTTTATCTCTAAATTCATGTACAGTAAATCGAAGATGCTGTGCAGACGAAATGATGGTATACGGATACCCATTGAAAAGAATAAAGTTGAGCATAGCCTTCCAGAGTTTAATGAAATGGAATAATGAAAGCTCCTCTTAAATTCACAAAAGTTCAATGACCGATTAGAAATCTTGAAGTATCCGATTCAAGCATGGATTGCTCAAATATTGACGAGAAATTGTCAAATCTTACAGCTATTTTCAAGTCATGATTCCATATGATAGAATGTAAATTTGATATTATCACTTACAAAAGTAATTTATAATTTTGAAACAGAACATTTTCAATAATTAGTAAGTATCTCCACACGAAACTATGAACCTAAAAGATCGATAAAAGTAAAAAAATTTGAAAATGATAATACAAACGTTGAAGTTATTATATCCAGAATATTCAACCACTTTTTTTTTCATTTCGTTTTGAATTGTCAATGAATATTATTTTTGGGGATGCAAGTAATAATGTCTTTTAAGATTTTTTGAAGCCACAAATGACAATTAGTACTTAGTACATATTAAAATGAGCGTTTATTGCTTATATGCTTTTTATTGTTTCGAACATTGTCGTACCATCAGAAAATTGTTTTCTCTCTATGAGACGCCTATGTATTGTGAACCGCCTCAGGTAGGGTGACTCAAACTTTGTTCTTTTCCGTCTCAAATCTGTAAGGGTTCCTGCTATACATTAAGTTTTTATAACATACAACTATATAATTAAATATTGTAAATCAAACGTCAACAAACGAATCTGCAGTGCTAACAGAAAATTCAATAATTTATACTCGGAGTTAAATTATGGTATTGGCATACACTTCCAAAGTGAAAAAATAATATATCTATATTTGTTTTCTTAGCTAGAAATGGCAATTAGAAGTTACTCAAATCACGCGCTATATTTCTCTAATATGGTTCATTAATACTGGTTTTATAGAAATTTTCAGTGACTTGTTGATTATTTGTGCCAAGGAATTTCCTTGATTGTTGCGTTGAAACTTTACGTTGAGTGAAAAATATTATATTTCTAGAGAATATTATATAGAGAGCACACGCAGTTTTAAAATAGCCACGCACATGCTAGCCATGCTACAACAGCAAGAATATAAAACTTTAGCATAAAAATCACAGCATATCTAACTTATATAAATGCAATGTTACAGAAAATATACTTAAAACTTATTTACATAAACGATAAGATACACCTAAACTCCAATGTAGCTATAGATAGATTGACAAGTTCGAAGTAAATACCAAAGATAATAAAATTACTAGTTTATAAGTTAGCAATTAAAAATTTAAATGAATTTAACTATTTCGAGAGTCGCTATTAAAATTATTGAAGCTTTCTTCTTTAAGCTCCATTTAATCATTTACACTATGTAAATACGCAAAAAACGCGATATAAACTGCAGGTAACAATGTAAACAGAATCACATTAATTATTAAGTTTGACGCAAATTGAAATAATTTTCTGCACAAGCTTTTTTTCGTTAATTTCGGGTCTTCAATTTGTGATTCAACAACTGAGATTTCAGCTATATTGGAGTCTATTGATTTTTGCAAGACACACTTTTTTACTAATGTTGAAGTGCGTTCGAACCCAGAATCTATTGGACCCTTTTCTGGCACAGATGTGTTAAAATTTGGTTGTAATGTGTCTAGTTTAATATGATATCGATTTTTCATCTGTTGGTTTACTTTTAAAATCGAAGACGCTGTATTAGCCGTACTTTTTAAAATGGATGGCATTTCAAGATTTTTATCAGAGCAATCAGTAAATATATTGATCCTAGCAGGGGAAGCATCATTTTTTATGAAATAGGAATTATCAGTTACAGGTGGGAAGATCAAATCACTTTCGATCATATTATTCAATTTTGAATCCGACGTTCTGTCAATATTTGAAAACTTAGTATACTTTAGCTCGTCACTAAATTTGTCATTTACTTTCAAAGAGTCATCTTCATATGAATCACAACTGTTACACTCTGATGTAGGGTTAATTGTAAAATTCATAGTTTTCTTTTCACTTGTTCTACATTCATTCTTATCTGACATTTCATGACTTTCAACATTACCTTCAGCTGTGATTGATTTTGATAGTGAACTTTCCACGAACGAAATCTTTTTTTTAGCTTTATTATCAAAAGTACCAGCCCAATTATATTTGGAATATTTTTTTATGCCAGAAATGGTTGACCTTCTGGTTTCGCATTTTTTGTGTGGCGGAGTAGTTCTATCGGAAAACGTCTTGTTATGCATGGTGTTGATGGATACAGTGCTAAGAGTTTCGCTGTCTTTCTTTTCAGATTCAACTTCAAGCTTATCTTGATCACTGTCAGAATTTTCTGAATTTCCAAAATTTAACTCATCTTTCCAAGGAGAATTATAGGAGTTCTTACCAGAAATTTGTGTCGACGAATTCAAATTAGAATGACTATCGTAATCTGGATTGTTATTCAATTTATCATTTATACTGAGCGTCGTGTTTAATGTTGCATTGCTGCCTCTCCAGTTGTGGCTTAATGTGAAGATTGAATTAGCCTTTGTCATTGCGTGAGTATCTGTTGCAAAACCCGATGGGCAGTGATATTGTTACCAAGTTATGCACAATACTTACTAAGTTAAACCATCGAGAAAAAAAAAAAACTACCCATTTACATATCAGAATGCACGTAGTCAATTTCGTGTTTGGACTGAAAATTTGGAAAACTGTATTTCAATAGGGTAGGTCTAGTATCTTTATCATTGAGACTGTTCTACTGAATTATTACGCAAGAATGTGAAAGGAAAATCAGTAATCCCAATTTGTTGAATGGAAATAATTGTACAAATGTTTGTTATACAGAAACTGGAAGTTTGTGTGCACGTGTTACTATGACACGTATTAAAGGAGTAGTTGTTGATATTCAGTACGGAAGCATAAAATTATGCCATACAAACATGTTGCATAAAAATTTAGACAATTACGAAATTGCATCAGCAGTAAGTTTGTCACTTTAGGACACATTTACCCTGTGTCTAAAATATTAAGCTGTTGGTGGATACCTAGATTCATTAGAAATTCATTATGCATGTACAAATACGAGCGTGTATTTTATACACAGCATATAGCAAATGTGATAAAGGATCGACATACCTTCCTGATCATAGTCCACCTCGTGTGTCGCACTGAAAACGCTGTGCGCATCGTTTAAAAACCGAGTTGTATTGTCAACCACAAGCTTATGCGTGTCCAAAACTTCTTCCTCTAATAACTGTAGCGCAGATACTGCTTCATGGAAAGTATATAAGTCCTGCGATAACTCTCCCTCCTAACGAAAATAATAACAATTTTTCTCATACAAAGTAATTGAATCAACAAATTGAATTATAAAGAAACTCATGGTAATATGATATGTAGACTTTAATGGAGTAGCTTAAAACAAATTTTTTACTTACATTGAGTGATCTCAGCTGTGCTAAATCACTGTCCGATAGAACGCTGTTGTTCGAATGGTCTTCTATCTTTAAACCTCGTTCATCGTCATCTGTCGATGGTGCCTTTACTTCTGTTGGATCTGTTGCAGCTAGTTCCTTAACTCTGTCTGCGTACCGTAATGTATTAAGAGAATGTTCGCAGGAGCTCATTCCTGGGCTGATCATAGCGATCTATGATATCCAATAAATTGCAATTAAATAATGAATACTTTCAATTGGAAACAAACTTATAAATGTAATATGTCTAAAAAGTGCTTACCATACAAGTTTTTGATTTTTCTCCGATAAAACTATCTCGCAGAACCTGAGTTAGCTTACTAGCTCTGAATGGCAAATGTGTACCCTTACGTCCCAGTGCACGGATACATTCTTTGAGCGCCAGCAGTGATTTGTTGATTTCAGCACCTTCCATTCCTGATTAGTGAAAAATCGAATGAATATATTTCATTTATGAATGCTTTTATTCTCAAGATAATTAAGATTGTTCATAACCAAAACTCACTGGTTTGTCTGTTAGCTGACGATGTATCAGCTCCCCTTTCATTACCGGCAAGATCGATTAGAGAAAACTTTCCATGAACCTTGTGGGTTCCTGGTGTCCGCGCAATTATTTGAAAGACAGCATGCGACCTCGAAGAGTTAGCATTGGCGCTAGTTTGCCCGCTAGTTCTGGCACTGTTTCCATGTTGAATTAATTTCAGTACTTCATCACAAGATTCCACAACCTTTTCAGTCAGTCCAACTATCTGGACCTGTGATAAAAAAATTATTACAATTTTATTCCAACATAAATATTTTTCAAATACGAAATAAATGCTAGATAGTGTGTCATAACGACTGAAGTTTAGTATTATTTCTGAAAAAAGTATTACTAACCTGTTGTTTCCCGTCCTCCAGTACTCGGAGCTTTTCTTTTTCAGCGAGCAGGTCAAAAACTTTGCCTGAGTAAATCTCAAAAAAACTTGCAGAGATTATCAAATTCAGTGGACGATATTTAGTGGACTTTAAATACTTGAAAACGTCTTTAGCGACCATAGCATATATTCCTTTCTTGCAGTCCTGAGTTTTTCCATTGAAGTCTCCACCCATCGTGTGAGTCTTACCGCTTCCGGTTTGACCATAAGCAAAACAAGTAGCCATTCCACCCTCAAAGATAGTTTGTACTAATGGCTTGGCTGTATATTTGTAGACTATTTCATTGGTACAAGTTTCATCAAAAGCGTAATCAAATCTGAACAGTTGATTTTCCAAATACTTGGTTAAATCAACCTTTGCTTTTGGTTCGTGAACGACCATCTGATCTTTACTGGGAACACTTATAACGTCCACTTCTTTACGATTCACCTCCTTACGATTTAACGGACGTTTTCGAACACAAACGGTTATTTGATGGTCTTCTACGGCGTCTGTGTCTCGCAGTGGTCTAAAGTCTATGGTGTTTTGATACTCCCTGAAGAAAAATAACGAACCTGTTAGCAATCATTTACTTTTCGTATACATTTCATTTATTTTCTTCTCGCAGCTTCGCAGTGTGAAACTTTATCAGAATCAAAAATACGGTAATTACTATTTTAATAACGCCTTTCAAAAGAACGATGAAAAATAGTTACCTAATCATAGCAAGGAATTCCCAATTTGGATTTCCAGGATCCAAGTTCATTAATGCTTCTTTTTCCTCCTTCAGCTCTGCTTGTCGCTGCCTCCTCTCTTCTCTGTTCTTTTTTAGCCTTTCCACCTCCTTGACAACGTTCGACCGTCTACCTCTCCCATTTTCGATTTGGGCAGCTTGTTGTTGTTGTAGTTGTTGTTGTTGTTGTTGAATTTGCAATTGCTGCTGTTGAGCCTGTTGTATCTGCAATTGTTTCTGCTTGCTCATTGCCACAGTGGAAGCACTTGATGGTGCTGGTGTTACCGGAGTTGGTGGGATATTCTCCAATTCCCGTCGAGTAAGACCTGAGATGGAATCACCGTGTCCGTTCACAGATGTAATGGGTGGAATTATATTTGTCGGCCGCCCCGCTCGAGTGATTTGTCTATTTGGAACGGCTGAAAATTGTTAAGAAATATTTAGTACACTGAGCATGTCTAGAATTGTGTGTATAATTTTCTATCATCTGTATACTTGGATCGAAAACTCGACAAAAAAAAAAAGACTCTGTGTATTCATTCATAACCGATAACCGATTGTACCGATACATGTTGCAAGTTTTACTAGATGCAAAGATAAACGCAAAACTGCTAATACAATGAATGGCGCAAGTGGACAATAAATTTTTTGTAAACAATAAATTTATCCAAAGAGTAATGAATGCATATGCGTATCATTTAATTCAACAGTTGCTAATTTTAAGTAACGTGTGATTTTATTTACAATTTAAAGAACGTGGTACAAGCAACATAAATTTGTGTCGATGAAATGTATATGTAGTTATAAGAGCGAGGTGAGTAATCGTTACAGTAAATTTTCTATGTACATTCTGTTACGTTGAAAAATGATATACATATACGTGGTTTAAAATTCGAAATATCTGAACAAAAATGCGTAAGTAATATGCGATACAGAATATAAAGAATAAAGGGTTTACCATCACTGCAAGTATCGTCTTGCGTCAAAGCTTGAATAGCGTTCTGTCGTTTATCGTCAAAGATTTTATTCTGTTTCTTAAAGCAGTACGTGATTGGATCGAACCTCATTTCGGGGTAAGCTATCAGATTAAATTCGCGTGATATGCAAAAATCGAGGAGTTTCACGGACGCGTAAAAATGCCAAAACGCTCCGTGAGGTTGTTCGCGTTATACTGCTCGAGGTCCTTGCCCTTGTACGTTAGATATAGAGCCCGAATATCGATATTTCCATGTGAACACACGTGAGACACATTGGAACTTCGTAAAAGTCAACGAATCACGATAGTCTCGCCGCCTCAATCGCTACAAATCAATTTTGTCAAAGGCGAAAAAAAAAAGAATTAAATTACGTCAACGGCTAAATAACGCAACCATATGGGAAAAGTTTTTTTTCTTTTTAAAATGTTGAATTATGGAAGATCTAGCGGTGAGCAGAACAAGCCGCTTTTTTCTCCCTTACGGAAACAAAAATCTCAAAATCCTCAACGGGGGAGTGAATTCGTCCCCACATCTTTTGTTCTTATGGGAATTCAGCATTATCTGTGAGTTGGAGGCTTTTTTCCGTGACGGCTATGCGGATACAACGGAGATAACTAATCCTAAAAAAGATTTAACTATACACGGTAATACATACACTTACCTTTGACTGGAATAGACGCTCTCGTAGTATTCTGCAACCGAGTGAAAGCAATATTTTGATTAATAAACTGCGTACATAAGTTTTTGATTTACCACAGTGCGATCAAGCAAAGGTATGGGGAAAACAGTAAGTGAAACCAGTGCTGAAAATACACGAGTAAACGTTTTGAAAGCAACGTGTATGATACATGACAACAATTGATTACCTACATACATGTGAAACTGGCAAAAAATTTGGTTCGCCTGTATCTTTTGCAATGGTAGAAATTTCACCTCGCATAATTCAAACTTGCGTCATCTTTCAATATATTTCACCAACACAAACAAGTTGTTCTACTTGTGAATAGGATTGACATTTGTAATCTTCAGAAGCAAAATGCGTGGGACTTGATTTGCTTATTTATATAAGATACAAAATTACGAGAGGTGATTTTCACTTCGAGCAATTCGGATAGCTGGTGTTTTTCTACGATTCTTTTGTTAATTAATCACGTTGCATCGTAGATATTTATAGAAACTGTAACAATTTTCTTTTCCCACTACCTTAATAACGTAACATGAAACTTCAACATCACATTCCGTGCAAGATGTATATTTATTACATGTCTGTTCGTATCAAAATAAGCAACATAAAGTAAGGTAATACGATATTACGAATGACTTTAAGAAATTTATACAGCGCGAATCTATCATCGATGACTAATCTGGTTTAGTAACAACTCTGATGGTCGAGAATGTGAAAGTACGTTTTGTTATCACATGAATTTCAATTGCAATGTTGGGACTGTTCGTAAAAATAATTCACATTTTTCTTCATGATTTTTTTTCACCCGTCCTAAGACACAATACTCAATTCGTTTAATGCGAATAGTGCAGTTGCGCTAATTCCAAGACAAACTTGACACGAATTAATCATACCTTCACCATTAGAAGTTAGCCGCGAAATTTTAAACGTACAAATACAACGTTTGAAGAATGCGAATTCCATAAACCAATTCGGATTCCGAGGCAAAATTTCGGGTATATCGACAGGTGTCAGCGTAAATCTTGTACTCGATAATCCCGAGACCAAACAAAAAAGGCAAGAAGTTCGACTCGTAAAGCTAAAAAAAACTAACACACAGGTGAAATGATCTGCGGCATAACCTACATTTATTGAAGCGGTACAATTCAACGCATCAAACGATATTCCTCAATTAGCGACAATTTAAGTATTAATTTCTCAGAAGGAAAAAAAAAAACGCTGACATTGTAGAAAAAATTCTCAATATCGAGTCTGTTCAATGTCAAGTTCGAATCCGGCGCAGAATTTTACAGCTTCAGTTTTGGCACATAGGCCAATCGGCGTCCTTGCCTAACAAGCCTGCAGTACAACGGAAGGTTGAGCAAATACGGCGTTACATGTGAGAGTGAGAGAGAGATAAAGCGGAGGTAGAATGGAGGAGAACAAGGTTGGGAACAATGTCAGGGTCGTAGGTGAGGGCGAGAGAAGGAGTTGATGGTGTTTTGGGGTGCGCGTTACCGAAAGCCGAGATGTAACTCGTACAGGCAGGGTTGCCGAGCTAAGACCATTTCTCGTGGTTTGTTGAGCACCGGAACGTCCGAGCGAGCCTTCATCCTGGTTTTCGTACTCGTCAACGCCGTCGTCCTCCTCACCGGAAGAGTCCTGGTGTTATTTATTTATTTTTTTCGTTCAATTTCCGGCGCATCGATTAGGGTAAGAAAAAATCGTGATATTAAAGTCGGTCGCAAAGAAGAATAATCCAAGTTTAAACGAATAGTTAACGCAAACAAAATGAAAGAACATTGGACGATAAGATTTCACGAAATAACATTAAATGAAATATATGAATATTGAATGTGCAAACAGTTTTTCAAGCAGAGAGTTATATATATATATATGAAAAAAAGTAAATCAAATACGAATCGATCGAAAGATGGATGAAAAATTACGAAAATAAAATTACGATCACGAGGGCGTAGGATCGGAGGAGATACGGATGGAGAGTACAAAGAATAGTAAATTAATATTTCGTGGTAAAACAATGTAACGGGGTTGCCGAGGTGGGTTTTTTTTCCGATTTCCAGCAGGACATGATCCATTGCCGATGACCAAGTTGAGTCCAGCGTCCACGTATGATAGGCAAGAAAGAAAAATTATTTTGTTAGTAATTGGATTCGAAGTCAGGGGTCGAATAATATCTGATTAACAGAAAGCGACAATGCTATATCACCGAATTAAATATTCCTCGATCAACTTAAATTATTATGTAGTCACACACCTGTAGAATCAATATAACATAAATAACACGTTGTGCCATGTATAGACGCGTACATTAAGACCTGCGTAACCTTGGAAAATGATATCGCATACAGTAACCAAGGAAATATGTCAATTTCGCAAGTATACGACTAGATTCCACAATTCAAGGAGTATATTGCGGAATGTTTTAAAAAACAAAAAAACAACGTCGAAGAAATTTTAATAGAACCTCCTTCGACAAATGCGTTTCGTCGTCTAGCCGTAATTCACATGTGCGACATTGCCAATATTCTACATAACGCATATACACACATATTTGTATACATATTTCCACATACTCTCGCATGTTATATCGAACGTAGTCAACGGAACTCTACTTATTGACACCATGCAGCTCGAAGCCTGAAATAGCGTGAGCAAATCTAAGACCGGCATTCTATTGGCTGCGTAGAATATTCATGGGAATATTTTAGACGATATTTGAAAGTTGTGAGTTTCATCACGTACCCAAGAGAATAAATAGTTCATTCTGCGCAACGATTTCGCCGTGTCGTCAAGCATTTGCTCTCCCTCTGGTAACGAAATGAATGAAAAAATTGTCACCTTTGAAAGAGGCACATCATGTATTATATGATTGATCTGAATGCGAGTTTAAACGGTTGACAGTGTGTAACTGCAGCAAAGTACGCGTAATTGAGACTGCAGAGACTTGGAGTTTAATGGCCTTTGCTTTTGGACGCGTTGGTTCAAACGAAAAGCACGCGCAAGAAACACTTTGAACAAACCTAAAACGCGTGATTAAGATGGCAAGTAAATGAATGTTGGGGTCGAAGATTACACAAGAATTTTCAGAATTCGAACGATTAAAATTTACTGTGAATCTGCACTGCTGAATCGAGCTAATACGAAATATTGTACGACGCGTCGAACACAGTCACTGTCGTATCAAATTACAAAATAACAATAGACGGTGCGATTGGCATTTTGTAAAAATATACACGAGAGTTTACGTGTTAAACGACAGATAACGGTAATTAATACAAGGTTTAAAAAGGAAGTTTCTACCTGAAAGACGAATAAATACTGGAACATGAGGCGAAATATCGAAGCACGAATGTAAATTCTTTCATGTGAGCCAAGGAGGTTAGCCCTATCGCTATGGCAACACGTCAACAAAATTTATCGGCGAGTCAATAATAAACCAGCGACGCTACGAGTATAATAGTATTACAGTCTCCGGTACGGAAATCCTCATCGAAATGTCAAGTTGCTGCAAATTTTTCGGACCATTTATTTTCACGTAATAAACGATAGTTGTTGCTTTTTTTCGTTAGTCGTAACGAAGCAGCGATTCTCATTGTTGATCATTTTTCATTTATGCTATAATACTTTAGAGGCGTAAAAAGGCGAAAGATAAAACCTCACCTTATTACGAGAAGGCATCATGTGATTATTCACTGGCGGAGGTGGGCCCATCGTTTTCGGTACCAACTCTGGATTTAAAGCCAAAATCGCATCGATTTCCACCTGGAATAATAAAAATGCTTCAAGATAAAAAGGCATGCAAGGAACGCGTTGTAGAAAAATGTAATTCGCTGCAAAGAACCGTCAAATCTGATTTGCCGATACTGAGAGATCTGTGAAAAAAAACAAGATTAAACAAAAGCACGTGCTATTTTACGGACTCGAAAGGGCAACGACCCAATACCGAAAGACGTATCTCCGATTGTTTAAAATTAAACACGACCGAAGCTTATAGTTTAAATAACACAATCCCCACCTTTCTACGCGGTATCATGCTCTGGGGAGACATTTTAAACATGTTTTAAACCTCGAAGTAACGCACTCTCGACCGAAATGTATGCACTCCCGAAATGTTTGCGTTCTCAAATTACATGTCAATATATAAACGATAACATCGGTTGTTAAGCCGGATTTTTTATTTTTATTTTTCTTGATTCTCGTCCTCTCCTGTATCGCGACACCGAATAAACGATTAAAAGTTATTCGCAACCGATGGAAAAGTAATTCAAACCGATTTGAATAATGACTGCGAATTGATGGGAATCCGAGATGTTGACGGGTTACGGCCTCGGAACCAACTCAAACGCTCGACGCCTGTCGAAAATAGACCGCTGTGTTCCCAATCGCAATACAGGTCGCTCTCGCCATTTCGTCATTGCATAATGAGATTAGGGTAGAAAATAGCTCGAGAACCATGACCTGACCTAGGGAGATTTTCCAAGAAATTCGTCGAGAAGCAGAGAAATTAGTTAATCGATTTTACGCGTTAGGCTAAAAGGAAAATGCAAAAAAGAAAACGGTAACCGTTTTGACGAAGGTATTTCCGTTTTTATAAAGTTGAAAAACTAGTTCGAATACCTAATTCACAACACTGCGTTGCCGCCTGGAGAATGATCACCGACGGAATGCTTCCGAATCCACAAACGCGGTAGGTATAAGGTATACTCGGTGTTAAACTGATCGTTAATCAACGTAATTGCGTCGGGGAGTTAAGTAACTGTAGCAAATGCAGGGAACACCTCGATTCAACCGGCAGGGTCTAACAATAAGTATGTTCGACGAGGTGTTACGTCGTTGCGGTGTGTCAAAGGTCTCACAACCGCGCTAATCTGGGTCACTTCTGTTAAACTTTAAGCATTCGGGCTATTCTCAAGCGAAGATGCTAATGACCGAGCTTACCTTTCTAGCGAATTGTACGATTCGCCTACGTCGCTTTACAGAGCCGGGATAGTTATACGTTTAGTGGAAATTTCAATGAGAGTTATCGTTCGTTTTACATCGTATCGCAATTCATGAACCGTGGAAGCTACCTGCTGCAGAAATGCTCACCAGACTGAATGGAATTTTTCTTCGGATAACGGACAAAGGTTTAACACGTTGATACTCACCGTGCGACTCGAGGTATCGATTTGTACATTCTGCAAAGTGTGCTGTAACTTTACAAGTAGACGGAGGAGTTTGCCCATTGGGAAATTGGTACCGACTTCTTGCTTTAATGCTTTTTTAACTTGCTATATCATCACGACCTCAAATTGTTAACAGTATCGTATAGTGTAGATCTTACTTTGACACAACTCGAAGGTTTTTTTTTTTTTACTTATTGTTGGAGAATATTCAATCGTACAATTTTAAAATAGCGTTCTTTGCTTTGATTACCGAACGGAGATGAAAAATTCTCAACCATCATTTAAGCAAACAAAAATTATAATTAATATTTATTCAATGACGAACCTCCTTCCCTTTAGTCTCTCCTCTCTCAAACCATTCGACAGTGACACTCCGTTGCTCCCAGTTGACCCCAGACACGATAGCAGAGTGAACGCGTCCTGAAAATTTAAGAAAAAAGCATAAAGACATTAGTAGTGTAACTCGCGTATGTAACTAAAAATTGTTTCTAACAGTGCATAAGAAATGAACGAGCAACAATTTCCTGAGTCAATTTCAATTCAGTTTAATGTACGATTGAGCCAATAAGTCAGCCATCGCGTGGGTGTGAACTCTTTATTTTCTGCCCTGTCACTCACAATGGTTATAAGATCTAATTTTGTCTAGTTCGCCATTGGGATGCGAGTCCAAAATTGGCCAGTATAACCTAAGTGGTAATCCCCTAAGTTGTGCCAGTCATTGAAAATTTCCACGGTATGAAAGTGATCATATAAATAGAATATTCTTGCATTTACTGCGTGCTTGGCAAATACGGAACGGCAACTCGGTCTCTGGTATTCGGTTGAAATTATAAAAATTTGATTAAAAAACGTTTGAATTTTTGGTGGTAAAACAAATAATACTCAATTTCCGTATACGTTGCTCTGGTACAATGATGTAACGTTAGCAAATCAATGTAAAAACGAAGTTTTCAAATAATATTTACTATTATAAACTTTGGTTAATGCACGTAGCTACAAGCATCTGCCAAAGAGCACCTAATTATGTTACAACTTATGACCGGGTTTCTTACGCCTCTAAACCGCTTATCAATGTCGGTCGCAATTCTAATTTACCATTTCCGTGTTCCGTCAATCGTTCGTTAGCGAGAGCCGTTTCATTAGATTCCTTAATTTTCGTTGCGATCTTTGGTATCTCTTGAGGTTTCAAGATTTTACTTTGACGCGGTTTCTTGGTGACGGTTTTATCATCGAACCAGGGAATTTCGAAGCTGCACGAGTTCCTACTTCGGTTGATCTCCGTGACCGGCGTAGTGACTGGACTTCCAGCAGGTTGCCGAAATCCATACTTGTTCGTTTGGATTTCCGGAAAGTCCGACGATTTCTGAACGACGTTTGGTTTCGACCGGGGCAGCCTCGATATTGGCATAGTTGCGCGATGCGGGTTTTGTAGAGTACGTCGCTGCTTCTGATTCGGATCATTAGATTCCGCTGACTTGTCGCGTTCAATTTCAGGCAGAACGACGTAGGCTCGTTCAAAATTTCCCACGTCAGAGTCACCCGAGAATGGTACCATTCCCGTACTATCACCGTTCCTCGACGATTCCTCCGTCTGCTTCAGTACAACGTAAGAAAGTCCTAATTTTCTGTCAACACTTCCTAATGCAGTAGAAACGCCCTCCGTCGCCTGGCGCGAGTCCTGCAGGTCGATATCTTTGACGGTGCGAAAACCGAAGCGATGATCCCCCTTCGTACTTGTCGTGCTAAATTTGTTCTCATTGGAGGCATTGGTGGATGATTTTTTAACTGCAGACACGGTATTTTTCTCGGTGGATTGAGGCGTCTTTTTAAAATACCTCAAGCCAAGGTTTCCTACGTTTCCGTTGTTCGTGTCTGTGCCGTGAATACTCCAGCGTTTCGGTCTTACCGCTCCAGGATCATGATCGAAGTTCAATGAAATCTGTTCGAAAGAAGGATCGTCGGTGATATATTTTTCATGGTCAACGATCGACGATGAGAAATTACTGCACGAAGATTCCGCGGCAAATTCACTGTTTTCATGAACTATTTCACACTTTTTATCCGGCGTTGACAACTTTTCAGAATTTTTGATACCGGCCTCGACATCCACGTGTCGATTATTCGACACATGGCCCGCATCCTTCAGGACAGCTTCATCCCGGTTTGAAGAATTTAGCTCTGTGCTCTGGGCCACCGGTTCGATCGCGATGGCGTTTCGATTGACATTTGGCGACCCAGCGGCATTTTTCTGTTCCCCTTTCTTGTTTTTTCTCTTTTTCCCACGTTTTCCCGCGCTTTTCTGCCTCACATCCGGTTCCGAGCCGGCGCTCCGAGCACCACAAACGCATTGTGTCAACCAACCCATGGCGGGGGTGCCGGGATGTCCTTAAAGCTGATAATTTTTTTCTTGGCAACAGGATTTTCACTTCACAGTCTTCATGATGATCGGCATTATTGTCTGTGTTCGCCGCGTCAGCTACTGTGTGCGATTAATCTTACGGTAGCTGACATCGGTGGTGAAGTTCTTCCCGTGACATTTTCACATGTATCGCCTGAAAGACGACTGAAATTCGTTACAACCGGTGAACACAATTCTGGACACCGCACGCTGCCAACGTCAGGCCTTTGACGGCACAACTCGCAGTCCTTATACCGAAACGCAAAAAACGTCACAACTTGTCACCGATTGACGTAGAAAAGGGATAAAAATTAGGAGTAAAAAAATAACCGATGAACCACTTTGCGCTCCGTCAATTGCTTCGTATCAGCTCAGGAGCGAGCAATCAACTGACAGCATCCTCTATACCAACCGATTCATAAACGTATTTATTATTCAGAGCTTCCTTTACGCTTGGCGCGCAAGACCCGTCCCTGTATTTTCAAGCCTGTGTCGTCCGTGTGTGCACAGTGTTTATCCGCATTACGCAATCATCTTTCGTGCATGGCCGAAGAGTTTTACGATACTGAAAGATATATCCTTCTCGATTTCGTGGTTAAAAAATTTCGGACAATACAGTCGGGTTCGTAATTTCTCGCCGAGTTGCGGAATAATATCGAAAGTTCTGCAATGACAATTTTTCTTCTTTCAATTATTTATACGCACGAATCACTGTAATTTATAGAATCTGCAATCAAGTTTATTATTCAAGCTCTCGCCTCTCAGGAGAATACGCTCGAGAAGAAGCCTGAGAAAACATCCTATGGGTATTATAATAGCAGAGGCAAGAATTACTCAAGGATCTCAATGCGAGCTGCTGCGAAGAACTTTTCAATTCCACTGTACGAGAGCCACATCGCGGGTATGGAGAAACATAAAACCTCGGATATTGAATTTCAATATGAAGAAAACGAAGGATTGACTGGACCCAGCGTCCGTGATGTCCGTTGAATCCGTGACTAATCTTGAGACTGAGTTACTCAGTCAAGCCTCGATTTCAACCCAACGAACATGCCCTCCCATTGATTAGCGAGACGTCGATAACGACACACATTAGCGGCAACTAATTCACCGTTAATTTCTAGTTAAAGCTAAGAATAAAATACGTAAAAATGTCCAGACGTGTAAGAGCGTTGCACACGATGCTGCAGTCCGCGTATTACGTTTATCCCCTGGTACTTAACGTACGTGTATAACAGGGCGTTTATAGGTGCAGTGTGTATGGTACGTGTGTTGGGATAGCGTACGAAAGAATACACGCAGCGATCAATTGGCCGGTTTTGAAACGCGCGTGGGTGGCGCACGAAAAGAGAAGTGAGATAGATTGACAGGCATTGTTCTATCGGCTGGAACCGGGTAAGAAGAGAAGAGCTCACTCAGTATTCGAGAACATAAAATAGGTTCAACCGTATAAATAATCAATGATGGTATTTTTTCCCCCCTTCCTACTTCGGAGTGTCTATATTTTTTCCTTTTTGTCTACCTCGCAATTAATTCGTGTTTAATTATCGGACGTCTGCAGAGTTTCGAATATTGCCAATGATAAAAAAACAACAACAAAAATGCAAAATTTAGGATTCAAGGCTAAATGTTGCAAACTACGGTGCGTCGATCGCAACGGTTTATTGATTTCATCGAGGTTGTCTGCTGTATAAGGTGTAACTTATCAGTGCTCTTCACGACATCACGGAATTCAGCTTCGAGGAGAGACCTTTGACCACAAGGACATCGTCAAGATCAGAATTCAAAGCCACGATACCACTGCTGAAGTAAAATATCTTGCGTTTTTAGAAAAAAAGGTCTTGCGGCTTCTCAGACAAACGACGACTAACGGGTGACCAATCACTTCATCTTTGAAAAATTACAACTTTCGGATTCGGATTGATAGACACAATTATTGTAGTATAGGTAAAAAAAAAATTATGATCCCAGCAGAGGAAGCCGTAAAATTGACGTCAGCCTCGACCTTCACCCCCTTGGCAACGGGCGGGTCACCCTAGCCAAGCTATAAGTCACCCCTGCTACACTCAACAAGCAGCTTCGCGTGTGTATAGATATACGGCAGAAAACGTTTAGAAGAGTCTTGACAGACGCAACGATCTGTCCGCCTTGACCGCGAAGAATCAACTCACTGATCCGAGAAGTTCAAAGTACAATTGAGACCTTAAGAATGGTGTGAAGATATTTTTTTCTTCATTCTACCACTTTTCCTCTACTTCCCCTCTCGTCTTTTGCAATTACTTCTATTCCTGTATTTTAGAATTCACGTTGTTCACGTGACCGCCAGGAGCCTGTGCGATTCCGCTCCATTCGAGAACGAGAGAAAGAATTATTTTTCTCTCATTCAACGGGTTATTTTCGTACGGGAAACTAAATCCAGACGACGCCTAAATTCGGAGTAGTTAACTTTCGCCTGGAAAACATTTCCACAGCTGGGACGGTAGATATTATTCAATAATAATACAGTTACTCATCTATATAATACGGTAGGTATTGTAAGGGGAAAAAATGATAGTACCTACAAGCAAGAACACTTG
This sequence comes from Neodiprion pinetum, assembly GCF_021155775.2. Classification (NCBI taxonomy): domain Eukaryota; kingdom Metazoa; phylum Arthropoda; class Insecta; order Hymenoptera; family Diprionidae; genus Neodiprion; species Neodiprion pinetum. The sequence continues at coordinate 32,539,738 of NC_060232.1, read as the reverse complement.
TAAGAAACACTTGGTTAAGCTTCAAGAGCATCATCTCTAAGAGCTCTCGCCCTATCTCGGTATATTCGTTACACGTTCTTACATAACTATCTCTTTTATTATGCGATCTAAGAGCGAAATTATGAGTAACCAAAGGAGGAAAACCATGTCAAGTGTGTAATAATGAAAAGAGAGAAAGAGCCGAACCCTTCGTTTTGATTTTACGTTCTACAATCTAATCTATCGACACTGTACAATGACATGGATAAACCTGGACGCAGAGTACGAGTAAAAAAATAAATGAAAACGAATAACTGTGTTAATGAATAACTTGTACATGGCGATTGAACCAATATTTCGGGACATTGTGATTCCGTAGGTTTGTTACAGTAAAATTACAGTCTCATTCAGGTGCGTTACGTAATAAATGAATCATTTCTTGAGATATAAAACTATAAACAATGGATATTCGAAATCCTGTCTTTCTCGCTGGATGAATCCAATTTTTGAACCGTGAGACGAAGAATCGCGGAAGAATACTGTACTCATTGTCATTTTCAATAAATTAAGATGATGTGAAATTGACGTGAGAAATGGATTCGACACCGAGGTCTGTTATAGATGGATAAAATATTTGAAAAAAATTCAATTCCAATGGTGAATTACTGTGCATAACCTATTTACAATTGACAATTGGATTGTTTGGAGGGACCGCAGTCGCTTTATGATGCATTAAATTTAACCAGTAGCATCCTGTCCGTGATCTATCAAGCGGTGCAAAGGCACAACAAACACACAAACGTTTTCGTCGACTGCACCTAAAAGAAAGAGAAAAAAGGAACAGAAAAAAAAAAATAAAAAAATAAAATAAAACCCAGAAAGAACATATAAAAAAGGACTAGAAAATTCCCAGTCGACGATGCGCGACGAACCGTTCGCAACGCGTAGAACATACACGCACACGAACACACACACGCCTCAAAATTCGAACGTGGAAGGCTCACGGTACATAACGTATACGTAATTAAAATTCACTCTACGAAAACCACAACTGTAAATCCATGGGAATCTGCGATGCTCTGCGAACTGTGGTATAAGAGATCTAAGCCCGTTTTACGAATCAAAATATAAACGGCGGACTAAAGTCTGCGTAAACGCGTCGAGGAGAATCGTGCCTGAATTCTCCTTGAAATATTCACCGGTACTGCCTTTTACGGACGCACGAAACGACGGCCATATTTAGGACTTGCGTTCGATCCTTGACATTTATTTTCATCATTCGCTCGATTCCTCCGCACGAGAGCTGAGCTGAGCTAAGCCGAGCTCCCAGTCGACGAAATTCTACTTCGTCACCACCGTTTGGGCTGACGGTACGTTAGTTAACGTGAACATCACGCTGCTGGGTTATATTTATTAAATATTTCATGTTCGAGTAATGAATAACACATCGAAGTGTAGGAATTGTAGTTATACCATTGCAGCAACGATCGTCACACATATGCACTACTACGGTACTCTAGAGGAACTCGAAAAAAAATTCAGCAGTACGTTTGTAACGATCAAGTACACGTATGGATCGATGGCGAACGCAGAGATGAACAGATGCGCTATTTGGCATGATGCACGGATCAGAATGAATGTATAAGGATTACCTAGGCCGATATTGCTTAGGGACATGTATAGGAAAGAGTGAAAAATAGTGGCGAAATATAAGATCTGCTAATTTAACTCATGCGTGATCGATGCGGCGAGACGACGAAGACGAGGAGATATCTAATTGATTGCTATAGTTTGCCAGAGATTGCAGCGCAAATGAATGTTCCGATAAAATTAATCACGCCGTGTCAAGGTATAAGGTATGTAAGGGAGATTCGTTAATTTGGCCAATAATTGCAAGCAATTACCGTCGCAATTTGAGATCAGTCACGGTAATTAGACCGTTTTAAATGGGGTCTCTAATTGAACTTGAACTAAAAACGTGGCGTTCTCTCAATGTTACATAGTAACAAAAATTCAAATGATTTAACCCCTTGTAGCACAAAATCGTAAATTTTAAAATAAATAGCATTTAAGGATTTGTCATTAATACCTTCTGTATGGATTTTGTAGGATCTTATTTAGTTTGTTACAGAAATTTCACAAGGGGCTACAAGGGGCTAATGGCTGAAAAAAAAAAAATTGGGAATCTTGATCCGTTCTACGGAACGAATAAGTTCGCCAGTCGTACCGAGCGAGTCGCTAGTTGCTAGATGTATCGTCTTACCTCTTGACTTAATTTTTGTCTTTCTCCACCTCATTCAGTTTCGTTTATCATTTTCTTTTACTCGGTCGGTAATGAGGGGATCCACAAAGATTTACAGACCGACCGATCTGACCGATAAAGAAGCGCGTTTCTTGCTTAATATTCAACGACGAAAATCCATCAGCATGGCAGTGTTGCTGTAGATCGAAGAGGAGGAAGGAACAACACGTGTCAGCAACATGTAATTCATGTGGGCTGGTCTCTAGGTTTGCTAATGAGTTTACTCCTGCTTGCGTTCTTGCGCCGTATGATCTGTTTGCCAATGACGTAATTAAGAGAGAGGAGAGATGATGAGAAAAATCCAGGCGAAGGACCTTGCTCCAACTCTCTGTGAGATAATTCTCTGACTACATATGAGATGATCTCTCGGTAAAGTTGCAATGTATAAGCTTTAATTCACGCAATTTATAAACATCCACTGCCCTTGGTTACAAATTCAATTGGCTAATATTCGAAGACTGTTTTGTAGAGTTTAACCTTCTATCGACGGTCATCTGCAACATTATCGTGCGAACGTTGAATTCGCAAGCTTATCTTTCCCCCTCGACTATACATAAAAATCATCTCTTCGTATCTGAACAATTTTACGATCTTTCTTGGCGGAAAGAGAATAAGTAGACGTCCTACGATGAACCCGGAGAGTCTCATTGATTTGATAATCAACTTTCTTCCACGTGTTATGCAAACACAATCCACGGTCGGTATCGCAACTTACCAATGATTAATGACGTATTCTTACATCTCGAATGTGTTCAATATCTCGTACAGAGGGTTTCGTTTCCACTCCGTATCTACGGAATTTTCTTCTTCCCACTTTTTCTGTTATTCGCGGGTCAACGGCAAAAGCCTCGCGAGCTTTTTTTTTTGCGGTGGGTTGATTTTCAACTGGAATGGTATTGTTGGTGTGCGATGTGTCACTTCGCACGCTAAGCGTACGCACGTATGGTTATAAGCTCATCGGCGTATGTGTGGACATTTGTGTAAGATGTGACATAAAGTTATTGGATTAAAAGTTGGCACCGAGCCAATAAGCGACTTTGAAAGCAAGCTGTTCGCGTTATACAGAATCCTCTCGTACGACAGACCTAGTTTACGGATGAAGTAGATCGCTCGAAATTCTCAGGCAGTTTTTCTTTTATTCCAATTTCTTGTTTCAAAGCTTCGCTTTGCCGCTTTGCTTATAAAACATGAAAATACATTTTGCAGGATAAACTTGAACCAGTACCCGCTAACTGAACTGATCACTGTAATCAGACCAAATTCATCAACATCGCTGTACGATTTCTAAACGAACACAACGACGGTATTAGCGCATATAATAATAGTTTTTAATTTTCAATCATCGTTTTTCGGTGTCGTAGATTATCTTTTGTCCGGTTTGATCCTGATTTAATTACAACATTGAATTATACCTATAGTTTGGTTTATTGATGCAATTATAAGCTGCTATAAGTATACACCTGTCTCAATTAGTGACGCGATATTTATTGGGTAGTGATAAATGTTTATTACTTTTTGATAAAATTTTTCTCAACGGTATAATCGTCAAAATACATTATAGTAGTGTAAATCAGTCGTTCAAGTACGGTGACGGCTACGACGCTGTTCGGAGAATGAGGATGGTTTGCCTGATTTTCGACAATTGTTTTAAACCAGATATGCAATCATCGAGGCCTGATATATAAACTCGGACAAAGTTGTCTAGGTCGTTCGGTGCCGCCGTAAGGATACCCGACCTTATAAGGTGACATCGCCCACGTGTTGACGAGGCAATCGCTTACTCCGAGTATAGCAAGGACAGAGCCATGATGCCGAGATCATTCCTATACGTAACATTTCTTTCATCCATTATAATTTTTTCGTTAACAAGCATTATACATTTTTCAGAAATACCCACGACGATTTGCAAAATACCGTTGCATCCTTATTTGACGAGTATAACATCAATCTCACAGAATTTCTATAGGCTTATCTTCATTATAGTTTCAGCTTTCACATATTACGATACGCTTCGCGAAATCGTATGATAAATGGATTTTGTTGATATTGTCACAGTGAGATATTTATTTTTTCTTCTCTTTTCGCTATAACAGTTCTAATAAATCGCTGAATACCGTTGTACAGGCACAGTCTTTGCAATAAATACGATTTATTCTCGACGCGTTGGACCAGGAAGCGCAAACATATACGTATAGAATTAGAAATATTTGTGAGATAAGAAAAAAAGGGCAGGCCGGCAACACCTACACGTGTCTCTTCCTCTCTGGGTAACTTCAGCTATGCTTATAGCGTATGTACTATACGTATACCGGAGCTAATTAGCCGACGTTTGACGAGCTGCGTGTTACGTTTACACTCCTGGAAAATTGAATAGGGGAGAGAGAAAAAACTAGCGGTAAGTATGCACGATGAAAATTAATTGTAATTTGAGAACAACGCCGATTTATCAGCTGCAGGAACGGTCGCAGGTGTAGCTACAGATATATAAGGCAAGCCCCAAGAACATGTTTAAACGAGTAATTAAGGAGAGACCTTAATACGATCGCACGTATTCCACTTGTTGTCCACCGCGAACGCATGTGCACAGTGTTCCATCTATTTTTAGTACTTTCCTGGTACTCAACTATCCGGCCTATGTCTTTCATGCTCTATATGCTACATTTAAAATAGAACGCCGGTTAAAACAGTTTCAAATAATTCCCTGCTCTTGAGAATTAAAAGAAATTTCACCACTTCCCCGCTTGAGAAATTACTGCGGGGATACCAAAATAAGGGCTGTTAAGTAAAACCGAGATGAAATGTTACTGCGTGGATAATAAAAGGTTGGAATGAGATTACTTCGATCGATTAGACTCGAGAGCCAGATAACAGGACGACGAGTTGATATTAATAACGATTAATCAGTGCTTGGGCCTACAGTGTAGTTCACAACGAATCGCGCAACTTTGTCCCACTGACATTTTGAATGGAAATGTTTTTTTCCCACCAGTGTGAACGTTAACAATAGTGAAGTTATAATTCAAGCTGGTTTTATAATTCAAGCTTCTCGCGTTCTATCGATCTTGGCATGTTGCGGAGTGCGCGATGTTTCGAACCGAATATAGATATCTACAATTTTTTCACAAACGGGATCAATCGAAGTTTAACCGCATCCGTAACGCCAACGCCGGAAGTAAACTCAACGTTTACGGCCTCGCCTATATAAATTTAAAAGCACGCCACACGATTCACCAGGTTCCACAGTAACGATTTATCGAAACTGTTTCATCGTGGGTATTGGCAAAACGTTCTCAAGAAAGAAATAAAGCAAAAAAAAAAACTACCTGGTATTCCTAAAGCATAAGCGTGTCATTGCAAACGACTTATTCGTTAATAGATAAGTTAATTCTTTCTCTTTATAGAAATACCAAGAAAAAAAAAACCTAAATCTGATGAGCAACTCATCGAATTTATTCAACTAGAGTAATATACATTTCGGTGTTTGATATCGTCGTGAATCAGTGCAGATTATATTAACGATAAAAAATCAGAGTTTCACATAATGATTAATATTCAAGGATGTAACTACGTGCATATTAGTCAACTGGCGTAGAGTGTGATAAGATAAATTTTTCCGTATAACGAGATATGTATTTAAAAGAGGCTGAAGTCAGTAACGCTAAACGTAACGAATCGTGGGGGTAAAAACCACTGTTTCGTAATTTTATAGTAACCGAGGTAATTGAGTTTTCAAAATATGAATACATTTTTCCTTGTTATAATTTACCGCACCGTCAGACGTTCCTAAAATTGCGAAATAACGATTTCTTCCGAAACGTGAATCGTTACAATAACGTTACCAACTTCATCGTCATATATTTTATTGCGTATAAACAAGGCGCGCGCAATATTTAGGAATGAACGAATCAATAAAAATATACCCACGCATACATATAAGATATATGTTTGACAATACGTAGCCGTCATGCCGCCGACCGCATGCTCAAGAAAATAAGTTTGTAATTTCGACTCAATTGGTGGTCAGCTGAGAAGCCCGCCAGTCAACGCGTGGCTCGTGGGTGTTTTGAGTGAAAGTCGATACTTATGTCCAGGCCTAATGCGGGCATTGTCAAAAAGTGAAGACTGCCAGGATTTATCAAAGGCGAAATTTAAGAACTACCGTATACAGTTCTTCGGTGTCACGTTGAACTTTACCTGTATTCCGTAAAAAGTAAATAAAATTGAATTAAGCAAGAAATGTCCGAGTTTTCAAATAACCATCACCGACTTTTGTAAGGCTCACCAAAACATCCATTTACCTTTACGGTGTAGCAACTTAAGAAGTGAAGTTGGAACGTGCGTATTGTCAACTTGTCAATAGAAGTTATGCACGAATTTGAAAAGTGGGAGAAATAAAGGGACTACCTTGGAAACATTATTTCAAATCTCTTGTACTACGTGTGTACGACTATCAAGCGATTAAGCACGGCGCGCTCTTGACATTCATCCAATAATGAACAGCCGCCTAAATCATATTTATCTCAAGGATAATCGATGTATATACCAAAATATCCACTAGGTAACGAATCGAGTTATCGTTTGTCGAAGGAATAATACAATGTGGTAGGAATTTAATAATAACAGAGCGAAGGAAAGGTTGTAGGCATGTCGTCGATTTACCAATTAATTCCAACTACTATCCTCTACGCCAAAAATAATCCACTTATTAATTAGCACAAAGAAAGATTACGGGGAGATAAGCATGAATTGTCTAACCCGACTGTTTTCACAGCTCCTTATTTTCCCTGCAGATATGAATCGGTTCTTCGAACTCGTATGATAGTTAACCGGAATTGCGAATGCGTGATATGCCTAGAATACGGATATATATCGTAAAATTTTTGAATGGTAACAGTCGGAAATGCGTGATACAAATGGAACGCGAGCGAAGAGAAAAAAATAATAATAATACGAAAGACGAATCAACTCCGTGTCGCAAGCATTGATCAAACCGTCCCCGTTTTTCTTTATCGAATTGTGCAAACAAAGCAACACATTTTGCACGAACAATCTCTAGATCTTTGCCAGCGGTCTCTCTCGTTCGCATCACCCGGTAGCCTTTGGATAGTTGTGCACGTGCACGTATATACATCGAGGGCCACACGCAACTTCGCCCATGCACACGTATCGGGGACCAGACTCTGGCCCAGCGATGTATTCGTTCAGGTACAGAGAGCTACGTGTGAGCACACACATGTAACTCGTAACACCCATACGCAAAGGTTATTAGCAAACCCTCTCCTTTCTTGGCGACTACTCTTCGAGTGAGTCATTCGACAACGTGCGGCGAACGGAGCAGCACAAGTAAAGTAAACGGATAAACTCTCGCGCTACGAGCGCTATTTAAACGATTTTGCGAGAGCGTGTTCCGCACAACGCGGCCAACCAAAATTATGACGATCTTACGGAATGCCCGTACGCGCAGTTTTGTTGATGGCCGGCACGTTCACACCTTGCCGAAGAGTAATTTTCCACAAATGCATCAAACAACTCCTGCCCAACCCTCGTCGGTGATGGAGACCTATGACATGCTGCTTAAATGACGCACGGTTGCATTACGATCATTGATTTACGTCCATTTACGATGTAGTATTGATGTTCCGCGCCGCATTGAAACCTCGGATAATCCTAGACTGAATTAGGTATTGCACCAGAGTCGGGGCCGGGTGTATAGTTAGTTGTATTGGAAGATTAGAAGAAATTTACATGTAATTGTTTCCATTGATTCGTTTTTTTCCCCCCTCACAAACGTAAGCTACGTAATTCGTTCAATTTGCTATTCCAGACTGTGTATCTTTTGCGTTACAATCCCGACTGCGGTAGCTTGACTAGGTACGGAGAGTTTCGGGTTTCGGGTAATGATACCTACTCTGTAGAACATGAAGATCTGATAGAAAATTAGAGCCCAATAAGACAGCTTACAGTGTAATATGAATGTTGATTGGCTCTTGCTTGTAATATTTACACCTCCGGGAGACGAATAAGGAAAATGCTACTTCACCGCAGAAGCATTTTGTTACCCCTGGAACAATTATTATCCCATCGCTAGCTATACGAGAACTGCGAGCAATGTATAATTAGTTGCAAAGAATCATTGCCGGAGTGAGTGTGTACCTATGTGATGTTACAGCATGTGACGAAGGTGCATTCAAGAGGCGCCGCACTAGACAACGCGCAATCTATCATCGCATAATCCTACTGCTTTGCGCCTTATAAAGGACGTGAGTAATTCGGCAAGAATATACAGATTCATCACAATTTACAATCGACAATATAACGAGAATTGAAGAGGATTCGGAACATTCGCGTATATGACGCATGAATGATTAGTCAACGACTGTGGTCGCAACATTTTTTTACAAAGAAATGGTTGGGAAACAATATGAGTATTGAACTCGTTCAACTTTCCATGTCAAATTTATCTTCATCACGTTTTAGGATTACATCATCAGTGTTGATAAGACAGATATTCAATTGCAAAGTTGTTAACCTCCTCCGACGGAGAAACTAATTATCCGTCGGTAATCGGCGGTTTAGGCGTGACGGAAGCGAAAACTTGATTCGATTGAAAAACTACACCGTAGATAAGGAATGACGATAATTACCGAGTAGATTAAAATGACATTCTAGTGAATAAAAGATGTAATTGCGAGATTAAGTTTACCTGGCGAAAAAAAAGCGTAACAAACAATTTTGCCCAGCCTTTCATCAAAATCGCGTGGTGGTTAATAAACTCTTACTCATGGCCGAGAGCCAAATATTTCAAATACTTGTAATTATATTTCTGTTACGTTGGTCGTAAATTTTGACGCGTAATCCTCTGTAATATTGAACACCGTGAAATTAGGTTAGTAGAGAATCAATTACAACACTATGCGTGAGATGAGAAGAAAAAAGAACGGAGAAAATGATCATCGGTGGCGGGAATGCAACCGTCGTATATCAATTGTAATTATAAAAAATGTTCATAAACGATTAGTTCATGTTTTAAGGGGCCGGATTTGATTGGGATACGTTACTGAATAATCTTTCAATATGTAACCTGTGTATTAACCGCGTACTAGTGAATAATCACTGCGATGAATATAATAAGGTAATTGTTCGTCACTGTATCTATTGCCTACTTATTAATTACTTTACTCCAGAATAAAAGACTTTCGAAACTCGGCTCTCGTTATACTCTGATAAATAATATTCCGACCGAATAAAACTAATCTGAATAGATGATAGCCAGGATTTTGGCATCGAAGGCGGTTAGGCATGTATTTGCAAAATAAGCACACCTAGAAACAAGGAAAGCCAGAGGTGCACGCGGCACGTGAGATATAACAGGATTTTGATGCTTCTGGTTGAGGGAAAATTGGTAGAAAATAGGGTGGATCGATCGTAATTTGGATCGAACAAACAGATTTTCTAAATATGGAAATACGAGGTCGCAAAATTAACCGGTTAAAGCCAGCCAAGGTACCGAAAACCCACGCACGGTTGAAATAAAGACACGAGGAGAAAAAAATGGTCAAAGGATACTCACCATCTGTCCTCTTAATATTTATGCTGGTACCAGCCTCGATGTTGCACATGTCGTGATCCATTGTCATTTAATAACGCGCACGATACACCATGAAATGTTTAATAACGAGGGAAAACACCGCGAAACGTGAGACAGTGGTCAGAAATGATCACGGCTCGGCAGCTGACTCCGGCATAGGAGGCTTTTATTCGGTTGACAGTTACAAAAGCGTTTGCATTCAAAATTCTAGAGGGCCGCCCGTGCTATAGCGACGACAACACGATTCGACCCGGCAATGTAATCGGTCGAAAATAATCACACACACTTCGGATACAATTTAACGTTCTCAAGGTCACTACTTGGCTTGAGAATTACATCGAAAACAGGCGGATTTCACGGGAAAATGTTTGGTTTTGAGCCGGGATACTGCCAAGTGCCAGTGTCCGTTATTGACAACGAAAAGGCACCGAGCGCCAGGTTTCGGCGAGACTCGCCACTGGCACCATCTGTCTGTATTTCTCGAGTTCCGTCACCTACCAAACGATGGCAGCACCGGTCACTGTTGTTCGAGAAGAACGTCGTCGTTTGAAATCGGAGTAAGAGTTAAATCGGGAGTGAAATTATGCAATTTCATCGTTAAACTTATGCGCGCTGGCGTGAAGGAGTGTATCCATGCGAATTCCTCATCAAGACATTACATGAAATTATTGAAAACTTTTGCATGTTTTTATTCCATACACGTAGTACATGTTTTGTAATTGCAATTAGAAAGAAAATAAAATAAATTTGCGATTGTTGAATTTTGTTATGAGAATGTTTTTGCAATCACAGAATATCACAGTTATTGTTTTATTTTAATGATATAAATATGAAAACATGTCATTGTTCCATCGTCGTATCAATATATCCTTGTGACGAGAATCACTGTCAAGCGTACACACTCGCATGTTGAAAATAATCAGCAGAACACAATCTGTGTTATGATATTATACAATTTATTTTATTATATCGTATCGTCCTTTGATGATTGATTTCCAAAATTTTTGGACCACATTTGCGTTATGCAAGATTTCAGTCCATCCATATCGACATTCTCCTTCTCTGTCACCAGATGTTTACAGATTTTCTCAGCCCTTATAGATAATGAAAGATTATTTGTAAAAATTGAAACGACATTCACATTTTATCCATAAAACAAAATCTTACAGTTTTTCTTGTTGGTAAACGTTGAGCGTCTGAAGTTTATGAATCGGTTTCTTCTTTTTCCTGTTTTCATATATCTAGAAGAGTTGAGTTTATGTTTACTCAATGATTATTATGTGACAAGAAACGTGAATTAAGTTTAAAAAATATGATAATAGTCACTGATAGAGCACGTTCGACAATTTTTGATTCAAGACCAGCAGCAGCGGCAACTGAGTGTGCAAAACTCATCCCAGAATTGCCATTGGTAATCTTGTGGAGAAAAACCACTGTGCCATCTTGATTGATCAGGAAATTTAAAGTCTAAAAAAACACTTGAAATTGAGCTGCTTTCGATACATAATTACCCGATGCTTCAAATGTAATTTAAAAAAATTATGATAACCCAATATTGCAGGTATGTGTGAATACTTATTATTTACTTGTTTTTCAACCAACGATGTCTGTGGTATTAAGTCAACAACACTATGGAGGTGTGTTGATACAAACATGTGTGGACATTCCGCTCCTCTATTAATGAAATCCGTCAGGTAAGCTGCGAGCAATGAAAGTGCATCTATGTACGAAGTACCTTTTCCAAACTCATCAATTATCACTAAAGAATTGGAAGTTGCATCAGATACAGCTCTATTCATCTATTGAAATTTAAGTACAGCATTAAAAGTAATATATGCTTATTTCTGCAATGAAAATTATCGAACTCGATTTTCCTCTATTGCTTAAGTTCAACAAATTTCATCGAAAATAATATTTACATAATTTAAATAAATGTAAAGTTATTATATACCTGTCTGAGATCAGCCATAAACGAACTTGCGTTGAAAGCCATGGTATCGGCAAAGTGTATGCGTGTCAGAATATGCTTGATAACACCAATAGTTGCAGATTCAGCGGGTACGTAACTACCAATATGTGCCATAAAAACGATAAGTGCAACTTGCTTGAGGTAAATGCTCTTGCCACAAGCATTGGGACCAGTTATGATTTTAATCAAACTGTTGTCCTGCGAGGAAAGTGTGTCGTTTGTTATGAAACTGGAGTTAATTATTTCCAGTAATGGATGACGGCCTTGCTTGATATCTATTATTTTAGACTTTGATATTTTTGGTCTCACATAGTTCAAATCACGTGCGACTATCGACAAAGAAATCAACCTGTAATTTTCATAAAGAATAAATGGGTATCGTAGACGTATCAAGTTTGAATCGTAGTTCTTACATATTTCTCATGCTTTTAAGCGAACATGACGGAGTGCAGTGGATATACGTACGCATCTAATTTAGCAATATATTTTATTATCTCAATAACTGGTTTGATGTGTTTAGTGATGTACTGGACCAGTTGCATCATTATCTGGCTCTGTCTTTTGGTAATCTTCTCGAGAATGTCACCAACTGTATTCTGTAATTCTGGAACGATATTACACAACGGCTAAACAAGAGTTGTTTATACATTGACTTTTACTCAAATATGGAAGTGAACAGTTAGGGCATAGACCTAGATGGTCAGAGTATAATACTGCATACCTACTGCACCTGGACTCTTATAATGACAAATGTTATTGGCCACGAATTTAAATTCCAAGCCCGGTAGTTCATAGTCTTCAGGAGGCGAACTTTCCCAATGTGTTACAGCTAGCAGGTAGCCGATGTCTGGAAGGTACACCATACTACAGGCTTTTACAAACTCCGGTAACTCTTGCAGATCTCGTTCAGCCATCAGACTCAGGACTTCAGGCAACGTCTGATTTTCATGATTCACTGTGAGTAGTGTGGATTGTTTAATAAATTGATGTAGTGATTGGCATGTGAATGATTGGTTTTTCTCCTACTATGTACCATGTAATATGATACTCACACTGATCCAATTGTGGATCGACCCCTGCATGAGCGACAAATTTATTTTGCCGCTTGGATGATTCAAAATCAACAATGTATTCTATAAAATATCTTAGTCGATGCATTTCATCCGTAGCACTATCGACAATTTTCGTAAATAATGGCAAGACATTTTTGCAGGTCTCACAAATATCCACTATATGGATTATGTTGCAAAGTGTCTATTTTGCAAAAATAATTAAATTGTAATTTTTTCAATATGCAATATCAAATTATTAAACGTCACATATCTTTTAGCAGTGCGATGTAAGAAAAATTAATTTAACAGTTCACCTTATGTAATCTTTGCCATTCTGAAGATTTTGCTTGGGGAGCTGAAAGCCGGTTCATTACTTTGGTTATTTGGTGGATTTTGGATAAGCATGGCAGCATATTCTGGACAATATTTTGATTTGTCGGATCCAAGCAAAATTCGATAACATCTAATCTCTCATTTATTTCTTTTTCATCACATGTAGGATGTTGAAACATTGACCTATAGGAGAGGAGATAGTATTATAAAAGGGGCACTGAAGTACACTTATTGCAAAACGATATTACCTCAAAATTCATAATTACATATTAGAGCAATACTTTCCACAGGTATTGAAGACCCGGGCGAGACTGACAACGATTCAGAATACTGTAAAGACTGAGTCCTTCTTTACGTGAGCTTGAGGTGCCAAATTTGAATAAACTGGGATGATGGCGTGGATTGACAATTTGCAAACCCTTATACGTTTCGTTATCTACCATGACGATATCTTTCCTGAAGCAAAACAGATGTTGCGATATGAATCACTGAACAAATCATGCTCATACAATTCCTCAGCAACTATTTCTTCTACTTACAAGTTAAGCTTGTGCAGTTGCACAAATTTTGCTTGACCAATCGCATCCAAAGCCATTGCGTTCCAATGTTTGTCGAGGTATTTCAAAAGTAATCCCAGGGCATGAATCATGATAGAACAATTGAAGTTAATTATTGAACTGAGAAACAAAATTCTATCTTCGTCAGTTAAATCATCAGGTTCGAATTCTAGCTTCAAATGTTGAACTCGTGTATTGCACGAAGAAAAACCATATTCCTTTTTGGACATTATTTTAAATTTTAGTCGTGTGAAACGGTTATTGGAACTCGGTGTTTCGACTGGAAAATTTTCATTTTCTTTAAGAATGAATTTCTTCAAGAGCGTCAAAAATGGTTCAGCCATGCCTGAAGTTGTAATAATAAAACTCGGCCGTGATTGCCTGTATATTACATTTGTCATGTCAAAATTCAAATTGCTTTCAGCTATATCTTCCAGTATGTATAGCTCAGACATTATAGTGTTGTAATACGCAGCGCCCAGCTGGCCATTTTGATAAATAATTGACAAGACAATCTGAAACAAAATTATCGATTAAGTTGGTGATACGTATATCATAAATATAGAATATTTTATATATACTGAATATATATACTGAAGCCGTCTCTGGTTGAAAAGTTAAAATTCTATGGTTTACTAGCCTCTTCCGTATCAATGTCAGAACTGAGTCCATCCAATGACTGGTTTACAGGAGTAGGATTCTTCTTTTTAGTAACTGTGGCAGAGGAGCTACTCTCCGTCAAACCTATGCCAATGCACACCCCTTGGTCCAAGCTACTGCTGGACATTGCAGACCCGACTTGATAACGACTGGATAAGCATATCGATGGTTGATATTTACATAAGAGAAATTTAATATTATAAAAGATATGAGCTCAAAGATATGCCAGTAAATTATGCAACAGTATATCATTGGTTGATATTGAGCGGTGTTATATGTAAAGTAGAATAAATATAATAGTTTTTTATCAATCTACAATACGTTTTCAAGCTGATCATAATTTTTACATTTCAGTTTCCGTTGATCGACTTTTTTCATCGCTCGTTTTTGCTGATCCTTGATTATTTGTAATTGAACTTGGACCTGGCTCCTCATCTGAACTTTCGTCACAAAGTGACTCAAATGGATATCGCCTATAAATGTATAGTAAGTGGATTAAGGGGATTCCCTAGTTGATTTCAACGTGTCGTATATATCTCCAAATATCCGCGTATCTCAAATTCAAAACCACCCCATTCTATACGCAATTCCGAACAAAAACACTCCAACACATTTTGAATGAATTCTACAAATTTACTATTATATTTCGTGGAATCAATGCCGTTTCTTTATTTCTGCGTCTAAGGAAAATGGATTCGACTGTTTTTGTTCACAATTGCGTATAGAATGGGGCTGTCAAGCCCTTTTTCGCGATTGAGATACGTAGACTTTGATATTTGGAGATCTGTACGTCGATGTTTAAATCGACTAGGGCACTGCCTCAGTACACTTTCAAACCGTATCGCATAACCAAATGGACACATTTATTTCGAATTCATATGTATACGATTAGGTATTGATTTCATTAATTTAAATATAATTCTTACTTCTCAGATTCTGATGATTCTGGTTTTTCTTCTTTTCCACTTGCCATTTTGCGCTAATAATATGTACTGTTAATTGTTGTCGGTTGGCACCTAGAATTACATGTGCAAAGATTTAATTTTACTCAATACATATGCTAATATTGAATAAACTTGAAACTAACTTACAGAGATGGGTGCAGATGACTTACAAAACAATTGAAGTTGCTGGAATCTGAACCACTTATCCATCAAACCTAAAAAAACATTTGAATGCCATCTTCGAAGTTTTCGAAAGTGAAAACTGATTTCAGAACTAGTAAAAAAGTTCTCATCATTTCGAGTTGCAGCAGTGAAAAGAACACAACGAAAAATGATGGAAGAAACGTTTAAAACGTATACATCTTATTCTCGTACAATCGATCAGGAGACTAATTAATTCAATAAAAATACGATTTTTATTTGATTACATTACATGAGCAAATTTCGTTGTTTGTAAATTCCCTGTACATAATTACAATGATGTATATATATTCCCTAAGCCCGTGTATATTAAAATATATTTTTCAAAAAACTAATACTATCGATACAAATAATGTTGCCCATTAACTATACACACATATAAGTACCTATATCTTTGATTAGATTTTTTTGTTAATACTTGCGCACATTAAAAAATACATGTATGATAGATTTTTTTCATTAAAGAAGAAGCAGAGAACACATTTGGTAAAATTACTGTAAGTAATACACATTCATAATTTGTATAAGTTGAATGCGTGCTTAAAATTTCAAAGGATTTGAAATCATATTTTTTATTAGAGTAATATAACGGTACAAATTTTGTACATGCATGAATGCGATTTAATGCATTAAAAATTGAATCATTCCTCCGAAACTTAATAATATTCTGCTTAAATACTTCTCTTGATTTCCGTGTGAATTTCATTATGACACACTTTTTTTTTTTTGTCTAACATATGTTTTGAGATGATGTTGTGAATTACAGGCATGCTATTAAAATAATAAATTAGTTTCGATTGAACAATATCAACAAGTGTATTCTATCGATGTACGTACATAATAATAAAAATTAATTGCAGAACTTTCAGTTTACGGTATGGGATATTGCTAATTTCTAAATTAACTTACTTAGTTCTTTATACTTTAGGGCATTGCGTTTGCAGAAAAATTCTCTTTGGAAGGATTTTTATATGTACATATATAATTCATAGAACAGAAAACAATGATATATTACATGATCTTGTATATAAAATATTAATAAAACTATATTTAATATATTATTATCATTTACTATTTATTATTAACAGATTAAAGTCGCAATTTTTCAGAAGGAATTAACTAGCAATGGGTGGAGGAGACTGAGGGTTATAAGATATCGGTCGATAACTTTTTTCCCTGACAAATGGTTGGATTGCGTTTAGCATCAAATTATTTGACGGCACTCTTTCACGTGTGATTGGTTCGACGGGGGATTCCTCTTCCGAGCTGGCATCCTCATGGCTCCTGGCAGGGCTTGCCGACCTAATCGAAATATACTTCGTTTTTTAACATCTTGGTATGCAACCGATTCGTATTAGTATAAATTAGTATGATGCATTGCGCAGTTTTGGTAAATGGTTCCTCAGCTTACCGAATTATAATCTATCATTTCCTGAATGACGATTATATTAAACTAATAGAAAAATTTAATGTAAGATACCATATAATTAATCTATTGCACTACAGACCTGAAATTACATTTTGCATTGCAATATCAACTACAATTACCATTCTATTCATTGGACTATGAATGTTATCACGCTGAGCATAACTTCGCTCGCTATCATTTTTATATAATAAATTAATACTTTTTCAAATATTTGACTCAAACAGTTATATATCTTGAGCACCCACCTATGCGTTATACTGTTGTGAACTACACCCAACCCAAGGCGTAGTTAGAAGCGGTTGATTGCGTTTGTTTTAATGAAGCGTTGTTAGGTGACTAGAGGTGTTAAGACTACTTACTTTATGCCCACCTTAAAACCTGCATGGAATAAAAATTGAACGCCAAACATTAACAATTTTCTTGTAAATACTTATAGTATAAGTACAAAGATACAGGGCTGAAATGGCTAGTTTCGTTGTGTTCACGGATATAATTCCAGCTTTAAGCTCCCTGTGTGAAACAGTAAGAGAATCAAGTTATTTGATAGAGGAATACATACTAAAAGGAGAGACGCAGCAGATTATAATATGTGTTATAAATATTGGGAAAATTTGACATATTCCACTTGGTCAACATTGATATGCTGGAGACTTACATTTAATTTGATCGCATCATTTAGGGAAAAGCGAAATATTCTGAATATGCATCTACCGTCACAGTATAAAGTAAGTCGGTATAAATCGTCCGGTCATGCAACATGCTGTAGCGTTATTGATTTGTTATCCAATTCAAACTTAATATAAGGGATCAACCGAAGCATATTATAGGATTTTTAAACTAATATTGGATGATACTTACCTAGATCGATGAATTCTGACTTTAGTTGGCGTTTGCCGTGAATGTGGTCTGGTATTTGGCTGAGATAACTCGCTATCGCTGCTTGCCAGCGACGATCTTGCTGCTACGGCACCGTGTGCAAAATCTTTCCTATACACAGTTACAAGGAAAAGGTATGATGAAGTCAAAAAGTAGATACATTAGTCAAATCAATAATAACTGAAACTCACCTATAGTTGTCTGACCTAGGAGTAGAATTAAGATTTACTGGTTTGTTTGGATGAATTTTTGCGTCAACAAAGACAGGAGCGCTCTTGGGAATATCGTACACGACTTTCGGATGAATTGTAGTTTGCTTGAATTCAATGTGTGGTGCACTTTCAGGACCACAGTCGTAATACCTTGACCTGTAGTCTTTATACTCTCTTTGTTGTTGATGTTGTCGATATTCAGAATGCATATGGTGTAAACTAAGATTAGCTTTTCGATTGTATTCGTCACTACTAGCACTGTTTTTTCTCGCCGCTGATAGTTTACTAGGCGGCGCCGAGATAGGGGATGAAGCTGACGACGAAGGTGCACCGTCAGGGTCCGCACGAGATAACTGCGTATTGTCCCAGACAACTGGTAGGCTTCTGTATACAAAATGTATTCGTTAAAAGTCATAAATCATTGAAACTGCATTTCATCGATTCGGATGTATTTGACAAAATCTTGATGTTTGTTCTAATAACAACAGCTCTAAACGGTACATATTAAATGGAAAGAAAATCATGAATATTTGAAATATGAGTACCCGGTAGTTTCATCCATGTTGAACAGTCTAAGCTGTTGCCTAATATTGGCCTTTTCTCTTGCACGTTTTTTCTGAAACTCTTCTTCGACTTTCCTCATTGCTTCTAGCTCTCCTTTTCTTTGCTGTTCCTTAGCTTCTGCTTCTCGAGACAACTTTTCTGCTAGTCTGCGTCTCTCGATTTGTCGTACAGTTGACTGGAATGTAAACCGTTTGCTTTTAGAGTTACGTTTTGCAGAAGCCTTTAGATCAGATAAACTATCCTTGACATCTTGTAAGTTTTCCGGTCCAGGTGACGGTGAACGTTCTCTTTGTTTCATTTCCGAAATGTTCTCGCATGATTTTGATAAGTTTGAATACTTTCTCGACGTTAATCCACCATCGGTAAATCGTCTTTCTCTGAAGAGCCCAAACTCTTTGGATTCTTTGGAATATTTTTGAATGTCTGCACTGGGATATCTGAATACTTTTTTCGATTCGTTTGTACTCTTTTTATACTTTATATTAGAGTTATTTGAATTCTTTTCCTCGGTACTACTGTTACGGTAATTGAGACTTTGCGTTTGATATTCGGTAGCATTGGATTCGGGTAGATACATAACGTGTCCACCGGAGGCTAGATAAGAAAATGATGGTGGTTTCATAATAATCGGAAATTCAGGCTTTTCGTCATCTTCATTTTCCGGAAAATTGGTTTCCCATCCAGGAGATGGTGTATTAGTTCCTTCAACGTTTGGTGGAGTATGTTGCAAAGAATTTGGAGCACTCGTAGATAAAAGCCAATTCCCATCTAAAACATCGTTATCTTGTTTCCTGTCAACATCTATGGCTCCTAATCCGAGAGCTCCAGAGACAGATCTTTTCAATTTCTGCAAGGAATTAAAAGAGGACGACTCTTTGTTCTTGAATTCGGGATTGTACAACGACATTCTATTGTCATCTCTGGGTAAGGATAGAGAAAAAACATGAGGTCTTGGGGGAAACTTGACCGGCGTAGCCATAGGTGGAGGAGAATCAACACCTGCATCGCTACTAGATTCCTCGCCCAGATCTTGTTGAGGCGTCCAAGCCGGTCTAATCGAAGCCTTTGCTCGGTTTGTGATTATATCCAACGGGTCGTCGTTGAGAGCTCCAGCATCACCCGAAATTCCAGAGTCTCCAGATTTGTCATGCGAACTTCGTGGACCAAGAGCTACCAGAGGTGGCGGTGGTCTCGATAAACGTTCTATGCGTTCTTCGAACAGTACCTGAAATGCGAACAAAAGCATTAGAAAATTCTCTACTACAAAGCAGTGCATCACAATAAAGATTAGTTGTTTAGGCAATAATTTTGGTGAGACTTAAATTCGAATTATTTTCATTCTAAGGAACCTACCGGTCCTTCTTCGCTTGCTGTGCTCATAGTTGGATATGGAGCATCTAATGCAGATAGCAATCTCCAAGCAGCTGATGGTGAAAACCGAGGAATTTCCAATTGCTTCTTCGGTAGTGTAGGCCGTAACTTTAAAGCAATGTCCTCCCCAGTATGTAGGATCTTATCCTGAAAATTCTACATTTAGCCCTCATGAAATTGTGTGAGTATTTCTATCTATACAAAATTAATAGGTATATGGGATATACCGGAGTTACCAAGGCTCTGCTAAAATTTTGCGTTTGTGAACATAAAGTACTTACATCATCCATCTCACCAGGTGAGGTCTCAGGTGAGCTACTAAGTTCTCTGTTGTGATTAAGCCTTGCTTGAATCTGTTCCATCTGACGTTCCATTAGATCTCGCGATTCCTTCGAAGTTGCAGTGATATCCATGCCAAAGTAGAATGTCTTTGGAGGCGATTTCCCAGCTGGTGGTAGTCTGAGAATTGAAAATAAGAATCACTGTTCGTGTAAAAGAAAAGAAGTTTAATTCCCATTAGAATTGATATGAACTCGCAAAATCTTACATCTCCCAATTTTTCACCGGCGGACTCCTGACATCCGGTTTCCTCGACAGCTTTTCTTTTGAATTCAATTCCTGATTGTCCGTTTTCAAAATAGGCTCCGAACGTCTGTTCTCCTCATTTTTATAACCACTGCTTCGGAAATCCGTTTTAATGTTGTTACGCAGTTCAAAATTAGCAAGATCCTTACTTTTTGAAGGCTCAGGCGTACTTTCCCTGCCTGAACCCTGACTTCTGTGATCGTTACTTTTGTCCCTATACTGTCGCATAGGACTCTCAGCTCTCGTCTGTGTTTCGCCTCGTTTCTCCATCTCCACGAAATCGTCGAATGCTTTGTGCCGATGTTGATCACCTCTCCTTTCTTCGAAATTCTCCATTTTCTGCTTATCGGAAAGTCGATCATCCAAAGATTGCCCACGCTTCTCAATTCTGTCCATAAACAACTTCTTCTCGGCAATTATACGTTGTGACGCAGCAATCTCATCATCGTAAGTCGCAGACTTTTTCAACATTTTATTTCGCCATGAATTTCGTTCGTTTTGACGATCGTTTAAAGCCCCCCTCTGAAACCCTCCGTCGTGTTGCTGTTCAGTTCTTCTATGATCGTAGGAAACATCCTGGTTTCTCGAATTCTTTTTCTCAGCTCTCCGTTCGTCGATGAACCGTTCCTCCTGTTGTCTTGCGCTCTTCCCTTCGATGCGTCTCTCATCAATGAATTCTTTCTGATTTTTCGTCAAATATTCTCTGTGACTCGTAGGCCTGGCTTCTCCCACCGGACCCTCTCGCTGATAATTCATTTTACTCCTAACTTTTCTCGCTGCTAACATCAGCTCGGCCTGAAACTCTGGGCTGCTCAAACTCCGCTGGAGCGTATTTTTTCCATCGAAAACTTTGGGCCTTCTTTCCTCTTTGTCCCAACGTTCTTGCTGCTGCTTCCAGCCAAGATTCTCCTTGCCGGATTGCTCGTCGTTCCACCTCTTGCTCTCAACTTCCCGTTCCTGAAGCGACGTCCAATTCGCCTGTGCCCTCTTCGTCTCGGCGCGAGTCTTGAAGAGTCTCGATTTCCTAGGCGGTGGTCGTATTTCCTCTCCAGGCCTCATTGATTCTCTGTCATTACCAGGTGACCAGTTGTAGGAGTCCGGCGATGAGCCGTCTCCATTCGGCGGAGGCGGTGCCTTGTACTTCTTCTTACCCTTGTTGTACCTGCTGTCCCGTTCCTTAGCGTCTCTTTCCGGATATCCCTGATGACGTTCGTATCTCCCCTGTTCAGTGGGCGAGTATCTCAGGTCGGGTTCGCTTCCAAACCTTTTGAATTCCTGGAATTCCCTGTCTCTCGGATCCCCGTGCTGGTATTGAAGATCACCGTTCTGTGCTCGCGGTTGCCCAAAATTTGATGCTGACGCACTTCTGGTACGATAGGCGGCTTGCTGAAACAGAAATTACGGTGTTCGCAGAATTTCGTTAGTCTTTGCTTCGAGATCACAGAAAGAGGACTCGTTATATTGGAATAAATTACAGAAATAATCGTATGCAAGATGATCCGGATTGCCTGTGAGAAAAGAAAACGAAACTGCATGCATTTATGTGGTACAGTTGAAAGAGCCTTGAGAAGTGCCTAAGACCGGCAGTGAGTATGCAAGTATTCGAAAAATGGCACAAAGCTGAGAGAAACGCGCTGAACGGTACGAGACTTGGTTACATAGGAAGTACTTGACATTTGGCGCCTTTTCGAATACATGAATAAAGTCACGGCCGCGGCAATCGGATGCTATGTGAGTGCATTTTTCCGCCCAACCATGACAATGAAGTATAAGAACTGACGATTTTAACAGTCCGAGTATTAGAAATTCCGAAAGCAAAATAATAAATGCAAGAATCGGCCAGAACGATCTCTGGGAAAGTTGATCAGACCAGATAACAGTAGAGATTTTCATACGTGAGGTGAGGCAAGAAAATCAAGTCGGTGAATCGGATAACCCGAATAGATCTCGAGAACGCGATAATCTCTTTCTTTGAAAATACTTACGAGGCAAATTATTCTCCAGTCTTAAGAGAACTGCGCATTAATTTTGTTAGCTACCTTGTTAAGATCGTGTGGCAACGTCAGCGCGGAAGGCCTCCGTCCGCTGATGGTCCCACCGTTGTGGATGATGCTTCCATTGTTCGTAGCTCGTAGCCTTTGATTCGGGGGTTCAGGGAGAACCTTGTGACCCGAGGATTGCAAATGTTGTCGATGCATTTCCCGCGGGAAGGAGTGGGTCCATCCCGGTCCCATTTCACGAGCCACTCCACCCTGCGCATGGTGGTGATGGGAGCTGCTGTTATTCCCCATCTTCGATCGGGCGAGCTTCTAGGGGTCAAGGAACATGCCGACCCTGCAATGGCCAGGAGAGAAATGAACGGTTAGTGTAATTTCTGGATGAAGACATTCGGCAAGTAATTACCTCGTTATACAGTTTAGTGTGCGATCAGGGGAACGATATAACGATATGCACGGGTATGGGTAATGGACTTGCATACTCTAACGAATGATGGATAACGGAAACTGCGTATAGGTAATTACTCAAGGATGAACTCCAGAGTTTATGTAAATTGGAGAGCTACGCTTTAATTGGAAGTAACACAACCGTGTAACCTGGGCGCATACGGCAGATAAATATTTTCTCAAGGCACGATATCTCGAAAAGTGGTTCAATTAGGAGCTATGGGACACGCAATGTGTGCTCGACTCTATGGTAGGTGAGTACGCAGCGGACAGATGGGACGATCGAACTAGCTTTCCATTTTTTTCTCCGACGTACCCATGAATCACCTTCGTGTACTCGTTGCTTCACAGCGGGCATCATAAATTTCATAATTAAATGATTTATCGCACGCTTATTTTGCGGACGAATAAGATCGTGTCACGAAATGGAAGATAAAATATAGACATGAAACTCGAAGACCGGTACAACACGATCGACGTCTCGCGCTTGTCGTACCTGACTTCGTATCAAATGTTACCAATCATTAAAGAGTCTTAAACGCATCAAAAAGAACTTTGAATCGATAAAGAACCAGCGTAATGCCACGACGCGACGTAATAGTCTAGAAGCAACTCTCTACTCCGCCATTACGAATAGCTTGGATATCTCCGTTACGTGAATGTTTGGCCCGATACTTACAATACATGTATATATATATATACACATGTATTGTAAGTAACATATATATATATATATATGGTGGTGTGGCACAAATTGTTAAAGGTCACCGATTATTAATGCAAATTAATGCTATCCACGTATCTCGATCTTTATATCTCCTGGTTATTTCACTAGTTTTTATTTTGTTTTTTCTCCTCCTCATCGTTTATTATTCTATTAATTTTTCTCATACCTAACGGATGTTGGTTACCTAAAAAAATACAACTATTTGCATAAATTACTCGAGACCGTGACCCCGACACCAGTCGCAGTGCGGGTGTACGTCGGCAGAAGCTCGCCTCACGATATCTCCGATCGGTTTCGCGATTCGCAGACAATAAGGTAACATTCTTCAGGTATTTTCGAACCATGCAACGGTCTGCATCCCAGTTAGGGTCAGCGTAGTTTTATACGTTACAGGTATACCGTACACACGAGAAAGAGCAGGAGTACCCAACGAACCAACGAACCAGCCGCCATAAATGTTGCAGATGCTTCGACTTGGCGTTGTACGAGCAAACGTCGATACCTCAAGAAACGACAAGCTGTGGTCGGCGATGCTCGAACAAGCTAGACCAGTTCGCTTACAGTTAGACACCGTTTAACCTCACGCTGTCCTCGCATCCAGACCGTCATCGAGATGTGTGTCTTTTCTCGAGTCCCAACCCATTCACCTGTGCTGGCCTGAAGAGCAGGTGCTCTGCCTTACAACTTGCCGCAGTTTGGATCGACTTAGACTTTGAGTATCGTTAACCGTAAGCATAAGTGACATAACAGCTAACGACCACCAACTGCGATCATCGAGTATTCTTTGGGGCCAACGAAATCGGCAGGTGTACCCATAAAGTTGAATTGGGTTAAAAATTGATCCAACGTTTTTGCCGATTATTTGAGGATTATGTGCAGAAGAGTTTTTGTGCCGGGTATTGATGACTGGTTGTTTTTCTTTTTCGTTTTTTCTTTTTTTTTGTCGTTGTTGTTCTTCTACTTCTTCTTCTCTTTCCCACTCAATCGCCGAAATTCTGTTCCGAGACAGAATGCCGCGGTCATCCCGTTAGTAAAATGTCTCAATATTTGGTAGTGTCGAAGTTACTGTAGCAGTGACCGAAGAACACAAAGAAATAAATGCTAAATCGAATAACGAGCACCTGTTTTGCGCGGTTTTTTATCACTTAAGCGTAAAATACAGTTAACACAGTTACCCACGGTCACCGTGCGATCATCGAGGAAAAGGCATCATAGCCAGGGGCGTTTCTCGACGCCGTGGTATATATATATACAGATGTATACATACATATATAATATATATATATATATATATATATATACGTAATTGAACGCGGCTATGATAGATGTCAGCGATATCGCAATTGATCTCGTGTGCCAAAGGATCTAAGTATCCTCCGGCCGATCACCGAATTACAGAGATTTTATCACGGAGCGTGAAGGATATAGCCACGCCTGCCGAAACGATGATTTGTGATCGGACAGTAGAATTGCCACATACCGCACAATTCTCTATATAACATCTAACGATAAGATGTAGAAATTAATGATGCAGGAACTCGGACCTCCGGAATTCTCGGCTTCCCCGGTTTTGTACCTATCCTAAGATAGCCGGAGTGACCGGTAGGTACCACGTTACAAAGCGGCAACTCATGCGTGACGCGGGTGGTTATGATATCCCAGCCTGTGACGATCTTGAGTCATCGAACCTGGACGATCGGAGCTGCCAGCGAGTTCAACAAAAC
This sequence comes from Neodiprion pinetum, assembly GCF_021155775.2. Classification (NCBI taxonomy): domain Eukaryota; kingdom Metazoa; phylum Arthropoda; class Insecta; order Hymenoptera; family Diprionidae; genus Neodiprion; species Neodiprion pinetum. The sequence goes on along the minus strand of NC_060232.1, from coordinate 32,514,221 downwards.
CAGAAGAAAATAAAGATCTCGTGGCGCCACAACCGAGTCCACTTTTCCAATGAATATTTGCGTTGGATATACACAACGGGCGTAATAGACCATAAACAGAAGTGCCTGTATACGCGCTCCGAAGTATTAAATTTACAATCGTCGTTGCTGTAGAGAGTTTATTTCACATTATAACACCGAAGCACAATACTAATTCCAGAATTGTTACCACCTCGATGGGCTACGTTTGTAATATGGTAATGCGTAAAAGGCAATTTACTAATCTTCCGAAGTACAGTCACGTAAAACTCGGTGTCACTGAGACGCCACCGTTCACAATTAGACACAGTTGAGGTAAAAACAGTTGTCAGATATAAGAGAATCAGATCAACCATGGCGTAGGTTTTAGATCGATCCGTTCGTTTCTAATTGTTCCGAAAAAAACCCCATACTATATCAAATGAACATGAGAAATTCCGACTCGTCTACTTGCCCGTGGCGTGAAAGAAATTTGAGGAAAAAAGGCATCGAAATTTCGGATTTTCCCGTCAGCTAATCAGTGCATTCTACAATGCACCGCAGTAAGGTATTTACCGCAAGTGGAAGTGTAAGGATAAGGCTGTGTCTCGTCTAAGGATAACGTGCAGCTGAAGATCCATTATTATACCTGCTTGGACTCGCGTGTAAGTTCTCCTTTGGTGAGGCTGAGCACTAAAAACGACGCATCCACGAGGCGCCAGTTCACGCGTCTGTATGAATACAATCCATGTGTAGAACGAATTTGCCCTGAAACGGCGTTCTACGGCCTCGTAAGTTGGCAGGAACGAAGAAAGACGTACCACTACCGTATTCATACGGGTTAATCCGACAATGGTGTATAGAACGTGGGTCAATACTCGGGGGAGCTGGGCGAGCTGTTGAAATAAATACCGTTTAGCAAGAATTACTACGTTTAAATCCCTCTCTCGCGTCCGTAGAGCGAAGACGCTCCAGCGGTGAAATCTCGTCCGTGGGCGTCGATTCGACGGATAATTGGAGGCTGTGCCGAGGCATGAATGCATCTGTCGAAACAGCTACATGCAACGGACAAGGTCCTTATCCCGGCATTGTTGCACCGCTTCGTACAAGCAGAGAATTGTACAAACAATGGTGTGTGTGTGTGTGTGTGTACCACAAGACGTGGTGTAAGCCAGGCAACGCTATCTTATCTGCATCATCGGATTCGCCCACCTCGCCAACCGCGTCTGCAGGTCAGAGCCTTTCGCGTAGCAAAAATTCACCGTCTCACGGCTTATAGAGCCGTTGTATGCGAGATAACTGCACAGTGGGTAAACTTGGCAGTGGAAAATTTAGTCGCCAGAACGAGAATCGTTTGACCCGCCTTTACGGTAAAAATGTCCAACTCGAGTCTTGAGCCGTCAACGAGGTGTGCGATCGTTTTTGCATCGTACCAGTTAAGAACCTTAGATTCTCTATTCGGTAATGGGTTTAGGCGAAGCACCGTTCGCCGGGTCACATCTCGTCAGACACGTCTTGACCCGAGTTGACGCCAGACGAAGACGAAGACGAAGACGAGGAACGAGGAGTGAGGCGAATAAGAGAGCGGAGTGAATGAAACCAGGAAGGTAACTTGACCCGGCTTAAGGAAGGACGCACTCAGCTGTGATGTCGCGAGTCGGTCTTTTCTTCCTTGCCTTTTTCGCCGGAGCGCACCGAGTACGACAATAAAATTATGATCAGCGAAAAATTGATCTGCGGCGAAAGTGCGTATCGAGAGGTCGCCTCGGCTGCCGGCGCCGTAATCATCGTAATCCTTTCTTTCGGAAGGTCGTAACACCGTGGCGGATGGCTCTGGAGTCTCGTTCAAATTTGCCGAAGCGTAAAACTTTCGGATCCTCACGAACTTTCGTTACAGCAATACAGAATAAATAGATAAATAGTACGCAAAGCGGTCAAGTTAAAAGTTGACGTAAAAAGACTCTTGAGATAGTAATACGTGCGTATAATTGAATAGACCCGGCCAGCAGATCGTTATTGTAAAGCATTGAACACCGGAAGTGATAGTAAAAGTTTCATCGTATTTTATATCGACGGTCACGACTCGGACACGGACAAGTGAATCGGTACAAGTAAAATAAAGATTGCAAGAATCCACGATCATGCTAACGTATTTTCTGATCCGGAATAAGAAGCTATAATACAGCTTTAACTTTATCACCCTCAGGACGGTACAAGCAGCTGCGGGCAGGTAAAGGACGAAATATGGAAGCCGGAAGCTGATCGTTCAGGCAGGGAGACGAGCCGAGGCTCAGGTACAAACTTTTCCCGGTCTCATGCCGCAGCTGAAGACAAAACCCGGGACCGAGCGGCTAGGAATCCAACGAATGCAGATCGCTCGCTCATAGATCTGCGGCCGGGTAGCAACTCTCGTTTAATTGACGCCATGAGAATCGAGGACTACCACCGAACGTTGTTCACGCTCTGGCTTATAAATCGGTAGAGCCGGGCATCGAACCGATGTGCTCAAGTTACACGAGCTCCCGCATCGATATCCTGGAAGTTGAGGCTGCGTTCCCCGAAGCATAAAGAAGACACGCAGAAGGAGGAAAGACATCGGCAACTTTTGCCCGCGTGCATGCATATTTTCCCTTTGCACGTCCTTTAAAAGCGGCCTCTCCTCCGCTGTACCTGCACACCGCTGATTGCTACTCTTGTTCATCCCGAGGTAAGTTATAACAGTCGACGCGGAAGAGGCAGAAGAAGAAGAAGCGAGAGCAGAGTCCGTTGGCTTTTTCAAGGTTGGATGCCATTCGGTCAGGTTCACCTGGCCCGGAGCAAACTGATGTCTTTCTGAGAAATTCATACTTTACGACGGAGCGAATAACGCTTTGCCGCTGCTCCGATCCGTATCGTTTCACCGTGTACATGCGTACATACTTGTAACTTATACCCACCTACCCGTGCACCAGTATGGAATTCAGAGAGCGAATTAAATTACCGTTAAGGTGAAGCTGCGGGTGAGTCTTAGCTCGAAATTAGTTGCAATCGGTTCGGATCTTTAGCAAAATTCTTTCGTTGAACTACATAAATCGATTCATCCGCACGATAATGGTCACTGATCCATCCCTTCTCTTGCCCCGTAAAAGTCTCCCGTAGACTTCTGGTTAATAGCGGTAATTATTGTTTTTGTTCTTAAAAGGTTTTCCCAGCCAGGTTACCGTAAAGCTTGCAAAGACTCTTTGCGAAATCATTGTCGACACAGGTAACAGGTGTACGGTTCCAAAGCCAATTTGCACGTTACGTGAAATGCTTGGCGCGAAGAAAAAAAAAGAATATTTCGGAGCACCCGGAAGGTTGGAAACCCTGTAAATCTTTCGGTTGATTCAAAGCCGGCGTGTAAATTATACACACGGAACCATTCGCATTTATACCGAACGGAACTTCTGGCTGCGTATAATACCTACGCCGAATAAATATAAATCCTTGAGAATCTCTGGACAGCATTTGGGTTCCTCTCAAGTTCTTCAGAATCTTGAAGCGTGCCAAATCGCCTGAGAAAATCTGCAGCTTATTTATACCTACCTATATGTATAATACCGTTGTACGGCAGAAGAAATCTTCACGTACGATCTGTCACGCGGAGAAGCGAGGTGAAGAAAAAGTGATATAAATTATTAAGAGAAAAAGAGAAGGAGAGATGATTAAAAATTTTTAAATAACGTAAATAAAAATCATCGCAGCCCGATTCGCGTTCACATGCCGCATTTATCCATAATGCATATTACGGCGGTATGCATTCGGTTCCAGAAGCCCGTCTAATTGGCATGCGCGAGACCTTGCGAGTGATTCCTGTAAGTCGTACGAATATAATACCTGTAATAAACGCGTCATACGTACATATAATACCTGCGGAGTTTTGATGAAAAGATGAAGAATTTCAAGAGAAAGGGAGGGGAAAAAAGGAGAAGACGAAGAAGAAGGATAATTGCGAAGGAATTTAAGGCGTGGCTTTAGGGAGGCGGGTAAGAGAAGAGTACCTGTCGAGTGGTCAAGTGGTTCCGAACGTCGTTGCAAGTTCCGGATTTGAGAATGAGGTCGCGGCGTTACTCTCGGAAGAAAGTCATCCACCAGAGATCCCTAAGATCGGAGAGAGTGGAACGAAGTGGCCCGAGGGATAACCGAAATTCATCTCGCGGCTCATGCTCGATCGGTAGATCGGTATTTAATCATGACCCTCGGGCAGCCTAGAATCTGTTTCTTCCCATCCTATCGACGAGATACTTTCCCAGTGTAGGTTGCGATCCGCGTACAACACACGGCGTGCGCTTAGTACGGACTCGGAAGGTCTTCCGGGGGCTGGTTTGGCAACTTTTTGACGAAATAGAAAGCCGCGAAGGTACACGTCTACACCCGTAAACGGTGTATAATCAATACGGGCACGGTTATCGCCTTGTGTGAGTTACGAGGCTTTTCAATTTTTCAGGTCAATTACCTTATACCGCAATTATATCGACGCGACGATCTGTATATAATACATATCTCGGTACGAAACCCGGGGCAAAAGAAAGTCCATCAAAGCGATGACCGCGCTACCATAAATCGATTCAAGCGAAACGCGTTCATACCGATTGACCGTATAAACTATGGGCGAGTATACATTCGTGTACGTAATTTGTCCAAGCCCCGGTCCCTGGATTTAAATCAGAAGAACGCTAAAAGTATGCTTCAATTTGCAGACAGTATAAATTCCTCGGATCCGAGACACGTCGCGAAATCGGCGCATGCATCGGAAGCGCAAGGTTACACGCTGAGCGATCTCTGTGCTTTATATACCTGCGTCAAAGTCATCCGCGTGACACATCTACTTTCTTCAATGCGAATGACTAAGTATCTTTTTTGCTCATCGGTGCAGAGCAGTCCGCACTGCGGCGAAGAGAGAAGAGAACAAGCGCTCCACATTCAAGGCACCGTGTCTCGTCTTCTCGGAATTTTCGTATACCATCGCATCTTTACACATACGTATTATACACACGTTTCTTCGATAAACGTAAAGGCGCCGCGGCCCCGTCCCTGTTTCCGATATGGGTCAATGCCTCTCTCCATATCTCGCCTCTCTTCTCGACCTTCTCAAATATTTCGATACATACCTACTCCTTGATTTCGATGGCACTGACCTCGCGATTCCCACCGTCGGTCCTACCACGAAGACTCCCATTCCAGCATCAAATTGCCCACCTACCTATTTATTACGACAACGCGATTTCGTGCAATCGGCGTTAAGTTCGTATTTAAACTGCGTGGTTAGAGGCCGCGAGGATTCTGACGTGCGTATTTCACAATCGCGGAATTCGTTCCAGCACACGTGGCGATGGATTCCAAGCGATAAATAAAAAAAAAGAAGAAAAAGAAAAAATCAAAGAACGCATAGATGTTTAAGGTTGAAACGATCGCTCCTCGACCACATTCCTTGCACGATTGAATACGTGAAAAGTGTTACGTCGATTGACCCGGTAGTTTGGGTGGATTTTAAAAGTAGCGGGAACGATCAAGTTATTTTGAGCAATCCTGCCCACAGCGTATTATAATCATTCTGTGAGAACCTACAGAGGCTAATAAACCGTTGCGTAATTAACTGCCGCATATTATTTCACGTGTATAGATATACGTGTATGCATATGCCGCGTGCGTAGCCTGTAAAATTATGCATTTTTGAATCATCGACGAGGAACCGAATGGGTGTAACTCTCCGACGGGGGTGTATAATGACATTAATGACTGAGAAAAATGTATGGCTATAAGCTACGTACGATACTTGTAAATGTATGCATGTATTTGTATATACAATATATACATACATCCCGCAGATCGAGAGATTAGAAATCGTCGCGTATTCCTTTCTACACCTTATCGTTACGCACTCGCGACACGAAGCGGCGTTTTCTAATAGCCGACTGTAACCGATACATATATGCATGAGCCTGCAACAACACATTTTAAAAAAGTGTCGACAAAGCGTCCTCCTCCCCTCCTCCCAGGGATTTGCATTCGTATAATACGCGGCAAGGCTGTTATTTCGCACCTGCAAACGCTTCCAGACACAATAACAGATGAAACCGTATAAGGAAAGAGGCATGAAAAAGATAAAGATAAAGAAAAAGAACAAAAATCTCGCCATTTGTCCGGAGATTGCTTATATATTTCTTATTAATTCCTCCCTCTCTCTCTCTCTCTCCAACAGATCACCTTCTTCTCAGCTGTAATAGTTATCCGTAAGTATGCGTAAGCTGCAAGATCCAGGATCGTTTTCCCCTCAGCCCCTGCACCGAAAGCTGCACGTGTCAGCCCCGAGGATAGAACCGTAATACGAAAGCTCAATTACTATCAGGATGGGTAATTTATATTCATTCCTGTATCGACCTTTCCGTACGATATACTAGTTTTCCTTCCTGGCACTCGACTAATTATGTTCCTATTACATAATTTTAATCAAGAACCTGCTGCAGCGGTGGAGAACTCGACGAGTCGACTCCGGTCGTACATAATGTATATTTATGTACCTATCGTCGATGCGTCGGGTCTATTATGCAGGCATATCGACATCCTCGGTCCACGTCAAGTCTCGCTTAACCATCCTCTCTCGTCTATACGTACGTAGGTACGTAAGGTTCTAGGTTGTAGGTCAGAGGCGTGTCGTATTGGTTAACAAACATCCGTATGTTTGCCCGAGGGATGAGAAAGTCGTCGGTAGTACAAAGTTAAACCACTTTTTTGTGTTTCCTACGTACGCAGGTACATATGTACGTACATGATGTACATTACACAGACGTAATATGCGTAAGCAAACGAACCTCATTGTAATTCCAATTATACGATACAGGCGGGTAGGAATTTCATTAAATTAAATTATTATAGAGGATATTATTATCATCTTTCTTAACCTGCAGCCGGTTTTTCAAAGATTCGTGTCGTCGTAGCGTATTGAATGATAAAATATGACAAGTTATTACACAAAAATAAACCGAGGAGAGTTCACTTCGTCTACATCGTTGCAGCTTCTTTGGCAACGACGTATGCACATGGAATAAACACATAAAACTGCCGTGGCGACTATAAGTAAATCGATAATTAGGTAAACAGTTTTAATAGCCAATTCCTCTTTACTAGAATGATGATGAGAAAAAAGAACAAGGAAAAAAGAAATAAAAAAAAAGAAACAAGAATCTTTTCGACGTCGGAGTTCTCAAAGAGCAACAAAACGTCGAATAGAACTAGAAGCGAAAGAAACATCGTGAATGTCCGTGAACCTCCTCCGTCAGAGACAAATTAATCAACATTCGAATGCGGACGATGCGTTAAAAAAAATCTTTCGAAACATCACAGCTGGTTAATTGGAATTCATAACCCGTTTATTGCATTGAAAGGTGCAATCGGTTATTCAATACAAAATCGCAAATAAATAACAGTCACGCGATCGTTTCGTTTGATCGAAGCCCGCTCTGACAACGCGGGAGGACTCGAAGATCGTCGGCGTAGGCGATCGTTGCCTATTTCCAGTACGAAGAAGGGTATTCGGGCTTCGTCGAGCTCGACGTTGCTTCATGGCCCCAGGGTGCGACGGGAGAGAGTTGTTCCACATCTTCGGAGACGCGCGTGCGTCTTTATTTCTCGACGTTACAACGTCGTCGCACGAATTTAATACATACCGACACTGAACTGCAAACACGCGTATACGACGAGTATAAAACGCGTGCGTTCCATCTCCTCCCCTTTCTCCCGCTCGATTACACACGCCGAATGTGCGATATTACTTTCATATCATACTCTGCGATGATAAGAATAATAAATAATAAATAATAATTAATTAACGGACAACGACGACGAAAAGGTAAGACGATGTTTTTTCCCCTTCTCTTACTACATTCACGCGTAGAATTATAACCGACGTATCGCGGCATCAAAAGTTTCGCTGTAAGGATGCAGATTCGCAACATTTCATTGCACGCATCTATGCGTCTCGCATCTGCAGACAAGGATAAAACCTGTCCAAGCCTTTGACGGATCTTTTCATCGCGAATTCAATCCACGCACTCCTCACCGTGTATCGCAGGGCGTGGTTGACCATTCGGTGTATCTTCAATCCCTGCGGTTAATTTTGCAACAGACGTACGTCTCACGGGCTGTCATTCGCACCGACGGTGACACACCGCAGGAAGAAATAATCTACGAAGCTGAATTTAGGTTTCTTAATGGACACCTATCGCAATGTCGCGAATAATCTGTTCGAAGGGAAGTTTTGTCCCATCCCGACCGTTTGTCACATGATACTTTTTTCTAGGGTAATCAGTGTAAAAGTTGACTCGCCTTTCATTGCCGGGGGCGGTAGAAGTAAAAGCGGTTCTTTCAAAGTAGGTATAACGGCAGGTTCGGAGCTTGAATCATCTTAGAAACTCGCGTCGGTATATAAAGAAAAAAAAAAAAACATTCTCTCAATTTTTGCACAAAGTGCAATTGTTCCGGGTATGATTTTGATGTGAAAGTTGAATGCATGGGAAGAAAAAATGGTCTCTTCAATGTCGGCTTGCAGTGTTCGGGGGATTCGGCACAGGAATGTGGGTACATAACTGATCGTGAACCAACAAGAGTCCTGGTGGAGGGTACGTACGTTATTCGCACCGTCTCCAAGGTCGTGAGAGAGTTTTGTATCATGTCGAAGAAACCGCACGGCCGAGTGTGCGATATACTCGCGTATACCAGAGTGTAGTAGGTACACAGGTTATACAAATACGCGAGCTAGGTGTTGTACATATTATACGATCGTGCAAAAAGACAATGGCGCAAGGAGAGTTGATGCAAATCTGTATACCTACAACAGCAACAGCAACAGCAACAGCAACGAACACGGTTATCTCCAGCATTACTGCAGGTATAGCTACGCGTTGCCGGAATTTCGACGAATGAAATGGTATTCAAACTCGACAAAACGCGCTCGTTGCAGCTACGTAAGTAGATTCGTTACTCGCTGCTGCTGCAAGAAGAAGCGGTTTTGTTTTCTTATTTCACCTATTCTTCTTTAATTCTGATACCGTAAATCTCGCAGCGAAAACCGGTTCAGAATTACGACCGTTAAAGAGAACTGACAGACGTATAACAGACGTACAGACTCCGTTGCATCACGATCAGCCGCATGGTTAACTGCACGGAGGATTGGCAACGCTATCAAATTCGCTGCTACGTAAGAATTCGGGAACATGTTGAATTGCAGCGTGCGGTAGCTCTCGAGCGATATTTTTTAACAACACACCGAGTACGGAATAGAATAGAAAGAATAGGATAAAAATACAGAGAATTTCACCTTGTCGTGAGGCTAGGCGTCGTACGGCTGCGTGACATCCGACTTTACCGTTTGGCTTTAAAATTATCACCTTCTTTATAACCATCGGGGAAAAAATAAAGGTCTAATTGACGCTAACACGATCCACAAACCTAGCGACAGGCGTGAACAAGAAGCATCGCGATATAAACGCGTCGCGGGAAAAGATCCAAGAAAAACGATAAGGCATTGAAAAATGCGTGAGTTTTGTTCAAGCCTAGCAGTTCGTCCATTTCGTACCAACACCTTTGTGCCGGAGCTTCAGAATTTCGTGAAAGTCATTTTTACAAGGATGATGATCAGACCCGTTATTATATCGGATGATAAGATCATAGAATAAGCGTAAAGCACCGTGAGAGAGATGAACTCGTAGTTGCATACAAAATTTTTTTTACAACAATCAGTCACATCGTATGAATTCGTAAGACGAAATATCGCCGTTTCTAACGGCTCGAACGCACGATGAATAATGACGAAAGATCATATTAAAGCTGTAAAATGCAATATTTCACTCTTCTCTCGACAGGCCAAAACTTACGAAAGTTAATTACAATATTTTGACGCGCGCATCGAGCCTCGAGTTATCGAATAGAAATTAAATAACCAGGTATAGATACAACGAGGATTGACTTGTACGCGTAATCGGTTACTCGTGTCAGAGTTAATTAACGCGTGCGAGGACAGCATTAACCGACACCGTTAAACCACGTTGTAGGTGCACGTGGAAAATCAGCTGTAGAAATTACGGTTTTGCGATCATGTCCGAGGCAGGGTAAGAGCCGTGTGTACCTCGCCGAGTCTAACGCATGGTAATCATCCTAACGGACTCCTTCCGCGAGTTCGAGTCGCCTGGCGTATCGTAGGTATACCTAGGATAGTTTCGCGTGCCCACGAAGCAAGGAGGGTCGACGACGTCCCTCTTCGGCATTAAGCCGTGCCGACTTATAACCTGCATGGATATGCGTGCGTGCACGTGGATCTGCCGATAGTTACCTACGCCAGCGATATGCCTGGATTTGCGCGTACGGATACCTAGATAAGACCGACGTAGTTATACGTATATAGGTAACACTCACTGCACGCCTACGTATGTGCAAACCTTCGTCAATACATCCCCCGATACGTATAACCTTATATATGCGCAGGTTATTTGCGGGGCTCGCATTTAACCGAGCATAATTATGTACCTACCATACGGTTGGATATGCGCAAGCTTTGTACTACCAAGCGTATGTACCTTATATTCCTGGGTATGCTGTACACATCCCCGTACATAATGCACGTATAACGCAAGAAATTAATGCCTACTCTACGGCGCTGTTTCGCCAACTTCCTTATTTCCTCGGGCTGGCGCGCTGCCTTCCTTCCTGCCTTCCTTCCTTCGAGAGAGCCGTTCTCCGGTCATAAAATGCCCGACTATTACGGTATTTCAAGCAACCGGACGATCTTCAGAAATTCGCTTCTATTTACAGTAAGTGTCGCACATTTCTTGCACAGGTACCGTGGCATCGATAAAGTGCACGCAAATGTGTCACATGCGCCTTGAATTGGTTCGCGGGTAATGCCAATCCACTGATACGTTTTGACCAATTGTAAGGGAACAAGGAGAAGTCTGCAGTCGATGCATTGCCGGTAAATCCATACGTCAAGAGAAGGCAATTGTCTCGTGAAAATCGTTCCTCCGAATAACGACGCCATAGCTTCGAACCTAATCTTATCTCATCGTCGTGTCCCGCAACCTAATTCCAACACCCAGTCCATCTCGACGGCCGCACCGTTTCCGTTTCACACTTATCGCACGTAGTAAAAGCCATGACTCTCTCTATGTGGTGTAGGACCTGGGCCTTCATCTGCGATGGTTCTTGAGTCCCAAATGCCTCGGTCCGCTGCACCGTTCATCACCGGTTCTATAAAACACCATGGTGTGAACATGGAAGTGAACCAGGTCCAATTCCTTAGCTACCTTTGACAGGTTTTATTGGAATTTGTTGGACTATCACATTTGGACACGTTAGAGATTTGATCGCGAAACGTGAACGAAGATCGGTTCGAGTATCCGGACAGTGGTATTTGTAGTACACACTTGTCGTCAGTGTCGAGCGACGATGACCTCACCAAACTTTGAGACGGACATTTGGAGCGGAAATTTTTACGATTCGATATCCATTAATTAATTCAGATCTAAGACACGCGCAGCTGCACGATCACGGCTTGACGTTCGCTAGTGATTAAAATTCACAGGACACAGTTCCTTATCCGTTCTGCAACGATAATCGGCACAAGCAAAAACGATTTCCTTATATAAAAAGTATACCAAATCCCGAAATCATGCTCATTATGCGTCTCGACAGTGAGTAATTATTATTCAAGCACGTCGTATAGCGCGCGATTAATAAACACGTTAATACATATATACGAACGAAATGAGCCGGCGATTTGCAAATGCGGATGAATATAATTTCCGACGCTTCGACGTAAATTGAAACACCTAATTATCGTGAACGGGAAAATTGTTTTTTTTTTTTTTTTTTTTTTTTTCTACAGACATTAGGAATATCCTTACGTACATTACATGCTGATGGGCCGCGGATTGAAATTACAATTTTATTTTCCTTGGATCATGAATATTCTCAAAGACCGAAGCGTCGAGGCGTTTGGCCTAGTTTTAAAATTGCCAACAACAATCGGAGCAACGGAAATCGGTATACGTATAAATGATCCTACATCCACAAAGAGTACGTAGAAGCGATATGGAACCAACCAGGTGGGGAACAATAGTAAAGAACGACACACTCGGAGGATCCTCGCGAGATGAGCTCGTAAGATAAGAGCCTAATTACAAGGAAAAAAGTAAGTACGCGTATACGGTGCCAACGAAGCCGTCTTGCGGCGAACGCCGCGCCAGTTTCATTCGCCGGGCGTCTTCTTCATCACGTGCGGTTTCAGCCGAGTCGTTGCCCTCGCCGCAGCAGCGAAAGCCATACATATATATCGCGTAAGTAGATTACAGGTATGCGTATCCTAATCCCCTAGGCAGAGTAAATAATAAATGTCAAAAAAGAAATCATCCCCCCCCCCCCCCCCCCCCGCCATTCTTACTCCGCGGAGAAAACCAACCGCCTCGGCTCTTGTATAACCGACTATTTAACACGCTATTCCGCAGCATGTGATCTATATTTTAATAACTTCCTGTTCACACTTACAACCGGGCGCGGCAGCGAGTAAGACATTCACAAGGTGAAGCTCTTAAGCTGTGGGTGTAAAAAGAAGCGGGAGACGAAGAATCCTACTCGAGCAGCATTTCCTCCTCCAGTGCTTGGGGATGGGTAGGTGTATCGTAACGGACGAACATCCGGGATTCCTAATTACGATTACCGAGTCGATCCCAATCGAGGGGTTGAGGTGGGATTGAAGTTCCGAAAGCGCCAAGTTCCGAATTTTTTCGTGGCGAAACTTAAAGTGAAGAAATCAAACTTTGACGAAACATCAAAGTTTCGAATAGTCCGATAGCCGACGCTCAAAGTTCCGACACGTCAAACTGCCGAAAGTGCGAAAATGAGAAAATTAAAAAGACTGAAGCATCGAAATTCCGAATGATAGAAAATTTTCAGTGGCTTGGTGAAATTTCACGACTTTGCTCTTCCTTTGTCTCGGATTTTCGATATTTTTCTGATTTTTTACACTCACTCGTCGAGTGAACTACGTCGTGTGAGTAAATTTTAATTATCGGGATTTTGCTCTATCGATACTTTACTTTTCGGAACTTTTACTCTATCATAACTTAAATTTTCGAAATCTTACATTTAGCAAGTTTCATTCGAAATTTTGCCGTTTCGCAAAAATTTGATATCTTCGCTTCAAGTTTCGCCACCAAATAATTCGGAATCAGGCACTTTCGGAACTTGAACCGCTCGTTACTACCAATTTGTCTCAGACCGTGTTCCTCAACCGTCACCATTCACGCTCCCGCATGCGGCACGGCATAGATTCAGAGCCGTTTCGCGGCAGCTTCTAACATTCGAAGTATGTAAGTATGTAACTCGCAGACTCTCCGCATCGCCGCGACGATATGATAAAAACCGTATTGAAGTATGCCATAATTTTTCCACGGACAAACTATGCGTCCGCGTAACCCACGCACGTAGGCACACACACACACACACTCCTGTGTCCTAGGTGCAGCGGACTTTCTACGTGACATAAACAACGCGTGGCAGGGTATAGCTTGGACCGTTCCAACATGGATAGCTGGCATGTGGAGGGTATACCTTGTTAATCGGGTACACATACCGTATCTACTATTGCAGGTATCCGCGTATGCAGCACCGAGGACACGAAGGTTTGCGGATATGCGACATTCGCAGTCGACTGCTTGTAGCTGTCCGTGCTTGACCCGTGCATTTCGCTTAACCGTGTTCTTTCGCCTTGCATGCCGCATACACGCGCGAAGAGATGCGTACATCCGGGCATGTCCGTAGAAAATTTATCAAAGTCATCGGGTCGTTTTGCCAAGACCTAGATAGGTACGTGGAACTCCGCACTCTTCGATCGTACAATTTGAAAAACATCGAGCTATCGAGGAGGTATATCGGAGTAAAGCGGGTGTCTTGTATTCTACGACTATACCTAACCATGGCATGGACAGGAGTCGTCTTAGTTCTGACTATCCGAATTCGAATTTATCAAGACTATCAACGGAACGAATCATGGATTGAAAATCGTAAGAGATTGTGCGCATCACGTTGCACACGTTTGCCTGCAGGCTGCACGTTCGGCATCGAGCTAATTTCTTGTATAAGATTATAGTAATCGGAAGATGAACGATGAGAATCGAAATTCAACATCCTGAGCTATCGAACATTCTATGCAAACGATAGTTAATTATCCGACGTTGATATATTACGATTCAACGTACAACGATGACGATCGGTATTGATACCTCGGCAACGAGGATAATCACGCGTATAATACAAGTCTCGAGCGATGCATCGAGTCCAAGGATATCGAGGACGGATGCCTTTCCCCCATTTTCTCCTTCCTTCGAGCACCGCCAACGACGAGTGTACTCAAGACCGAAGGAACATCCGATAAGTTTGAATCGTGAGATATCTGTGTCACACGAGCGCGGTTTTCAAAGGAATCTCGTCACCTGGAACCGTCTTCCTTGTACACCGCGGGCCGGAGATGAGACGGAGCGATTATTTCATAAGATCACCGATGCAACGTCCTCCCGGAGAGCCGAGGATCCTCGGGATCTGGAAAGGGGCAGGTATAGCAAGCATTGCGGGCCGTCTTGCGGACCGCTGTTAGAAATCATTGACTCCCTCTGCGTCTGAGGAATTTCAGAATGCGGAAGGAAAGGCTCGGAACGGGGCGTTATAGTTGCAGGTAATCCGGGACGGTATATACCTACTCATTTATGGAATCTGTAAACCACTTTGCTCTCGTGTCCGTGAAACGCGCGGACGATCGCGCGGATGCGCGTTCTTTATGGCTACGAAAGTGTATTACACCTGTACCTCTACGTTACACACATACCTGTATACGTCTACATACACACAGGCAGATATGCCAATTTCTGCAAGGAGCGCCGGTAAAATATACGGGTACAAGTGCAGCATAAACACATCTCACTTTTGCCGACAACGTAAATTTTCTTACGGAATTATACCTCCAACTGTACATCTAGCTCGTAAAGCGAAAAGAAAACACGCTCTTTTAACGCAATAATTACGGAACTATACGACCGAGCATCGGTATGTACAGGTACGTGATTGCTGCACAGAAATCATCATGCGATTCGATCATTGAATTACATCCATTGCTTGCGTTGTGTTATATTACCTAAGACGGTATAAGCTTCTTTCTCATTAAAATAACGATTATAGAAGTAGATCTGTACAGAAAAGTAAGTTCCGCGGGATCAATTATTATTCAATCATACCTATGATTCTCTGTTTCGAGATAACTAATATTATTGCGTATGCTAATGAATACTATTTTAAATATAATGTAATAATCGTAAACAGTCGTTAATTAGTAGAGCTATAATTTACGAACGGCATTATAAATTTCAGCTGCATTGTTGAGAAATATCTGTATAATGCAGTTACAGCTTGTTTTTATTTTCTTCTTCGACACAATAAAAAAATGCGTACGGTAAATGTAGAATTTCACACAAATCACGTCGATTCCACGGTAATTAACACACCTTGGATCCGGCTGTCCCGCTGTCGCGCAATACTCGAACGTTTATCTCGTACCGATATTGTACCTCTTCCGTAAGATTCTCCGTAAATTTTTCAACTTTTTATTCATCAACATCCGTCGGTGTATCGAAGAAACGAAGAAAGCGATTTGGCACGTCGAGAATAGTCCGAGGTATTCCAGCGAATTGCTCGCGCGTTAATTCGGGCAACTGTTCTATCTTTTACTTTTCTTCCGTCAAAAGTTCAATTAGTTTTGCCCAAGGTAGCGGCTGCACAATAATACAACATAAAAGAATACGACATGGCATCAGGCGTTACATTATACGTTCGCAACATTATTTTCTACCGTGAGAACTTGTCAGCTTTCGCTTCTGGGTATACCGGGTGGTACGCGTGTACTGCGACACACCTATGCCAATCTGGCGTGCACTAAAGAGAATAGGTATCAAAACTCGTCCGAAACCACAAAACTCTCAACGAGCTTCGGTAATTTTCTCGTTCGCGATTTCTATTTTTCTTCGCTGTAACGCATAAGGCAGGTACAACGTAAACGCGCACGATACTTTCCTCATAAATTGATTAAACCCGCGCCACGCGTCACTCTGTTGCGTTACGTGATACACGTACAATGTATATAGAACAAATATCAAATATTATAACAAACGCATAGGTACGCGTAATAATTACACGTATGTACGTTCACGTGGTTGACGCGTACAACGTAAACCAGACTATGAATATGCACCTACGCTCGGCGTGTCAAGGTCTCAAGTTCGTTTCGAAGGAACTAGACACCGTCCGTCCACCGGTACAATAACGAATATTACATACCTGTGTTATAATTCGATACTCTCTGCAACTATAATTAGACGACCCGGTGTAAATACGAGTAGGTGAAGCGTTGGCGTAGGTACGACGTGTGTTACATATGTGCATTGGGACGTAACGTCGTACGGATACGTGAAAAGACGGTCGTCGATACACCGGCTGCTGCGTTATAGATGCCCGTTTATACGAGACGCCTACACGCGAGCAGTCTCGACAAAGCCTCGTCATCGTCGCGGTGTCGGGAAGATCCTTATATGATCTGGCTGGCTGGCTGGCTGGCAGGGTCGAAGAGACTACGGTGGTCATTCGATTCGCAAGATTTCGCAGTATAAAAGTACAATGGTCTGATAATCGTTTGTGCGAAGAAGTAGGAGGAGGAGGAGGAGAGCTTGCGACACTTGACGAGAAAATAACGAGAATAGGAACGTGCATCCTATTCCCGCCTATGTGAAAGCCTTTTGTTGTAATTGTATAACACACTGGAGACGGAGGACTGGAAGGTACTCATCAGCCGTGGAAATCGCGGCGTGCAGTCTTTGCGGAGGCTTTTGCCGCAGGTTTGCCTCCGAACCCCGTTTCCTCGACTCTTTCGTCACGATTTTACAACGCGTCTGCAGATATCGGGTCGTATTTCAATGATTATTTATTACGAAAGGATTCAAAGTCCGCGCATTTTACACGCGAACGCGAATATTCGAGACTTGTAAAAAATTTTCCGTTCCTTTCCTCTCGTTTCCTTTCGCCGAGATGAAATTGACGCCTGTTACGCCGCAGCGACGCACGAACGAAATTCGAAAAGGTTAGAGATGATTGTGCCTGAGCCGGGCGTGTGTCGATTCGACGATATAGAAACCCGCGCACGAGGGACACGAATTAATCAATCGAAAGAATCGGTTTAATATTCGATCCCCGACTCACGGCGGTCAGACTGGCTGCATTTGACCGTGCGTCGTATGTAAAAAAGGAAACATCGTAAAAAGAGTTATAAATACCGCGGCGAGGGGGACGGGTGAAAAATTGATATGTCGCAAACATGCCGTGCCGCTTATGCTGACAAAAGTCTTTTGTGATTTCATCTATGCCGGATAGATATTACACATACATGCCTATATACACCGGTTACGTTGTCTTACGAAATGATAATGACCCAGCCAACCGTTCGTGGCTCGGTTTTCAAGTGTCTTATTCCCCGCCGAGGAATGCGACGAGCTCTCCTCCGTTCGTTCGTTCATTCTTACGAACCGCTTCGAACCTTGTGAGGAAAATTTTTCGATTTTTTTGGGAGAAAAAAAGAAACTCACAGCTCGCAGTTACAACTTCAAGTTTACGTTTCTTTACAAAGACCGTATCTCTCTTCGCTCTCGCTGTAAGGTGCATCAGTTTTTCTCCCCGCCTCTCTGGAGGATAAAATTTTTATCTCTTAAATCTTTTGATAAGACGAGGGTAATTATATACACCAAACAGATAACGGACGGTCCGTTATTTCTCAAGGTTCCAATGACGGGTTTCGCGATTTCCATACTGTGTTGTACCGTGATAAACTCGGTATAATAAGAAAGCAGAATTAATTGTAAGAAAGTGTAACAGATACCGGGAACAGCGGGTCGCAGTGAAATTCTCAACGTTTAATTATCTCTATAAATGCATACTATACAGAATTATTATAAAATATATTATACCTGTATGCACCCGACGCATAAAACATGTGCACATACAAGATATATTCGACCTTATGCCCGGAGTGAAGTTAAAGATTTAGTGTTAATATATTTTTCGCAATAGAGCTGTTATCAAAAATATCAAAAAAATTAAAATTAATATTCAACAACGCGATAAAAAGATGCGTCGCTTTATTACCGTCGTATATTTTGACAAAAACTTGCAAACACACCGCAACCGGGACTCTTTTACCACGCAGAATGAAACGGACTGACATTGAACGGTGCGGTGTTTAGAATCATAATATTCGTGTATGCAAGATATTACGTAGTTGTCATAAGTTGAGTAAACGTATATCTACACTCTCCGGGATGTTATATGTTAAGGACAAGCGAGACTATGTCTCAATGTTAACTTACACGTATGTACCTGCATCGTGCTCGTACTCTTCGCAGCGATGTTTACCGAGTAAAAAGAAGATGTTGTTTTAGCGTGTATATTATACAGCGAGTTCATCTCCGTATGTACCTACCTATTTTGAAATCACCCGGGCAGTCGCAGAAGCCTCGAGACTTGAGTCGCTAATGATAATAATGAATATATAATAATGTCAAGTATGTACTGTGGGTAGGTATGCTAGGTACACGCTTTCCGTGCAGAGGAGATAAAAATCATCTCTATCTATCTCTCTCTCTCTCTTCTCTGGACGGTAGAGGAGATTCGCTTTTTCTTTTCGAAGTAGGTACAGACAAACATCGGGTACAAGAAGGTATCCCACACGTCTTTGGGCGTAATCGAGAGTTGAACCTGACTAGGTTTTGAAAGCTCGTTTAACCGCTGTGAGAGCGTCCCGCCCATTTCAGCCTAAGTACGCACATAAACGCGTATGTTCGGCCGATAATATGTGTACGCAGGAACAGCAGTAAAACAGTAAAACACATGTACAAACGCACTTGCGTACGGCTGTGTGTATTTTCTGTTATACAGCATATATACGATACACACGGTCCATGCGACTCGGAATCTTCTCCCAACTTTTGAAACGCGTGAGAAACGAAGGCAGATATATACAGCTGTGCGCATTGTTGCAGGAGGAAGGTGTTTTCCGACGTAAGAAAAGGTTTCTCCAAACCCCCATTGAAATCGAGTGAAACCTAACGTAAGCAAACTGCACACTCGGTGCTCCTTCTAACGAGACACTTCTCATCATCACGGGCTGCTACTTATGTTACAGCAGTTATCCCCCCCGCGCACTTTGTTAAAACGTAAATTGGCTGCGCGCGAAGAAAGCTGCGACCGAAGAATCTTTCGACCTTATAATCATGACAGGTGAGTCAAGGGAGTGTGTCGTCTTTCTTATGGTACTTGTATAGTACAAGAGACGCGGGTGCGTGAATGGAAACCTGAAAAGACGTGGTCTTTGATGACCCGAGGGTGGATTTATAAGACGCGAGGCTAACAAGGAAGGTATCCCAAATCGATCTCTCTGATTTCATTTATTTCCTAATACGTTGTAGTAGACTAGAAACTAAGTGACCCGTATTTTTTTATCTGCCATTAAACAGTTTAAGGAAATGAAACCACCCTTCAAAGTAAGGCATGTCAAGGAGCGATTTGGCAGTTTCACCCACAAGAGCATAACATTTTTAAACCAATCAAACTGGAAAAGTTTTCTCACAACGACTAGTGAAAAATGTAATTTTCTCAATTAAACAAAAATGGGATACATTCCTTGTACGCGGACTTGGCTCGGATATCGTTCAGGTATTATAGGTGCGGATATGCAAGCGAGTGCGGTATGCGTTCAACAAGACCAATGCAGAAAGCCAGTTTTGTGCAACGAGTCAACTCCGAGCAAAACTTGTACAGCTGCTATTAACGGTAGTCTGAGAATTTTTATTTTCTTGCTAAATCATACATTGCGAATCCTATGGTTTATTGACAATGCGTATAGAAACTTCACGTCCGCGGCCAGCAGTGTCTTACGTAACTACACAGTGTAGTGAAGTGAACAACGGCCAGTTGACGTTTTTATTTTTTTTTTTTGTATTCCGTTCGATCGGAAGAAAATTTTCTGTGCGTTAGGTATATCTCGTTGTTTGAAGAGTCTGTGCAAATAATTTGCAAGAATCCCAGATTGTGGGTTTTTTCCTTTGGTTTTCATCGTTGACAACATCCAAATAAAAATTTTAGCGATAATTTGCGGTTCTACGACAGTAATATTTAATTGAATTATAATCGAGGAGCGTCGCGTCATCGTAATATCGTACATGCAGCGAAAAAACTTGGGCTAATCGATGGAATATGTATATACCTAATTGCAAAGCAAAATCACCGACTCGCACAATCAACATGGATGATGAATACGCGTCGTTGTACCTGAGCGGGTGCACAAATGGAGGATACACGTGCAGAATTTACGATCACGTAACAGGATGGAATTACTATTATAATGCATGCATGCATACATATATTGAATATAAAATGCGGAACGTTTCCAGGATTCTCTCCTCATCTCTCAGATTTATATCCCTCGACGGTGCGCAAGCTTCTCTCGCAAGTTTCTTTTTCCACGAGGTAAGTTTGTCTGTATAATGGGGCATTCGAGTTCAGTGCACGTTGCGAGGAGCGAGTAACTATTATAGGTACATAAGGTATTTCTCTTTTTCTCTAGGATTCACGGGTCTTGCTTCCAGCTTTCATTATTTGCAATTTAACACACGGTTCGTGTACCCAAGCCCTGTTCCACGGTAACAACTCGCTTCAACTCTACAGTGTTCCAAATTAACCGGTAGGGACTCAGTTCGGTTTATAGTTCAGTCTACGAGTCAAGTTAGCGCACGAGTTTCGTCAAAGTTTCAACAATCATCGAGACAAATTCGACACAGGTATCGCTCCGATGTTAACCTCGGCAACTCTGTGGATTTCCTATGATTTCCCATGATTTCCTTGCTCTCCGCGGTCGTGACCGGGATATTAAACACGCATAACTTGGACGTGTATGCGCTTTGCGAGTCGACGCGATTAGCCTTGGCATCGAGTGTTATTATACCGATTGCACGACGACGCCGGTACGCTAAAATCAATCCCGTACACCAAATTACATATTCCTCGTGCTCGGACGTCGTATGCCGCGGTCTCTCCTCGCCTCTTTCTATCTCGTGACCCACGTGTTTGCACGTGAAGCGAACGACGATCACGCGGGATGAAAAAGAATTAAAAAAATCAAGCCTCGTTATTATCAGGGTTCTGAATATAGTTCGCTTCGAATCCACCATGTTATAACGATTTATATCGATCATTTGTCACAACGGAACGAATCTTTGAAAAGTCGTTGAATATTTTCGGAAAAACCGTAATTATCTCATTGTCGAATTGTTCTCATCGTTAAAATTCCACACCGTATAATGATAGTGTAATTGTTCAAGACTCGCACTACATATGCAATAACTTGTCGCGTCACTTTTTTCCCATACCCATACCCGTATCCTCCACGACGGTAAATAAGTTAAAACCCTTGTCAAACGAACGGTGAAAAATGCGGCACGTTTCGCAGGCGTCGCGTTGCGATTGCGCAGCGAGCGTATAAAACGTAAATTCCACAGATCGGGGGAACCTTTCTCGCAGACCCGATGCGGGAATATCGAATCCACGTCATGCGGTTCGGCTAAAACGTTGTTCGAGCTGCAGCTCGTGCACAATTCTCTCCCTTCGCTTCGCCTGTCGACCTACCGGGCAGCTATTGGTTTTCGCGTTTATTGCCAATCCGGAGGTTCCCCGCAAATGCGCATGCGCCTCGCACAGGAGATATTAATCTAAGGCATAATTGCGGCTGGCCGAGGCGTTATTTATTACTCAAACCACCGCGTACGTCGTGCACAATTTTCAGCACATATCGTGCAGCGCATACCGCCGGATCTATCCACGTATACGTAGTCACTTTTCCTGGTTCTCCGCTTTGTACGTACCTCTTACCTCTTACGAGATATATTATGCCGCTAGCTTTGAGCGTGTGTGGATATCCCCACGTGTCTCCTTACACCCATCGATGCGGAGGCATAGACGTGCACTTGCACACATACTCATACCTATGTATTGACATTATAAACGCGTAAACGTGACGCATACGCGCACGTTGCAGAGCGTAACAGATTGTCCATACAAGGCGGCAGTGACAATTATCTTTGGTATAGGCCTACAGGTTATAAAGTGTGTGTGTGTGTGTGTGTGTACACGTATAAGTAAGCGAGACCCAGGTCGTTATCTTATGTAGGTACATTATACGTGAATTACTCTTCGTCGAAACGGTATTCGCGTTATACCGATTTTAATGACAGTACCAATGCGATGAAGGAGGTATTATACCTGTACACCTATCGCAATCTGCGCTCGTACGTGAGAGTATATTATATAGAGTATTATATTATTGACTTTCTTAAAGAAAGAGTCGATAAAATGTATCCCATATCTCATGTATGTGTCCGTATAACGATACATACAAAACGTCGAAATTGAACGGCAGTTGACCGAAGTGAAAATTCTTCCCCTTTCTCTCTCTCTCTCTCTCTCTCTCTCTGTCTCTCTCTTTCACTTTTTCAGGGTATATATATACATCTATATAGCCTAGCCTAGCTAACCTAGCTTAGCCTAGCCTGGCCTGGCTTAGCCTTCATTTTGGACCAAAATTTTACCGCCGAGTTGGAGTTCCACCTTACGGTATTGAATCTTACTCTTGACGTTGGGTGAGCCTAGAATAGCCTAGATAATCCTAGCCAAGCCTAGCCAAGCCTAGCCAAAGCATCGTGGGATCAGCACACGCTTCTGCTTCAGGTTAATCCGGAAAATTTCACGCCTTAATTGGTCGTCTGCAGCACTAATTACACCGTACTCCAATGCCATATAGGTATGTATCTCTAGTTGACAAGCTTGCGGAGACATATTTATGACATCGGTTCTCTCGAGCTTTGCAAATAATTAATTATATCGGCTGATTAATTAGAAATAGCTGATGAGCAGAAAATTAAATATCATCAAAACCAAGACTAATCATCTCAATACAGGTACAACAATATCGATCTTATATTTTCGATCTGAAAATCGTTAAGATTCCTTGGCGAAACGACGGTCGGATGTTTCAAAAACCGAATAAGAGACATCAGGGTGAAGCGTATAAATATCTGAAATATGTATAACATGCCCACGAAGTACGCCTGTGACGTGACGAAGCAAATCTGACATCGTGTATCGTATATCTATAGGATGGTGTTATACATATGGATGAAACGTTCGTATTACATATGGGGGGTATGGTAAAACGTCGAAAAGTGAGACGCTGATCGTGAATCGCGAGGTAGGCGTTTCACAGGTCGTTATTATACGTACATACACACGTACGTATATCGAAAGTGTTTGGTCACCCTCCTCCTCCTCCTCCTCCTCCTCCTCCTCCTCCTCCTCCTCCACCTCCTCATTCTCAATTTATTCACGACAAGACACCGGCGTTACGGTATAAAGCACACCGCTGTGGCAAACATGGCTACATGCATACCTTTAATACAAATCTGTGCGTCCTATCTATAGATGTGTAGGTACGTAGATGTAAAGATGGCAAATGAGATGTGAGAGAGAAAAGATTTGCGAAAGTGAATGTAGGTGAAACCGGAGACAGGATCTCGACGCGCACGCGTTTTACTTGCACGCACACCGCTGTGCTAGACACGTGTTATATACATACACGCATCGAGTCTGATATTATAGCTGCACGATAATAGATGCAAAACTAGAGGCATCTTTATGGATTGGAAAAAATTAAGGGAAATTTTCTCCCTTCTTTTTCGCTATACGTGTTATACCTGGTTATACATACCATATAGTATACACGATACCGGCCTCGATAAATTGATTCGAAGAAGGTGAGTCCTGCAGCAGTCCTACATTCCTCCGGAGGACCAACACCTTCACGCACGCACGCGCGAAAGGCAAAAGAAGAAAGAAAGATGGAAAGAAAGTAAAAAGTGATTTCCAGGCTTCCCGGAAGGCGTCAAAAATCGGGGGATAGCAATCAACGGGATGCCCGTAGGAATGCCGTCTGGGACCAAAGGATCGAGGGGCATTCGGAGCCGTGAAATGATCCGGGTGGGCAGTAAATCGGTATCGAACCGTCACGACCACCTCAAGAGATCGAGGAGAGTAACTCGGGTGTCCGCATCGCCCAGCGTGCGTGTAAGCGGATCGCACATCTACCAACGTACCTTCTATACCTCGATCCGAGGTGCCGATACGCGTAATGCATAACACACGTACCTATGTGTGTGTGTGTGTGAATAATTCATTATTAGCCATGGCGCACAGCGATAAGAGGTGCCGTTTGGTGTGAGAACGCGTTTTATACAAGCCGCGTTAAAGGCGCGGTTATGGCTGTGTAGCTGTGCAATTCCCGTGGGTTTCGATTATACGCACCGCGAGAAGCGTGCGTTAGGCGTTATACGTGTTACGGGTTTATCGAGTATTCCATAAAAACAAAACGGGAAGAAAAAAAAATAACAAACAGATCCGAGGTATCGGATCACGCGCGTAGCTACGAGTATCTGCATATTATATACCTTAAACTCGAGTCTAATTCGAATTTATAACGCAGTCAGAAATGTTGAAGTTCAACCTAGCGGAACTGCAAGTTGTTATCTCGCAGGACATTTGAGCTATTATATAGGTACAGGTATAGGTGTATAGCTGTTCGTGGCAAAGGTTAGACATACCTGCTTTGACGATAAAACTCGGAAAAAAAAAGTGTAACTCCAAGTGGGAAACGAGTTTCGCTGTTGGTTCCGAACTTGCGGATAGTTGAAGAGGAAGTAAGGAGAAAAATAAAAGGAAGAAAACGATGGCACCGAAGTATAAAGATCTCGGAATAAGACTGTAGTGGGATTGTGGAAGACGATGCTGTAAAGTTGAAAGAGATGAAGTAAATTAGTTTTCTTTGTCGTTCGAGGTAAGTATGCGGTATAAGGTATCAACGGTAACTAATCAGGTTGAACAGCTGAGGAGTTTCACACAGTCGAAAGTCGGACTGATTATTTCAACCGTTTTTTAACTTCACCTCCTGCAAACACGCCGCTAATTATATTATCCATGCAGGCCGATGTACCTTTTATACCGTGCCGCCGCTCTGTTTGTTTTACTTGAATGTTCAAGCATCTGGGAAAAAGTTGTAACAACGTCGGGACGACGTTCATTCTCGATTAATTTCTCGCTACGATCCCACGGAGGGGCATAAAACAAACGTAAAGACAACCTTCGCCCCTTCCCTGTAACGAAGTTCGATCCAAGTTAAACGAATCTCGTATTCCTGTATCGAGAACCCCGTAAAAGTCAATCGTCGCATTACAATTCCCGTTGCCTCGAAATTCGTCGCCTACTTTGTCGCTCGGCCACGTACGCGCGTAGCCGTTGTACACATATATTTAAATATTGAAATGCATAATGGGATAATGATTTGATCTGCGCAGTGTGCAGGGTTGGCGATGTGTGAGGGAATCTTAAAATCCGCCTTATGGACGTTCGTGACACGCCAAGTCGCGTGTTCGGACGGAATTCCGATCCGCGCCGGAGAAGAGTGCCGACTCCTCTCTAAGCGCATCTAATGTTAATCTTCTCTATAGTAGAAACCCGTAGGATAACGCCGCATCTTCTTGCCTCGGCAATATACCCTGGAATCCGATTTATCGGGAATGCGCCTTTTCCCGAGCACGGAAGAGATCGAATCGTTCGGGTATTTTCAAACGAGTTAAATAGCAGTCAGCGTTACACGTACGTAGGTACGTACCTGTAATACATGAACAAAACCTCACAACGTGCCTACGTTGTACGGATCTTTACATGCGCAGACTCTTATTTTCGCAACTGTTTGCAGGTATTTGCACAGACGTTGCGTTTTACGGGAGAATTATAGCTGTGCGCGTATACGGTACATCAAAAAAAAAAATAAAACGAAAAAGGTTTCACTCGTATCGGGTACGTGTGGTACAATAATTAAAGACGACAAACGTGCGGACAAGCGGATATGCGGGGTATAAGACTTGAGTCGGTTCTCGTAACTGCGGCAGGAAAGTCGCCGCGTATAATGAATGATGGCATAGTGTCGGGTGAGAGAATTAAACGTCGATCAAAGAAACGTACTCGGCGTGTTTGATTTCCCCTCGGTACTTAAATAGCGTGCAAATAGTGGGGGGGATAAAAAGAGAGAGATCGTTCTCCGAGGAATTGCAATAAGTAGCTATGGTATACCGGAATGGTTCGAATTGATCCGAAGGATTAATACGGCAGGCTTCGAGAGTGAGAAGCGACGACGATCGCGGCACGACTGGCGGACTTCGCTCTAATAATTCGTCAAGGAATTCGAAGCGTTGTGAACGTTGTTACAGCTCGATTCTTTACAGAGCACAGGCAATTATTATCTTGTTTCGGATAGAAAAATCAAATTATTCCAATAGGTACGTGAGGATATTGCAAGAACATTCCTCGAACAGTTTGCCTGAACAAACAGCTTTCTTCTTTAATTGTGACCCAGATCCTTGCGATGCTGCCTTCGGGCGATCGTTTGCCAGAGAGAAGAAAGATCCGCGGCAAGTCTCGGATGCTTCGATGTTGAGGGATCGGAGAGGAGGATGAAAGAGTAGAGAATGAAAAGATACACGTGTATGTATATAAAGGGAGTGAGAGAGATGTAAAAAATAATAGTACGGCAATGGAAGAAGAGAAAGAAATATCTATGCACGTAGCTGCGTACAAATGCGTCATCGTGTAAATTCACGCGCTTGTCTCATCGGATCTGATCATCTCTATCGGCGATCCTTCTACGTCTGTATACCTATATACGATTTATACATATACATATACCCACAAGTGTACGTGACGTACGAGTCAAAATACACCCGAGGTCTCGAGTCACTCGTCAAACTCGCCGCGGTTGCAATTAGAAGATAAGACATTCGAAAGTGGGATAAAACACACACACGCAGAGGCGGAGAGACCGTTTTTTCTCAACGTCGCCAGGCATTAATCGAACGTCTCTTTCTCTTCTCTACAATAATATAAAATCGTGTAACGCGAAATAGTAAAAAGACAATTTGATAATAAAAGATGATAGAAACTTTCGCTTTATATCCCAGCGAATGGAGAGTCGTTGCTGCGTGGAGTGGGTAAAGAACGGAACCAGAGTCGCACGTTTATTCCTCGGGTGAAGTTGAATGCGATTCGGCTTGCTCGCGTCTCGAAATACGGTACTTGAATTAAACTAAAATAAATTAGCACCACCGCATCGTCATGGTTGGTTTAACATTTTTACTAACTCCTTAATTATACCGAAATCCTTAGGTTATTTTTCTATCTCTTGCACTTGTAGTATATAATAATATAATACATATAATACAAGGACAAATGAGGAAATACAAAATTTGAATGAGAAAAAAATTTTAAAAAAGTATGAATAATTCATCTATTCTAAAGGCCTCGACAGAATACAATGAATTATAGTCCATTTCCCGCACTCTAACGGCGTGTATTCATATTCTAAGCTAGCAAAATCTCAGCATGCCAATTAGACACCCGTACCGATATAACTAACTATTAGTCCGTCAGAAAACCACTTACAAATGTGTAAACGCAAAAAGTTCGTGGTGAGGGAATATGTGGAAAAACAAAATAGAAAAAGAGGAAAAAGAAGAAAAGTACCAATTTTCAAAAGATCATCACTATCATTATTATTTATTTACGAGGCTGCACGAAAGTCAAAGTTTAAACGCATTCCGCATGTTCTCAAGAAAAGAAATTCGAGGATAGTTAGACGCGAAGCACTCGATAATACCCACTGTAGGTTCTTGTTATACATGGTTTCTACCCGGAGGCGGCGAGGAGCAGGTAGGCATACATAAAAACAATTTTAACGACTTCGTTGGGATGCACCTGTTGTGCGACGGGTGTTCAAACTAGTTCTTACGGAGCCGTGCAGCCTCCGACGATTGCTATTCCAGCAGAAATTAGAATCCATATTTTACGCGCGAATTGATATTCATGAGAGTCCTCGTATAACTCTTACACGTGCATGCCCCGCATTACCGGAAGTAACCTTGGCGACAGCCTTCCAGCATCTGCGATCCGTTTTTACGTTCGTCCTCGAGTGCCTCCTCCACCCATCCCGTTTCTATCGCGGCATTTCCCTCCTAGTTATACGGCTGAGATACCGATCGGAACCGCATTGCGAACTTGTACGTATTATCGCGAAGGGATCGACGAACGACCGATTTCGAAAAAACATTATTCCCGTAACGCATCTCGACACTTCGGCATGCGGAAATGTAAATTGGGAACATTGGGAAAGTAGCAGCGGAGAAAAAAATAAGGATAAAACAATTGAATTGAAAGAAAAAAATACCAAGAGCAAGGTTAGAAAGCGTAGAAAAAAAAATAATTCGTGAAAACGCTGTAGAAAAATCAACTGTATAATTAATTTCGCTGTTTAGATAGTAGGTGTATAATCTTCGACTGTTCGTAACGCTGTAACAGTTTTCGAAACAAGTTTTTGCAGCAAATTAATAATAATCGTCAAAGCTAATGGCGCGACAAACGTTCATCAGCGTGAAAATGTGTAACGGGGGCAAAAATTTACAAGGATTGGTCACAACGGCCGATACGTATTGCGATGGAAAACTTGATATCACCGTAAAACAGAGGAAGCAAACTTGACGAGGAACGAGAGAGTGTAAAAGTCAAGGCTGTTCCTGGGCGTCCTTGCCTGCACTGCACGCGGTTCCCGCTTGTGTTTGTAAAAGTAGTCGTCTAGCCGTATGGGAATTCCGTGTTTCATCTTTCTTGGAGACCCCACGCGTCAAGAATTATCGCGCAGAAACGGAGATATCGATTCGAACGAGTTGAAAAAATACCGGAATACTCTTTAACTGTATATGATACTTCGAGGCAAATTAGTCATCTTTAGAAAAACGAAATTTCGAATGTGACGAAAAAGAAAAAATATCACAAAACGACAAAGGGCATCAAAAATAGATCGTTCTACTCAAAAAATCATAACTCATTTAATTTTAATATTTCTAACTGAAAATTGACTGATTAACTCTCAAGACACAATGATGAAAGAAAGGTATTTATTTGAGTGAGTGAAATTGAGTTTGTAGATAAAGAATGAATTAACGATTTTTACGATATTTCGTTATTTAGCGTGGATAGAATCGGATTATTTTTATTTTTTATTTTTTATTTTTTATTTTTTTTTTCATGCGGAATTAGTTTCTAATAGTAGGGTTATTTTGACCCCGGCGTGCGGTGCAGGGGTTAAACAAACTACTGCCGCAACTGCAATTACCACTCTGCAAAGAAACGATACAAGCATGCGCTTCTAATTTATTTATTAGGTTTTATATATTATTATTACTATTCATACCTACATCGTGATATATTAAGGAGAAACGCTTGTTCACGGTTGCGGATTACGTACCTACATACCTACTTTAACTCGCGTCCCAGTCTTATCTCCAGGAGCTACAAATCACGATCGAAGAAGCAGATGCTGCTGCAATATGCAAGTTGACGAGGTCGATTTAAGCGGTTTTTGTCCGATAGTCACAGTTCGTGGATCTTTATAGGTATACTTGAATGCATGGGAATCGATGTAGAACGAGGTACTCCGTACAGAAGAATCCGTCACATTCACATTTTCTCTCTCAAGTTACAATTTCCGAATATACGATGAAGAAACGAGTAGATTTTGCGAAAACCAGCTCACACAATACACCGTTCGAAACGGCCGTCACTGGCAAAAAAAACCGCGCACCACGATGTTGGACTATAATTTAAAACCACTACGGATGATCCAGTTTCGAAAATTATCAAATCTTCCGCGTCTTCTTGTGTACAAATGTCGAGGACGAAACGATCTGCACGAAGCGCCGTTTCATGGATCAACGCGCCGAGCCACTTCGGGTAAAAATGAGATGCGGAATCGGCGTTATCACTCGGTTTTAAGTTCTAATTAACGAGCCAAAGTCCCACGAGAAGCAGCCCGCTAACTTCCCTGAGAACGTCGACAAGGAAATTAGTCTCCGGTGCGTCGAGAGAAGGCGCGCGAATAACTTCCCTGCGTTCGTTCGTGTGTCATAGTATAAGAGCCTAACCGAACCCGACCTGACCTGGGCTGATCAACCCCTCCAGCTAGATCGGCCAGATGACACGCGGACGACGACGAGGAGCCGGTTTACCTGCCTTGGAATTCGAACAGGCCGTATGAGAATTTTAGACATACAATCATTTCTCCCACTTTGAAGCTTTGAAAAATGGACCGCGGCCTGCTACAAGTTTCCCCGCAACTCGCTTGAAATCATAATTTTGCTCATTCTTCGTGCAGATAATCATTGGGCACAATACTGAAAGAAAAAAAACAAAAAAAAAAAAACAAGTCTATAAAGCATGCTTTGCTGAATATTTCCTTTTAAAATAAATTTAAAACAGTTATACGTGCATTCAATGGCTTTATTTCTTGTTCATCAAGCAGTTGAAATATATCCCGGCGTGATCATAACTCAGACTTATAATATACACCGCAGCTGTAATGCCTATTGTTCGAAGAGCGACTCCAGTGTGATTATTATACTATTTTAAAGCTGCGAGTTGTACAGGAAAATAAAACCAATCGCAGACTCTGACTCTATCGAATTATTGTCAAGTTGGAATTTTTCAATACAAATTATCTCGATTCTCGCAACGATTTACCAATTACTTGATACTCGGTTCGGTTAAAAAATTTCCAAAACCTTCGCAACACTTGAAATTATAATCAACGCCAATTGTGACACATATATAAATATACAATTTACCGTGAGAGGAGACTTTCTCTGGACGAACCTTTGTAAAAAGCATACAGTATCGAGTCGATAATCGAACGAAGAAAGATGCACGAAGTGGAAAATGTTTGTTTGTCCGGAAGCAAAGAATGCATAAGGGTTTCCGTCCCTGCGAATACATCAGCCGCAATACCATCCACCCATATCATCCGATTGTATAATACAGGCTTTGAAAACCGTTTATTGCTTCGTTCCCACGACGTTCCGTACTTTTTACGACTACGCCTCGGCGCCGACAAAGGGACGCGATCTAATGGCAAAAACTCAGGCCACTTGGCGATCGTTCTATCTTAAATCATCTCTATTCCGTTGCACTATTCCAATTTTTTTTCACCCTTTATTTCTTTTTCTTTTTCAACTTCGTCTTCTTTCAACTTGTTTTTTGTTTTTTAATTTCTTTCTATCTATTCGTATTCCCCCCCCTCTCTCTCTCTCTCTCTCTCTCTCTCTCTATGTCTCCTATTATGCGCAAAAGCTCATCTCGCTTTCGACATCAAATCGTGAAGCCTCAGCAGCGTAAGGCATGCTCGTAATTTGCTTCAGCTTTGATTAATCCTTGCGGTACAGTTGGAAAGACGAATATAACAGCTCGAAATTTGCAAGGAATAAAATTCTCTTTTAGCTGTACTTGCGCAGGTGTCGATCAGGCGTATACGTATAAAAGCAGTTATTACAAAGAAATGTGTCCGCGTACGTTCACACCGCCGAGTCTTGCTGTTTGCAATTTTACCCAATAATATCCCATCTCGGCATAACGTACACATACGTACACGCGCGTGACTGTGAAAATACAGGCACTGAAGCCAGTTGATTAAACACGATTCTGTACGATAATAAAATTTCAACCGTTAATTCGAGCGCTTTTTTCACATAAACATGTACAAAACGGCAATAGTGGGTATAATATAAATCATGAAAAGCGAGTTGGTTTTATATTCTACGTACGTAATATTCACGGAAGATTTAACCGAGTATTATCTGCTGGTCACGTTTTATTCTGTTTCCTCGCAGTAGACTTGGAATGAGTAAGAAAAAGAAGTAAAATCACAACGGGATCAATGCGCGACGTTAATTATAAAAATTTGTACACACAACGAATAATATTGTATCATCGCAGAGAAGTCATCGAAGAGCCATGTATAATTTATTTTTATTCCAGCTAAACGCATGCTCTTCCACTTACTGCACCTTCGCAACAGACACACATAATAATTATGGAGTAACAAGACTCTTCCACAATGAGTGTATATCTCTGTATAATATACATCGCGGTTCCTTTTTCTAAACTATTATACGCGAGGCAGTTCGGTTCCCATGATTTCTTTAGACGTTCGCAAGGTAGATTATACAGTTTCTGCGAGATGCTGAGAGAGTACCACAGCAGCAGATCGACGGCAGTGCCTGCAGGATGTATATTATATTGTATTGTATTAGAATGTAAATGAGCGATTGGGCCAAGGACGTAGGTCCCACGATTTAATTCAATTCACTTTCGATTTACTCTTTATATTATACATATACGTGTGTATGTACACGGATATCTGAATTCGCCCGCTGTTTAAAGGCATAATATCCTACGTTTGTTTTCGCCTATTGTATCCGCCTGTACACAATGCCGATTAAAGATCTCAAAGAGCTGTATATGCGGAGAGAATCGCTCTCGTAAAAAGATCCGTCCGTCCTGCCTCCTTCTTATAATATAACCAGCGGAAGACTGTCAGACACTCAAAGAAACCCCGCAGAGATTTCAAAGGCCACGAGTTTTATGAGTTAGTGAAGTGTAAGAAAAAAATAAAAATTTCGACAAAATTCACATGTTTTTCCTGACCTCTCTGCATAGTTCATGTGCATATGTGGGTGTGCGATAATTGAATAATTACCAGATTATAATATGTCTGTAATTCAGGCGATACACGGAGGGAATAAAAGAGCAGATTTTAATCAAAACTGCAGGAAATGTAGAGTTTTTTTTTTTTTTTTTTCCGGTAAAGTATACTTGGTAAAATGCAGAATTTATTCTAGAAACAGTGCAAATCATTTGGTAAAAAACATTGTGACATGGGTATTTTCTTACCACGAACCTTGACGTGTCCCTCTTTTTCCTTGCACTTTTGATTAAAATCGGTTCACTTCCTTCCCTCCGTAGTGTAAAATTGTAAATTTTCTGGCACGATGTTCGAAAATAACTTTCACGTCGTTAAAATAATCAATAGCGATTTTATCGCGAATAAAGCTGGATAAAAATCATGAAGTAAGCCAGTCGTTGTATCAAACATAAGGTGTATTAATAACTGATGTGAAAGCGAAAGTTACGTTGTTTAATATTAAAAACAATATCTATTTCGAGTTTGAGTTTTAGCGAAACTGAAGTATAAATCATCGTTCGTCAACGTCAACGTCAACTTCTCAAGTTACATATATATGACATATGTAATAATACAATAGCGATGCATCGGTCATAAAATAACAACAGCACGTGCAGCGTTATAAATACGCAATAAGAAAGCCTGGAGAACAGCGCGTTGGCTGAATGAAACGAATGAATGAAAGTCGAACCTCTGTGCCTAAGTGTGTACATACGGACGTATGTACGATGTATAAATACATAACACAACCTGCCGAGAGGGCCGACGAAAGGTTTGCGCGTGTTGAACCGAATAGCGCATAAATTCCATGTACACATGCATACGTATATAATATACGTACAACGCATGTGTACAATAACGCAATGCAATTACGAAGGCGATGTCACACCGTTTATACGAGGAGTCCTCGCAGTCTCGTTTATTTAACGTTGCAAAATCGGGTCGAAGAGTTTTCAACATCCGGTTGATTATGCTACACGCGTATGTGAAATGCAGAAGACAAAAAAAGGCGTGTTAAAAATTAGGACCCGATCCACGCATGGATTGCAACTGCAGCGCAGCGCGCAAAATATATCAGATATATACCGCGTTCCACGGGGGTATACAGGATCGGCGAAATTCTAGTATTATATACGTATGCATACCTGTAGCACAAAATCCGCGTCATGGATATCATCCGAGGGGCGGTCAAGTTATTACGCGTCATTAAACCGCAGTGCGGAGCAACGACGGAATCCTAGCTGAGGAGGAATCGTAGAGATTTTATGACCCACCGGTGCAGCGATCATTAGGATCGCTTAGACCGTCGGAACTCTATAGAAACGACCCTGTACCTTGACCAGTCCTGCTTTGGATAATCACAGCGTAGAAGCTGGAGCAACGAAACGGACAATGACTAGATCCCATTCCGCCTGCCGTATCCTGAAATCTGAAGCACCGCATTAATATGTACCTAGGTATATTATACCGGTCACGGTGCAGACACGTGTTAGGTACGTACAGACGATCCTGGATACGATTTGTCGGAAGTATTCGCAGTGTAACATCAATCGTCGAAGATAATATAAATCACACGTATATCCTGTTATACGCACTGCGTCACTGATTATATTTTTATTTTTAGGTGTGTTTGTGTGCGTGCGTGTGTAAAGTATCTTACACCCATGCACCGACTTGACGCTGATCTTGACGTTAATCGCGTGCAATCATCTATCAGATTCAAGCCCGGAGTGTGAAAAAACCACTTCTTATACATCCCATCCTGCGCTAACAGAACCGAGAGCGCAAATTACCCATCGCGGATGATCTTTCGAAGACGAGTTTATACATTAATTTTACATACGTATACAGATACGTGGTATGTGTATATTTGTGTGAGCGTAATGGAGGAAACGATGCTATACAGAGAGCCGGGGATCGTCGGGACGAATTATTGTACGTTATAAGAGTACGACAGAGTTCGTTAACTCATTTTTTCACTATTAAATTTATAAAGTCAACTCCGATGTCAACGACGCGTCGAAAAAACGACGACTCGGCACGTTTCAACGATTTGCAACAGTTGAAAAGACCACACAGATCTCTCTCCGTCGGCTGCGTCGACGAATCGCTGTATAAAACGTGTACACCTGTATACGCGTTATACATACGTATATAATGCATGTATAGAAATTGGAAATTCTCCGTCTGGACGAAGGCAACACGCATGATCGAATATAGCCTCAATCTAGATTCTCGAAAAGGTCCGACTGCAATCCGCAGTGTCTGGAATGAATTGAAAATTAATGGAACTAGGCGGTTACGCTCGAACTAATGTTATACCCAACTATTATTACTATGTATTTGAAATCGCGCGCAGAGAAACGAATCTCATAACTCGGTCCACAGTAATCGAACAAAACCGTGGCAGGTACATGCACGTATGTATATAAACAAAAAAGAAACTTGTACTGCATCGTAATTATATGCCCATCCATTGTGGATATAGAATTACTACGTATACTTTATACATGTATAAGCAGATATATTCCCATTTTTGTATCAGATGATATGAAATTTCAGTAATATCATACGCGAGATTTATATATACCGAATTCTTTTTCTGTATATTTCGTTCAGTTATGCTTGTATAATTTATGAAAATATCACGTATCACCATAAACTTGTTATACACCGTAGTCATCGAGATAATTTATTTACACATTCACGCACTCAAGTACGTTTAAAAAGAGGAAAAGTAGGTTATAAGGAAGGAAGGAAGGAAGGAAATACTCGACGTTTTACCGGCCAATTTTCTATTTACATAGCCTAAATGAGAAAAGAATAAAACAGAAAATTAACAGCAAAATACGTTTAAAATATGTAGGGAAAGGCGCATTATACACTTCCGTTAAAAATTGAAGATGCGCGGTAGGCGTGGAGACATATTACACCATTCTCTACATCCATACGACGAATGCACATACAGCCTATATGCCTGTATGTATAATACATAAAGGCAGTAACTTATACGTCTACCTTATGCATATCCCACGGACTCGTCAAAGCTAAGGACAAACTTAAAGTCCACGCATATTGCACGCCGCATGTGACTTGAATATAGAGGCAGGTACATACTTAATACAAATCTCAGCGGTTAGTTTATACTTTCCCTGACACATATTCGCGCCTCCACACACGCCCGAACATCGCACATACCTACTATACAAAAGTACGCAGGTACAATATGCACCTATGTATATGGAGACGAGTTCTGTCACTGCAACGGCGCCTGTGCCTGCAGTACTTCCCATTTTGCCTCGTGACACAACTTTTTTCTTCATTCGCCCCCTAATTTGCTTCCAAATAAATAGAAAAATATTATGAGCCAAACCGGAGCCCTCCATTCCAAGGAGAAGGAGTGCCTGTAAACATGAACCTCTGAAAATATTTGACAATCATCGCAATCGTTTCTATATTAGCAACAAACATGGCCCCTCGCGTAATATTTTATATGATTTTAAAACCCATGTATAAAATCGAAAAAAGAATACAGCCAAAAACAGGGTTTTTCTCAACTGGGAGAGAATTTTCATTACGAGACTCAAATGGTACAGTAATTGAGGAGGACAAGGTCGCATTGGTGGAAAACGTCGAGGATATAATGAAAATGAAGGCGAATTGATGTCTCCCTGTGTGAACATGCAAATTCATAGATATCTGGTAAGCGACCCCCGGGACGCGTGCCGCGATTTCCTTTCAATGCCGCATCATCATCACCCGCGGAATGTAGTTTAGACGATGTATGTCTGTATATGTATAAATAATAATACTTGGCGGAGAATTTGTTTGTTGCATTTTTATTACCCTTTTTTTTTGCTACTCCTTCTTACGATAAACATGGGAAGATATTTGTATTATGGAGACGAGAATTGTACAAGTATTCAAATCGAAAATTATCGTACCGATTGAATTTTCATATCGCACCTACACACAGGCAAAGGCATGACGAATGTCGTATTACAGGTATGTACAGTGTACTCTACATTAGCCGCGTATTCTGCATACACACGGTTTTAAAATGTCTGAAATTTATTATTATGTGATCGAAACTATTTCAACTACCGATCATTATCGATGGATTACCGTGCGTGTGTATGCATATGTATATTGTGCCTCCGATAGTAGTTACGCATACCGTGCCGCACCTTTATGCATGTAAATTTTCTCTGCAATTTGCACTCCAAGGAGAGTCCGCTGCAGACGTCCAGTTGACCGGTAGTGCAAACGTGTTCGTGCATCTCGCGTGTGTAATAACGTATACTCGTATATGCGTAATTTATGAGGAATTTGCAGCTGGAAAACTGTTTGTGCCAACGCGCGCGTATATTAAATAGTTATAGGATTATGCGTAGGTATGGTTTAACATACCGCGAGTTATGCCTCCGATACTCCGAGTATGCAAAGATCCATCATGTACTCGGAGGCATAGGTGTATGTGTTACATTGCCTGTATCTACCAGCTACACAGGCAGACGCAATCTGTATGTGCGTGTAGTTTATTATTTCTCATTTTTTTTCTCTCGCTCGCATGCAATGCGCGTCAACAGCCTCTTATAACAGCTGGGATTTCTTTGACCATAAACTGGAGCTATCGTACGTATAACAATTTCCTACCGAACTTACAGCCTCGTTTCTAGCACTGAACGCACGATCCGAAATATCTGTGACAAAAAAAATTTTATTTCAAGCCGAAGAATGAATTTACAATTAGACACTGAAAATTATTTATTCGGTATAATTAATAATAGGAGACAACGGCCGCCGGGTTTTTTAATATTTTTAGGAGAGAACGTGAGACGTTCGAGCCTTCAACAACAACAATAATAATAATAACAATAATAATAATAATAATAATGATAATGATAATCAGAAGAAGAAGAAGCCTGCAGAGTATTGCATGCAGGACACCTTGGATATAATATGTAATTCAAGATCGTCTCGGGCCCTCCTGCTGCAGTAATTTGTCAGGCTTCGAGGGAGGACTATATTAATACCAGCTATAGCTACTGACAATGAGCAGCACGGTAAATTTTCAAGGTTCGGGTCGTAGCAGCAACAACAACGAGCACGCGAAAAAAACCGGAGAATCTCTTGATCCCGAAGACGTCGAAGAACCATCTGTTGATTTATTTAATCTTCGCGACGACGTCGATCCTCTTAGTTAAAATACGCCTACTCACGCTTCTCGAACTCATAAATATTGAATATTTTCTGCGGAATTCCACATCACGATAGATCATTGCCGGATCTTTTAAAGCGCGTTAATTCAACTCCAATGCCAAAGCGACTGACAATTATTACATCTAGGCGTACAGGTTTTACATGAATAAAAAGGAAGAGAATGAAAAACATCACGCGTCAACAATTATGTCCAGAAATTTTGATGAGGTAAGCAGCTGTTACGTTGCTTCACGAGCGGATTTGCAGCTTCTCTGTAACGCAGTTTTGCCCGATGCGTTTCTAACAAACGATTCAACAGTACCGCCTAAAAAATTAAAGAAAATCGATCGGTCGTGAGAAGCGTGTAAGATTTTTCACCCGGTGGAGATAAAGCTGCGTTAATACACTTATATCACGTATCGTACCTACGCGCGCTGATACAGATCGGTTGTAAACTCTGGACGTGCGGCATTCGCTCTCTCAGCCAACGGATCTTTTAGCCATGAATGGGGAAGGAAGGACCGTGAAACAAAGCCGTTAGAGGCACGAGAATCGTCAAGAGCGGCGGGACGGTGAGAAATTTTCGCCCACCAACGTTATAATCGGGGGCCCTTGTACTTCTTTCGGCGTCGAGGCGCCGAGTAAACAAAACTCTATCCACGATTCGAGATGCCACAAGTGCCTAACGGGGCTGCGTCATGGCGCATTACCATACCTCTAAGAAGACCCTCTCTTACACGCCGGGAGACTCGATCTTTTATTTACAGCTGCCGAGTACAGGTGTTGATTATTACGGACCTGTATTATATGGTCGATGCGCGTAGCTCACGGAATATCGGACATTCCGCCGCGAACAGAAACGCGCGGGAACCGCTCGCTTATTGTTAGAAATGAGGAAATTTACAGTCGAGTGACAAAGTTAAAACTGATCAGGGTTACCGATAATTTCCACATTTCTCCACGTTACGTTATTTTTCTGTCATGCGGATACCTGTTTTTTGGTCTTTTATTCATACGTCAATCGTTAAAAATTACATTATACTTATTACACAAAACGTTCATTCGCTAAATCTGTTGTATGAATTGGAACGTTGTAAAAAAAATTTTTGAGTTCCAAATCTGAATATTTTTCTACAAATTTTTCCAAGTAAAATAAGGAGATACCTGCGTATTACAGGTCTTAGGTTGATACGTGTGGCAGCCATGAAAACGGTGAATAAAGAATTCTCCGCTGTTGTTACATCGTTAACGAACCGTCCTAATTATTACACAAATTTTCCGACGCGTCGTTCGAAATTCCGATCGATTCCGATCCGATGCATGATCGAATAGGCTGTATTCTAATTTCTTCTCGTCGCAGTCTGTTACACGTATTGTAATACACAAGCGGTACAATAGAAATTCCGGAACACGAAACACTCCTTCTTCTTATAGCGATTGTATGACGTAACCGAGTGTACACAACTCGCGGGGTCTCTTGGCTTGTTTGAGAAGTTGTGTAGAAAAAACGTTCAGACTTTCGTCTATATGCATTATACAGGCCGATACGCGTGCGTATAGGTACACCGTACGAGCATGCGTGTATAATAACTGAGAGCTGCAGCAGAGACGGAAAGGACGAAATTAACGTTGCCCCATAGATTTACTATTCAAACTTTACTCGGCGTTATTTAGTTTTGCGGGTAGAATAAGAAGAAAACTATAGCCGTGTGTACAGATAAAACTCGAATACATCTGTGCAAGCTTTTTCTCTCGAGATTTGTGCGTATGTACACAAAGTTCGTATAGGACCGTTGATAATTCCAGACGGTGTTCATTTTTGTAAAATAAACGAATCGTCAACCGCACCGCGAACGCACCTGTTCACTCTCGTCCTAAAAGCGAAATTCTACACCCAACTTGACACGCGCGGCGTTTTTAAAATCAGTGTTTAGAATCGCACGGTTTACCGGTCAAAAACTGGTCCTCGGGCCTAGGGAGGAAACTTCTAATAACGTAGACGGAGCGACTTGGCCGATGCTCGGAGATACTCGGAGATCGCGGGCGAGCAAACGGAATGGATCACGAATGAACGGAGACCGACCGTCGGAGGTTTCTCTAAAAGGCGCAAAAAGATGTCGAGAAATCGAGTCGATCCCATACGTGGATAAGACGCGAGAGCAACGCGGTTGAGTAGCTGCAGGCCTTACGCGCACCGATTTCAAAGTCGAGAGAAATTCTTGAAGGAGTTGACATCGTGTCGGAAATGTCGAGAAATCGCAATTCGGCGAGACGGAACGATTAATCAAAGATAACGGAGACGCGTGGCGAAGAAGGAACCGGAAACAGAGAGAGAGAGAGAGAGAGAGAGAGAGAGAGAGAGAGAGAGAGAGAGGGAGAGAGGTAATCAAGATTCCTCTTGTTCGAGATCGTGTGTTAAATTTT
The DNA here is from genome assembly GCF_021155775.2 of Neodiprion pinetum. Lineage (NCBI taxonomy): Eukaryota > Metazoa > Arthropoda > Insecta > Hymenoptera > Diprionidae > Neodiprion > Neodiprion pinetum. The sequence goes on along the minus strand of NC_060232.1, from coordinate 32,473,777 downwards.
GTTCAACGAAGGTCGAAAGGTTAGACGAAATCCTCGATTGAACCGCGTTCCGTGTACCCGCCTGTGTGCGATTTATAAACGTAGCGAATCGATGATGCGGATTATAGGCGGAGGTTTTTACGATAAAATCCTATACAGCGGGGGAAACTTTTCAATTGTTGCAAAATTCTCAGGGTCGGTTTGTGGAAGAGCTATTATATTGGAGGAAACGTGATCTGGTATTGTAGGTACTACCAGGTCGACCTGATCAACGAGGGCTGAACGAACGTCTCAATGCCAAATCTCAAGAAATAACGAAAACTACGAGAGTGAGACCTTGTTAACGATGCCGTAGTCACAAAGCCTATTCAGAGGCGTGCAGGTATAATACGGATGGATGGATATGCGAGTAATTAATAGTCGGGCACCTGCGGCCGCCGGTTTCGTCATAATCATTTGCCTCGAAAAACCGGCGTGTGCTAGTTTATTACGGATATTTAAGGTATCGCATATGTAGATGTGCCGTAAATCGTTTTCTCGTCGTTCAGTAAATTAATTAACCGCTACTTCACCTCAAAACGCGCCGGAGTTCAAGGTGGAGAGAATAAAAAGAAGTAGAAGAGAAGAAATAAGTAAATAAAAATAATAATATACCATATACTTAATCGCCTATAAATTTCCACAATTTACTGGCATTGGAACAGGGAGTTACGAGGTTTACCTCGTACAACATTAAACATGTAGCATAGTTGACGACGACGACGACGACGACGATGATGATGAAAAAAGGTAAATATCAAGCATACGAAATGAAAAGAAGGATGGAACAGTTTTCATTTAACCTCATAATGCTCACCAGCTATATTGCAGACACTTATGTATATATCCCGCGACGACGCGACTTGTGTTCAATCCAATACAAATCACCACGGTTTAACACACCTGTAGGATCCACTCGACGCACCTCAATAATTTCGACACTTTTCCGCGTATTAAATATGAAATATCAACGCAATCATCCGTCTGGGAACAGACGCGTTTACTCAAAGGTCGATCTACGGGCGTTTCGACGCACAGACACGCCGGTCACAATTAACAGTCGTTCCAATTTACCGCCCGGTAATTACCTCCCGGACTAGTACAACCGGATCGTGATTAAAAAAAAACCACCTCGCGTAATATTACGCAGAGGTAACGCGTAGCGTGGGTTTATCTCGAGGGGCGTGTAATGCCGCGTGAATCTGTGTTTACATTCGACGACGAAGGAAAATAAAGCACGCGCGACGACACGTGTGTGACGCTCAAAGCCTGAGCGGCAAGTGCGGCCCTAGACGTAAGACGGCAGTCGACAACTCCTTTTCCCCCGGTAAGCAGCAGCAGCAGCAGCAGCGAGGCGGCAACCGACGAGGATCAAAATATGCCGGGGAAAGGTCCGCGCGAGCGTCGATCCTTATGGCTTCTACGGTAAATTCCGAGAGATTTTTTTATTCTACCCACTCTGGACGCCTTATCAGGAGGCATTTTAATGGACGGGCGAAAGAAGAAGAATCACGACGAGGAACGGAGGCAGTAAACCTAGCGCGATTAATTGCTCTAGCTTTCGCCGATTCCTCGGCTGTTTGTGCCGCGGCTTCGGTTCCTTAATAACACGCCGTGCTTATTATATGTATACAAAACACTTCGATCAAACGATTGTATGTATGTATGTATCTACATTGTACATATGCTGTAACGGTAACGCGAAAAAAGTAATGAGAAAGGCGAATTAAATTAGACGTGCGAAATTGAGAAAACGAAAAAAGCAATTTATATAACAATTACGATATTTGCCATATTGGATTCGAGCAGATATCTCATTGAAATACGGATGTATATGAGTAAGAAAAATAGCTCGTTGTGTTACGAGTGCGGAAAGTGGGCGATTTCCGACCAGTGTTGTAGTCACAAGAGTCAGCTATCGCCGATCCCCACGTGTGACACTCGCTACTGTTTCAAACACCTGTGAAGGAAAGATTGATTCGAGAAGCGAACGAATGTAATATAATAATTTGAAATAAGTGGATCAAAGGCAATGCAAACTTAAGTTAGTGTCCGTGTGTAAAGTCAAGCTATTGAAAAGTGGGCATGCCCCGAGAATGCCCTAGTGTGTAAAATTGAGAATTTCAGTTGAGCACCTGCGCCAGCGTTGTTTTACCGCACTGTTCAGGTATGAGGTATTTTATGCACGCTCCACAGGCTTCGAAAATCTCACTTTCCAAGCATTTTGTGTTGGAAACAATAGATCTAATCGAGAAATCGTATAACACACTTCAAGCCGATCTGGTTATTAACTATCAAAAAAAAAGGACATAGTATTCGAGGGTTCAAGAATCGAGTGGATCTAACAAGCGTGCGGTGAATTACAGGCATTTCCATTCGTTGGGTACGGTTTTTGAATTCGGATTGAAAAAAAAAAACGAATTTTGGAAATATGGCTGCTACCGCTTCGTGCAACCGAAAATATTTACGATAATGTTATAAATTATGCTTTCACATTATGCCGCTCTCCATGACAGTAAGTATAATTTCGTGAAGATCACGATTTTACATGTTTTCAGGTCAAAATATATCGCTAGCCTCAAATAATTTCGTTTTAATTACCAAAATAAATTTCTGCGGCTCTTCCCAGTTTCTCAAAGCAGAAATTACTTTCATCGTTATTATTATTAATTTTTTTTTTTTTTGCGCACTTCCGTAAAAAAGGCTTATCAAACTACTATTGGTATATTTTCGGTACTTTTTTCATTTCAAAATTCAGTTTACATCGTATCCGGTTCATTTGCGAATGCATTCAAATATTGCAATGAATTTTACATAGTTTTTGTAAACTTAGCCACAACATTAAACTCTCCTCTTACTAGCTAAATGAATCCAACAAAATCCCTTTCGTAATGCCCTGCTTTGACGGGGAAGAGTTGCATGTGGATTTGGAACTGATGAATGCTGGACTGGCTGCCATTTCCGTGAAGGAACAAAACGCAGAAGATACGCAAGAAGAGGCCAATATTAGGCACAGAAATTCATTCTGGAATGTCCACCGTCCAGAATTGTCTAAGCTAAGTTGGGCCGTCAATCACACACCCAAGAACATTGAAACTTACTTGAAAAATCATGCTGAAAATCGAGATGTTCGTAATGATTTGTTGAACTGCAATATCTCACCAGCAGATTTTAACCAATTGACAGTTAGTTTTCAACATGCCTTTACACGCGGGGACATGAATATGCATAGTTTAGTTAAACATTGTCTGAAACTGAACTTCAATGATTTATAGGTGATTCATGCAACTTCAGACCGGCATGCAAGTTCTGATCAGAACTATTTGCTTACATCCAAGCCGCAAACAATTCAATTCAATGATGACGATTTAGCGTCACCGACAACATTACATAAAAGTCGGGCAGAATTTTGTGTCACTATTGGGAGCATCGAGGAGAAATCAATTCCAGGTAAATTATATACCGTAATTTGTTGGGACTGGTTTATCTGTTCCTTACTCCTTCTACCAGAAGCAGTCTTCGTAATGCAGATGTTTAAGCTCGAATAATGCTTTGTACGGGTAAAAAAATCCATGACGAACATATTCAAGTAATTTCTAATCGTCAATATCTTTTACAGAGACTTCTGAGCCCTCCAGCTCAAAAATCAGTGAAGAGAATACAATGACTTGGAATAACAATAACAGAGCAAGCAATTCTAAAGTATGTAAATAAATAAATGTTGCATCGAAACTTAGTTTGTTATGGCAATTTTTTGTCTCACATTTAGGGAAGTATGCAAACATAGAAATGTGGTTACGCAATCAGAATCCAAATAGGGACAGTCAGGAAATTTTGATAAACGACATCCAGATGGGACATCAAATACTTCGCAAGAAATATTAGTTGCACTAATGGATGATACTGTACAGCGTAGAGCAGATCTTTAACTATGGCTTGAGTTTCAAATTAGTACAAAGAGAGTATGTTATACATATCTTTCTGGTGTCGCTATTATAATTTTTTGTGGTCCGGAAATCCGGAAATACTACAAATCTGTTAATCTCCAACACGTCGGTTTATTTAGACTATTTTTTATCTATAATAAAATTTCAATATTTAAAGTGTAAATGTAAGCTTGTGAATAAATTCGTCACAGGGATTTTGGCTGCAAAGTCTTGGTAGATCTGCAGATTTTTAATTTTTCATTAATGCTAACTTAACTTGAGACGTAATTAGACCGTTACTAATTACATCTTCCTTTCTGGCACATATGAAGGTCATTACGTGATTTGGTCAGAAAAACGAAGAAATATTGCTCTTGAATATTTTAAATAAAAATCTTGACCTGTTTTTCAATGCAGAAGCACGTTAATTAAGATGACATAGTTTCATTTGATTAGTCCATGCATATTTTCATTTCTTTAATGATATCTATTTTCAGGAACAAGTAATTTCTTCCAAAACTGCTATTTTATAATCGGAGACAGACGTATATACAATTAATATTGTCTACTTTGCGTATGCAATGATTATAAACATTTTAAATATGCGTAATCGATTCACATATTATTTGTGCGGTGGCCAAGTCCATTGGTTAGCAGGTGCTTCTTGGATCAACGGTTCCCAAGGCTTCCAACCTAAGAACTTTCTCGCCAAGTGTAATTCGTTTTCAGCTTGTAGGATTAATTCTTCAGCTTGGCCACAGTTTATGGCTTTTTCAAGGTCTGGCACTTTTAGATTCTGAAACGATTTAAATCCTATAATTTGTCAATATCTTTTTTCTTACCAAGGTAACAAGCATATCTTTTCAATAAACCTTGATGAAAATCACGATTTTCGACTTTACGCGACATCATTCTTGATCAGTTTATAATTTAATAATCTTCCAAGAATAACTATTAATAAATAAACTGTGTAATAATAGTTACATTTTTCACATGAGCAGCTCGTTCCTTAACAATTTTCTCCGTATTGATTCTGTAGGGATAATCCTTGGGCATTTTATCGACGGCTCTAAGAATTTTACTGTACAACACTCCCAAAGTATGATGTGGATTCGGGGCAACGGGCACCCTGGCTAAATTTGTTGACTAAAAAAGAGAATACTTGATATTGAACATTTAAAAAGCATTGAATATACTTAAAAAGGCTTTAAAAAGTCACAGCTCTTTTGGAATATAAACATACGAATCAAATGTCTCAGTCATGAACCTTATAGTTGTTAATTAGTCGTAAAGAATCCTTCCATCAAACAATGGTAGGACTTCTGTGATATTCTGCAAAGTACTTTAGTTATCAATTTAAAAAAACAGAAGCATGGTAATACAACTTGAGCAGTTAGCGATTTTATTATATCTCACAATCAAATATAAGCAGCCACGAGCAGTTACCTTTCTTTGACTACATCCATCCACCAGAGACAATGTCTAACTGGTAGTGAATTTTGCATAAGTGAGTCTCGAAAGGATCGATGACCTTTATAGTTACTGGCGCAGCAATAAAAAAATACGTTTAAAACGCTCCAATTCTTGAAAAATACCGTTTCTCAACGCGTATTCGAGAAGTGATTAATATGATATACAGGTTATGTTGTGTAACACCTGACGTTATTTGCCATAAAGAAAAATTTGCAAGCCTATTTCTAAGAAATACCAACAATTCAACTATGTTAGACATTTACCTTTTTCAAAAGCCCAGCCATATTTTACGCAAATTCTGAATTCCTCGGTACTTTGCACAAGTTTTCAGGATTAATTGAGACTACGGGTCGCACTATATCGTCTGCTCACAGCGTCTGCTTGAGACGAAAAACGCAAAACGGTCTGCGCACCGCGTAGACGACGAAAAGAAAACAGGAAAACCGGTACTTAACCTCAAACGCGGATCAAATAAATCAGTCGTCGTTGCAGCTTGAATTTCAATCACTTCAGTATATTGTCCGAAAGTGTCGTTGAAATGGAGCTCGATAGTGTGAATAAGGAGATTCTAGTGGACCTCGAGGAGAAATACGTTAAGGTTCGAAAGCTGCTGGACGAGCACAGTAAATTGGACCCGGAGAGTGAGCCGTACAAAAGTAAATATGCGGCAGCCGATATACTCAAGGAAATGCAGATTAAACTTGTGAAAATATTAGACGACAATATAACAGAACACGACAGAAATATTGTGACAGCAATGCTTGCTGTTATCTGGCTCAATATGGGGATAATTTCGGTCGACACGGAGGAATTGGCAGCCGGTGAAGAGCAGCTGACCAACTGCGTGGACCTTTTGATTGACCGAGAACTGAGACCAGAGGCAATATTAGTTATACTTAGTGCTCTGAATCAGCTGGGAATACTCTGGGCCCAGCGAGACAATCCAAAAACATCCCAGAAATATTTAGAAAAAGCTGAAAAAATATACAAGGATTTTACTGCGATTGAAAAAAGCGATAGTACCAAACCCGTACTTATGGCCGCATTGTTCAATCTGAAGGATGATGACGATGACACAGACGCTGAGGAAATAGTCGAACGACTCCACACTCTGACTCTCTACTACTTGGCGCAAATCTATGGAACCTTAAAGGATCACCTCAAATCCGCAGTTTACTGCCACATGACTCTGAAACGTCAGTTGAACCACGAAGATCTGGATTGTGTAGACTGGGCCTTGAATGCTGCGACTTTGTCCCAGTATTTTATGGAAAAGGGAGGGTTTAGGCAGGCCAAACATCACTTGGCTGCAGCTTCATATATTCTGCAAAAGTACGAGGATGAGTTGAGAAGTTTGGACGATACGGAGGAAGTGGTGGCAGCAAAATGGGAAACGTTCAGACATAGAAGCGCAGACGTCGCCAGGTGCTGGGCAAAATATGGGATCCTGCTGTTGAGTACATCCAAAGAAAGGCTGATGCATCATGCCGATGATGAAACGAGCGAAATGTGCTCGGAGATAAGTAGGATGCAGTTGGATGAGAACTCGGGGGTCACTGAAGAATGTATCGAGAATTTAAGATTCACAAAGATAGAGAAAGAAATTGAAACTATTGCAAATCAACTGACAGACAAATATGCTTTGGACTTCAACGATGCCAGGACGATATTTCTGAACTCCCAACAATGGCTTGATGAGGCAAAAAAGTATTACACATTGGAGAGTCATGCGTCGGATCACGTGCAAGTGATACAAGACGTTTCGCAGCTCTTTAAATTCTTGTCATTCTTTGAAGAGGATGAGGATCGCCAATCTAAAATGCACAAGCGGCGGGTCGACGCCTTAGAAAAGATTGTTACAGAGTTAAATCCACAGTATTACCAAACTGTGTGCAGGCAACTATGGATCGAACTGGGCGAAGTTTACTGCGATATTTTAGATATTAAGCTTGAACGTCTGCAAGCGTCAAACGAAAGACCGACCGCCCAGGCACTAACTAAAATCAATAACCTGGCCAGGAGTGCGATTGGAAACTTTCAGAATTTTTTAGATTCTCTGGTGGATCCAGCCACTCACAATTTCCCAGACAAATTTTCCGAAGATTTAGTTAGACCCGCCTTATTTGCTTACTTTTTTTTGGGAAGATTGTATTATAAAATCATAACACCTGACAAACATGCACAGCTAGAAAATCTTCGAAATAGTTTGAATGCCTACAAAGCGCTGATTGGCTACTGTGAGAAGGATGAAAAAGCTGCAGAATTGATGAGCGTGGAATTGAGTGTCTGCAAAGACTTTGTTAATCTTTTACCATTGAAAATAGAAAAATTAACTAGAGAATTGGTATAAATATGATGTCTTTAAGGCAATAAAGATTCATATTCATTTCTTGCTTAATACAGCTTTTTTTGCAAAACATTATTTTAATAAGTTTGTATTATAAGTTATTGAAACTATATATTTTTTACGTAATACTGATATTACTCTCTGTACCTAACAACTCATTAATCTCACGGCTTCATCTGACTGTGTAAATCTGAACATAGGTACAGGCAGTAAAGTCGGTACTTATATTTCTGAAACTGAAATAAAAATACCATGCTTTGTGCGTTTACATCTTACAGTTTGAGCGTATGGTGCTAGTATCGAATTAATTAACGGTTTCGTTACTTTTGTGCTATTTCAGTACAGTACTCTCTATACAACATGAAAAAATGCAATAAAATCCTATCATTCCGAAAGTGAATTTTTTCTTCTACATTGATCAAGGAACTTTCTCCAACAAAGCGTATTGCAAAAAAAAAAAAAAAAAAAAAACGCATGTTTGTATTACGATCTTTAAATTATTCGGGTATTATTAATGTACCTGCACATACTTTTTTCTCTTTGACGTGGATTGACAAACTGAAACAAAATTATTTATGAGTATAAAGTAATTTATCAGTTAATTATATTTATCACATATATTTATTTTATATATAAACCTTGTAAATACCAAAGATTGTGCGAAATCAATAAATGCTTATCACAAATGCTAATGTTTTAAATTGAAATTTACATAAGAATTATAGAAGAGATGATATTTTGTTGTCTCTTACATAATTTATGAAATTGTATATACTAGACGCAAATATATTTTCAATTATAGCGTTTGGTAAATCATTGCTGACAATATTATCGGTTCAACAATCATTGAAAAATGGTCGGTAGATTGAATTTTATTGGACCTTGTAAACGGCAGAGGCCCTGTTTATATGCAAAATTAAGATGTGTTCTTCGATTATATCTGAAAATAGATGACTTGCTTGGGATTTCAGAAAAATTAAATTTTATACCGTTCACTCTTGACATGAGCTGTTTAGTGAAACTTAATACAAAATTTATTTCGTATCGTTAAATCAAGTCGAACTAGGAACTCGTATCTTTTCCAACCTGTTTCAAAAAATTATAATTACAAAAACGAAATACCAAAAACGTTGTTAATAATGTTGTGTTAAAATCATAAAACTTCATTTAAAGTACCACACTGGAATTATTATACACAATATTCAATGTTTTGTATCTGTTTCAAAATACTTTGTTTCCTTCAACTTGATGTCGAACGAAAATTGTTTTTTATAAAAATTATAGCAGGTAAGTTTCTTTGGTAATATGATGTAAAACAAACATCATATCTGAACTGAGTAACCAGAATCATAATTCTTATTATACAATATACAAATTTAAATGTGGTATGTACCCAATTTCAACCTAACATTGATTTCGAACCAAGTTGTTGTGAACATAACACATGCAACTGGAATTTCCGCAAATCCTACTACAAAACAATAGATATAAACTTTTTCCTAACAACTGCAGTAGTAATGCATTCAAATTTTCTTTCAGGGCGACTCAAATGGTATTTTATCAATCAATATCAATGAATTTTATCTCTGTATTTTAACTTCAATAGCATTGTCGTTATGTCAATAATAAATAACGAAAATCTAGTAATCATATAATATATCCTAATATTTTTACAAGCAGGTACGTATGATAACTACATGTATTTAAATCAAAGGTCCCGTCGAACCTGCTTATCCTACTTAGTATCTAATTGGGTGTTATGTGTATGACACGAAGGGAGGTAGGATGTTTATGTATCATTTGCCACCTGCTTCAAAATTAGTGTATATGTATATCCTTTACGTTTTAAGTTAGCAATACCAAGTATTTGCTTTAATTCTATCCGATATTCATTTAATGATAAAATCTTAAAACTTAAGTAGAAACAAAATCTCGTCTAATTCACAAAGTTATTCAAATTGACCTTGCCAGCAGGTACAGCTTTGTATCAACCGCGATTCGATGGACAATAATCTTTCGATGAATTTTAAAAAATTGCTCTGAATAAAAAGACGCTCGAGAATACTTTAACTGGGACGAGTAATCTTACGCACTTGAGTCCTCGCTTAATAGAAATAATAAACCATTATGACCATGTTTAAAATCTAATAGCTGCTCAGATTACGATCATTGATTGCCGAATGTTTAGATTGTCTGTAGAGTGTGAATACTGAGCTGTAAAGTCTTTAATTCTATTCGAGATAATTCTTCCTCTCAACGCTACATCCTCGATGCAAATTGGCATTGCTAACACCTTATTGAACAAAATAAAATATCAATCTCTTGAACAGGTAGTTAATTTTAATCAATAATCATTACGCTAGCACACTTTAGGTGCTGGTGACCCCTTTTCGTGCCACAAGTAAATTTAGTACAGGATGCTTTCTAATGTATCCAACAGCCTTTTTATGGGTTACCATTGTAAAATCGTAACCGTTACACTGGAGGATTTTATCATGCATTCTTAATCCTGACTTTGCTGCTGGCGAACCTTCGTGGACTTCCGTTACATAGATCCCCTGGTAAAAATTTATTCGATAGTGAAATAAATGAAGAATAAGTATAACAAATACGTTCAAACTCCAGATAATTCAGAAACTGAGAAAACTAAGGGCGTATGAAGACTCAGATAATCAGTTCCAAGTAGTCAGACTGATAATTAGCTGAAGGATAACAATGAACTGCATTTGCATTTTGTTCTGACACCAGGGATTAAAATTCAATTGATGACTGCACATACATCACGATAAAAGTTTGTCATGTTTAAAATATGCCGAGTTGTAATTTATAAGACAATAGACTAAGGTAGATAAGGTGGGTAAATTATCATACATTGTCCGTGTAGCCTTGTGGACTTTTTCTAAAATCCTGATCGATACCTCCACCTATTTTCAATCCACATTTCATCACCTCTTCTCCGTTGGCATCAATTTCTGCTTCTTTGTGAAGCGTGATAGGGATCTGGAATGGAGAATGGAATATTTATTAGATACGTACAAGTTGGTTTGAGGAGTTTATTCTTGTTACGAAAAAAGGTATAGAATGTTATTCTCTGGTGTAAAGTGAACAGCAGAAATGTACAAGTGTTTATAATACCGGTAAGTTCAGCTACTGATATCAGCAGTTATCAAGTACTGAGAAGCTAAGTGCATAGCATTAAAAAAAATTCCGTTTGGTGATAACCGATAGGCTACATGCTTGTCCTTAGAAGCAATTAACTGTGGGCGATGAGCTGTCAACAGAACTCAACCGGTCAGTTCTAGACACACCTCAAAGTGCCTTAGAGCCCAAAATCATGAACAATCCGATATTTACTTTACTTTAATTTCGAATAGAGACAGCATTGGGCGCGTTCGAAATTTAGCAGAATAAGTAAGACGGACTCGCGGTCGTATGAATATTTTTTTAAAACAGGAAGTGTTTTGAATGTGCAAAAAACATCCTGATTATACGACAGGCAAGTTGGAAGACTCGATACTCACGCTCAGGCACTCCATCGCCGTCCCCGCCTGGTGTTGAAAAGCCATTTTCGCACACATTTTGAGCGGTTTTTTTTTATCTTACCGGTCACCTAAAATATTATAAACAAAGCGAATACGTCCGTAAATTGCTTAGAAGCGCGTCCGTAAGTCCGTCTCCTTCTCGATCTGTCTGCTGACAACAGCGCAAACCAAGTACAAACTAGTGACGCGAACGCTGAAATCAGATATACCAACCAATTTGGTCGTGTGGTGTCGCCTTTGATTGCTACCAACATCGAAACGTCACGCCCCCAATATCCCATCACATCCGCTGTCGTGCGTGCTTGGAATTAAATATCGAGTGTCGTTTGTTTCTTTTTTACACAGCTTTACGCCTTGTTCTTTTTCGTAGTCAGGATGGCCGACGACGAGTTCGACGGAGACGAGTAAATATGCTTTTTGAATTACTATGCCTCTTTGTGTTTATGGATTTTCCCTAAGATCAATAAGCACATGTCAAAAGGTTATGTTCGCTGCAGAACGTTTTCACGTGTATCACAAACATCGCGCCCGTCGTTAACTCGACAAGAAGATAATTGCTCAGAGTTACTTGGAATCCCAGAGCCCTTTGTTACTAAAAATTTTTATAGTTATTTCTCAATTTATTGACTTGTTACAGAGTGGTAGACGACTTTGATGATGTAGACGATGATGACAACATCGAATTGGAGCAGCAAGAGGAAGATGGTGAAAATATAGAACTCTTAGCGGCAGGCGATACTCAAGGCAGTGTTCAAAAGTCAAAAAGAATCACAACCAGATATATGACAAAGTAATTAATATATTACTCATACTTGCAATATTTAGTACTGTTTAAACTTTGTCGAAAGTTTATTTTTAAAACTGGACTTTCTTTCAACAGGTACGAAAGAGCAAGAGTATTAGGAACACGAGCGTTGCAAATAGCGATGTGCGCCCCTGTAATGGTCGAACTTGAGGGAGAAACTGACCCACTCCAAATAGCCATGAAAGAATTGAAACAGCGAAAAATTCCAATAGTTATCCGCCGCTACTTACCTGACAATAGTTATGAAGACTGGGGCATCGATGAACTTATTATAATAGATCACTAAAACACATTTTTAATTTCTGTTCAACTCCAGATGAAATTCACATTTCTTAAGTTAATCATTTATATTATACCGCTTTTCTTATAAAAATGTTGAAAAATAACGTAATAATTCATTTACAACCACTTAAGTTATTCTATCCTCCCTGTCTTAAAATCTACAATCGAGAGTATTCCCAACACACATTAATAATTGGTGACTGTCATTATAGCGTTTCAGGAACTATATTTTGAAATAAAAATATATTATTTCTTTAAAATGTAAATGGATATATATAAAAAAAAAGCTGTTTACAATAAAGCACGGCTGGTGACGAAACAATTCAGACAAGAAAAAAATCTACATTTTAGAACAGTATACAGCCAAAATGGAGTAATACTGAAATCCATGGAGTACAGTTGCAGTATATGTATAAAATAAAACAGAGCCCGATTATCGCATGAGGTAATTCATTGATGAATGCTGGTCATAAAATCTAAGCTACATCTGAATACGTTATTTGATGGGGACATTTTTCAAGGTACTAGACGTAATCTTGCCCCCGTTCTTTGTCAACAGCAGATTGCCACTCCATGCAGCTTCTCCACTACCGTTTACAGCAAAATCAGCCTAAAAGATAATTCCATTATTGCAAAGATCGAATGGGAATTTGATGTACAGTAAAATGAAAATGATACAAATAATTACCTGAAGTTTGTCCCAGACTTTTTTCTTTGGGTTTAAAACTTCATCAGGTGACCCATTTTCATAACCCTCCACCAGAACTTTATCTCCAGCAGCACTGTCAGATGGTGGTTGTAGGGGCTCTACTTTTTTCGTAGGCTCCTCCCTGTTTTCAACAACGTGATAAAGATTGAATTTTTGAGAAATCATTGATCCCAATTGCTTACTTGACTGTATTCGAATTTTTTGAACTTACACAGAAGCGCATAAGACCATTCCATGAGACTGAATTCCTCTAAGATTTGCAGGCTTCAGATTAGCCAAGACTACGACCAATCTGTCCTGCATTTCTTTGAGGGGCACATAATTTGCCAATCCGCTTACAATGGTACGAGGACCACTCGAATCTCCCAAATCAATTTTCTCAACATACAAAGCATCAGCATCAGGGTGCTTTTGCACTTCAACAACCTTGCCCACTCTGATATCAAGCCGAGATGGTATAATTTCCTCGATTTGCTCTGTAATATAATTCTTTGCTCTTTATAGCTATGAAAACCAATACTCTAACAGTAAGCGATTGGTAAAATGAGCGAGCACAAATTACTTACTCTCTTTCTGTGGGGGAGGATATGCTTTACTGTTGAGCCCTTTTAGCTTAGGGTCTTGCTCAAATTCTTTACGAATTGGGTCCAAAAGCCTATTGACATAAATTTCAACTGCGCCCTTCAAATCACCAGGATGAATCACTTGTTCAGCAAATGCTGTTTCGAGATCTTCATATTTGTCAAATTCAATATCACCTCCTGGAAATTTGACAATCATTTCAATAATGCTTAGTATAAAATATTCTACAGACATGCAATTGAAACGGAGTATAAATTTGAAGTTAATAATTACTTACCAAATTCTTCACTACGTTTAACAACATATTTTTCACCACCTTTCATCAGTGGAAATACAACATGCTTTGAAAATGCAAGGATTCCATTCTCAGTAATATTACCAGGCTCACAAAATGCTTTCTTGAGCTTCTTTTTTACAGCTGCAGCACTATCTAGGAGGTCAATCTTTGTATCTTCCTCGGATGATGACATTTTAGCTCCAGTCAATCCTGGAACTGCGAACATAGAATCCGAACTATATGGATATTCAATTACCAAACAAAAGAAGTTCAGAAACACAAACACTACACAAGCCTTACTCATAGGATTCATCAGATGTACGCGTTTTTCATAGCCGAGCATGGGAAGATATTTCTCAGAGAAAGTAAAAATCTTGCGTTGATCTACACCTCCAAATTGTGCATCAACCTTAAGGTACTCCTCATCTAATGCCTGCAAACCAGGATAGAGCAAACCAGAAAGCAATGCATTTGCAACTTGCTTTACAACTTCAGCTCCAGCTTTCTTTGCATCATGCTCAGTTACCAGAGAGCTTAATCGATATACATCCAAGGTGTACTCTCTGCAAATATGCATGCATGCATCATTCATTATCATGTCATATGACTATTTTTCCGATACTGGAGTATTTGAGTGATAACGAGAAAACGTAACTAAGAACAACATATCATCAGTTGAAAAGAATTGCAATAGAATTCACTTTCAAAAATAAGAATACACATCAATTTCCATTTTCAGTATCATGCCTATGTCATAAAATAAAAAATATCTTACTTAGATAATTGATAATCAGATCCCTTGACGAACTTTAGCTTGTCGAGTGGAACCCCGATGGATTTCAGCATGGCTTTGATCACAGCTTCGTAATACTGAACTCTCAAAGCTAGGAGATCCCAAGGAGCTTTCATATTGTCGAGATAAGCATGCAGATCGGCAAATAATATTGTAACTTCAACTCCAGCACGTAGAAAGTCAGCAATCTTTGACATGGGTGTAAAATATCCAACATGTGGTCTGCCAGTAGTTGCAGTGCCCCAATATACCTTGAGGTCTCTTTGCTTTAAGATTGTTTTTAGCTTCTCATCACCCAACCATTCGGATAAATTCCTGGTGATCAGGTGATGCTTTTCTTCCCACGTCAATCCACTCATTTCAAAGAAGTGGTAATAACTAGTTCTGAAACAGAGGTATTTGTTACTGGTTAACCAGACGAAAGCAAAAGTATTTAATTTTCAGTATATGGAATGCCTGGTAGGATACAATTATATCTTAAATACTTACAAGTACTTCCAAATGGGATACGTAGGGATAAAATTGAGGTATCGCGACTATTATTGAATATAAAATTAATGATTGCAACAGTGTTACAAGTTTATTCCTAAGGTAGGACAGAAAAATCTATTATGCAACTTTCCTTTTTTTTTGACAGTAGGAATAAAATAGCCAGCCTCTAAAATCCATATGGAGTCTGTATCAGGGTTAGATACCTTCTGACTACTGTCGTGCAGTGATTAATATAATGAGCAAAGCTTAACGAGGGGGAATCCTATGGGAAAATCCAAATTCATCGTTTCTTCCTAGAAATTTATCAATTACTCGCGCGTGCGCGAACTGCACGTGCAGAGCTGTCAAATAAGTACGGATCTGATGCAATATGCACACAAATGTATGTGTAGCATAATAAAGGTGTGTGTTACTCACCTGACTAGGAAACTGTAATAAGCCGTACAATCTAACGTACAATATGTGAAACGTTAACCATATTATATTACAGTTGCGACGGCATGAACGTTAAATTACGCTCACGAATATGATAAGCAAACGTATGTGAAAGGCATTTGAATAATTTTCTGACGAAATACCGGTGGGATATTTTTTAAATGTGAAATAAGGAAACCAAGCTCAACTAACCTCTTTACCGTCCAGCTCAGTATTCACGGTATCTACACGTGTAATTAGCAGAAACTTCAAACCGGTATTAAGTCACATAAAGTGACCGCTGCGCCCCCTGCCGGACCTGAATCGTACCTTTGAGAGTGTTCAGTGAGCAAAATGGTAAATTTAAAATGAAAAATAATAATCAAGTAGGAAGCTTTTCACAACGCTTTTCATTATAGTCATTTATAAGTCAAAGTAGAAATTACGTTGTGAAAAAATTTTGTAAGTTCAAAATTTACTGGAAAACGTTTGACAAAAAATGATCTATCATGTACTTATGTATATCTTCAGTCAACGCTTGTACGTAGCTCACCACATTTTCAAATTTTGCCGCGTAGTGTTGCTGCTCCTGCGCTACCTTCAGGGTACTCACGGAATTCTGGGATGCCGACGAGTATGAACATAACTCGAGTCTGCGTCCCGAATTTGCACGTACTTTTGTTTAGTTTAACGGTGTTTTATTGCTAACCCGGTCTCTGGTAGCTGCCCTTACTCAGTAATCCTCAAATAAACAGTTTAAAGCTACCCAGAGCTTCGTTTTACGTGGTATGGCTGCGAATGATTTTTTCAAAGTTTAACAAAAGACGACCGCAATTCGACCGTTACGTACTTTTCACGAGAAACTAAATTCTTAAATATTTTCTGTATATTTGTTGAAAAATCATGTGTTGTGTACGCCGTTCGCTTTAGAATGTTCCATTTTTGTTTTGTCGCGATTGTTTCGAGGATGAGAAGTGATTATTCGAACGCTGCAATGAACTATGCAGGTATAAGGTATGTATTGTACATACATTGCACGATTTCCCACTCCATGTTCAATTATGTTTTCACGTAGCCACAGCAAGAGAGCTGGGAGACATTATTCAGTGACTATTTTTTCGAGGCCGATTTTTTGTGAGAATGCGAAGGGAGGCATGTGTAAGTTTCATTAATAAGGATTATCTCTGATATCGCATAGCGGTATGGGAGGGAGGCAGATCACCCAGAAATTGCATAAAGCTAGTGATCACAATTATTATTTGTTCGGAGCTTAAAAGGGTCGCAGATTAACTCAAACGTGCTGTGTGAACGTTACTATGGCAACAGTTTCGAGTGTATGTTTTTATTGGCAGAACAAAATATCGGTATTAACCCTCTTGCCGAACGGTTCGAACATCCCTTGTGGACGCCTTGGTTTCGCGTTAGATCACCCGTAATATTGAAACTGCGTTCATTAAACAGCCAATTTTATTTCTCTAATAATTGGCGGCGGGAGATATTGGGAGTCTAACTCCACAGTTTCAACCAGATTGTACAGGAGCTTCGGCCGCCATCTTGAATGTAAGATAGAATATGTTTTTGTCAAGCGACTCATATATTTTCATCTTTTTAGTACAAATGGTGATAACCAAACTTGCAGGAAATTTGACTCTCTACAACTTTGGTTGCGACAATTTTTTGTCAATTATTAATATATTTTCCAACTTAAACCTAAATTAATACAAGATTTTCATATTACGTATTACGTATATTATGTTCGGCTGAAAATCGTCAGAGAATTCAAATTTACGCCTGACGCTGCGTGTTTCGGGAATTTAAAGGTTATTTGATTACGCTGCGCGCAGCTCGCCTGGCTCTTCCAACCAATCAAGACTTGCTTCAGCACACCGCGCGGCGTCGATTGCTTCAAGCAATTGGAACGAAACTTGAGGCTAAACCACGCTCGCCGACGGTCTGGAATTTAGATGATTTAGACCGTGTTTAAATTGAAGATTTCGAATCGCGTCTTTCGTAGGGATACACGTTCGTAAAATGAAATATGTCGCTGAAACTGGCAGCCGGACGTCGCGTATCCTCAATCTTTTATTTCTTAAATTAGCATATGAGTCTATTTTTAAATCGTTAAATTTTGACTACGCGGATGATAGATTACAATTTTTTTAAACTCAAAAAACGCCGTCCCCAGGCAAACTCGACTTGATTTGAGTTTCTGTACGTCTGAAGAATATTCTGTAAAATTTTCAACTTCCAAGTCGCATGCCGTCACGAGTTTCATAGGACTATACGAAAATAAGCGTCGACCTTAACCGTACCCGTTTTGCAATCGAAAAAAAATGTGTCAACTATTATCATAATATCTCAGACAACGATTATTAATATAGAGGCGTACATGAAGAAAAAATGCATAGGTTGGTGTGTTTTGAACTTCTGTGCTAGCGTTTACTGCTTGACGGGTGGCCGCGCGCAGCCGTCACGTCCGGCCGTTAGTTTCAGCGACATAAATGCAATTGCAAATGAATTGGTATATTGCGGGCTATTAATTTTTTTTTTTCTTAAACAGACAGTCTTTAGTGATATGACATCCAACCCGTATATACAGCATGAGTAATATGTTGTCATTTTCTGATTATAGTTTAGAAGTGCGTGATTTCATTTGATCTGGACAGTGCAACGAGGACTGCTGCAATCCAAGTATGAAGTAGCCTGGAGGAGGTAAGAATCCATATTTTAATAATTATTTAATAATTCAATACAGTACATTGGAAACTGAATTTTTAAAATTAATTTGAGTTTCATCGTTTTCCCCCAGAATTGAGCAGAGATATCCAAGTAATTCCTCCATTATTCGGCAATGTCGGTGAGTTCGCATGAGTTTGGGTTACGCTTATTTCCCTGGGACTAGGAATTTGGAGCATATACATATAGTTTGCAAATTATTTATTCATGTTGTCTATTGTCTACTCGTATTATCTAGTGCTTGTGTGATGCTTAGCACGGTGGATTACGAGTCGGTAACAGACCTGCACTTACCGTCCTGGATATGTCGAAATTTCGTATGGAAAATCTATTTCGTGCAGAGAGAAACCTCAAATTTTTGCGATTAGACGAGAGGGTCTGGTTATTAGTTTTATATTTCCGCTCACGTAAGAAGCACGTTGTATTTTATGAACAGAAAACAAGGAAAATAGCAAGTGCAGCGGTAATTCCGTATTACAGTATTTGCTCACCAGGTAATTTATTTTTCAAACATACAAATACCAGTGGTAGTGATTGCTTGATCACGAATACTTTTTTACCGACCGCTGTCGATAGTAAAGGTGCTTGCGCGTGACGGTCGTCACTCAATTACCATCTGACCTGTGAAGTAGGATCGAGCTAATACGTTTCATAAAATATATAGGATTTATCGGTACGATGATTTGCCTGAACAAGGTTTATGGAGTTTATGGGTTTATGAACAAGATCACGATGTTTAAATCTGTTTTTGAAACGAAATTTTGATAGCTGAAGGTTTTTGTGATGAATTCGTGACCAGGGAAATAGATAGGGAGATAATTCGTCGATGCTGGTCAAAGTGGGATACTGTTTAATGATTTACGACGTTTCGGCCGGGCCCCGCCGACCATCTTCAGGAAAATTTGACAACCAGCGCCTGCCTAGGTGTTGTAGCATTTACATTTTGCATGGAAGACTTCCATGAATTTATTCGTAGCTAAGATTGACAATCTGAGTCATATTCAAGCTCAGGGACGCTTACAGTTGTGTAAATGTTTTTCTACACTGCGATCTTTTACCAATTTGTACTCAATGCTTTCTGTACCATTTTTTTTTTGCCATTTATATAAGGCGACCACCTTGAAGTATCTCGCAAATGAAGCACGAATGCATACAATTTTCTCCATAATCTTATATCTACATAAGCAATGGTGTAGCAGCACTAGGCTCTTTATACGACGCCACAAATCATTTTTTGTAGAGTTTAATTTTTGTGATCAAAATTGAGTATCAAATTTCGATCACGTCTTTTAACAGAGTTCCAGCGCTGCGCTGAAAATACTGCAAAAGTAGATCATCGGCACTAAAGATTAGGGATTATCACGCAATGCATGAACAATATAGGTAAAACTTTACAGCTCTGATACATAAATACTGGCTTTTGAGTAAAGATGTCCTCGACGTTGCCTATACCGAGTTTTACACCCGCGCGGTAAAGAGATTTTTACGAGCCGAGCAAAGATATAAAGGTTTTATCGAAGTCCAACCGCGGCGGCGCGGCGGCGGTATTTTGCTTTTAAGTCGCACCGTTTTTCTTACTCCAAATACTGGGTGACCACTGCTCAAGGTAAATATTTGTACGATAATATTACACGCGTTTCATATAGCTAACACATAAAACATATAAAAACCTGTTCATTATTTCATTGCGTTCCTCTCTCCGATATCAAGTAATACGTTATAATCCGCCAAAATTTCAAGTTTTTCATTTTTTGGGCCGTCCCACATACTTGTAAAATTCGCCGTTACAATAACGAGCTGAAAAAATGAGAAGATAATCGTATTATCTTATATTTGAATTGCGCTCTCGTGCGAATGAGAAGGAGAAGGACGAGCGAAATCGTCCGACTTTTCCCATATGATCAGGTTTTGCAATATTCCTAGATCGACCCGCGTTAAAGCATTTCGTACAATTTACTCACACCGACCGAACACCCCGTATAAGATACACCTACCTACGAGCAGTGTAAATGGACTACGCCGTGAGTGAGAAAAACAGCATGCCTGTAGCTCCGCATGCACAGATGTTGCCCAACGTTTTGCACGGACCCATCCGAACGGCCGTAGAGTACCCAAGGATGCCGGATCAGCGGTGATTGGTGCGATGTGCATGGTCTACACGCGTGTTCTGTACCGCAGATTGTAGAATATTATCGCGCGCGGAGGTCTGCCCGAAACGCATGTATCGCCGCGTGTTCGTACAGGTATAATACGATACACCTATATGTGCGCTGGGCCAGGGTTAACCGCGAGGCACGTATGCAGTTTATAGACACGACGACGTCCCTTCGATTTACGCATAAACGCGGGTATCTCCCTTGGTGCGTGGGCGATCACTCACGCCGAGTGCACCACCTCCTCGAAGACGGTGTTCGTATGCTAATCCTCCACGTAGCTCGTCCCCGGAGGTCCTCTTCCACGGCTCCAACATATCCTCGCGTTGCCCTTGCGATGTCCGATCGAGTCTCGAGTCGTTATTTAGCCGCCCGATATCCGTACAACTCGGCCGCAACCGTCGCACCGGAGGTACAAGACCCGTTTTCCAAAAACCCACCATTTTATTGAGACATTTTGTTTTTCCTGTTACAGGTAAATCCGTCTCTCTCACAATACCTGTACGCGGGTACATATAATATATATATATATTATATATTATATATACTCGTCCAACGACCAAACAGAATTTATCAATAAAAATTTACACACGTAGGCGACAGGAATTTATCTCTCACTTTGCATACGATCAACCTCTATACGTACCTGTAGCATAGTACAAGCCATCACTCGGCGTTCCTCTGAGATTGTCAAAATTCTATTACAAACGATTAGTATAACCGAGCTGGCTGCCTGGTTAGCCTTTTTTTATCGGCTTCTATACACGTGTTTCACTTACGGGACGTCGACTTGTATCTGCAGGAAGCAGCTCGCATTGCTTTTGACTTTAATTATGCAAATATGTGAAACAACCAGTCTCTTCTTTTCTGTTACACATCGATTACGTAAACTAATCTCGTAGGTATAGTAATGCGTACGACGAGATAAGTCGGAGGAAATGATGTAGAGGAAAAACGCCGATCACGACCACGATATGCCGTCGAATCATAGGTACTAAATGATAGGACTCGATTTCGTCCGCCTCATCTATCATTCTCGTGCAGGTGGTTTGATGTACCTACTATAATGTATACGTATACCAGCGAGATTTATCTCACATAGTGCAGGCCGCGTGATCATCACCTCTGCTTATATTTCCTTCATTGATGGGCGATCAATAGATCAATGAATAAATATAAAAACCATCAACACGTGGTTCAGCGCGAAAAAGGAAACACGGACACGCGCGACGTGCTGCTAATTACAACCAAATTGCAAGAACTGTTCGTTTCGCTTGATCACCAATCAAACTCTTATAACTAGACAAGTTTTACGACGACGGAGGCGAGGCTGTTTAATCGAGGAAAACATTTCTTTCTACTAAATGATAAATTCTCCCGAAGCCGTAGTATACCTGTAACGTTATATACATACGGCCAGATTCAATCAACGCGTTATACAGGTCGGCAGATTCGCCTACTTTGTCACGTGTCGTGAAATTTAAATGGAAATACGCTTCGTTCTACATAATTACGAGAAATTTGACGTATAAAAATTTTGAGACCAAATATTCTTCGCCTACTATCGACACGCGATTGACTGGAACAAATTCCTCAGTTTAAATATTCGTAAAAAAATATTGTTTTTTCATGCTGAAACAGATCTAGTTAGAACACCCGAGAGAGTGAGGCAAAAAATTGTTCAAGATTCCATGTTTTTGGTGCAGGTTTAGCATTATTACTGTATACAGACGAAAGTAAGTTCCGTGTACAAGACGCATAATTGTTTGAAGTATGGTCTGCAAGGATATAAGAAAGTGGGTTGACGGTACCTGCTTCACCTTTTCGACTCTGAAACGTACGCAGCATATGAAATACGTGACTGTTATTTTACTATCCGCGTGTTCCGTATAGTGACACATATTGCAAAAGTAAATGGCACTGCACGTCGGGTTTATAATTTTTAAATTCAGCACGCATAAGACGTGATATTCTTACCCTGCAGTGACGGATTTCAACGCGATTCAGACCTCAGATCTGCGAGAACGAAGACTAATCGATAAGAAGCTTATTTTCCGATTATAATCAAGCAAAAGGTGAACTAATTCCTCCTCTACCATCACGAATTTGACGAATTACATTTTTAACCAAAGATCATTATTCAGCTGTTAAGATGTTCCTGATGTAATAAGATGCAGGATATCGCATATAATCCATATCTAGGCGTTTCGCTTAACGGTGCCGTATACCGTCTACAAAAAATTCTATTCCAACCCGAATTACGTACTGTCAAGATTTGAGAAGTAAAAAAATCCCCTCGCCACTGCTGCACAAACGGCCTGTAAGGCAATATTACAGACACCGAGTCGTATATTACCCGTACAATACATGGGTAACGACGCGGGACACCGTGTTACACGGTGCAACGTAAGTCGAACGGCTTGCTGCGTGTATAAATAACGTGAATCGTCGAAAGTAAAACGGTATCGGGGATTAGTCGTTCGGTACGGCGAATAATATAGTCGGTTGTTAGCGTCGGCCTCGGGTTTTACAAGCGGAGCTTACACCGCGGTTCCGCAAATATAAGCCGCGCCAACCAGGCGATTTTTATTGCTCCGTTAAGGTAATAGCGAGTGAAAATCGTCAAACACATCCCAAGTTCCGAGGCGGCGCGGCTCTGTGGCTCCTTATTCCTCTCCTCCGTCGGACGGATGACACGCGATGCGTTGCGCGGAGCGTCGGCCGGGACGGCGATAACTGCGGAGCTGCGAAGAGCCGGCTCGGCATCGACGAAAAAAATTCGAAGTAACGCAAACGCCAAGTCAAACATGGCCGCGTTCCAGCCGCATGACACGTTCCTCATTCCCTTACCCCTTGTCCTTCGCTCACCTACCTATTCGCCGAACCGAAGGTGCTTAGACGACCCGGTATACCTGTCTTTACCTCTGCTGCACGCATCGTCGTGCGTCTCTCATATCGCAGCCACGCTCCGACGTCTCGCGGTACCTACAACTAATAACTTAACAGCTTTAACGCCTCTTTATTGCCGCGGTCGCACCGCGCGTACGCGTCCTTCCTCTTACATTGCGCGAAGAGACAGGTTGTGTGTAAACACTGAGAATGGTGAGTGGGTACACCTGCTCCTCGAACTTTTCTTGTAACGACGAATTTCCTACCCTCCGGGTCTCGGAGTGCGACTCGCGTTGCGTTGCGTCTATTTGAAGATGTGGGAAATAGGAATGGAAATTTGACTCTCTGCCCGCGTGATTCATTATTTCAATTTTTATCCCAAAATTGCGTCACTTGCGTCGATGTCTCGTTCCACGTTATCGTGCAACGAGACATCCATGCAGATCTACATTGCGGTACGAATGGTTGTGTACTTTTTTTGTACGTCATTACGCCCGGCGG
Source organism: Neodiprion pinetum (assembly GCF_021155775.2). NCBI lineage: Eukaryota > Metazoa > Arthropoda > Insecta > Hymenoptera > Diprionidae > Neodiprion > Neodiprion pinetum. The sequence goes on along the minus strand of NC_060232.1, from coordinate 32,449,838 downwards.
CATTTGACTGCCGAATCAGCTGCAAAAATATTCCGGGATCAATTAGACAGTCGTAAAATGTACCGGAACTTTATACAGCGTAAGTTTAGATGGATACTCGGAAATGTTAGGTTTTATTTCGTAAAAGTATTCTCTCTCTTCTCTGCAGCAATCATATTTAAGTTGCGTACATGTATATCTGTATTAGGTATAAATAATATGAAAATATTTTCGCTTCTTCAAATCCTCAAGTGGATATTTTGTGGTTGATTGGTATTTTCCGTTAGAATTATAACACGAGTAAGGGGCTGTACCCTGAGTCGGTACCTGTAACCCGCTTTTCCCGAGTCTCCCGCAAGTCTGTTATATGTTTGGACTGAAAGAAATGATGAAAATTTGAGCGTTCCGTATACGGATAGTGAATGAGGCTTTGTGTAAGGTTAAATGGGCAATTTAGGAAAAGAAGAGAAGGCTGCCATAGACTCTCCGTCTCGTAAAGTCCAAGTTTCTGGGGGCGTCCGACCGAGCGAGGAAAATCAATTTGTATAACTTCGCGAGCTGAAACACGGACCAAAGCCCTCCTCGCGGCGCGCAGTGTTCAATGGCCGGAATTAGACAGCTGAGCAAATTTTGAATGGAGGTTAAAAGTGGTCGGTTGTATGAATGGGAAGCGTTGCGTCGCGCCTCGGCTGCAGGTTGGCTGCGAATCCGTTAAGTGACGCTGCAACGCAGACGAGAGAGAGAGAGAGAGAGAGAGAGAGAGAGAGAGAGAGAGAGAGAGAGAGAGAGAGAGTGAAAAATGTCTAGAGGAGGCCCGCAGGGAGGCAGGGTACCCGTACGGCCTAGAGCCCGGATCCTCGGTTTTACGGAGGCTGAAACAGTACCTGCCGGAGAAGCCGGCGAGTTTCGTACCTGCAATTATTTTCCCCCAAAGGTGAAGGCAAAACCCGGTTGACCGAGCTCCACGGCTGCACCGGATTTCGGGTGGTTGCGAGGTTATTTGCGCACGAGTCAACATATCTGCACCGCGTTCGAAATACCGGTATGCAAATTTACCCCCTCTAACGGGCGCGGGATTTGGAAGCGAGATAAGGGACGCGCGATGTTTCTTTATTTGCCAATACGGACGAGATGCTGTCGTCCTAAGACAAAGGAAGCGCTCCACCTCGGGAAGTGCGGCCAGAAAAACACCCGAGGTGTCAACCGGGTCAAATATTTACTTTGTCCAGCCCAGCGCCACATCCGCTCTCTGTGCACGCACCTTGAAACCAGGGTCGAAAGGCGACCCCACGCGTTACTCCGCAGGCGAAAAGAAGACAACGTTTATGTAACGCGAGCATGTCTTACGCGTTTTTCCACGCGTGGTTTCCGTACGCAAAGTACTCGTTTCTACGACGGTAAAGTGAGTCTGCGAATGCGCATGCGCGGAATATTGAAAAGACAACTTTTAACTCCTCTTAACTCATATAAAGCGGTCTTTTCGCCTCCGCTATTTGCAATATTCGTCTTCGGATCACCTTCGATTCGTATTGCAAACTTAGGCTCATCGCGAAATGACCGAGTTTGCCTCCTTGTTGCAGAATATACTATTTTCGGTGGGGAAGGCTTGATTGTCTACTAGTCAAGTACGCTCGAGGATCGAGTCCGCTTTTCGAGATTCTTTACCAATTTTCTTTGCAGGCATGCCAGACGCGCTGCACTTTTATAAAGTCTCGAGGAGTGCGTTTATTTGAGAGTTGCAGTGTGGGTACCGAGCGGGCGGATCGGACGGTACATTAAGGCAAAGGTGCGGCTTCAACGCGCCTCATATCCTATACTTATAAATGCGAACAAACTCATCGTCAGTCGGGCGTGCCTTGCGTTATTAAGGCTTTGTTCACGACTGTGGTTTAAAATTATTTATGGATTTTAATATTTCGGTAATGCAATGTTCAAGGATGCGATAGGACGGAAGAGTGCGAGCGCCGACGACGTCCTAGCAATGGGTAATAAAAAAATATCGAGGGTAGGTGTATACGTGTATAAAATGTTGATTACGTACTTGCTGAACCGCAATAAAAATAGGATTAACACAAATTACGCGCGGGTAATATTGTTCTGGTGAGTTTTCATTTGGCGGAATCCGATGCGGATCATCACGGGTTTTATTTTCGCGTTTTATTGCTCTGCCTCGGAATGATGAGTTGCGTCACTGCCAATTAAAGGCGACGCATTTTAAGCCATCGTATTTCCATATACTGTTTGCACTTGGCGTAATTACTTGGCGATCTGATGATTAGAGGTGCCGCAGATGGGATTTTATATCGTGTGCTAATTAAAAATTGTAAAAATAAATTACGTTACGTAAATTATAAACCGTAGTTTTAGTCGAAATCGATTGAATTAATCGTTTGGTTACTCCAAATCTGGCAATGTGGCAACTGCTTTTGCAGACTAAAGAGTTCTTCTTCTGCAGCTGCAAATTTGTACGCTCTGGAGTCCCGTCGTGATGAAGTTATTACGTAGGTACTAGCTAAAGGAGGAACGAGTTCTCCGAAGTGATCATCTTGAGTAGACTGCGGTAAACCAGGCTACTATGGTGTGCCATAATACGGTCCAGTGCAATATTATGCCATACCATACAAGGTATAGCTGTTAGTAGAACCGCCTGTAGGCCAGCACACGGTGGTGAAATACTGAGGATACATCTCGAGTGAAATTGCAAAAATTTGGGATGATCCGTAAAATCAATCAGAGGCTCATAAAAGTGAAACTACGTATATGTATATTCATTATACCAACCTGCCAACAAAGTTGTTCAATTTTTCAGGCGTAGGTGTAACTTAAAAGTAGCTGTACATATTAGGTTATTACACAAATAACGTCGGCAATTCGGCCGCAATTTACAAATAATATTTTTTTATACTCTGTAGTGCAGAATTAAAGTGAAAGTATTAGGCATGTGTTGGCACGCGCTTCGGATTCTCCGCAGTAAAGCGTCCTCACTTTTCTTACTCGAAATTCCGTATTTTCCTAACCAAACTCTAGAGTGTTTACTGTGACCGCGATTAAAAATCACAGCAAGTATCTTTCTATATTCATGCGCACTCTGCAGATAGGCGTAAGAGACTACCGAATGGGTGAACACAGCTAGTAGACAAATCTTAATACTAGTATAATTCTAGTAGGTATAATAATACTACGTTCAACCTTAGCGCGACTGAAGGAGATATTCTCAACTTGATCGTCAAATCCATGCAGTGGTTCCAATCGAAACGTATCGGTTTTTCCGAATACTTTTATACCTTTTCGCACTACCTAATTGCTGGTTGTCTTTGTACATTTGGATTTCGTTGCGTGAGCCGCATGGCCTTCCACTGGGTGCGTCCCTTGATTCTTGAATCCATCCAGGCACTGTACCGCAGTATACACCAACATCCAAGTGTCGGTTTATGCCGCATAATGAGCCCATGTTACATACGTGTACCCATTACAGAAATGTGTGAACACAATGCCCGTGGCTCGTGACTGCTATTCCAGTGAGCATCACATGCTGACGGAGAGGGCGAGAAGCAGGGAGGAGGGGTTCGAAGGGGAGGGGGAGGAGGACTTGGCTAAAGGGGTGGGGGGATAGGACCGCGCTTTGATGTCGCCGCCGTCGCGGGGGACAGATATTATCATCGTATAGCGTATACGTAGAGACCAAGCTCCTTCCTCCAGTCCTCCTACTTTGGCCCTCCTCCGGCCCCGGAGGCCCTCCCGTCGAGGCCGGTCCCCGCGTTCGTTTGCACGCGTGATACCCGCGGACCGAGAAGCGAACCCGGTGACAAATCTATCCCCGATGGCGGCCGCGCCCGAAAGATACCCGAATCCTCCTCTTCGAGTGTCGGAGCCGCACGAGTTTGGCGCCCTTGTATGTGTGTTTACCACTGATCGAAGCCTCTCCAATCCTTGACATGTTACAAGATTGGAGCGAGGTCTGTAGGTATAATAGTGAGATTTATATCCCTGGAATACGCGAAATCTGTTGTTTTGGTCTAACATTTTTTCACCAATCGTCAGACATAGAAAATATGTACGTAAACGTTGGTAACATAAAATTGAAACGCTATTATACTTATTATTATGGGTTACATGTATTGATAGAAAGTTTGAAACAAATGGGGATTCTCAACTGTTCGAAATAGGCTAAGAGTGGCCTCGATCTTATTCGAATTGTTTAGGGTTTGCAAAACTCACTCGATAAGCTTTTGATGTCTTCTTGTCCTCACTTCCCATACTGCGCAATGACTCGTATCAGGAGATCGTGAGTATCGCCCTCAAAATCCTACCTCGATTTTTACGAAAGCACCCAATAATCCGTGGTATGTTTGTCCATGCAGCGTGAGGTTCAACGGCTTCAAGTTATTAGTTACTGTCTTAAATTGTTGGCTAATGTGTATACTCAGGCACGTTCAATTAGGAACTAATACTCAAGCTCGTTAATTTAGGAACTAATAACTAACAATAATTAATGAAAAAAATACTATCGCCGTTAATAACCTTCAAGCTACGCCTGTGTTATATCGTGTCTCAATTTCCTTCCGTGCGCCATTCATTCATCCTCAGGTATACCTACCCAGTATTTAGTCCGGGAGTCGAACTCGATAATTAGTCACGTCCATCATCGGACTTAACAGAAGCTTTCGTTCGAAATGCCACTCGGTACGGCGTTCCTGATGTCTATATGCATTTCAGGACGAGGGTTCACACCGAAGCTGATCGAGTCGAGTGTATTATACACACATTCAATATCTGCGACGAAGTTCCAAACTTTTGTCTTTAGGTTGTAAAGTAAGGGTAGGTTATAAAGTGTCACCTAGTTCGGACGGATGAAATCTATAAACGCGGCACTTGGTACTTTACCTGAAACTTCTTAGTAGGGTAAAGTCATACGTTGCAATATTGTTTTCAGGAAAGCAATTAACAGTGCCTAAGCTGCACGGCGCCTTACTATTTAAATAATATCGACGGGACAGGTTTTTATGACTAAGAAAGTGTCGAATAGCAGTCATTATGTTTTACCAGTAAATAGGACACCTCATTCTTAGGGGGTAAATCGTGTAGTTTCACCGATTGCTGTACAATGTATTTGTTACCGGTAAATTAACCGGCATATACCTTTCCATAAGATATAGGTACAAGGTATGATATAGGTATAGAAGTCGAGGATCGTGACCACTTTGTCAGTGCAAGGTTTTTGGGCGTGGCATTGGAGCGAAAAGAAGATGAAATGACTTTAACGAGGGAAAGCTATTTTGGTGGTTTCGAGGTGACGCCTGCGGGCAACGGGGACTTATAGATGAAGGGGCCTGATGGGGCTCGCCGGATATACAGTGCCGTGCTCCTCGGAGCCTATTTGTATTGTTTTCCCTCCTCGGGCATGTCGCGTTATCTCGAAATCTGCGCTGTCGTCCGACGGTCCTACCTGGTAATTCGCCACCCCCGCGATCGGGTTCGTTATCTGGGTGCGGTCCCTGTGTCAGGGCTCTTAGCCTGCAGCGTTCGCCCGTTCGTACTCCACGAGACTATTGCCCGGGTGGATGTGACAATATTTGACGCGAGGCGAACGCCTCGCAGCGATAGCTACAGTCTGTTTACCCTTGTAATATTCCTTGGAGGTACCACAGCCTGTTTGTCGAGGCTTTGTTTCCGCTAGTTTCCGTTTCCTGTGTTATCGCCGCCCGGCAAACATGGCGGCACCTCTGATCAGATCTCCGAATCCGCGCGTACGGCTGCAGGGAGATCTCCATACAGCCGACGATCTCGGAATGTGTCTCTCGATCCTTCGAATTCCAGCGGTAATTTTCTATTCCAACGATACGCCACCTTTGCGGTATTCTTTCATCACAGTATTCGTGCATACAGCTATGATAGTTTGCCTGCGATGTGGTTCTCTTCCAAGAGCTCGAGGTACCTCCTGTCTGTTTGAGCAGAAATATTTTCTTCATCGCAATCAAAATCCAGAATCTATAATAAAATATGATAGTTGTCGCTGTAGGTACCAGCCGCATCGGTATATTTCGATTATTCCCCGTCAGTGCCCAGAGAAATGTGTGATCTTTGACCTTTGTTACGATTTTATTCACTATCGTACACGTTATATGCATAATTACCGAATCAGGCGTTTTCATCGATAATTAACATCGCAGCGCAACGATGAATCGGATCCTTCGGTACCCGATAAGAGCTTAGTTGCAAAACGATCAATTACAACAATTAACCTGTTTGTTATTGGTCCGCGGCAGCTGGTGTATTGGTTGAGTTCTGATCGCGCTACTACTACAGACGTAGACACGTAATACTTACATCGAGTTTGTTTTCAACTGCAGCTCCCGCCGTTCGTTGAATATCAATAGCTGGGTTATGAGTGCATGGATGCGTCTCGATGCCTATGAAGGTGACGACATGTGTGAGGCATTATGCGAAGGTGTATAAAGTGGATCAACTGTATCAGATGTCATCGCAGCTTAAGAAGAAATGTCCTGAGTTAGTAACGCTTATGGGCACGGTTAAATGGGCTCGGAATATTACGAGCATAACTTCACGAGTATGTATATATATGTAGGTATAGATGTTTGAATAACTTGCATTCAACGACAGCTCAACTATACATGCGTGACTTTATCCATTATGTAACGCTGAATAGGAATCGCCTTGACACCCCTTAAAGCTTTGGGGGGAAAAAAAGAAGGAAAACAAACCGAAAGAGAAAATAAAGAGGAATGAAAGAAAAAAGAAATGTTCATTCTACTCCAGCTCCGGCACGTCATATATTAACTTGTCAGTGTTTTATTTCTCGTATATACATACTTCTAATTCTTTTATTTTTAACATCACACCTCGGAGATACCACATAAACTGAGCACCTTTTATCTTCTCTGTATTTCGCCGACAAGTGTATATAACCTGTGGTGTATGCAGGACGTTCGCGGTCCGGAGCAACAAAAGCCCGCCTAGATCTTTGGAGGAGGTAATTTTTATGCACATAGGAATGAAGTATACATACATATATATATGTATATATATATATTTGTGTATGAGTCTATCTGCGCTTTACCCTCCGAGTTTATATCTCACAGAAAACTAAACAATTCGGAGAATTTTTCATTCGGATGATCTACAGCAATAAAAAAAATGAATAAAAAAAAAAAACGATACACGCTATGGGATACTCGTGCACGCTCGATTTTGCTCTGACGAAAGCACCTACTGATAAAATTAACGCATACCACCTGAATTATTGGTGAACGAGTCTTACGTATATTTAGGTATACGCTGCTTAATCAGCGCTGGCATGAAGAGCTAGATGAAATTTTTAAGATTAAAAGGACAGTAAAACCTAAGGCCGAATTGGGGTTCGTTATAATTACGAAGAGGTTGTAATGAGTTTATTTCCCTAGATTACGACAATACCGATTTTTAGCCGATGGGCTTCTCGAACTGCGCCGGCTTAAGTATACCTACATGTGACAACCGAATGACTAAAACCATAAAGCCGAATAACCATTTCCGCCCAATTCCGTTCGGAATGATCCAAATAAAAATGCATGCTGGTATTGAAATATTTCAAGGATGACAGGATTTTCGAGACGCATCGAAGCTTTTCACAACCCGTCATGTCGGTACTGAGAATATGGAAAAATTTACTTATATATACGCGTATTGATACGAATGGCGAAAGAGGTTGCAGTTTATTTTATCGTCAATGCTGCAGCCCCGAAGACTGCATGAGCTGTCGGGTGCACCGAAGGCGAGTAGATTCGCTTGCTGGAGATTTCAATGCCCGCAACTACAATACATATACATATATGGTATAGATTTTTAAAGCAGAGTAGGAATCGTGGCGCTCTTTTACCTGTAGATAAAATAATGGTCGTCAATATTCCCAGCTCTTGTCAAAATCAGTGCAATATGTACGTGTCAGACGAACGCGATACGGCAGGAGGAGCGGATGAGCACTTTGACCCTCGTGCCGATGTCTGTCGGGTTGCTGACGGACAAGTCGGACTCCCACGTCTCACTCGCAATCTTTTACTCGGCGGAGCATATTCGAGTAGATACCTATCCGTTGCATCTCGCGAGGCCTACGGAGTGATTCCCACCATGCAGCCGTGCAAGGCGCAACGTGCATAGAACGTACATCGTATCCAGGAAAGGTTCATTACGCGAGATATCGCGGTCGGGTCGGGGGCCGCGGGGGCGGCAAGTCGCCCGGCGGAGCAATGGCGGTCGCATTGCGCAAGGAGAACCTTCTTGGCCTCGGTGCTCGCCCTCTTGTAATTTTGGTCGGCGGACCGGCTCTTCGGTAAAGAAGGAGCTGGATGTCCGGGCCCTTGTTATTACAGTATTTTACTTATAACGCGACTAGGATCAAGAGCATCGCGCGTTCGATCGTCCGGCAGCGTCGGTGGCGAAGGAGGATGTCGCGGTTGTCGTTCGGAGACTCCCGCTCGATTCGTAGGGTCCGCGCGTCGGAGGCGGCGGGGGAGGCGGCGAGCGGCCCAATGCGGTGATACGGCCGGATCCCGGGGAGGCGGGGCCCGACTCCTGGCGATGGCTCGCGGATGCTGTAGTGGGGGCGGAATGGACCGGCGGCGCTCACCGGGTGGGGGGTTGACAGCGACTACTGTGCATTTCCCACGTGCCCTGGGAACCCTTGCGGCGGTCCGGCGGCCCCCGCAATCTCGCCCCTTCTCGCTCTCGCTCTCGCTCTCGAGCCGTATCCTCTCGCTCGTTCGCCGCGATGCCCGAGAAAGAGACGCCGGCGACGGTCGCGGCTCCCAGGGACCCGGGGGCGCGGGTCCGTCGAGTGCTACCTCCGTAGCCGCGCAGGATGCAATCGCTTTGACTCCCCGCGGGGGCGGTGGGTCCGCGGGGGGCAGACGGCCGGCGTCCTAACCTGACCTCCTCGCCGCACGCGGGGGATGCTGCGACGCGGGAGAGAGAGAGAGAGAGAGAGAGAGAGAGGGAGCGAGAGGGAGAGAGGAGTCAGGGGCGGGCCTAGCTCCGGCCTCCGGGAAGGGATGGACGAGAGGGTTGACGGGGTCCTAGGGGAAGCGACGTGGCCCTAGCGGCAGCAGCAAGGAGCCGGGAACCCGAAGGATTTGTGAGCAACCGAGCCGCTATTCGGCGACCGGCGAAAGGGAGACGGGGCTATAGTCCCGTCCTTCCGAACGGACCTGCAGGGATAAAAAGTGCTACCACGTCTTTACTACCCACTTCCACTACTGCCTCACCGCGCGCCACTGCAGCCGTCGGTTCCTCCCGCAGCATCGCACTTATACCATACCACGCCGCTTCCGCAGCCCGGCTTATACGCGATCCTCTTATACGAGCGGGGACCGGGTTAGTTCAGTAGGGAGGTACGGGTCCTCCAACCAGAAGAAGAGCCAGCACCGAGAGAGACCCTTGCCTTACTACACCACCGAGACCTACCGTCTTACGGGTCTACTATTGGGGCTACCAGCTACCAGGAGTAGGTACCACCTCGGGTGGACTATCGGTTGGCAGACCACGCACCATCGGTTCAGTTCAGTCCGCGCCGCGCACCCAAACGGTTCAGACCTGTCTTTCTGCACGGCTTAGCCCCAACTTCGTGTATCCAGAACGTATCGAGCGTTATACGCATCACCCTCGTCGTACGATACGACGCCGCTTGTACCGGGAGTACTCTACCACCGTATTCGTTTCGTCTGCACCTGTACACACCTACCAGTTTCTGCAAGGATCGCGCGCGAGGCCCGCTCTTCGAGTCTCTCGATACATGTACCGACGACCGTCTTCTCGTATGTGATCCACGTGATTGCCTGCATCCAGAGAACAGTGATCCGAGACGACTCAGAGGTTACACTCAGAGGTCGTACCTGTATCATCCTGATTTTTAAGCCGGTCGATCCAACGTTGGACCGCGGTTCTTTCGCTGCGTCGCTGTAAACCAGACACGAAGGAACTTCTTTCGTACGCAGAATATCGCTGCAGAGCTCAAGATCAACGTTCTCCTTTCCGTTGTCGGTAAGTTACGCATAATTCGCTTTTATATTCAATTATTTGTGCATATTTCATTTATCAAATTGTTATTCCACGCACTTCAACTCGACTTAACGTAATACATTCTATCCTGCCGTAATGAGTTATAGTTATCGTTCTACGAGAACAGGAATGTAAACAGTACGCGATTTCATTCATAGAAACTGAACGCCGCCTTTACCACTGCCATGGTTATCGCAACAATCTGCTTTGTATACATTCGGTTTGTTTCTTCACCACCTATAATTCGAGCCCACTCCCGTAATCATACAAATTGTCTTGTAAATAGTTTGAAACCTTCAAGAAGCAGAGGAACCGGTATAATTGTGGGTATAATTTTTCATTCATCCGCGTTTTAAAATATCGAACGTATTTCAAAATCGACAGCTTTATCCGAATGTGCGTATACGAGTATATCGCACATATATATATATACGGTTGCGCATCTTGCCGTTTTCAACTCTCGATTCACGACGACCGCTAGGGTCATGACAATTATTACGGTGGATAAACACCGCCGTATGTAATCGAATACCCATCGACATCGGCAATGTTTATATACCGTCTGCAGGGATCGTATGAAATGACCGGTGTCTCGATGTCCGTAAACGAGTATACCTATAATCCTACACGTAAGTCGTCGAGTAGTGAATCACGTGCTGCTGGCCTTTGTCAGTGTGGGAACACGATGTTTACACAGCTCGTACACGTTGTCTCGAAGGTATATACATACCTATATACATATTGTGAAATCGTGTAAAGACCGCGTCGTAGCGTTCGTTCAAAATATGACTCCGTATATTGATATCGATGTTCTAAACGATATAAAAGCTTGTCTTTCGCGATCGGTGACCCCGTAGAAAAGCGACGAAAAATCGAAGCGCGCGTTCGATATAGATTTTTCACCGGGATCGCATAATCGGCAAGAAAATTGCCCCGCGCCGCCACCATTTTTCTTTCGATATCAAATGGAAGGGCTCTCCATCCAGACACCGGCTACTGGTCTCGTGGCGTTGCGATGATCGCACGTGGTTCCCTGCGGAGGGTGTGGTCCCGGGGTCTAAAGAGCTACTGGTTAAAAACCGGTAGCCAGCCGCCAAAGTCCTGGGCGAAGGGCGGCGCACGGTAGCCAAACGGAGAGCTTTGGTTGGCTCTCCTCTTCCGTGCTCCTCGCTCTCCGCGTTTCAACGGCACCGCCGCCGCCGCTCGTGTACACTCGACGCCGCGTTTAAACTTCACCTCCTCACGAGAGGAATCAGTCCCGAATCGGCGTTGACGGTTCCGCAGCCGATGGAGAGTATCGGTCTCGAGTCAAACGACGGTCTCCGCTTTGTCCCCGCGCGATCTATCGACGAAAGAATTGTCGCACAAGTCGCAGCGCCGATGAGCTGCGAAAAGGGCTTTGATATCTTGATTTTCTGAAATTCGCGAAATTGTAAGAGATTGCGGGTGAGACTTTGAATTTGGGTTCTTCAGCCCAGTGCAGATTTATCATTGCCCCCCGCAATATAATCTTCTCGGCTGACGGTATCATTGTGTGCACACACGACTCACGATCTTCGTGTATAATAAGAACGGCTCGCCTAGAGTGCGGGTGGGAGACGATAGGTGGGCAAAGTGGGGGAAGGGACGGCGAGGCGCGGAAAGAGGGTGGACGAGGTCCTCTTTAGACGGGTGCGAGTGGAGGGGGCTGCGAGAGGAGAGAGAGAGAGAGCGAGAGAGAAGGAATGAGCGATAGAGGAGGGGGTGAGAGAGGTGGCGGAGAGGGCGAGGAGAAGGAGAAGGAGTAGGAGTAGGAGTAAGAGGAGGAGGAGGAGAAGGAGGAAGAAAAAAGGCGCACGGCGCGGCGCGGCGCGTAACACGGTAGCCCAATTAGAGCTCACCGCCTTCAGCCACCTTTGAAGCCGTCTTTAACCAGCTCGAGGGCTACGCCCAGACCGCTCGCACCTTTTTCGACATGAGTAGACTGTGTTCCGCGTTTCTCAGGGATAACAAACCGTGGCATGCGTTCTCGCGGCAAGAGGGAGGGCGGGAGGGAGGGAGTCGTTGGACAACGATACCGGTAGAGTCGCGATTTGATAGATCTGTCATGTCAGGGGGGTGGGGGAGGGGGGGCGATGTCGTCGAATGTGTACCATCAGGGGCGTCACGTGACCAGACGTAGCTATTCGCTTGTTCGCAGGTAAAAGAGGACGAAGGAGAAGTATATAAGAAGCGAAGGAGAGAGAAGCCGAGGAAGAAGCTTCGTCCGGCCACGACGTCGTCATCAGGGCGAGGCGCAGTGATCTCACTCGGTGCAGGGGCGACAAGAGGAGACAAGGAGACAAGGAGACAAGGACGACGCCGGGTCCAAAGAGGGAAGACCGAGAGCGGGGCAGTCCTCCTTCGCACACAGGCCTAAACCGGCACGCACCTACGCGCGCACACTTTGAGGTCCTCTCGAGGTGGGGAGGCGATACTCGTTTGGCGATAGAGATAGATAGAGTGGTAGCCACGAACCAGCCCGGCGGTGGGAATTTATAAGGATGTTCGCGATAATGCCCATGGAAACGGAGGGGCACGGCAGGGAATTCGCGCGGCGACAGAAGATGCGCGCCAAGTGCAGCGTCGAGTTCGTGTGCAAGTACTGCCAGCGTCGCTTCACCAAACCCTACAACCTAATGATTCACGAACGCAGTCACAAGGACGACGTTACCTTCACCTGCGAGGTATGCGGCAAGTCCTTCAAACGGCAGGACAACCTTAAGCAGCACAGGTAAATTATTAATTATACGTATACCGCGTATCGATCCGTTCCATACAGCGTCTACCTGTTGAGCCGTTCGCGAGTATTCTTGATTTTTTTTTAATATTTTTTTTGTTGTCTTTTACCAGCCCTTGCTATCGTTTTATATTTCATTGTTTTTTGTTTTTTTTTTTTGTTTTTTTTTTTGTTCTTGCGTTTCTCTCCGTCACCTTTCCCGAGTTACGTAGCATTGTACGGTTATACGTGTTTTCGGTATGTTCAATCAATTTCAAGACAGCTCTTGCATAATTCGTACGTCAAAGACTTTATCCGTACGTTGACGAAAATTCTTTTCGTGTCCGAAAAAGTATCAAATCATCGATATTCGAAATCACGATATCCAAAGTAATTTACATTTATATTCACCGGTTTGCACGCGTATAGCTAATATCTGATTTGTGTAAGAAGCGGGTTTCGGGATCCGCGAAATGACAGCCGGGCAAGTGGAAAAGTGACAGATATTATAGTGATTGAATCGCTTCGATGGTTTTTGGATAGCCGAACCAAACTGACGTTTTTTGAATTTCGAGTTTAGTTTGATTGTTTCTTTGAAGTTTCTAATAATATTTATCGATTTTCATCATATCGAAAGTAAGGAAGAGACTATTATACTTATTGATATTCGGATTGTGTGCTGGTTGCATAGTATATATACCGATAAACCTTTAACAATATTATACATCTCCCGCACTCGAAAACGCGTAATTGCATCTGCACGATATACATATATTATAATGCACAATGATTATGCATCCTTTTAGTGCAAAAATAACGATTCTTCTGGAATGTTTTGGCATGGAAATTTAACCCAGTATCTTTAATATATCTTTCGATATAATCAGTTATTACCATAGGTTACGTATACTAAATTGTATCAAACGTATATTCGTTGAATCATCTACTATATGTGCAGATGTTTCAACGTGAATATCGTATATATTGCGGATGATGTGTCATACACGTACACATGAGGCGCGCAGCAATTTGTTCGGGATAGATATTTTTAAACGGTGTTTCTGTATAATTTGATTCCGCATATCATTAACATTTTATTAGACTTTTCATTATATAGGCAGGTCTTTACCGCGGCATCAATGAATACAGTTGCGAGGATGAAAATTTTCAGCTGTCAGCCTATCGAATAAAATTCAATTTCACACCTCTCTCTTTCCGCTGCAATATATACACGCATTTTGTATCATATACATAAAATTAATCGTTCGTTTATCGAACCCAAACCCTACCGCATGCGATTACTTGTACAGAGATTGTCCATTATCAGTGAAACAATTTATTCGCCGTCGTGTGTCTAATTTTGTCGCGAAGAAACTGAAAAATTGAATGAACGTAAGTAAGAGAGTTCATCGTACCGGAAAAACATAACTTCGTGGATATTTTTTCTCTTCAAATGACTCGATACGTCAGATTCAAATCCAGCGGCTGCTCGTGTAGTATAAAATTTAATTCAGAGTCGCGATTCTCCTGCAAGTAAAGCTAAAATATCAATTATTATACGATTGCGCATTACCAAAATAATATTGCAGTACATGACGAGTATACGTCGGTCTGATGTCATTACACTGTATTGTCAAATAGGTCGGACTTAATGCGTAGGCATCGTATGAAGAGGTTATAACACGGGAGGGGGGGGGGGGGGGGGGGGCAGTGAAACGTTAATCGTTTAACAAATGCAAATGATAAGCGAACTGCAAAAGCAGCAGCAGCATCGGCTATATAAGTGTAGAGTTGGCGTATGGATCGCTATAATAGCCGCGTGTGTTCCTACATAGTAAAACTGGTTCTGATGTCTCGATATTTTTCCCCATGCGTATATCGTACGTACACGTATGCCCGTACGTAGATTTGTGTAGGTTATAGAAGATGGGTAGCACGTATAGCGAGCATGCAGCCTGATGTACAGCGGTTGGAAGCGACGTATAACCCGTAAATCAGGAGAATAACCAGTGTGTGTTGCATCGGGCATAGAATGTACAATACAGGTATATAGGTGTACAGGTATAGATGTAATACCTATAATACAAGTATACAGGTATACGCATAGCGTCAGGGCATTGGCAATAAAATAAATCTTCGACGGTGGTGATGCTAATGGATAACTGATACCTACAAACCTAAATAGCGCCCCGGCTGTATCATATAATAATATCTTGTATATAGGTTGTATGATAGCCGGTATGCCTTTGCAGTGTAACGGAGGTGGTCTTGTTCTCTTCTGTTGTAGATGTGGGTGGCGGTGAGCGGGAGCTCTGAGTCTCCTGCCTTGACAAAAAAACGCACTATTTCCACTTCCACTTTCCACTTTCCCTTCCGGCCTCGCTCTGACCTCCACTCGACCGGCTCCTTCTATACGTCCGATCGAATCTTGTTACTTGTATTCTCTCGTACTCGTTACTCTTCTTAACACCCCCTTAACCGCTACCCGTCCCCAGCAATATCCCGACAATGGTAATTCGTTCTATCCCGCATCCCGCGCAGCGTGCACCGGCTGCTCTCCGCAGCCCTTTCGCCCGCCTGCGGCCTCTTTGCCTCGATCGTCCGCACCTCACTATCAGACACCTTCTTCTTCACCTTCGCCCGCACCTGCATCATCCCGAAAACGAATTAAACCCGCGGCATGTGCCCCCGATTCGGTTTACTAACCCTCGCACGGTCATCCCATTCGACATCGAAGAACCAACCCTCCTTATGGTCCGATTTCTGCCGTCTCTGTTCCAGGAGCATTCACTCCGTCCCTCACAAGGGCTCCAACGGCTACTCAAATGGCTATTCGAATGGCTACTCTAGGTATTAGAAGCCACCGCCCTCCCTAGCGCGTTGCTGACGCAAACACCACACCTCAGTCACCCCTTCCGCGTCGCACCATCTCCACCCTCGATCCTCCGTCCTCTGCATACTCGTCATACCTCCCCGCTAAATTCCTCTTCGTCAATTCCGGCACTACGTCTTCCCCACGGATTATTCCTCCGCGAAACGGGATCGCGGATCGAGAGAGGAGGGACGAGAGGGACGAGGTCCAGACTCGAGGAGGGCCCAGTCGCGGATGCGCGGAAGACCGGGGGCCACCTCGAATCGGGCCTTCCTGGACGCGGCACGCCGAGAGCCAGCGGTTCGTTCGTCTTCCGCAGCCGCGGCTCCGAGAGACGACGGGGTATTTCAAAGTGCGGCTTCCGTCGGCCACGCCCAGCCCTCGGGCGACATCGGGAACCAAACCGTCTGTGGAGCAGAACGGCTACCATATATCCACCAACCGTTCGGCTCAAGCCCGAAATCAGTCTGGAACGCCTCGAGGCTGAGCACGCGGCTTGTGCGGAAACACCTGCGGTAGCCGTCCGTCAAATCGGGCAGGCGGCGCTCTCGATTAGTTCCGTTCCTTGGGGAAGAGTCGGCGCGTCGAAGCCTCTGGATTTCGCCGTGCTGCGACTAACGACGATGGACCCTGCACGGTGGTGATTTTGCAACAACATGCACGAGACGAACAGGGGATCGGCAGGATGCGCGGGACGGCGTGCAGTCGTGGATTTCGGTGTCGAGTTTATGTATAAAACCTATTAAACGAAGCAGCTACAGCGTCTCGACCGACTCGAGACTAGCTTTTACGCCAGCTTTTAAAAACGTTTTACACTGACCCGACGATACAATAGCGTGTAATAATATAACACTCTTACCTGTAATACGCAACGACAAACCCAGGTGAATTTTTCAAACGTGTAAATGTATATGACATTTTTGGTTTTTATTATTCTTGTTTTCATTTGATGATTTACAAAAATCTTTATTACCCACTGTCACGGTTTGCGAATTATAATAAATATTGTACAGAAATTTCTCTAACCTCCAAAAATTTCTAGAAACAAACAAGGGAGAAGTAGAAAGAAAAAAAAAAAAAAGTAATGAAATTAAACGAACGAAAGTTGAGGTAAATAGAAAAAACTAAAACAATATGAGACTGCAGGTGCACTTTGTAAATAGCTTAATATAATATTATACTGTGTTTTTAATATTATTATTATATAAATAATATGATGATATCCTGATTATATTATCTTATAAATATTATTGAATTATATAGATTTTAGTCACTATATAGAGCTCGGATTATAGTCCCCGATATATTATACCTACGGCGGCATACCCAGTTGTACCTAGTACTATATATTATATTCGAGTGATACGATGACACCGATGATTATTTTGTCACCTCGTTACGACAATAACGATACGACTATGAATGCTACGGCACGGCATTACCGACCCGATGCGTGTTTAATTTTCACGGGCCGGGCAGCAACGAAACAACAGCAGAAGGATAACGAAAGAAAGACAGAAAGTATAAGAAAAGAAAATAATGTCCTTGTGTATAGCGTGTCTTGGCAATAATGGGGGATATCGCAATGTACCGTGGGGAAATCCACTATCGGCCTATACCAATAAATTCGCCAACTTGTCAAACATCTTGCTTCTTTATTTCGAATACCCTGCATTTTCGGTTCTCGCACAATCTCCCCATACCATCTCCACCTGTTACCTGCAGCGAGCATCTCTGCTTCAGCGTTCGTGTTAAGTGTTTGTTTTGTTTTCTTTTTTTTTTCCCTAATCTTTTTTACTTCCCTCTCATCTTTGGTCCTTTTATTTACTCAACAACTTTTTTTCTCACACTCTGCAGACACGAAATATCGACACACACACACACACACACACACACACACACACACACTATACGCACATGGTATAATCTTATTCCTTTCCGAAAATGTTAAAAATAGTTTACCCGCATACCCGTTGAACCGCAGATAATCAACTCGCGGAGAAACGCTCGGCTCTTGTAATTCGGAATGAATAAATTTCACATGCCGCAGGTATATTATATACAATAAATACGCACAGGTATGTTGACGAAGATAGCGGTCACGGGCAAACGCCTGCATTCATCCATCGGTCATTTCACCGACAGGCATAGGTATAATGTACGCACGGCATGGCCGACGAGCCTGGAAGCCGTAGGACAGGGAGGGCAGCGCGCCGGTTTGTGTACGTCGCGTTATTCAAGAGACGAATCGAACGATAATTGTATTTAAAAGGTCAGTCTCCTCGTGGCAGCCGCGCCGAGCGTTTATCAACGAGCGGGGTGATCGGCACCGGTTTCAAACAAGTTGTGGCTGTAGGTGTTATGCAATATCGATGTCGCCGTTATAACAGACGTTCGACGTTGAAGAATCCGCGCGACCGCCTCAACGCCGGAACACGACGAACCTCTCCGCAGCCTGCGGATGCTCCTCGTCCCACAGCCAAGGTACGTACGTACCCTCTACGCATACCCACACCTACTCGTTTCACGAAGCGCCCGTCTTTGTGCGACTGTGTGATTGCGTGTTTCTCGCGCGTATGTTACGTACGCATGCGCGCAGCCAAGTGGGAATGCAAATGCAAATACTAAGTGGTACACGCTGTCTTACAACTCGGGACAAGCCCGACTTGCGTTAGAGGCATAAAGAAAGCCTCCGGCAGCTCGGATAGAGTGTGAATTGGAGTCGGGAGTAGGAAGGCGTTGATCTGTAATACAGATATTATAACATCTCTGCACAGTGTCCAACCTGTCGGGGGGAAGAGGGTTATGAATTTATGAATAATTTCAATTCTCTCGTTCTATGGCCACGCTCGAATCGCATTTCGTTGCCTGCAATATGTATACAAACACTTCAATTTCATCTATACGCAACCTACAAACGTTCCACATACTATAGTGATTGTTTCATTACGCAGGGTCAAGGTTGAGATGAAAAACACGCCTGAGAAATAATTCTCGTTAATATGTGTATATATACATATCAATGTATCTGTATGTCGAAAGATATACTGCGCGATAGGGAGTTGTCTTTGCCGTGAATTGGTTGTTTTTCTTTTTTCATGCTTGTGTTTTTTCTCGTATAGGTACGTTCCTCTTCTCTCTATCTTTTTTCTCGAAGAAAACAACTTGTTCAGACATATATACATATTATAGTCAGCCCGTGGCGAACATAACAAATGAATTGAAATATTTATAGATAGGTATATAAATACAATTATTTATTCGACGACAGGATTGTGCTATGTATACGCATATTATACGTCTTGCTTATAGGACACTGTGAGTAACAAGACTGACCGACGTCTCCGTTTTCCGAACGTTATTGCGTCTTACTATGGCAATTAATTTTAAACCGAAAAGAAATAAAGAGATGAAAATCTTAGACAAAGGCAATCGAATGAGCCATCCGCAGCCGAATTAATCGAGTGGCTTACGTACAGGCGCGGTATGTCTGAGACTTCCATTAATTATGTCCATTCAGACGCGAAAATCGAAGCGCCTTGTACCTTACATACAGCTGTAGTGCCGCAGCAACGTAGAAAAGTCTGCGACACAGTGCACTCGACAACCCGTTACAGTATCGCGTGCGTGTCCGTGACTACGTCTACGCGAAAAAGGAACATGTCACGAGAAGCCTGAAGCATGCACGGCATGGGGCGAACTTCGCGCGCTGAAAGTAAAAGTCATCCGCGCCAGCGTACGTGAGGATGGACGAACGAGTCTGTATCGCTGTATCGTGAAACGTCGACCATTCTCCGAAGAAGAGCGAAAAACAAGAAGGAGAAGAAGATGAAGAAGAAGAAGAAGAAGAAGAAGAAGAATAAGAAGAAGCTGCTCTCACCTCCCGGGGCAAATGTCGTGAGTGGGCTGCCACTGCCCGTGAACGTTATAACGCGGCTTGCCTATATCGCTCGGGCAAAGTTGAGCCACAAACTGTACAAGCCTCGTAAGTTACAAGTCGAATAGCCGTGAGATCTGTGGTCGGAAGTTGCCTTGTCATTGTCATATTTTTTTTTGTTATTTTTTTATTTTATTTTATTTTTTTTTGTCACTTTTTCATATTGTTTTGCTTCAGCGATGCGGTTCGATTTCGCAGGGGGAATTTAGAAACTTTCAACGAACTTGCGATTGTTCTGAATTCAAGCTGGTTTCAATACCTTAAATATGAAGATGTATGTGGAATTTAATCTCAGACGTTTCATCATTTCGAAAGAAACTAATTTCCTACATTTTTTGCGAATCTCACAATAATAATCTAGTAGTTTACGATACCGACGATGCACCGTAAAACTTGATGACGTTTTTTGTACGTGAATTTTATCAAAAACTTTTATTACTGTATTTACTGACCCGCTTTAGCTGAATCGATTCTACAAGTCTCACTAAAAATATCTGCGTCTTGGCTGACGCGGCGTCGTTTTCTGGTTGCTGATCTTGGCAAACTTTGACACGAATTGGGAAATACGTCTGAAACACTTCGCTTCGAGTTATATACATCCTGTATAACTATACCAACGAGAGCGTTAAATTTAATCTTGTGATTTAAACCAAGGTGGCATTACGCCGCGTACGATACCTGCAAGTATACACTAAACCCACTAAAATATGCCCACTCGAGTGAAAAACGCGGCTGACCTTTTCCGAGGTATCGTGTTGCATTGCGCGACTTAGGCTTGGGTACATACCGTGGCAAATATATATCGAACGGTTTCGTAAGCGGCCTGGCAGAGCTGATAGCTTCCATCAACACACACGCGCGTACCTAAGTCAAACCTAAGGCAAACGTCGAGAGACGCGTACAAGTATCGAGCTTCATAGCTTTCTATAAAATCCTCTACAACGACTCGTTAGATGCGGCTGTGCTGCATGCTGCATGCGGTAGCGGCGCGGAATCCCGAGGCAAACGTTGACTGATGCGTCCCGACTTCCCATGATCTCTCGATCAGAGCATACTCAGGTATCACCGCCGCGCTGCGTGTATAATACGGACGTCATAAAACCGCGAGCTAGACTCTCTCCTCCGGAGGCTTGCTTGGCTCGACGCAGGCATAGGTTAAAAACCTGCAGGCTGCACTCTGACGTGGGTGCGATCGCGCGGGGGTCAAAGGTCGCGGAAAAGTAGCGCCAATTGCTGGTAATGATACTAATAGCCCCGGTAAATTACTCGAAGGCTTTCACTGCGTCGCTTGGTGGGGTGGGGGTGAGGAGGAGGGTGGAGGAGCAGGAGGGAGGGAGGGGGGGGGGGGGTATACAAGGAGGAGGGAAGTAAAAACTCTAAGTAGGTGAATGAGCGGGAAAAAATCTGGGAGCGTGTCGTGCCTGTAAAGTAGCTGTGCAGCAGCGCTTATCATGCTTTAATAATGCGCGGCCTCCGTTCGTACCCTGTGGGCTGATGATCACGGCAGAGGAGAAGATGTAAATTCAATTTGCCATACATATGGATAACATGCATATTATGACCACACCGCGCCGTGTGCTGTATAATGAAAAGAGGAAAGAAGATAATAATAATAAAGAAAAAAAAAAAAAAAAATCAAAAATCGAATCTGACAGATCTCGAGGCAATAAAGTTACGCAATTATAGGTAAAGTCGTATAACGCGCGGTGTGTTTCTTTCGTTTCTTCCTCTCTTTATTTTTACTTCTTTTATTTATTGACGAAATCGCTACTCGCGGCGTAGGCACAAGCCGCGCCGCTCGAGTATAGACAGCCGTATAATTTTATTCAAAGAACTACCAAGCGGTTCGTTAAAGGTTACTACCGTACCATCATCATCCGCGTCAACTCGCGTCCTTCTCCGCGTACCCGGGATTGCGGGGGAATCCCCTACGGCCACCGGGCCGTTTTTTGCCCAACAACTGGACTGCGTCCTCACCCACAATTCAACGCCGCGTATGAGGCAACTGTATAACTAAAAACGTCTATACATACCGCATAATACGCACGCCTACCATGCTATCATCCACGCCGCGGTGATCATGCCCAGATCGGCCTCTGCGGCACGGTTAGCTAAATGATCCAGACTCGGGCCGCGTATATGCCACGCTCGAGGAGGAAGGTAGGACTCGGTGCCTTTCACCTAATTGTTGGCACAATATGTGAAGATCGAGTCCTCTTGGTTCCCATCAACTTCTGTTACAGGACCCCGGGCTTCGGTTACCTCTACGATCGTCTTGCTCTATCTCGCGTACGTGTCGACCTACTGTGCAGGCTTAACAAATTGAAGACCTTTTGATACGTATCCCATCGCTCCCCCCCCCATCGACTCGACGAGTATACTCGTAAAGTGGGTTACTTGATTAAGCGGGAGGATCGTCGTTGCGTGACTTTCTGCAAGTTCGTCATCGCGCTCTTGCAAGTTGCTTCATCAAAGTCGGCTAATATTCCTTATCGTTAGTTTCTCAATATACCCAACGCATGCCCACTTTAACGGATATTCCTCAATTTCTAATCATCGATACGCCTCCTCGTCCGGCGACGACGCCGATGCTTATCACAGTTAACTGCACCTCGCCGGTGTCGACGGGTTATAGGCGCGTGAGCTGTCCCGCGGTGTCGAGTTTCCCGTCGTCGTTGGTACAATATCATCGCCGTTTCATAATTCCATATATAATGATGAAGAAGCTGCAGGTACGGTACGGACCGAAACTTTCGAACGGTAATACGACCGCGCGATGATGAAGCGCGAGTTGCCTACGAGGCCGGCTGCGTGATCGCCGCCTATCTCAAGTCCTCGTGTAGGTTCTTGGGTGCGGGCAGATAAGCCTTAACGCGTTATACGACGCGAGGGTATATTCGCCGGCGATTCGCGAACCGATCTATAAATTATCAACGGAGGTGTCTCCGCCTCCGCGAAACTCTCTGACTCACCTGAACCCGCGAGGTTCTCGGCTCGCTGCCGCGATGCCGGTGGCTTCACCTCTACTCCTCTCCAACAGCGAGTATAATTATTTACGCGCCCGCGGAGATCATCGCCGCTGACATTTAACCGCGGATGGCTCATCCGAGGACGGCGGAACGGTCCCCGGTTGGAAGTCAACGTCGACGATCGCGCGTGCGAATGTCTCCGCGCCTTCGCCTTACCGCGATCAATTATAACGATCCCGCTGCATGATGGGATTAAAGCATGCGTGTAATAATTGCCCCTGGAGTTTCACGGACTGAGCGGCTGTATAAATTGTACGATAGGCCGTTTGACACGCCGGCATGGCGGCAGGACAGCCCCGGACCGGATGATGGATAGGTACGATTGTTTCGAGCGTTAATGTGCACACTACCTATCCGCGCCATCGCTTTTAACATACACTAGATGGCTACGCGCGCGGTACGTGGCGAATAACGACGAGGACGACGAGGACGACGGACGGGGGCCGTGTTAATTAATCTTGTAATTAGCGGACAAGATTTCAATCGCGATTACCGTGTCAACGCGCTTACACACACATATATAATCAAATTGCACGTCGAGCTACGGAGATCTCTTAATCTCCCGGAAGCTGCTTGATATATATCGCCGAGCGTGAATGCGGATACCTCTCTCTCCCTGTGCGGCACAAATTAGCCGAATGCCCGGTGTATTCAACACTGGGTCGTATATCGCGTGGGTATTCTCTTTTCGATTATACCTAGGTATACTACACTTGGGTTATAGGTCTAATACACACGTATTCGAGATCGCGTGTTCGCGTGCCCGTAATTCTCTGCAGGCTTAATCGCGTCTCACCGTGAAATATTATTATATTTCGGGAGCTTGGCCGAAGATGCTTCCTTATGTATACACTACTCGGTCTACTTAGGAACGCGCTTCGGGCTCGTCATCGCTTGCTAGAAATTGTACGCGGAAGCTCTCGCAGGCCCCTCGGTTCAACGGGGCACTGCCCTCTCTTCTCGCCACGAGACTCATCACCGGACTTGCGATCACCTCCGGATTCTCTTGAACGTTTCACTCGTTTAGGGAAATCGTTTACGTCCGAGATATCTCGATCCGAACAGCCAAATTGATCCGTATTCACCAAAGTAGTCAAAGACTCTGCATATCGTACGATAACGAAGGCTTTTGCCAAGTCGTGATTCAAATACTCCCGACGTTTACTTATGCGTGCCGTTACCTTACGACGTCACTCATTCGAAGCGTTATTTCACACAGACGTTGGCCACTTCTTTCAATCCAATGATACAGCCACGTTCTCCGTTGTCATTCTCCATCGGATGGTCGTACACCGTAGCGCATCGAAGAGCGTAAGGTGCTCGTTGACTGAGGCTGATTGAAGCGGCCGGGTCAGTTTTGATCGGCATTGAAGAGCGAGGGTATAGATCCGTAGAAAGGTGATCGTCCGGATAGCGTTCGACGAAATGTCACAGCCGTAGGATTGCTGGGTGTTATCGTTGGTGCGAGGTACCTACCTACAGAGACCCCGTACAGCCTGCAGCACGCGGAGCTCTGCAGGCTGAGGCCATTTATCGAAAGGAACGATCTGGGCCCCGTCATCCGGGAATGTTATGGGAGTGTTCGTCCCGCGAGTGGTCTTCGCTAAGGTGTCAAGGGGCGTCGCCGGCCAGGTGTCACTGGGTGTCACTGAGTGTCACAGCACGCGTCACAGTCGGCCAAGACACGAGGCGATATCATCGCCGCGGCCATAACCCGAGCCTGCAGCCCTCCGCCTCCTGCAGCTCGAGGGCTGGGATGATTGGTCGTGATTGGTTATGATTGGTGATGATTACCACAGATCGTCTCCGTCCCCTAGCTCTCAAGGTATTGTGCAGTGTCCGGTCATGGTCCACGCACGGTTATACCGTGTGTCTTATGTCCCGACGGGAAGAATGGAGACCTGGCGTAAAACAGAGTCCCGATGAAATATCAAATTGCGAATAATTCTCGATGCGAATCCGTTCACGTCCCGTCTCCAAGGCGGTATGACCCTTGCGGGAGAGGGTGATCGGGCATCGAGGCGCTGTGAAATGTTGCAGCAGGCTGCTAGTCACTCCGGTAATCGCTGTGTCATGAAAAACATGTTTATGATTATTAGGCTTCGAAGAAGGTGCAGAGGCGGAGAATGTGAAAACCGACAAAATATTCAAAACGAATAAGAGAACCTTCGCGAGCCAATGACTCGTTGATATATCGGGCCCAGATGCGTTTCGACGTTCAAAAGAGTTCGAAATTAAAGTACCGAGTCCAAGCATTGTATATGTAGCAGGGATGGCAAACTTGAGTGGTCCCAAGATCTACCGTTTAATGCCCACACTCTGTACGATCTGCCAATCTCAAGTCTTTACCACAGAATTAAATGAAATATTTTTTGACACAGTCGTGGATTTTTTTTTTTTTTTGCCTTGTCGCGATGGACTGGCCCAACAGTGACGATCAACCGGTTGGCCATCCCTGCCGTACGGGTTATGGAATCGGGAACTTCTTGACAGCCCGGTCTCTATATCGATGGGGAAATTTTGATCCCATGTCTGAAATACAACGTGACGGTTATGGTTCTGCACCCGGGATCTATAGCTCAGGAAAATATATGACTCAGCTGGGCATAATTTGTGCCACGGGTCCGATTCGGGCTAAGGAGCCCGACGGGGGTACTCGGCACCAGGTCCCATTATCCCATGCTAATTCCTGCCCATGGCTGTCACTGCTCCGGGTCCCGTAGCGAGCTGCAGTAATACCGGTCTCGCGGCGCGGGTACTGACAACTAACACCTATCCTGCCGGTGATCTTCCGCGCGTCCCCGAGTCTTCGTTTTCGTCTTCGTCTCCGTCGGCCGAAGCACCCGTAGGAGTGTCCCTGCAGTCGACGGCCCGAGGGCCGAAATGAACGCGTCATGCTCCCTTCATTTTCTCCCGACGTAAAACAGCCATTTGTTATGTCGCGTCGTCGGTCGTACGGGCATCGCGGGGTGTCCGGGAACCGGCCTATTCAAATGGCATCGCATGGCGTACCGATCGCCAATTCATGATTCATCGCCGACGAATACCTACCACTCGAGAGACAACCGCAAGTCGACGGGGGCTCCGATATTATGCCTTCCAGAGGTTTCCTTCCTAGCCTAGATATGCATCCTACGATCCGTTACGGGCCTGATCGGGTCCGACCTCCTCTTTCGCGCCGGTTCTTTCTCACCGTGTAATCTATTATTACCACTGTGTCACGGCGTCTGGGAATTCGCCGACTCGTAGGTATATCGATTGCGGCTATTAAAGTCGTGCGATTTCGGATCACCGCACGATCGGTTGTGGGAAGGATTTTCAATTTCCTCCGGAGGCAAGTCGCGCAGGTTGGACTGCGCGTGTAACAGACTCTCTTTATGCAGATGTCCAGGTGTGATGATGCCGGCGTGTTGTGTTCGTTTCGCGGGAATGATTAAATTTACGAGCTACCAGACCGAGTTACGACCGAAAGTGTATATCTGGAGGGCTCCGCAGCGCAGCGGTGAGACGGGGATATCATGTTTCCCGGTGATAATATTTACCCGATTATATTCCTCTCTTCGCCACGGGGTTAAAACCAAGTTCTACAATTTTAACCCGCCTCCCGCACCGAACCGACAACCCGGGACTGCGAGATCGGCTCCCGAGTGAGTCAACCGATTAAGGAAAACCATTCCCTTTGACGTAAGCTTGTTAAGTTATACCTCCAGGACCCGGGATCACATAATATGCATATCTGGTGGACAGGAAACCTTCCATTAGGAATACATTACGCATAACGCAGCTGGAGACGGCCGATCAAGGCTGCGTGAAGATGCTTTCAGCGTTGAATAAAAACGGGTATCGCAGCCTTTAACCCCTTTTGTATTTGTTCTCACTTCTGTAAAAATTATCAACTCTGCCCGCAAGATCGTTCCACAACTCTGTTCGATACTGATCCGGGACCTTCGACATACCGAACGCACGCGGTATCGAGGCTCGCTCGGGGATTTGACGACTCCTCGAAAAGAGCTGATCGCGGTGCCTTCGTTCCGGGCTACGGTAAGGCCGCATAAGGCCCGGTAAGCTCGGTAACCTCCGAAAGAAGTTCGGTCGGCCGGTGGAGTAGTCGGGACGCTCGTTATAGCGCGGCGCTGCCTCGTAAATAACTCCCTTATTTTCTTTTCATTCCCATCCTTTTCGTTTCTTTTATCTCGCTGCCTCTTCTGCGGTTCCACGCCTGCTTACCTGCTTCGTTGCCCGCCTGCCAGCCTTTCGCGAACGGCTCGAGAAAAGCGGAGACGGCGAACTGTCATACACCCTTGTTTACGCGAGGCGTGAGCCTCATTTGCGGGGTGTATATAACACGCGGATTTTTAGGTATCACCGCGCCGGTACACCTACACCTCCGAGTCGCGGTGCTGAAGGGAACGGAATAAGAGCGATCCGCCCTGCCCCGCGGCAGCCGTAATTTGTTCCCCGAGTGGTTTTCTCTCTGAATTACAAGGTGCGAGCGTGTGGGATGATTGAGAAGCTCGGCGGACAGCCAACGACGAATTGGCGTACCTACCATGTACATCGGGCAACGTCCACGGGGGCGGATCGGCCAGGCTCGAGTACAAGACCCGTGGTGTCTGAGGACCTGTACGTCCGTTTCGACTCGGGCGATCGAGCACCGCGAGTCTGAATCACCGAATCTACAGATTCGCGCTCGCGGTGGCATGACCCCGGACATCCTGTTATGAGAACGGCCGGCGTCGTTCCTTCTTCCAATGGACTTTCCAAGTCGCGAACAACGCGGTGATCGCGGCCCGGGAATTATATTCATTCCATTCACGGATCGACTGACACTTGTAACGTTGTAGCCGCGGACCTTTTCATTGTTCTTCGACGTCGCTCCGAGGACTCGCTTCCAACAAGCAAAACGACCCTCCTCGTCACCGACGAATCGGTCTAACGCCTTGTCATTTTCAATTTCGATTATAAACTTGTAATCGCTTCGCGTTACGACTTACAAATTAATCCTGCGGATCGCTTGCGTGTGTACGTCGAACTGCTCCTTCGATCATACTCAGTGTTCACATTGTCGGAACAATCGCGGCGAATTCTGAAGATCGTGGGAGTTGAAATCCAAACTGGAAAGAAACCTCGGTTATAAATCGTCTCAACTCCCCGGAATATCTGCAGAGTTAGTTTCGACAATTTCGACAGCGAGGCAAATCGACTTGTCAAGGGCGAGGAATCGGTCCTGTCGACGTAATCCTGGAAACTGTTCGGAGCACGGTAAAGTAGGAAGTCTCGATGCTCGAAACATTGCACACGGAGTCATGGAATTCCACACACGATGACGAATTGCTCGGGATGTTCGTTTCGTTCGCTCGTTTGAATTCACGAAATCCCCCTCCATCCGATGATGCAGCTGATAATAAGCCTCTAGCGTTATTCTCGACGTGTGTAGGTACCTACAGCTTCGAATGAGCGGCGTTTACTGAGGTTTGAGAAAAATACGGGTAATTTAAAGGCTACCGAAGGATCGAGCTGCCGCGCCGCGATGAAGATACCGCTGGTTATAAGGCGTACTTACTTGTACACCGCACCGCAGATCGAATCGGATCGAATCGGCTCTATTTTGTTAACCAAAGTGGCATGCAGCGAACGCTGCGTAGTTTAAGCATGCGGGTCGCGTGTCCATCGAGCGAGCGTATACCGAACCAAATTTATGTACAACCATCGCGGCAGCCAAGGGTGGACTGCGTTCAAATCCCGTACGCGAGCCACGCTTCTTTCGTGACTCTACGACACGTCCTATTACCACGCTCTCCGACCGAGCTTATACCTAACTGAGGGAAATTCTCACCGCAAGGTCTTCGACTTGTCCTCGCGCCGCTGTCCTTCTCGCATCGGATATTACCCGTACCAAACAGTTTTCGGCTTGCCGTGATGAACTGGATTTCGGAACCGGCGTCACCGACCTCCCGAATTGCAGCTATAAGGTTTTAAAAAGTGAAACCTCGTGCGCGGAACCGAAAGTTAATCGGTGCAGCCTGCCCGGGTTTCATTGTAAGGCCAAAAGCTGGAGCGTGGTCGGTATGTCACCGGGGGCCGGTTCGCGCGACAACGTAGAAAATGCAGGTCGTATTTCAATCAGTTTATCTGCTCGTCGACGCGTGTGGTCGCTCGCGTCTTGTCTCATTCCTGTGCCACTTGGTAGCCGTGGCAGGCTGCGGAGTTGTAAAACTGCTTGCGAGGGACTCCGGCTCTTCCCGCTAAACCTACGAGTGCAATCGCATTATTCGCATCATTCTCATCTGGCAGCGCAATTCTAAATTCACGAGAATACGTTTGATTGAGATATGACGTTGGGATTGAAGCGTGTACACTTGTCGAAGAAAATCGTTGCGTTCAATTCTCAGATTAGCTGCGTTCACACCGTGTCGACTGGTGGAAAAGTTTTGGGACGGCTTACTGTTACAACGATCAGCTGATTACTTTCCCGTCGGTCCGTGCGTTGGAAAAATCCGGTATCTCAGATTATACGCTATCTGCATCGACGGATATGGTAAGTCAATTGGCGCTGACAATGAGCTATGAATATATTAAAATTTTGTAGGTACGTGGGTGCCTCGGGCTCCGGAGACTCGAATCGAACCTCTAACTGTAAATCGTTCAATCAATTTACGGCCCAGAACTCGTCTTCCAAGATCTTCATCTTCTTAGCGCGGGTTCAGAGGCCGCAGACCGATGACGACTGTTTTTTCTCTCGCAACACGCGCAGAGTTGTAAATAAATATAAAGGTGAAACGAATTTTATCGCACTGTTCGCGAGTGCGGGTATTGCTGTAATAAATAATTTGTGACCAATAAACATCGAAAGAGGGTTACGGTTGGGAGCTGATTATCGTTTGATCACTGTCCAACGATGCGTGTTTTGCTTTATATATTCAAGCTAATGTGCCAGTTTATCTGTCGCAAAGAGATAAATCTGTGGAAACTTATAATACGCGCGATCGTGTCGAAAGTAATAGTCGGCGTAGGATATATCACCGGTTAATCTTGAATCTGTGACTTAAAGTCGAAAGGATTTGACCGGACTGGCTGAGGCAAGTCGCGTATAACGCCGGACGATCCTTTATTCGAGGTTACATCAGAATCTATTAATATCTATATACTTCTGTAGCCTATAATATCGATCCCGAGAGACACCGGGCGGGAATCGTGTGACTAATCACTTGAATATTCACAACTTTGTTCATGCTTTATTCATTCAGGATAGCTGGGCCGGACCTCGGCAACGTTTTATCAAAAGCGTTCGTCCAGCTGTCTGCGAGTACGGGTTTCATTGCCTCCCATGCACCCGGGGAGCCCCGATACCTGCCTATAACACACGCGCGTTATACGCGTTATTCCCGGCGACTAGACTCCCAGTCGAGAAAGATCAATCGTTTTCTGGTTAATTCAAGCCTCTCGTGCTTGTACGCAGAAGGACATACTAATAAACTTTTAACAGCGCATAAATTACCACGAATGGATTATCCCCCAGTTTGAAACCGGAAATTATCATCTATTAGAGATATATCTTCCGAAGTATAAGCTTTTCTCCGAACTCCGATTAAATTGATAGTGTCCATGTAGATGTATGTCCGATCACGCACCGTAATACCTTTGTAAATTTTTGGTCAACAATATTCATCGTATGTAATTATATTATAGTATACGTTTAATAGCGTGAGGACGATTATCGCGTGTCACGTAACGAAAATTTTGCTTGTATGATTTTAAAGTACCTGACCGTTATCGATCAACTCTGACAAATGGGAAAAATACACACTCATCGTCAGTCATGTTGCAGTAATTATTCACGAGAAGAACTATTTTTCAAACTATCGTAAAATAATTCTGCATACGAATCATGTTTCATACTTGCCGAAACACCTTTCAGATCATTCGTCATCTGCAACCGACAACATGTTTATGCAAAATTAACAAATTATCGTTCTCCGCCAAAGCGGCTACAGGTTGTCATAATTATGTTTTAAACTGACCGTTTCAGTTGTCAGAATTTCTGGTTCGTTAAGAAATAAACCCTTTACCATCTAATTTTGATTAATGATAATAGTCTAGAAGGTCTATTTTATTTGTGGAAAAAAAAATTGAAAGCTTCCTGAATCGCGATTTTTCTTCCGTCGTCCTCCTAAATAGTCGAATAAAAGGATCGCGAGAGGAGAAAGCGAAAGCTGCATTAGGCTGCAGCGAGTGCTGACGAGCAGAGTCTAAGAGGGTACAAGAGGGAGGTGTGACGGTGGTCGAAAAAATCATTTCAAGTCCGAGATAAAAAGGGGAGAAGGCAGAGGGACAGACGAGCGCAGCAGCGTCAGCGGCCCATAATTTACCAGTCAGAGCTCGCCGGCTTGCCCGTTTGCGGCTAATTTATGTGTTTTTAAAGATGCGTTTCGCGCATGGCTTCTACGGTATTCAATTTTCGGACGATATGGGCCGCAAGTTGCGCGAAGAAGCCGCTGACACTCGCATCCGATAAACAATACGCTGACAATGTATCGAGAATATTTGGTAAATGTGTATCACGGAAATAAGCAAAATCGAGAAAGCCATACAGTGTCACCATGAGCGCAACGCCCGGAATGTTGGACAAAAAATGTAATTGAAAATATGGGCTCAACCCGACGGAATTAATTCGTCGTGGTGTAACTCGAAAGCGGATACATTTTTTTTTTTTTGTTTTTTTAATCTCGCACATGGATTTTATTTTCATTTTGTTGCGGAGATTGAGATGCTGATTATACAGACGCGCGCTCCCGCCGCAGACGATGGCCGAGTGCCGTGGCCCCCGCATATTATATTATGCGGTGTTGTTCGCCATGTCGAAAAATCATTGTTTCAGGATAAAAATCGCGCCGTTACGGACACCCGAGTAGAAGAAACGTGTCAGAGAAACGTAATGGACGGCTGACCTTCGTTGTGTTAAAGGAGAAACTATCACTCATTATTTATAAATAATTTACGAAACGGACCCGTTGAACGATGACGTCGCGTCGATCGATTCTCAATTTCCTCTCGCTGCAGGCGAAGAAGATACGAGAAAGATCTGTTTTTTGCCCACACACATCGTCGAGTGAGAAATGAACGTTGCACAAAAATCGTCGCTGGAATTGCATATCATTTGTCGCCGCGTATGTACTGCACTGCGACTGTCGCTAAAATTGGCGTTTTCTTGAAAAATGTTGCGCCTCGATGAATTATAATCATCCGCAATTAATCAATCTTCAACGCATGAACCGACAGCCATCCTGTGATTCGCCATCACGAATAGGTCACGATTTTCTAATAACGTATCATAGTTCTTTTAAACTTCAAATGAATTCTTGTTTAAAAAGTTTGGGAATTTCGGAGGAGTGAAAAGGCGATGGTGGAATAATTGTATTTGTATCAAACAATTTTTACAACTGACAAATCACGAAAGACAGAGATTCAACGAAAATTTAATAAATAAGATGCTTGACGTTGACTTGTTTATAATATCCGGAAAAAAACTGTAACACGAGCGGACTGATGTAGTAAAACTGCGGTGCTAAAAATGATGGTTTACGGATACAACGGTTGTTGAAAAATCCCGGCCCTTCTAAGTTATGGGGACGAGACCCCCTTAAGAGTTAATTTCAAGTAATATTTCGTTAATGCTCCCTGCCAGCAAGGACTTTGTAATCCCATTCGGTAATTAAGGCCCAGAAAACAGTGGGCCATGCTGGCGGCGGTGCCACCAAGAATTTCCAACGGGCCCGAGGAGACTATATAACCCGGACCCGCGTCTTCTCGATGCGGCGGCGGTGGCGGCGGGTCGGTTGTAACCAAGCTTAAGCGGTATTTAATAACATAACAATTATATGGTAGGCTTTCGCTCCTACGACCCGGCGCGGCGAGGGGGAGCGGCCAACTCCGGTGGGACCCGTAATCGGGAAAACTCCCACAAAAACTGGGCCGCGGGGCCCAATTTTCGGAATCACAGGCCTTTGACGCGTATAATTGACGCCGGGCCAATCCTCTCGCCATAAACGTTCCACCGGCAGCGAGACTCGCTAGATTCACTCGAACTTCCAGTTGAAGCGTTTACAACACGTTGCAATATAACTTCTAACAACCGAGGCAAAGTTTGGGTTGGCGCAAGCCAATTAAAAGTGGGAAGGTCCAATTACCCGCTCCGCGAGGCCCGTTTCTACGTTACGTGTGCTCTGGAGGCTTGTCCACAAATTACGACTCTCACGGATATATCTTTTAGGCGTTTCGTCTGCTCCCCGACGCTATTCCGCCTAGTACCTTTATCGATAGAGGCTGGACGGACCACGAATTTTTTTTCATCCTTTATCTTCTTTATACGTCACATTTTACAGCACCGAAACAACGCAACTACCCCAAACTCCCTTTGTACGAAATTCGAATCCTCATCCACCCCGCATCGATACCTGCAGTGTATAACAAGAATCTCCGAAACGTATCTCTTAGCACCCCTTGTTCACCCCCCCCCCCCCCCCCCCCCCGTTGTAAAGTGATATATGGCCAAGCTTTACAAGCCGAACCGTCTCACTGTTTACACCTCGTTGGAGAATAACGATTTTCTTTCACTCGCGGGACATTCTCTTCTCTGAATAGGATCACAATTGGCAAAGTGATGCCCGTAACTCGGGGCCCGATACCGTACTCGAAAATCGTGTGCATCGTGGGAGAATCGCGGGGAGAGGAAGGGGAGGATACCGAAAAGTTGAATGTATTTACGCTGGCTGGGTCGATAGTTATGGTCATTGTTGCGGCATATACCTGCCTCTCAAGCGTGTGCTTCCGTCGGGTCGTAAAGACCAGGGCGCCAGTTATGACCGGGTCATTTTCGGAATCGGTCCTCGGTTGCCGCAGAAGCTGCGAGTCTCTCGAAGAGTTCTCCGGATCTCACCCGGCCCCCTGAATCTCAGCGATATTCTTTGGTCCCAAGGCGTACCTCGACAGTTGACCGCTTCATGGACCACGGTATCCTCCCATTGTCGAGAGTTCGGCCTTAATGATAACCTCGGCGGTGAGCAGTGTTTACGGCATTCGTGAAATATTATTCCCGGATCAGCTCTGCTGGGTCTGCTTGCGGGAGATGCGGCTAATTTTCGAGCCCAGGGACGAGCGGGGGAGGGGAAAAAATAATTCGAACCCGCCGAAAGATAAGACGAGTAAGAAATATGCGCCCGAACGAAATGAAGCGTTCACGAGATATCGACCGTACTATGGATCGAAGATCGAGGAATTCCCTTACCTACAACGGATTATTATTATTTCTCTCTAAATTCTTTCGTCGAATTTTCGTTCTTTCTTTCTTTCTTTCTTTATCCCGAACCACTCGGACGCATCGGACATAACACGTCTATAAATCCTACATAATCCCTGCTTGATGGTTCATGGGATATAGTCGAATTCCAGGTTCAAAATTGCCTTCAATTTAGCAATTAAAAAGAGAAGAGGCTTAATATGAGGGTAGCTAGACATCGTTGAGGTGAGTGACAGCTCTGATCTCTCCCACAAATCCATCTCAAACTCACCCCGGGAACATTTAAAACTATACGCGATGCCAGTTTAACGGAGTATTCTGAGACGAGATTCCTCGCTTCCGCTCTCACCGATCACATCGGATAGCCGCGGCTGAGAAAGTCAAGTAAATTCTCGATCTTCCGACCGAATCATGCTTCGGTATAACCTTACATTATGGGTATCCTCGACACAGCGAGCTCAAGCACCGGTTAATAACGGTTGACCACGCGAACACTCGATACGTCGAAATGACAATGGGACCACTTGAAAACGATGAGCCCAGGTACAAGTCTGTTTTTCACAGGGTGTAGCTTTGGGAAACCTGTTGCACGTGGCAGGGCTGCCCCTTTTGAAGCGCTGCTCGCGCGGCGACAATGCGCCACCGTGTCTTTGGACGGTATTGGTGTCTGCGGCCTTCCGCGCAACAATCGAACGCCTACCTGAGCACGTGGGACAATGTAACCGACAATGCGCGAGTGCCAACTACTTTACTCTTGTGTGCTGCGGGAATATATATTTTTTCCTTCTTTTCTTTCCCTCATCTTTTCTCCTTTAAAAAGGATAAATCTTGCCGAGAAATGTCACGGTGGTCTCAGGGCGGAGACAGTCGCTGAGGCTACCGTGCGGTCGAGGCCCCAGGGGGTCTTTCGGTTCCAAAGGACACTCACGACAGGACAAGGCTCGCCACAAAGGCTCGACCAATGGGATAAACAAAGACGCACCAAGGCCATCAGGCGAGAGCCAAGACCCGTGTCAAATTTCGGAAGCCGAGTCAACTACGTGGCCGTAAAAAAATATCGCAAGGATCAGTTTTTGCACACGGGAATATCGTTCGTCGTGTAATCCTGCTGGTTTCGCCCCTCATCTGCCCCTCTGGTATTGGGTGGGTACTTCTTTTTTTCTCTATTCTTATTGTTGCTGCGGTGAAAAGGCATGCGAGAAGAAACACGCCCTCCATTGATTAGATGAGATGTGAATCGAAGTGTGCACCGGCAAGTCTCCTCGCTCGTATGGAAGGATCGCTGAGACGTTCACGTTCCTTCGGGTGACGGGGCTGTTGACAGAAAGAGAAACTTGGATAGAACTTGCACGTCGTCGTTCCCGTCCCCGTGAAACGGGCGGCGTCTTTATGATTAGCATTGTGAGTATCTCGATGAATGTGATTGTTGTCCCGTAGGTTGTGCGCCCGGGGGAGGGCCGCTCTTCGGATACTGTAAGCCATGGGGGGGGACTCGTGCTGAGACCACAATGCACGAAGCTATGCCAAGCACGCGTCCCTTGTGTTGCCAGCGTTTGTTGTGCCTGCGTGCCTATATTTATAATGCTTTATTAAGCACTAACCACCGACCACTAACCACTAACCACTAACCATGTCTCGGAGGGATGTTACGGCTGTGTCGCCGGCTCGCGGCGGCACTTCGCGCATGGCTCTGACTCGCCGCTTTCTGACCCTGCTGCAATATTTCCGCTCGAGGCGCTCCGCTCGATTTCGCACGCCGTCCTGCCATCTTGGATCGCCGGGGTCGTTTCGTTGCTTCGAGTGTGATTGGCACGTCCCTTCTGCAGCCGACTTCGGCGCGGTCGCCGTTTTACAAAAGAGCCTCGCCTGCGGACCGAGGAGGCTCACCGCTAATTGAGACGAGGCCGAAACTACATGATCGATTGGATCCAAAAATATTTTGCTTATCTTTCGGTCGCATCTCTGACATCTTCGCGATGCGAACCGATGGTTCGATAATATTCCCAGCGGCCAAATGCAACAACCTCCGTTATTTTCCACACTCTGAAATGCGCCGAGTACACCGCAGCATTTTTCCCTATCCCGAATCACAGCATCCATGGAAGTCCTGCTTCGATTTTTAATGCCCCGTACCTTTTTACAATTATCGTTTCATTGTCATCTTGTTAAATCAGGCCTGCGGTGAATAGAATTTTTCGGGTTGGAGGTGTTGCCGAGCGTGTTCAATGCATGTTCGTCTTCCACCAGTGAAAGTTACAGATATCCGTGTCCTAGCGGCGATTGCAAGTCATGAAACGACTGAAAGGACAATAAGAAATTCGACTGCTTTGCTCGTCGCTCGAGTTCATAAACGCGACTCTCAGAAACACTGAAAAATTATTTTCGTATTTTCCGCAAAGGATTATTGATCCCTAGTTTCACTATTCGAACGAAGCAAAATGAGGGCTGGTCAGATGTTACGGGTACGTTATTTCCACGGTGAATCCTTGGCTGTGTTGTAAGAGCTGAGAGATTGTTCCGAGACGGAGGTTGACGATTTAACGCAAGAATTGATGCAGCGAATCACATGGCGGAGGGAGATTCCGCAATGATTGAAAGCAGAGGAGCGACGAGTGGCGGTTAATTGTCGCCTCTCGAGGGCTCAGGGAGTCTCGAAGCCGGGGACACCGGGACTCGGGCTCCCCGAACCTGGTTGCCGAGGTTTCCGAGTGGGTGGCCGCCGACTCAGATCCTAATCTCCTGGTTTACGAGGTCTTCTCTCCTTCCTTCCTCCATGCTTCCATGCCTCCCCCCGGCCGTCCTCGCGCCACCGCGACAACCCCTCTCGGGATTCAGGGTTCCGTGCAATCTCTCAGCTGCGCCGGGAACGCGTCCCGTTCTCGCAGTCCCGGGCTGCTACGTGCGCCGAGTGCCAAAAGAGAGTAACAAGCCTCTCCGCACGTCGCCGGGGAAAGAGAAGAGAAAACGAAACACAAAGAAGCGTAGCGGGCAACCGCGCCTCCTCGGCGATATTTGTGCCGAAAGCGGCGTGAGCACGAGATTGACGGGCGACCACCCGGACCATCGCGGTTCCCTTAAACCGCGGCAAAAACTCTCGCGATTCCAGTTCTCATCGGTCAATTGTAGTACCGGACGGTCTTCTCTGCTTGCGCTTCGCTACGTCATCGATTGACGGAGCTTTACGGTTCTTCGGCTTTATCCATATATATATACCTGCCGCGTGGTGCGCGTTGCACTACGCCTTTGGATGCGCCAACCCATCTCACCTTAACCGCGTACGTCACTCAATTTGACACGCGACCCACGAAGGGTTGATCTACGAAATTGGGAAGTTAATTGAATCAATTATCTAAGGTTCGTTTTCACTCTGACTAATCGTGGCTGAATATATATGCTTTTACGGTCTATTCTACTAATGCTCGGGTATAACGGAGATCGACAACCATGCTCATCGTACGTAAGGGAAAAAACGTATGTGGCTCCAGGTAGGTACTCTCGGTAATCAGGAATTATCACCTCGGGAATGAATATTATACGTTTTTACCTGGATCAGTTTTACTCATCTTTTTAACTTACTTTTCTCTAGACAATTTATTATTGTTAATCATCATTGAATGTCATCTATCCTCACACGGTGAAGTCTTAACGTTTGTTGGAAGAAATATTCTCTCGACTTGTGGACAGTTTTCCAAACATTTAACATCACTCCGATGTATACGTATAACAATGTTTTGGACCCTTGGAACGAAAGCACACAATTTAACAACGATCGTGTAGAATAAAATCATTCGATCAATGATAACGCAGTAAATTTTCCATCACTTTTACGATCGTAACAAGATTATTCTAATTTCCTGTATAACAGAATCGCCGTAGCGAAGTTTTTTCGTCTCGACAAGAGCAGGTTTTCCCGTGTTATTCGAATTGCTTCGGTATGCGAGCGAACAGCCACTTAATTCTTCAGTCACCTTCACACATCGGTGATAAGGAACCGCGAACGAGACGACGGCGGCGGCGGCGGCGACTCGAGTATCTCCGTGACAAGCGCTAGATTCACGTCGGCCTGCAGCACGCCGGACCACACAGCGTCGCTCGGAAAGAGTCGGGGCTCGATATCTCGCAGCCAAGCGTGTGATGCCCCGCCGGTCTCGGGCCTTATGCGCGCGTATTCAGTCGTGGGGGCCCCACGAGATGTTAGTACCTTTTTACAAGGTGGAAGGGGGGGAGGGTAGGAGGCGAACATGTAGCGACCACCGCGATGCCTCTGTCGATGCGTCATTAACGTTTCATTAAAATTCGGTTGATCGGTTCGAAAATTTGACGAACTGGTCCAGCTGCTGGAGCGGAGAACAGGGAACGGGGAGCGGTTGACACTCGGTGGGAATTCCTCGCTCTGATCGCGGCGTTCTTCTCGCGCGTGTTAGCCGACTATATCCCGCTCTTTCGGGAGTCGACGGGGACCGATGCGAGGAGTGCGAGGGAGACGGAGACGGTGACGGTGCGGTGAGGATTACAGGTTTGCGGAGAGAAGATCGGTATGGGATTCTTTTGGCTCCGCGGCGCGGCGCGGCCGATCGGATGTCGGTGCGGCCCATCGCTCGAACGGCTCCGCGACGATCGGACGGACGTCCATCGCTGTGTTGTGTTATACCAGACCTTATACCCAACGGGGACGGGCGAGGGTTCCCACACGGCGCTAATTGATCGATTCGAAAATCTTGGTGATCGCCACGGAGGATCTGCTCAAGCATCCAGAATCGCCCCCAGATCTCTACAAGTCCGGCTCCGTTAACTTTGGCTACGATCTATAATCGCTGGGGAGACGGACACCCGAATATTTCCCCAGATTACGACGTCACACGCTGCCAGTTAGCCCCGGCTTACCGGTGTAATCCCCTCGTAATGTGGCCCTCGTGTATAATATATATGTACACATCTACGTGTCCGTATAACCACCTTGTTCGCATTATGTATATTACATTTTTTCTCTCTCAATTCCCGATTCTCAATTCGTTCTCATTCTATAAATATACGATTATAGTCACCTTGTTACACGCACGAAGTCTTTACACGAATTATATTACACACCTCCGAACGTGTAATTACGTTGCGCCGTGTCGCGGGCAACGCCGACCTGTCACACGTCGGTCATGCATTGTCGCGCCCTTAACGCGCGCCACTTAACCTAATGTTCGCACAATGACGAGACCGAGCCTCTTTATTATCTCCCATTACCCCCGTGTACTACCTTGTGTATTACGTTCGCCGATATAGGAGGCAAACAAATTGCTCACCATATGGAAATTTTCACGCGTTATCAACGGTCTCGTATTGGATCACGTGTCGAAACATACTTTCCATGCTGCTGGCCTAGATGTACAACTTGCAGAAGGGTAGGAACGAAAAAAATAACCCATTTGCAAACTTGACCTTACATGTTGTACAACTGCACGTTTAAAGGTGAGGTTTCAAGGTGATACCCATTTGTTCCCGACATCTGATTGTTCGTCGAAGCTTGATGAGCTATAATTACGGTTGAATTACAAGCGCAAACGAATGTTTCAAACGTCAAAACGATTGTTGAAATGAAGATTTCTCTTAATCTCAATTCCAACAGTGGAATTGAGTCATACCGCGGTGAAACGAAGGGTCCAAGATGGCGCCCGAGTACAGAGTTCATGTGTAAATGTGCCATTAGACCGTATGTAAGATACTAAATGAAAGATGACCCGGCGGTGACAAGCTTTTGCTATCGGTGACCCGCCGATCTCCGGAGGCCTAGATGCCAGTGGTTGGTTGGTCGGTACCTAGGTTCACTCTCCTTCGCTTCTCTTCTCTTCTTTTCTCCGCTCTCGGACAGAGAGAGAGAGAGACTCGTCTCGTCTCGCCT
The DNA here is from genome assembly GCF_021155775.2 of Neodiprion pinetum. Classification (NCBI taxonomy): domain Eukaryota; kingdom Metazoa; phylum Arthropoda; class Insecta; order Hymenoptera; family Diprionidae; genus Neodiprion; species Neodiprion pinetum. Next base: position 32,410,048 of record NC_060232.1, on the reverse strand, counting down.
CGCCTCGCGTCGGCGGCGAAGTCTTTAGAATTTTGGTAACTTGATCCTCGGACGGTTGCATGGCCGCCCGGTGACGCGATCTCGGGGTCATGCTGCTCATAAACCCGCAGCAGCACCTTCGCTCACTTCTACGTTCTACGTCTGGTAGGTATGGGTAGGTGCAGCAGTACCTACGACTTCTCTCGCGTTGTAAACGTGTAGTAATGCTCGCCGCCGACCATCCACGTGTCGTATATACTCGCACACTTCTGCCCAATATACGCAGTAATGGTAGGTATAATATAATGCGCGCATGCACAGGTTGTATAATTACAAACTGCTGTGTTATAGTCATACCTCGCGACAAAGTTGCGACCGTTCGAACCGCTCCTTGACGCGGTGTACCGTCGGATACCAAACGCGGCAGCCGACCGGTCGCTTTTTTGGCTTCCCATCTCTCAGATCTCATATTTTTTTATCTGTTTATCTGAAATTATACCTATAATGAGATATATTCTTCGTGCAGTATAATTTAATAGCGCGTGAATGTCCAGCTGTAAATTGTTCGGAGTTCAGGCTTCGGATAAGCAATGGAAACGCGTTCGAATCTCTCATTATGTCGTTATATATAGCTATTTTTACCAAATTAGTTGTTAAAAAAGTTACCGAACATCAAATTCAACATGTCATTTTATCTGTATGAATTTTCCGAAACACGTCAAGGTTGAAGAAGCGTGAATTAGTAGGTCACGAAAACGTCGATAAGAAACAGAAATGCAAAGTCATTAAGTTGTCCGAAAACTCTCCCAAGCTCTCAACGATTTTCGCGATGACAGGCGTAACGATGTCGGCAGTTCCTATACCGTAACCTGAGTTTGGGGTAAATTGCTCAAGAGTACTTTGGTAAAAAATATTGAATCAGCGTGTGGGTATCTGGTTTGTTACCTACGGGTAGAAAAAAAGTAAGGGCCCGTTTTTTGTTGCCCCTAATGGTTATAATTGCGTTTGGTGCGTAGCACGCGTCGTGGCGGAGGTTGAACCTCGGTTGGGCCCGAGGCCCCCGACCGCTCGACTGTTTTACGGCAAAGGACGCCCCGCAACGAATCCGAGCTGCCGCTGCTACCCTCTTACATAATCGAGAGGAGAACTTTGCGCGTGTTCCGTTAAAGATAAACGGATCGAAAGGCGATCGAGCGGCGCGGCTCGGTAAAGGAGTATCCGATGATTCGAGAATGATTACCTATATCCGAGAAGCCCGCAGCCAGATGCGTGCAGCAGCCAACGAACGGCGTGCAGCTGGGCCGAAAACCCGAGAAAGCACCGTCCTCGCTGATAATATCATAGTAATAGATCGCGTGGCGTAGCGCCCACGCTGCGCATCCAAGGGAATCATTATCGAGGACGAAGACGAAGACGAAGACGACGAAGATCGTCCTCTCGAGCCCCTCGAGGGTGCGGCCGGTGTCTCTCGTCCCCTGGACCCACGCGAACCGCGGAGGAGGCGTTCGATGCCGAGGCAAAAACCCGCGGCCGCACGGAGAACGAACCTCCGGACGCGCGGAGCCGCTGCTGCGTGGGTGTCGCTCGGTGGGCGTCCCGTCTGACCTCTGACCTCGTCGTCTCTCCGCCGCCGCCGCCCCACTCTTCGGTTCGCTCTCCCTATCCCTCCCTACCTCCCTACCTCCCTACCTCCCTCTCTCTCTCTCCCCTCTATCTTGTACGCCCGTTGCAGATACCAGACTGCGAACATACGCGGACGAGCAAGAATCGCGCGTGCAATTATCCTACGCGTGCGTGGGCGAGCTGCTCTTCTCTTCCTCCTCCTCCTTCCACTCTTCTTCGTATTCTTATTTCTTTTCTTGTTCTTCTTCTTCTGCTTCTTCTTCCTCGAGGGAATAATCTCTCCGGCTATCACGTCTCGTCGATCGCCCCTCTGATCTGCATGCACAGGTTCGAGCGAATCGAACCTCCTGCAGTTCTCGTTTTCTCGGATTTCTGATCGACTGTCGCCGTTAGCTTTCTTTGTTGCTAAACGATCAGTACCGAAATCTGCAGGATACAGCGAGACCCTCCGATCGGCAGTTCACTGTTGACTGTCAACTGAACTACTGTCGTAAAATCGACCGTTACCTTACTCAGTAGTCGGATCATAGCTAACACATTTCACCGTCCCGTTCAGGTAATACCTACAATAAAAAAGAAAAATTCATCAAAGTGGCAACAATCAGCGTGATTGTCCAAATACTTAGGCGGTGTAACCCCTCTCGTCAACTTTTCTTTTTTTTTTTTTTACTCGCTTGAGAAGTGGACGCCCTGCACGTAACACAGCCGAGGCTGGGAGCGTCGGACGGGCACGTCATACGTATAAAGCCGAGGTGGAGGGGTCCGGCATCGCGACACGACGACAAACTCGTGCCGCGGGAGGCGGATCTCCGCAGTTCCTCTTTCTGAGGGGGACGCCCTCTCGGTCCCCCTGTAATTAATTGCGGCGCGTACCTCCATCCGTCCGTCGGAAAGTCCGCGTGCCCGTACCTTGCAGCTTGCGTTGTATTCGCTACGTCGGCGAACCAAATGTGCGGAATATTGCATGCGAAGCGAGATCGTGTCGGTGACACTTTTCTAAACGGCTGCAGATACAGACAGACGGGCAGACGACGATCGGCGAGGATGAATTGGTCGGACCTTTTTTTCTCTCTTTTTCTCTCCGCGTTGCAAATCCGCTTTACAAGTTAATGGCTCGCGAACCGCGTTTAATCGCCATCGACTCGATCGGTGCATCTCTGCAATTGCGTTGCGTGGGGTGTAAAAAGTTTTACCGGATCAGGGCTTGTGGAAGTTGTTCGCAGCCTCCGGCCAGCCTTTCTTCTTATACTTCGTACACCGCGGTTCGTACGGCCGATGTAGCGCGGGGCTCTCTCAAGGGAAACGAATGACAAATAATTGAACGCTCCGCAGCCGCGTCAATTGACCGTGAAATTTGAAACCCTTAGACCCGGCCGCGATAAGATGTCCGACGATGTTGGATATTTTCAGAAACGAATATATCCGTCCTGCGCTCCGCACCTCGGAGGACGAATAAGGGTGGAGGAAAGGCTACAGCTGCAGGATTTATGGAGAACGCGAAACGATTCTTCTTACCTGCAGCCTACTTCTGAACAAGCCTCAATCCCCTCCTTTACTCCAATCTTCGACTTTTTGTACCCAGATGCGGCATACTTGCTTATCTACTCCGCTGCGAGAGTAAAAGTGAATCTCGAATGATTTCCGTTTCACCGCTTGCGAAGAAAGCCTCGGCGGCAGGCTGCGCGGACCACCCGAAGACGCTCACCCTGAAATCGTATTGAGAGTAATTAATTGGGTTGGGAAATGTGTCGCAGTCCCTTGTTCGGAACTGGGGCAATATTTTAAGCCCGGCCCTATACAGTCAAGCGTGTCAGGTTCTTAGCTGGCTGGCTTAGGTATAAAGGCGAGTCCCGACCGAAAACAGTTGACGCCTCGTGCAATAATCTCCTCCTAGGTATCTGTGAGGGGTAGTTAGGTATGCTTCCGGAAGCTGTCTGTCTCCCACACACACGCGGACGTTGTATCGGCGGATCTGTGCGCCTCGAGCCCGGGATTCCTGGCCTTCGGCTCTCGCTGTGCGGAGCGACATCGTCCGCGCCTAGCCCTCGGCTGCAGCCTGGCAAAGATCGAAGCGAGTGGCCTCTTAAGAAGGGTGAGAAGTGTCACCGGGTCTTATGAGGAGGCCCCCGACACAGGGACGGGAGATCTCTCAATGGAGATACGGACGGGGCCTGGACGCAGGTATGTGTGCGCGGGTGAGAGTATGCAGGGCCCTCTAGGAGCCGGCGAAGCCGAGAGTTTTTGGCCGGCACCGGGGGTTTGGGGAGTAATTTGTCGCGCGACCACCTCTGGGAATGTTTAAATGAATTGCTCGGGAGGGGGTTCCGAAACGGAGGGGGGAGGCCGAGGTGGAGTTTTTATCGGCGCGACATCTTGTACGGGAATGCGGGCCCGACAGGAATAAGACCCAAAGGAATAACCCTGCAGCGGAGAATCTCCTCTTCGGGAACGGCGGGCATCGGGAGAGAAACTTACCTCCCAGTTGGTTTATTGCTCAATCCGCGCTCTCGGCTAATGGATTCGTCTCCGGCGTACAGCATTGGGCCATTCGGGGCCCCGTGTCTCTATCTACGTGCCGGTCCTTACCCGGCCGAGGGCAGCGGTTGCCGCATGCTATACCGCACGGTATCGGCCACCTTGCCGGGTCTCCGTCTCTCCGTGCATGCGCATCGGACCCTCGCACGCTGACGGTTAAAATAACCTTGTATACCTAAGGAAGGTGTCGGGCCTTATCTGGAACAGGTCCCCTCTTATGGGGTTTGTTTAAATGTCACAGATCATCGATGTGATTGCCACGCCGGCCGCCCGCGTCGCTTCCACCGCACCGCATCTCCTCTTCCAGCTCTCTCCCATTTCCTTATCTCGCCTCTTTCCACCCCCGACTTTTCTCTTATAGGTATTATACCTGTCGCTTCGAATCCCACTTGTGTTATGTCCGCCTTGCGCATGTTTTTATACAACTTTGGTCCGCGACCACTTTTTCTCTCCTTATCTCCCTCTGCACCCTGCTTTCTCATACGATACTTCCCGGACTGCACACCTGCAAGTTCGAGAATCTGAAAAATTTTTCACTTCCCAACGCGGAAGTCGCAGAGCTCGACGACTCTAAATAATATAATTAACCCGCGACAGGGGATGTCGAGTACTCGTTTTTACGACGAACCAGAAAGAAAACCAAAAACGCGATGACTGCGCGGATGAAAAATGTCCCGAACGGCTGTTAATGGCGGTTGGCCGTCGGCTCGTTCTCCCGCAGCCTGCACGGGCCCCGGGTCCGAATAGAGGCCGAAAACGTCCCGGGAGAACGCGGGGACTCTGCGACCGAGGATCGTATCTATTTGAACTCGAGGTATGACTGGTGACTTGTCATCTCTCGGCTCCGGAGGAATCTTGCGGGTATGTCCGAGGCATGGAACTGGGGGTGTGCCGCGTGCCAGACCCGAGGCCCTTCGCCTCGTCACAGGGGGCCTCGGAGCAAGCTGCACCATAAGATAAGGCCTCCTGGTGAGAGCCGACGACGCGCCACCGACAACCATGTCACATTATTACCATATTGGTGCGGGCTCCGTCGTCACAACACGAATCCCGGGGACCTACTCTCGGCCCAGGGAACTGGACTCGATTCCCCAAACCAAGGTCCGTTAGTTTGATTCTCCTACCGCGCCCTCAACTCTCGAACCCTTTTTGGAAATTGATCGAGGCACCGTTATTTGCGCAATGCCAAACTTCGTGATCTAGAGAAATCCATCCGTCGTTCGGAAGAAAACTTACATCGTACATCGCGCGAATAGTTGTCAGCTTTCCGGAATGAACAATGGTAATCTTATAAGTGGTAGTTTCATTAGTCCCGGCCTACACTGGTTTATTGTTAGATTTACCGAAGGATAAAAGTGAAGAAGCAGGTTACACAAGTCCTTGAGTGGATCCATGATGTTATTAACGATGTTCCGAAAGTGATAACAATTGTTTTATGAAACGGTTACACGGGGCACCTTGGCTAACCGATGTAATCTGGTCAATTCTGCAGGGGTCTTCCAAAATGACGATCGATGTGTGCTCAGCCTGTATTAAAATCATGCATTTTCTCGGCCAATGGAATATTTGTCAATTGAACCGATCGAAAGCTACTACCATGTCTTGAGACGTGATACGCCATTTATTAAACATCCATCATACCGAGATAAATATTGAGGACTTAATTTCCTCAGGTAGAGTGAAAAATGTTCACGCTAAAAATGAAACAAGAATACAGAAAAATGGTAAGAATCGAAAGCTCGAGATGGTAAACTAACCCCGCTTTCGCCCGTTGCGAGCAAGTTTCGAAACCGGGCGCGCGCGGTGTTGCGGGTATAACGAGAGGACCGTACCTACGATAGTGTAGCCTTAGCTACAGGGGAGTGAGCGAGGCTCGTATGTATGTGTGGGAAAATTTATTCAACAGGTTTACGAAGTGACGACGGAGAGAAACACCTATCCTAACCGAGGTGGCTCGTGGCCCTGTGTAAGATTCCCTCGGTTGGTCCCTCGCCTGCACTCGGAGTCCGTCTCGAGTGGAGGATCAACGGTGATTACAGTATAAATAGAAATTTATCTGCATCTTACGAGCGTTAGGTTAAAAGGTTTACGTTTATTAATTTCACTAATCCACCACAAAGTGAATATAAAATTTTGCTGTTACCAACTCGAGTGGGCGGCATGTGGGGACAACTTCTTTCGTTCACGGTTTTCTTTATGGAATATTAAGCCCTCCGTCCTCCGTCCTCCTCGCGGGTGCAACGGGTCGTATTCCACCCGCTGAGTTTCGCCGCACCGTTGGGATCGTCAATAATTGACGACGTCTCTATATACCCAATCCGGATTTGCGCTTCGACATTTTTTTCTCCCACGACTTACTCTTCAAATACATACTATCCCTGATTGTTCCATCGGCGCTTCATCCGCTCACACACCGTCTTCCCGGATGGTCAGCTGTCACTTAGACGTCGGGTATTGCCCGCAGGCCGGGCCTTCCTGAGCACCGTTTCGGGGTCGTTCCGGAATTTTTTTTTTCCGAGCAATAAATATAGCGGCCGCACGGTCGCGCACGTGCAGCAGGACAGTTGCGGCTGGCATGAAATCGGACAATGACGCAATTAAAACGAAGCATATATTACTCGCATTTAATTAATTTTGGAATTCCAGAACGATACGGCATGAATCACCCTGTCCGTAGGTCGGAGGACCCTGACCATCGTAGATTATCGGGGGGCCACTATCTCATCCTTATTGAGCGCAGGTAACGTCTCCGTTTCTACGCTCTCTGAGCATTCATACATTAGATTGCGTTATCTGGTCACTTCGTAAAGCAGGAGGTAGTCAGGCCCAGATTGGGACCCTCGGGCCCCGTGCGACGTCGCCGGTACCGGTACGGGGTGATCAACCTGAAATACGTGACAATTGGATCCCACGAACGAATTTTACACCTCCGAGACGCAGCGTTTGAGGAATCGGCTTGATTTTAGAATTTTGCCCATGGAAGAAGACAATCGCTCCGGATTCACCTGGACAGTATAATCGGTCCGCAACGACGCGTGAAATCGGACACGAGCCGCTCGGAGCCACCGAAAAAGTCACCCGTTATAAGGGCAGAGGGCACGAGCGCAATAAAATGGATGAGGCCCTCGTCCTGGCTCAGGAATGCCCACATTCCCGCATTAATATAGTTGTTCGCTCTTCCGCGGTTCACGGGTCCCTCCATTTCTCGTCCCTCGGGAGTTTTCCGTCGACGCGACTTGGAGAACCCGCCGGATGCCTCGCGTGCCTCAAAGAGTCCACCTGTCAACGAGGATTTCAACTATTTACAAAACAACTATAGCGCGTTTCATCCTGTGGCCAACTATGCGCGCACCGCAACGTTTAGATCTCTCCACTGCAGCCGTATGGAGATTTCTTACATAACTACAAGGGGCAGAAAGCTGTGTAAATGGGGAAAGAGGAGAATTACGACGAGATATATTCCGGGCAGAGTAAGTAGACGGCAGAGGAAAGATTGCTCACTCGGAGGTGAGGTTTCATTGATTCTTCAGTATCAAACCGAATGGTCCATTGGCCATTTGGATGATGATCAACCAAGTAGAAAGTGTCTCGGAAATATATTCTAGATAATATTCGAGAACAGGCTATTCACCTGCGCTCGTTAAATCCATCTCAAAAAAGTTGTAACGAAAGTCGAAGATTATCGAGAGTACTTCGCACTAAGGAAATAATTATTAATTAACTTGTCGATGTCGAGAAATCATTATCATGTGAAAATAGGGCGCCTAGTCTCTGCAGCGTTAGACAATTCCTCCTTCAGCAGAGTCAGGCTGTATATTTGAAACTCACTGCGGTGTGTGAAGAGAATTTTCCCCAATGCACACTGGATTTATGACCGAATAATTTCCCCCGCACGTCCGCTGGATGCGCGAACAAGCCGCTACACAAGGGCCGGGTTGCGATCAGCATTCGACCCTTGACCTCCTAATCCCCATTAATCGAGCCCCAAGGGGAAGTAAAAGGCCCCGTTTGGTATGGCGGCCAATATTGGTATGCGCGCACGTACCTATAATTATCTATATACAGGTATGTGAGCCGATGCCCAGGCATTATACGCATTCTCTAAATATCGACTGGTCGAACGGTCACCGAAGACTAGAGACAAGTGCACTAAAACCAGCAAAATGTCAACGTACTGAAACGGAAAGTTTGACGCGCTGGTGAAATTGTTAGAAAATGTTTACACCCCGTCAAACGAGGCCAACTTATTTTGCAAACGAGTTAGAGCAGAAGCTTATGAAGCAGCGTATGAGCGTCGCGGATTCACGTTCCAAGTGTATCGAGTATACCCGAATGGTTTGATTCGGTCATGGCGAGGATCGGTAAGGACAGCGGTTTTCGTACCGCAGTGAGATGTTCGACACTGAGTGACGGTACCGTACTCGACGAAACTCGATCTTGACTCGGCAAAATTCCTAGAGAGTTCAGAGTAAAGTACGATGTACAAAAGCGTTATTCGACCACTTTCGAACGCCTCGAAGAAAACGTAATATAACGAACAGGGAGGTGCTCGGGAAAACCGCAGCTCTTAACGTATGTGCGCGGGTATCTCTTGCGGCTTTCGTTGCAGCCTCTTCCCGATGCGCCTCGGGGCGATACGGAGATATAGGTAGGCATATATGAGCGGCTCTGCCTTACAGAGCGCGCCTTCCTTCCACGGATCGTCTGTGGCAGGCCGCCGCAAGAAGTGAAGAGACAACCCTATAAATAAAATTTGCCTCTTTCGCGGTAGGGCCCACCGATATTTTAGCGTGTTGGGGGCCTTGGGGCCCCCGAGGCCCGGCCGCCCGCTCCGAGGGTCCGCTCCAGTCCTGCGTGGGCGAGTGTAGGTACGTGTCGCACGAGTCACCACTTCGGTGCCCGCGGCATCCTGCCGTTCGTCATCCTGTCCGCCTGTTCCTATTTCGTAGTCATACCGTACGCGCCTCGCCAGGCGAGAGACCCGCCGGACCAAAGACGACGGAGTCAGCGACTCGGGACGAGAGTCGAGCCGCCCTCTGGCTCGAGAGCTCCGTTCGACCCTCTCTAAAGGGGGTAGAGCCACTTTGCCCTCTCCTTCTTTTTTCGGTATTCAGCTCCTCATCTTCGCGTGTTTCTCAGTCATTCTTCGTTCACCTTCGAAACGAAATACAAACGCAATCGGGACGTTGGCACAAAACTGAAAGAAAATAAAAAAAACAGTAGTCGTACAAGATATTCAACTTCCGCGTACAATGACGCAAGATTTGTACGCATTTAGCATCATATTTTTATAACATATTTGAAACTAAATTACGCAAAAACCTGCGCGTGTATCTGTGTTTTGTAGTAAACGTGTGGAAAGTTCTTCCGAAGATAAATCGTTCGTCGGATGCGATATGTTCTGTGCAACTGTAAAATTGAAAGCGTTGTTACGTTTTTACAAGATTTTTTATGGCACCTGCACATGGCACGAACCGAATGTATTATACATGTCATCGGCAATCCACAAGCCGTAAAAGGACTCGCGTGATTAACATATCGAGAAATGTACAATTATATGGCGCTCGCGTGGTGTCTCCTCTTGAAATTATTTGGTTGTTAAATTTCGAATGGACTAAATATCCGGAGTCGAGAAGGTGGCTAGAACACCGTACGCGTTGTACGTTAGCCTGGGATTATTCACTTTCTCGAGGAAAAACGAAGGAGGGCGTGCATGTATAAATACGCGCGGTCAAACGGATCACGGACATCTCTGGATTGGGTTCATTTTTTACGGAGAACGTAACGGGCGGTCGAGAGCGAATTAAGTCCCGGGCGTTTATTCCATCAGGTACAGTTGAACGATTTAAGACCCGTCCCGGGCGAAATGGAAAGTCGTTGTCTCGTCGGGAAGGAGGGAATGGACGTACGCGAGGCCGTTGACTTCTTTTCCAAAATACATTTCTCGGCCCGCGGAGTCGTCAAACGCCGCGATTAGGCGACCCCTCCATAACATGGCCCGGCAGCGCTTCCGTCGACCCACGAAAATCTGTCCGATCGAATTTAATAACATCGATATGTAAATGAGTGGCTGGAAAAATATGACTGTTAACCCGCCGATGCCCTGATAATCATAAATTCGTAGAATCATTTCTCCATATACGCTAGGCGGTTCTTTCTCTTCTTATTCTACTTCTTGGTCTTCTTTTTTTCTTCATCTCTCTTCTTTTAGGCGTAGGACGAGGATACATTCCAAACGCCTCAATAAACGTACGACTCCGATTAAATCCGCGCATGAAGACGTTGCCGCTGCGGCATATTGCGTCAACGCTCGGAAGCGGGGCTGTAAAATTATACCGTCAATCCTCATACTTTCTCACCTCAATTATAATATATACCGCGTCTTTAATTATCGTGATCAAACACGAGTTTTATTCGTTTTTAGATTAAAACATTTCATTCTCATTATACCCAACCGGTGGAAGTTGACTTTCTCGAATTTCATCTCACGCGCTGAAAATGAATTTCAGAAATCTCGCATCACCCAATCAATCCAAAGTGAACGACGACGGCGAAGGAGAAGGACTGTTTCGCGAACGGAAGGTACATATATATACCTACAACTCGAGTGCTTCCCTATATTCGAGTAGTAGGCGTACCGATCAGACCGAGTATTTCTCAACTTCGTGGAGGTACCTGGAGTTTTTACGACGTCTACCGCCGGGGAACGTATCAATCATACACCAACTGTCCGACTGACAGTCCTACCGGGGCATCCATCGGCTCGGAGACTGACCGTTGCCGTATTGGTGCACCCGGGGCGAAATGCTGGAATCGTCGAAGCTGGCTTGCTCATTCTACTCGAGCTTTCGACAGACGGGAGGAAAAGGACTGTCCGTCAGAGTGAGAAGCAACGAGAGGATCACGATGCAATTAGTATCGAACTCGAATGATCCTCGGTAGTTAATCGAGTGCCACGAATCGGTCCGATTTTGTACGAATGTTCTTCCGTTCCTCTCCTCTTTCGTCCGTCCGACACGTTCGCTATCTGCGTGATTGTACCACGCTGGACGCTTCGACTCCAAGACGCATCCTCTACAACGACTCGGTCAATTTCCCCGTGAAACAGTTAACCACCACGGAAGTAACGGGGTCCTGAATATCGCTGTAGAGCCGGTATAACACGGGTGGTTGGAGGATCAGAGAGAGGCGGATAAAAGCGGCGGCGGTATCGCGTACGCGCCAACAGCCACCCATCAACCCCCTAAATCAGCGCCGGTTGTCCTCCGGTATACACACCGTAGGTATAGGTAAAGGAGTCCGCTGCAGGCGTCCGCGACGCACACCGACGTACATCCGTATCCGTAGGGATTTTTATTCCCCTCTTATTTTCGTTCGGTCATTGTTTTATTCGGTCGGAGTGAAACAGGACGTGCGCATGCAGATCACGTCGTCCTCATACCCGGCTCCGCAGTGATAGCGTATCTGTGGGCGGTACGTACGTGTGGTCCTCCGTGTCCTCTTTGTCCGCCCTCCTGTCCCATCGTTCCACCCGCCACCTTCGACGCTTCGCTCTCTCCTAGTGCGCCCCACGCTACACACGTGCATTCCACTAACATACGGCTAGGCATACACACCGTGCGTATTTTTATGTCGGTGCGTCGCAGCGCCTCGAAGGAGACCCGAAACTCGAAAACTATTCCTGGTAATGGGAACGCTCGGTCCGTGATTCGCGATGCGGGGCGCCGCTTGGAATCCCGCTTCTTCGCCTTAAACTTACATTTTCCTATTTTTTTCACACATTTTTTTAGCCTTATTCCATCGCGCTTTTCATCTGTTTTTTCGATTAACACTGCGGTGTGAATTTTACTCGTTCCGATTCCGTGCACCTTGTACTCGTCTGCTAATCCGAATATCGCGGTAAACCTGCCCAAGAGAGCGAGAGAGAGAGAGAAAGAGGAAAAAAATGAAAATTTTTCAAGAAGAATACGAAGTTCAGGACAATATTTTCGTTCAGTTGGAGAGCAACAATTTTTTTTCCATCGGTAAAGCTACATTTTTCAATCGCTTCCTTTCAAGATTACATCGTAGAGTTTACATTTTCACAGCTGAAACCCTACACGCCGGTTCTCGCATAAATAGCTGCCTCACTGCTGCATGCATATTATAAACGCAAACGTTTTTCCGCCAATAAAAGTCAACAGTTCGTAAAATTGCAATATACCCGAGTATTGCCTTAATATCCCGCGAGATGCGGAGGCATGGGATAATAAATGTCTCGGAATCGGCAAGAAGACCCGTTGCGGGTATAATAATCTGAGTTATATACAGTTGTAGAAAAAAATCTACCACACTTGTATCGCCAGGTAAATTTATACACACCTTACCGAAACGTATGATTAAGCACCGGTTTGACTGTATCACGCGGCACAGGTTAAAATTGAAACTTTAAATTCTAAACACGTCAACAAGTGTATACATTATGTATCAACGCGATGCAAAAATTCATTTCTACCAAATCTCCCGAGGACCAACCGGTTAATCGCAAGCTTTCGACGTGTGCGACCAGGTGAATCGACGCAGGTGATGTTACACCGGATTACCAGAATATTTCAAGCAATTCTTCCACCCTCGACGAGCCTCCGTTTCTCTCCTCTTTTTCACCCAGAACTCCGGGACCGAAAAGTGAAGTGGAATTTTGAGAAAAGGAAGCTCCGACTTTCCTCGCGCTGACGGCACCCCGTCGAGGGCAAAGGGACGAGGTGTTGCAGGGCATGCGAGCCTGCGGGAACGGCCCAGGCGCAAGGTTCAGCTGATGCTCCAGTGATTCGGCGTTTGGTCGGGTGTTTGAGCAGCCGAGAAAGACAAGTAACCCTAGACGTATCAAGACGTGATGTCACGCACGCACCTGGCGCAACTCCGGCGGGTGCGTCTTTGTAACACGATCCAGATTTTTTATTCGGTTATTTATAACCGAGAGCGCGGATAGAAGAGAGCCTAATTAATTAACCAGCCGCAAGATTACCTGCGTTATTGTTCACGGGTGTCGGGCCGAAGGTTTCGTCCCTCCGATAAGCGCCTTTGAATTTTCTTCACTCCCCCCCCCCCCCCCCCCCCCCCTCAATTTTGTCTTTTTTCTTTTCCTTACTTGTATTTCTATTCTCAGTATGCTTTGCTCCTCCTTCTTATTTTAATATTTTTCAGTGTTTCCCTCGAGAGCAGTTGTGGAGGCTTTTTATTTTAGACCGTGACTTTTAACGCTTAGTGTCGCCCCGAAAAAATTACTATCCTCCAGATGCGATGTGTAAAAGAGAGTCCAGAGGTTTGCCCTGCAGGTGAATTTGAATGCCACAGTTGGGCGCGAAGCGAAAGCAGGAGGCGCGCTGTCGCCGAACAAAAGCGAGAAAATAGGAGTAAATAATTCACGCAACTTGCCGTCGAGATTCGCCGACAAGTATTCGAGAGTCTCGAGTTCGCAAATATCATCGTTAGTCAACTCTCAATGCCTCGGTGACGAAATAACCTTTGCACAAGCGATTGCACGGACAAACGTACAACGGAGCTTCGGAGTTTCAAAATCGTTAATATTTCAACGCTCACGGGTTAACGGATGACTTCTTTGTTACTTCACTAGAGAATGCTTCTCTGGCCTGCAGCGTCGATAATCAACGTTTCCATTCAGTTTGAAGCAAAATTATGATACCCAATCTCGAGTCGTTGCTCCAATTTCGAGTGGAAAAAAATTATTACCACAAATGAAGATCGTGTAAACTAGCAATGAAATTTGACTGAACTTTATCAGATTATCATATGAATGTAAAAACGGTATTGAAACTTAGGTTCAAGATTGTTATTTCCCGGTAATCGCAAACGAATTTATGAACTCGGACTGTAATAAGCTTCTAGTTACCGTGAACAGGAGAAATATCTTAAGCTGATGTAATTCTGGGCAAACGGAAGGAATGCGGATAGAAAGAAAGACAGAAAGAAAAAAAGAACGAAAGAAACAGACAAATGATTAGTAAAAAATAATAATAAAAATTTATTTTACACATGCCGCAAAAAATACTAGAGAAAACTCTATATAGTCAGATTTATAATTTCAGTACATACAATCAGTATTATAGACATAATTACAGATCTAATGAGCATGGGCTTAGCTTAATTCTCGCGTAATTATTACACCGTTCGAGTCGACAGAGGGGCTAGGAGGTTTCCTGGAGCACGGCGGTGCTCGTCCCGGGTCCAGGAAGGCTGGGGGGCGGGGGCGAGGAGGCGACCCCCAAATTGTGGGTGAGCGAGTGCCTCCTGAGGTCGCAGTTCCTGCGGAATACCTTGCCGCACGAGGAGCAGTGGTAAGGCTTTATGTCCGTGTGAGTTAGAAGATGAGTCTTGAGGTTGCTCCGCTGGTTGAAGCTACGCGCGCATACGGGGCATTTGTGGGGCGATTCCTCCATGTGGAGAATTTTGTGAACGGCCAACGTCCGACTCTGGCAGAAGCCCTTGCCGCACTCCGCGCACTTGAACGGTTTTTCTTTGCTGTGGATGTACCTGAGGATGTGAGAAGAAAAACAGCGAAGCGTCAGTGAAGAAATTCTTTCGGTGTCTGTTCGCGCGGTCCTCAAGCCGGCGTTCAAGTAACACGTCTCCGAGTTATCGAAGTTAGGAATAGGCGGAAATTCTTACCTGTGATCTCGGAGGTGATCCTGCCTCCTGAACGCCTTCCCGCAAATATCACAGCTGTAGGGACGTTCGTCGGTGTGAGTCCTCTCGTGTATCAGTAGGTTGTAGCTCTTGGTGAACTGTCTGTTGCAGAACTTGCAGATGAACTGTTTCTTAGGTCTCGAGGCTCTGCAGGGCCGGGCTAGGACGGCCTCGACGGAGGTGGAGGTCGCCGTCGTCGATGGGAGCAGAGAGGTGGCCTGGAGCAGGTTAGCGTCGGGAGTTATCGCCGGGGCCGGTGTTTCGTCAGCGGCTATTCTCTGGAGAAGAGCGTCGTGGTTGTGGGTCGAGGAACCTCCCGACGAGTTGTTGTCCCGCATGAGGACTTCCTCCTCCTCGAGCAGGGCGAGGTCCTCCTCGGGATCGGTGACGAAGTCCAGATGCGAGACGTCGTCCTCGTCGAGGGTGGTAGAGCCGGGCAAAACATCGCCGAGTTGACGATGATCAGTCTTTGTTGCGGTTGAGGAGGCGGGGGAGGTGCAGTTGCTCTGGAGGAACGAGGAACTCCTCGCGAAGGTATTGTTGTTGTTGTTGTTGTTGATGCTGTTGTTGTTGTTGTTGCTGCTGGCGGAGGAGGAGGTGGAGGTGGAGACGGAGGTCGTCGTCGAGGAGACGTTCGCCGAGGCGTTGCTGCTCGCGTGGAGACGATGCAGAGTCAGGTACGTCTCGAGGGCCTGGAGATTGAGAGCTGCGGCCGCCGCGTGTCCCGGCGGCAGGAGAGCCGCGCGTTGAAGAGCGGCGAGCAGGGCGCCCTGGAGGCCAAGGGCGACGCTCTGGAGGGTGAGATTGGTGATCCCGTTGGAGGACATCTCATCGTCAACGACATCCGGAAGGGGAGTGAGTTCCTGCACTTCCGCCGAGGATATATTCTCGGGATCGGAATGTTGCTGTTGCTGCTGCTGCTGCTGCATCCTGCCGGTGAAAAAAATCGGCCCGCGACGCCGTGTGTGCGGTCGGATTAGAGGAAGGCGAGGCGAGGCGAGGAGAGGCGGGCGATCACATAAATCTCGAGGTCTCGCGGAACGGTGAAAACGGAGCCCCGCGTTATCTCTCTCCGGCGGGTTTATCGTTATCACTAGCCGGGTGACACACACTGTCAACACATTTGAAAAGGCGCGGGTTTACGAAAGTCCTCGGAATACAAACAAACGGAGATGCTCGCCGGGCAGCGGCGCTCGGGCGACTGCTCGGGCATCGCTCGCATGGGCGGTGCTGGTGGAGCCACCTGGTGGCAGGTATCTTACCTCGTCTTGGGCCGCATGGGCCCATTGCCGCCGCCGATGCGCTCCGGGACCTAACCGGGATGCTGGATGGCTGGATGCCCGCGGTCGGGGCCCCCTGCGACCCGACAGCTGCTGCGGAGCGCGATCCGGGCCCTCTCCCGTTTCACGGCCTGGCAACACGCGCCCGCCTGCTTCTCCGCTTCTCTCGTGGTGGCGGCGGCGGCGGTGGTGTATCCTAAGGATGCGCAGGGCGCACCGCATCGAGGCAGGCCGCATGTACCTACGCACCGCGCGGGGGAGACCCAACTGGCGTATTCATAAGCGGTCGCTGTCACGCGAGCCTCGATGCACGCGCGTGCAGTCTTCGCCGGTGCACAGGCACGGGGTCTTCCTTCCTCGTCGCGTCCGATCTCCGCCACAGCAGTAAGGCCCCACGAATATATCGATGGACCGCCGTTCGTTATTCGCGCATACACTTGCGGGTATCGTCCGGGTGCTGTCTGATTTACGGGGCACTGTAATTGAAGCTTCTCGCTCTGTCTGATGCACCCACTACTATACCTTGTACCTACGACCCGAAAGCGAAACGTTTTCCGCCCCGCGGGCGAATCGGAGAAACCGCAAACTACACGACGTTCCGTCCCCCTTTCACCCCGATCCTTGAAGTAACAAGAACTTGGAGAATGAAACGAGAACGGTCAGGATTTACCCCGAAGCCTCGAGTCGCGGATGAAGACTCGCTTCGCTCGGTCGCGTCCGCGCGTTCTCCAGTCCTCGCGGTTTTAAACTTAAACTCCTTCGCAAAGCCGCAACAATTTACGACGGCAATTAATGCGCTAGAGTACACCGGGTAGGTACCTACGTTCTGTACGGTAAGGTTTCGTCTCGTCCCGGCTTCTCCGACGAGGGAGAAAGAGAGAGCGCGGAGAATGAGGGTGCAACGCGATGCGCAGGTACGGGAGAGAGGCCCCTCTCTCTCTCTCTCTCTCTCTCTCTCTCTCTCTCTCTTTCTCTTTCCTCTCGACTCCTCTCCTCTTCGGCAACGCTGCCCGGCCAGGCCTCGGTCAGACTAAATAATATTATAGTTGGTGTTCTCACGGTCCAAGACGCCCGCGGGCCAAAGCGCGTCCCTCCCGCGACTCGCCCACGCCGCCTGAACGGCGCACGGCGCACGGCGCTCACCGTCGCTGAGTGCGACGCGCTTTGAGATAGCCGCGGGTGCGAGCGAGACCGCCGAGGGTCAAGGGTCACGCTTGCGCTCGCTGACCGTCACCGGGGACGGTTCCTTCTCGTTCCTCTTCTGCGCGCTTAATCACCCACTGACTGGGGCCGGTTGCCGGGGCCCCGCGAGTGTGGGGGAACGATTTATGCCGGGACAGGCGGCCGGCTTCGAACCTACGTCCGTCTATCCGACCCTCCGTCCTTCGGAACTCGGAGTACGTACGCGGATATGTTGCGGGTACTTACGTACGTACCTACGTAACCGCAGCCACCTTTGTGTCGGCAGCTGGGCCTCCTCGCTGCACGCTCAGCTGTCGCAATCCGAATGTGTTTACCGTAAACATGTCCACCGGATACGCGCTTCTACTCGGTTACAGGTATGCGTACCATCGACATTGTACATCGGGAGACGGGCTCCAGCCTAATCTCTGCATCGATATTGTGATATCGGTAAAACACCGTCAGACAGACGGACGCGCGACGCGCCGACCAACTTTCACTATTTCAAGGGATTCTCTTGTTACGCGCCTACAAATTTATGGATACATGTATACTCGAGTAGTCCGTGGTATAAGGTATCAAGTCTGTACCCGTTCCCTACTTCTTCTCTATCTTGTGCTACATAATAATGTGTACGTGGTACTATTCCTTTTTCATCTCCTCAAGTCGTTTTCAATCTACATTGACACGACGCACGTCTCACGAAGACAGGCTTAATCTCGACGAAATTACAATTTCATTCCTATGTATATATGTTTTTTTTTTTTACTCTTCAGAGAAATCTTTTACAGATAAATCGTTGTGGTGGAAGTCTTACTGAAGAGTAATCTTGGGCTATCGAAAATAATCTCCCACATTTCTGAAATTTAAATGCCTCTGAAAGGTTACTGAATTGGTGAACGACTCAATTGGTTAATACTTGAATCTTTTCATTGACACGTCGTGTAGGAATACAGTTCGTGAAACATCTGTCGGAAATTTTAGCCACACGGAAACAGAATCTGTCGGACTTACATGCGTGACGGTAATTATACTTTGATTGGGCTATTTGACAAGTTCAAAGAACATCGACATACAAATAGGTAATTTTCATTGCAATCTTTTCAAGTTCTATTACAATAATTATGTCCGCGTATAATATTTATACCGTCGCGCATGTAAATCCGACAGTTTTTATTCTTTTTTGCAGAATGCAATTTTTATTAGGTTCGATCGTAACGCAGACTTTAAACGGTGAAATTTGTAAATAAAAAATATCAAGAAAAACAAAATGACAAGTGGTCAATTTTCCAAATGAAATCTCCAATGTGATCATCGGTAAAAGGTTATCAATTTTTCTACCCGTTTCTAGAGTAGGTACAATGTATTCAATCAGCTCTCCGCATTTCGGGTAAACTTTTGCACCGATTTTTCTTATCTCAGCTGCAAGCATGTTGGTTATACGTACCTGCGGTTATCGCTCTATTCCAAAAAGCCGTACACCTGTCAACTGTGTTTGCAGGACAGATAAGGATAAGACGATAAAATAAGTCTATAACTGAAACGGGGTGAAGTCAAGAAGTCAATATATTTGTGAGGACAAATTTATTCCGGCGGGATGTACGCCAATGCATATGAAGCGCCGGAGAAGACGCTGATCATCGCGACCCAGACGACGTTTGGACTGGCGTTTAGCGTGGACGTAGGCAATCAGGTGTCAGGATTTTGCGGTGTTAATCCCGTCTGAGGGAAGGCGTGCGGCTTATTTGATATTCGGTTTAAAGTCTTTATTATCGACAGATAAATCGGTGAATTTGGCCCGTGGTCAAGGCGCGGACGAAGGAAATTACCGATCTGGAACTGAGAAAGCTAAATTTATACCTACGGAATAAACAGGTATATAGATTACGTATAATACGCGCGTGTGCGAAAGATTTTCACTCTCTACGAGAAGCTGCAAAACTCGTTTCATTCTTACACTCGCGCGGTAATTACACTCGGCGATTCGTAGACCGATCATCGGTGTAAAAGGCTGACCTTATCTTTGCGATTTCACGTTTTTTCGACACGTACCTGATGCCCTTGAACCTTACTCCCGTTAACGCAGCCGGCGTGAGCGTGGTGAGGGAAATAATTCAATCCTACTGTTTACTGCCTCATTCGAGCGAAAAAAATCTGTACAATTTCTCGTCTCTCCTCTGCGCTGGTTATTGGGACTGGATTGTTTCGGCTACTGCATGCATGACTGGAGAACATTTCCGACGTTAATGAAGTGACAAAGTAATTACGGTATCAAAAATTATCACAATAAGAAAATTTTTTAAATTATGTAAAGCTTAATCTAACTTTACGCGGTTACCTTATATCCCAAAAATTTTGATAAACCGGAATATTCACAAACAGCAATGGAAGTTGGACGGGAAAAATTGCGATTGCTTGGATGAGGATGAGGCGTGGGTTTCGGAGAGTGGTAGATTACCGCTATAGACAATAAGAACCCCTGCACGGGGACGTCACGCCGCGTAGATAATTAGGTCGCTACTAACATCCGCCTAGAAGCGTCCTCGCCTCTGAATCGAGCGCAAGGGCGGTCGGCCGCGCATCTACGAGGCATCTACGAGACACGCGGTGAACGGTTTTTTATACCTACGAACTTACGTGTGGGTGATAAATACAACCAGAGAAGAATGATCAGACCCGCCGAATACTGGGACCCCCGGGGTCAGCGATAGCGAGATTGATTCGTCCAATTACACTAAGCAATCTCAGAGGTAATTCAATCGTCGCTTCTATCATCTCGAGCCTTCCTCCAGGTATGAGCCTACATGTACTTACGCATGTGTCAAAATTTACGCGCTCCCCCGATTTCACCTGCGTTATACTTGTATGTTTGAAAACCGAACAACGACAGTTGTATAATACCTAACAACCTTCGGCGTTTTTTCAATACAAACACTATTTTCATTTCCTAAAACGACGCAAATTACACGTTGATGATAAAAAGCAGGGAATTACAAAACGGCGACCTCGGCAACAGAACTCAGGCAACGTTCGTCACCGTCGTCTAGCTGATACCTATATTGAAAAATGATAAAATTCCCCCCCCTAAAATCATGAAATACAGGGCAAAGCGTGGTACCATGGCTGGTGTAGGTATTCGCACTTCGTTTCACCGTGTATACGTACAACGTATATTATGGTACACGACTGCCGACCGCTGAGTGTTCAGTGACGTGTTAGATTACAACGAGCCCGATAACAAATGACGCGCGCCCGGTTAATCCCATTACAACGCGTTATACGAACGAAGGCTAGGTGTGTACGAGATCCAGGCTTGCCTGACGCCGGGGCCGCAAAGGGCGAGCGATCGCCCCCCGCGGGTTCTCACATTGCCTCCTCTTCGCCCCCTCCCTTCCCCCCGGCTGCTGCCGCTGCTGTTGCTGCTTCATCTGAGGGAGAGAGAAAGAGAGAGAGAGAGAGAGAGCGAGAGGAAGAAGGACGGAGGGACGGCGGGTCAGAGAGGGAGAGAGAGAGAGAGAGAGGGAGAAAAGCGTTTATTCAGAAATTTTCTGGAGCAATGTGCCCCCTAAGGACAGCAAAAATGTGCTGACCGTGTACAGTTCTCGATGAAAAGAGAAAATAAAAAAAATAAAAACATAAAAATATATATAATATTTAAATTAAATCTATGCTTATTAAAGTATAAGTTAAGAATAGACAGTGCTGATGGCCAAATATTTCCTAAGTTTTAGCTCAAAGATATTTAAGGAAGATGATTCCAGAATTGAGGTAGGCAGAGTTCCAGAGGATACAAGCAGATACAAGAAATGATCTCTCGATCGGTGTAGATGAATAAATAGACCCTTTGGGTCACCTCTAGTGACTCGGTGACGTATTGCCGACAAGTCATTTGCCAACTCATCAGAGAGATAGCTGGGTGATCCGAGACACAAAGTATTGTACAGAAAAGTTCCCGACAGGTATTTGTGCCTATCAGCCAAAGCAAGCCATCCAAGCATACGGTAATATGGGATGATGTGCTCGGATTTATGCACATCTAATATGAATCTTACGCAAGAATCGAGGCCACGCTTTAGCTTGAGCTCCAGACCAACTGTTAGATCGCGGTAAACTAATGCACAATAGTCGAAAAGATGTAAAATTAGCGAGTTTACCAACGAGGAGCGCAAGCGAGTTGGTAGAAATTCTTTATTAGATTTTAACTGCCAAAGTGTATTATGCACTCTCCGCGAGATACTCAGCACCTGCTAAGACCGAGTCAAAGTATTATTAGTTATAACACTCAGAAACAAGGAGAGAGAGAGACAGAGCGAGTGAGAGGGAAAGGGATGGACGGAGAAGTCGGAGGGACGACGGGACGGCGGGACGAAAGGACAGAAAGAGAATGTGAGAGAGAGAGAGAGCGACGGAGGGAGTGAGGGACATACGTCCCGTCGAGCCCCATAAAGTCCCGTGAATTCTTTTTTCTCCACTTCTTTTCCATGTCCCGTCAACTCCCGTGAATTCTTTTTTACCATATTTTTCTCCATTTTTGCACCATGTCCCGCGAAGCCCCGTGAAATCCCGTAAAGTCCCGTGAATGCTTGTTCTTCCATTTTTTCATTATTTGTTTCAACCTCGATTCCCGATTCCTTCGACCATTTATAACCCCCGATCATCCGGCACGAATCGATCCTCATAGATTTGAAATCAATAGCGTACCTCCTTCTCTTTCCGTCCACTTCATTGATATGCTACACCTGCGGTAATATTGGACGTCGGAAATTTTTACAAAGTCTGTGCAGTGTAATTTTCAATCGATAAAAACCGCCTCGCGCGTAACTCTTCCCATATACCCAATTCCTAAATGTTCTCGGAAATCTCAATCTTACACTATTTCCAGATTTAAATTGTCGAAGCAGGGGATCGGAATTTCTCTACTAAACCTGCAATGCCTGTTACAAGTATTTCGAAAATGTTTTATCAACAGTTGCCGTCGTTTGAAAGACAATAATAATTCCACTTCTCTTCTGAAAAATCAGCACTATTTTAACACCGCTGTGCCTAACCCCTGACAAAATAACTCACGACGCCTTTTCCTTTCAGCTTCCATCGCCTGCGCTTAGTTTCTCTCCTTATGTTACCGACCAGAAAAAGTGTTTCAAAAGACAAAGAGAGCCGGTGAATTTGGGTGGACGAACCCCCGGGCCCGCTGCCTGCACGATGAACCCTTGTATACTTTTATTCTTCGATAAAATATGGGCCCTTTTTTTCAGCCGACACTATTCCCACTGTTTTTAGGGCGACCTTTCCGATCGTCATAGTCTAACGGCTAACTCGTGCAGGCACAATATAAATGTGATACTTTCAGCACTGCTGCTTGGAGCTCCGTGAAACTGGGACGGAACGGGGGTCTTTATATTAATAATGCATGACCCTCCTCTTGCGAGTCCTCCGGGATGATGACGGTCCTGTTGTGGACCAGTCCTGATATCCTCGGCTGGGTGTTCATCCTTTCGGTAAAAATCTGCTTCCACCGGGAGGCGACGCGTCATTCCATTAGTCAATTACTCACGATTCCCGCGTCATCGCTACAAAACCGGGGTGAAGATTCGTTTACATTTGGTCCGATACCGCAAAAAGCTGCTCAATTATTCACACCGCAACCAAATTTTGTATTGCACAAACGACGTCTATGACTGATCCTGATTCTTGTCAAATTCAATCCCACGGCAGGAATCCTTTCAACATACCTATAGAGCAATTGATATTATTTTCAGTTACACGGGGTAATTTGTTTCCGTATTCGTTGCAAGCTTTCACATTATTTTCTGCTAATGCAGTATAATTGCGGAGCTTCGCCGACTCGGTAGATTTGCTGAGAAAAAATTTTGATGTCTTACTTGGAGCGCAGAGCTGTTTTGCCTGGCTCAACTGCAGGCATAACGGCAACTCGGGGAATACAACTAACCTGAGGTCATGTTCCGGTTGAATTTTTTGTTCGGATATATATATATATATATATATATATATATATATATATATATATATATATACATATAATATGCAGTATATGTATAGACTTGTACATAGCGATATCCAACTGTAGGTATAAGCGTAAAACGATGTGCCAGAATACGCAAAAACCAGTAAGGATAATCAACACCGAAATGATGACCGATAATTCCTGAGATCCGGTCGTAAGGTGTCTACTAGGATCGAGTGATAAATTCAGCGAATTGTTTA
Organism: Neodiprion pinetum; assembly: GCF_021155775.2. Lineage (NCBI taxonomy): Eukaryota > Metazoa > Arthropoda > Insecta > Hymenoptera > Diprionidae > Neodiprion > Neodiprion pinetum. The sequence continues at coordinate 32,386,541 of NC_060232.1, read as the reverse complement.
TCGGGAAAATTGACTATCGAGTGCCTGTAACAAATGGGAGAGAGCCCGGCTGCGGCGTTACAACTGCGCGAGGAAAGAGGCAATTGATCATTTACTTTACGGGTAATTAATTACAGTTTCAAAATTAATTACGCTCGGACAAAATCTGCTGCAAGGCTGTATGATAATGGTGCGCGTGGAAACCGTGTCAAAAATAATATATACCGAATCCTCGCCTTGGGCCTCGCCTTCAGGAAGCAAACAGATTAATCTAAATCTTTTGTATTCCCACAAAAAATCAATATCACTTCAAGGTTCGCATACCGTCTTGATGGGCGAATGTAAAAAAATAAAATAAAATGAAAAATTAAAACAATGAAACACACCTAACGTATCGTCTTTTAGTTTATTCCCGAGGCGTTTTAGACAGCTAAAACCAGCGTACGTAGGAGAACATTGGTCTATGCTGTAACATTGCAAATAATTCTTGGAAGAATCCAGAGAGCCATTCTGACTTCTGGACATTGATAAATGGCGCGTGAGTCCCTGCTATTAACCTGCCGCTTTGTAACTGATTAGTCACGATCTGTTCTAATGACGATAAAAAATTCCGTTTTTAGAGGCAATGTCAATTCGTTGCACAAATCACGGTATTCCTGGTCGTATAACTTTATTTCTGATCTGCAGGCATATTAGCAACTGCAGTGCTTTGACATGTTTGTTTAACAACATGAAAGAAATTGTCAAATTATGCCGTAGGTTTGTTGGAAACAAGTACGTAATTTGGCTGATCTTAACGAGACCAGCCTACGAACATCCCGTTCGGATGCGTTTCGAGCCCATAAAACATTAACGAATTAAGTTTAATGTTTTTTTGTGATTTAAACAAGTCGAAAAATATACAACCGATGAAATACACAATTTAGTCATGTTGGGGTGGTAAAAATTTCAAGCGACGTCGACGGTGGTATAAATAAATCCTCTCGAGCGAATTTGGCCAACCGCAGTAAATAAAGGTGGCGCGGTACTTAACGACGGGCGTCGGGGAAAGCGACGTTATCGAGAAGATCAGGGTGGCGAGGTGCGCCGCAGTGGCGGTTTCCGTGTTTACGGTCGTAAATCGCTGGAAGGCGATCGGAAACGGATGACGGCGAAGGTGTCACCGCAGCAATCGCGGGTGGGGGAAAGGGGGGGAGGGAATGGAAGCCGTGAATATAACACAAGCGGGCGAACCGAGAGGACGGGGCAAAAAGAAGTATAAACCGATCTTTAAGAGGCAGAAGCCTGGCGGGGGGTCCCACCGGGTTCTCCTTCCTCTTTTTAAAGTAAGGACGCCTGTCACCGATAGTGATTTGTGGAGTATATTTGCATTTTAGATTTCGGCTGCCGCGGCCCCGTCTCAAGGCGTCTTCGGGCGTCCGGGGCGTCTCCTCCCCTCGCGCTCCTTCAATTTCTCGTTTTCCGAGGGGACGGGGACGGGGACGGGGGTGGACGGGCCGAGGAATGACATTATTCATATCGCATTCCCAGCTCGCTGATGCCGGTTCACCGTTCCGGTATCCCCGCGGCTCGCCGCGGTGCCAACGGTGATGACGGTGATGGTGCCGGCGGCTCCACAACCACCGTCGGTTCTGGTTCTCCCGGTGATGCCGGCGGTGGGCCGGAGCCTTGTTTATGCGCGTTTAAAGAATGATTAGGCGGCAGCGTCGCGACGGGGGGTGTTTTTCTCCCCCTCCTCGCTCCCTCGCTCTCTCTCTCTCTCTCTCTCTCCCTCCCACCCTCCTTCGCAGCTCCTCTTTCGCCCGACTCCCGACTCCCGGCTCTCCGGCCCTTCGTTCGACCGTCAGCAACGTGGCGCGGTACCCGATGACGCCGTGGCCCCGGGTGGCTCCAGTTAGCAACACCGCTTACCACCGTTCTATACGTCTACTCTTCGAGACCCGCTTCTATACCTCGTCGTTGTCGTCATTATCATCATTACCAGTATCATTAATGTCATTGTCATTGTTGTTATCATTATTATTACTATTAATTTCAGCCGTGCTTTTGTTTTTATATTACCATCCCGGCCGGTAGTTATTCCCAGATTTTACTGCTGTGAGAAACCTGGAAGCGACCCGGGAGAGCGAAATGCTGCAGAAATACTCCGCACTTTGCTCCGGTATGTACAAGGCGTTTATGCATGCAGCGGATAACGTTTTTCGCCCCGGGCACCGAGCTGCTTGTATACGCGCATACGTACGTATCGTACGCCCGTGTATAGAAGGCGAATTGCCTCGACGATGACTTCTTCCGCTTCTTCTTCATCGTCAGAAAACAATTGCCGGTCGTACCGCAACTCCTCGAGTCGCACCTTTTGCCGTCACGGATTTCACGGGGCACAAGAGTTTGTACGTATCGGTATATACTATACGTGTACTACGCACACACACACACACACACACACACACACACACACATATATATATATATATATATATATATATATATTATATACGTACATTTTACACGTATACGTTATAGATATGCAGATACGCCTAGCTGCACGGTTGTCTCGTCGATGGACGCTTCGGTCCCGGTTTAATGCCGCGAGTGAATGAACAGCCGATAAGGTGATGGAGAAAGTGAGATTCGTTGCGATCTATCGTCTATCGTTTATCGTTGATACCACCCGGCCTTTCGACGTGTAATAACGCTGTTGCGCGTACCATCGCCGCGCTAACGAGACAAACCTGACATGTGTGAGGTACCGCCTGCGTGCACTTGCATACCTGTTACAGGTACACGTGACGCCGGGCGTATGTGTTGTACGTTACACGGGTATATCGGGTGCAACCTACAGACCCACGTGTCGTGCGCTGTAAGAGCGCCGGTGGTGAATGTGCCTTGTCATTGGCCGCGGTCGCATGGTTGCTGCTTTGGATTCCGATCAGCTTGCGCCAACTCGAGGGACCGCCGGCTGCTCACGAAGCGACTGTTGACCGTCAAATCTCAATTTGAATATCTTCGGCATTTTTCGGTTGTTCCTGTTCTTTTTTCTTCATTTCCGTTTTTTGCTCGTTTTATTAAAACAGAGAAACGGACGCCGTAGGGTGGGTGCTAATTCCGAACGGGAAAACATCTCGGTCGTATATCACACTCGAGGGGCCGTTCGTTTTGAAGAAACGCGCATATCCTATAATAGTTTAACCGCCGTAAAATCTCGTCTGTGGAAATGGCAATAGGAAATTGGAGCAAATTTTCGTACTGCAAAACCGAGTCCGTGATCCTTGGACGAAGACGAAATTATACGTACCTAGGTATGCGCACGAGGAACGGAGGAGAGTGAGGATAAGATTGTGCAGGTAGGACTGCAGGAGGCAGACCCGAGGAAGACGAAGGAGGAGAAGACGAAGGAGTTCGATTCGTCGTGCATTCCTGGAGCGAGCCTGTTGAATGACAGATCGATAATTGATCATTATTATCGTATGACTGGGCCCATTGTCGTGGAGCTAGGCCCCCGCCTCTCGCCCTGCAAACCCCCCGGTGGAAACGGAGCGCCTTCGTAAACGCGGTACAGGGCCGCACCCTGTCGCGGGAGGACCCGGGGTCGGAGGTCAACCGTGCAGCGCGGACACCCGCTGCGGTGTCGCAGGGTTCCCATCTCTCCGATGGCGCGGAGCGCGACTGCACTGTTCTCCTTACTCCGTATAAAGCCTGTCTCGAGCGGTCATTTAACGGGATCAAATCATCGGGTCAAACAGCGTCTCTCGCTTCCACTCCTTCGTACCTACATCCTCTTTAATCCCGTCCGGTGTAGATAAACCGACGACGAAATATCAGCTCGCGTAGGAGGATCACAGATCGAGGGAGAGATATTACGGCCGGTCATCGCACGGGTCGTATGTATATGTATAGTCGGCTGGCTGGCTGGTCGGTTGGTTGGTTAGTTTTCTTAATTAGTGCGCACGTTCCCTACGCATCTATCGAAATGGCAATATTAGTCACAGGAATATGGCTCCGTCGATACGTCCGGCAAGTTCTCGTTAAGTGGCCCCCGTCACGGTATGCTCGAGCTGCCGTTACCTCCTCCAGAGTTATACTTCGAGGCGCCCGCTGCCGAGAAGACGCACGGTTTTACCTCGCGCTCGATAATTAGGCCCCGGATTACCGGGCTCGGGGATACCTGTGTACGTGATATGGAGGCTCGTTCGGGACGACGGGGACGTAGGATATTTACCGTGGGTGCAGGAAGCGGGGTGTAACTCGTGCGGAGCCGTATAAGACGGTCTTAAGCGGCTGGACAGGTCGACGAGGTCTCGGACCCCTTGGATCCTCCTTCTGCCGTGGTGTAAGTATGCACGGGTATGTATGACGGTCTCGGTCCGGAGAACCGTTTGAACATTGAGGCACGGGACGTATTGCTCTGTCACCCACCGCTCGCCGATCTATTAGTTATGAATATGTTGGAATACCTTGGAAATATGTTTGGGTATAACTTCCTCGCGGCGGTACACGCCCGGTCTTGCCCAAAAAGGTTAATAATATTTATACACAACGCGATGTTTGGATGCTTCGCGTGACCACTTCCACATGCCCGACAAGACACATTGTCGGAATATCGGATCGCGTTTGACTCCGGCCAACGAATATCTCGACACGGTCACCTGCGGATTGCTGACCCATCGTTACCAGTCCGACTATTGCCTTAATCACGATCGCTTGTACCGCGAGGATACCGAGGCTTTCGCCAACACCGATGATGCTCGAGATGATTTGTTTCAAATCCCAGTCCGTCAATTAGCTAACCTCGTACTCGAGTCGGTCGTAAGAGAGTAAAAAGTCGAGTATCCATACTGTCGCAAATCGAGCCGTATTACGCCGCAGTGCTTGATTTGACCTGCAAAACTTCCGCGTGTGATACAGTATCGACTTCCTTGTTGAAGGTTTGAAAAATTACACTACGGTGAACGAATCCAGCGATATTGAGCTTGAATGCCCGTTATAGGTGGGAAGTAGTTCCGTGTAAACTGCTGGGGGCAGGAATCTCTCGCGGAAGAAACGCGTATTCGATCATTCCAACGTGACAAATTCCTCGCCGCTTTATACCGAATGTCTATCGTTTAAAAGTCCGTTTGTGTCTTGTTAATTCTTTGTAAATTTAACTCCACGGACAGGCTTACATTAAATTTAATGTGGATAAGTTCCCGCAGTTTATCACCGGCCCGATATTGGGTTACGTGTATTGGTAGACGTATTAGAGCCGCGATCTCGCGATGGGCCGAAGGAGGACTCCTCCGTATAACCACCTCGGCATATATATATGTATACTTCAGCTTGCCTGACAGACGGCCCCGGGAGGAAATTGAAGAATGGGCAATCAGCGGTTGACACACGGTGGGAAACGATCGAGCTCCTTACGCTCCCGCCTCCGGGATATTGGCTACTAATTCGCCAGTTCGTGAGCCGTGATAACCGGCGTTCCGCGACTCGTTCGCCGCTCTCGTACCTCTGCAGAAATTTCTCATTAAAACGGCACGGATTTTCTGAAATCAACGCAACGTCACGCAACGGGGGATCGGAGACGATCTTACGGCCTTTTTCGCCGATCTAGTCGCGAAATGACCGTTGCAACGGATCGCGATCTGCTACCGAGGTCAACGCGTCGGGCTTATCGGAGTTCAGAGGTTTTCGGAGGGCTTCGGGGGCTCGAAGGGTTCGTAGAGGGCTCTCGGCGTCGGCGTCGGCGGAGAGGAGCGACGGGTACGGGTTGCCATTAAGCAGACCCCCTGCTGTGTCGCCTGCGGCAGCTCTTCACAAAAAACTGTAATTGGAAATACTTTTCCTCCTTTTTTCCTGAAATAATTTATGAATCTTCGGTACCGTGCTGCAGCGGCGGCCCCCGAGCGCCACTCCTCGTACGAAAAGCCTCCGCGGCTCTTTTTTCTCTCGGTATTTTTTGTTTACGTTTTTTTGTTTTTTTATTTATTTATTTTTTTGCTTCTTATTATAGTTGTGATTTTTAACCATCCTTTTTTACTCCTCCACCCTCGACTCGGCGCGACCCCCGCTGGGCCGAGGGTGGAGGTGAACCCCTTCCAGGACCCTGATTCGGGTCCACCGTGACCCTCCGAGGATCCTCGGCTCCGCGCAGCAGCACGCTTCGACGCCGTTATCAATTTGCCTGATTCTCATGATTTATAATGAAGACGCCATGAGTGGCTGCTCGTCAGAAGTCCGCGACGCTCCGGCCAATCATCGGCTCCAGGCTTGTAGTAATTATAACCCCGCCACCCAGGATGCCGCCGATGAAGAAGCGATTCCGGCGATGCGCGCCCTTCCCTTTAATTCCCCCCCTTGTTTCGTCTTCCGTCTTTTTCCACACCACCATCGACAAAGGTGGGTACGTATCAATTGACAGGCCCCGCGCGTTCCGGCGTTCCTTCGCTCCCTCCGAGCTTCGCGCTCCTGATTCGTTCGGACGATAATCACCTTCGACCAGCACGGCCACCGTCCGATTATCCCGCTACCACTCGCCCGATACCTCATCTCGGCTACGAGATATTTTGCGTGTCATGTAATCGATCGCGAGTCGATCCTGCAACCACTTTTCCAACAATTTTCTTACCTACCAAGCTCGCGGCCGGCACGCGGCGGACTCGCGACTGACCCAGATCGAAGAGTTTGAACTCGGTCGTTGATTCGTTGACGGAGCGGCGTCGCGGTCAAGGGTTAAGACCTTAAAATATGAACCGACCGCAAAGCGCTGTTCGCCGTCGAGAACGGTAGTCTACACCGGTCGCACCATCTCGGAGTCTCAACAAAAGTATCCGCCGGACGAAACGGTCAGCGGCTAACCCCGGGTTCACGCGCGGTTCCCTTTCGGCCGGCTCTTGACAAAGCTTACACACCTTGCGCCTCCGACGAGCACCCATGCCGGGCGCAACATATGCCTTTTCAAGTTGTCACTTATTAATTCCCCAAGCTCTCGGTCGGCCCGCGTTATGCCCGACCGAAATACCGAAATGAATAGCAACTCGGGGGCTGAACCGCGGGCCCCGGTATTTTCGGCCCCAGGAATTTTCGGTGAGACAGTAGGGCGGACAGGCGGATCACGGTCGAACCGAGAGCGAGAGAGAGAAAGGGGGAGAAAACCGAGCCGAGGTCAAAGGATCGCGCGCTACCTGAGGAGGAGCGCCGCTCCGCAGCCTCCGACGCTCGTCGTCCTCGGAGGAGACGATTAATAATTTGTAGGGTAGCGCGCCGAGTACCCCGGTAGAAAACCACAAATTTCCTAGTCCCGGTATTCGACCAAGGTATACGGTCGTCAAATTCGATACAGAATGTGGTTCGGCGGTCCCTCCGGGCTGCCCGTATCGGGACCCCCCGCCGACGGGCCCGAAGGATTCCGAGGGGCGGAGCACCCGTAACTGGAGACAAGACAAGACGCTCCTCGTTTAACCGCGGCTCCTTGCTCCAGGAACCGACGCGATCGAACCGAACGCCGCTCTCCCGAATCGCGAAAAATGTCGCAACGTCGATGACTCGGCTATTACAAGTATACACCTACCGTAATATACGTACGACGACGACAAGGATCAGGGTGCGGCTCGGCTGCTCAGCTATCGGCCGAACAAAAGACAGAGGGGCGGAGGGGGCGGCGTGAAATAAGCACCGGGCTTGTGTATTTAATTATTATTTTTGTCAAGGCAAAAAAATGAGGGGGTCCCGCGACATGATTGCAGTGGCTGGACCTAACCTGACCCGAGCTGACCCAAACTGGGCCCAGCCTAGATAAATGATGGTTCCCCTAGTATAATCACTGCACGCGGACCCGGACTCTCGGCCGGCGTTACAGGCAAACTTCTTCTGTGTGCTGGCCGTGCGCGTGTGCTGAAGTATAAAAGCGTTTGCGGTTGGCGGAGGCAAAAGACAATTTTACGCAGCGGGATGTCCACGGTGGCTCAGGCAAGTTTTTTGTCCATCCTTTTCTCCCCGTCTACTTCGTGATTTTTTTACATCCAAATCCCCCCGATCCCCCTTCGTCATCTTCTTCGTTCTTTGTTTCTTTCATTTTTAAATTGACAGCCCGGGCATCCGTCAGACGCGCGTCGTCCGAGAAGATCCATTAACGGACTGATTGTGAGCCGGGTAACGGGGGCCGCTATGTAAATCAGGGACGTAATTGGCACCAAACGAAAAAGCTAATTACTGAATTCTGGAGCCGAGACGAGCCCCTCTTATTCGGGCTCGGCCTAGCCTAGATGAGGCCATCAACGCACAGCGGGGAATCGCGACAGCCTCGTCTCCTACCACGGCCCGAGCCCCAAGGACCCATATTACTCACCTACTTTTGACTCTCTCGGCGCTGCTCGGCCAGGTATCGGTGCGGGCCCACCTTCCTATATTACCATCCTAATTCATAAGCCGTCATGCGTTTTATGGCGCTGGTATTAAATTCAGATTCCTTCGGGACCCGCGACGCTGACGCTTTGTGTTAATTATTGCCGTGACAGTACTCTTAAGTTTCGGTATATGCCCAACCACCCACCTCCTACACCGCTAGGATATTATATTATATGTATACCGTTTATAACAGCCGCCTGTTCAATTCTACCGCGTATAAAATCAGGATTATTTTTCAGTTGGTAAGCATTACGTATATTCTTCGAGAATGTTTTTTCACCAAGCGTACATCGGATCACCTTTCACGTTCATGCTGTTCAAAAACACGTTCGATTCGGGGACTGGATTCGTCTTCTTGGTCTTGCAATAAGAACGCACTGTTACATCGTACCGTTTGCTTATCTCTTTCCCAGTATTTTTGGTTGGAGATTGTTGGAAAATGCTAATCTAACGATTTGATAGGAATTTAACGATCCTAGTCAAAACGGCAGAATGGTTTCCGCGTATAAAATCTTGGTCACTCGCAATCGTCAATTATTCGCACTGTTACCTCGTGCAAGAGAAAAGAAAAAATGAACCGTTCAATGACTTTCGCAACAAAGTCATCTTCGATGCAAGTCCATCGGTGAGAATGTAATTACGGTAATTTGAAACGACTCGTAATCCGATCATCAACGACAAAAGAACACCTTCGTCCGTCAGTGCAAATTCGAAACTATGTATAACCCAGGTCTACGACTAGATAAATTCACCTCTCACAAAGAAGCACGTTGGGATGCAAAGGCCTGCAGACCGACCTATTAATTTCTTCTCTATTTTTCCTCCACGGACAGAAGTTTTTTTCCCTCAAAGTCCTCGACTTCCAGAAGCAATTCCGGGAACGATGCCAGGCTCGGGGCCATTTTCTGAGTTATTATATTGAGCACTCGGATCGGGGCAGTTAAATCGTTAAAGTTCATCTTTCGAGTGGGATGGGAGGGTGAGCAAAGTGCCTCTGTTTAGGAGCGGGCAGCAGCCTCGTCGCGGAGGCAGTAAACCGTAAAAAGGGATTTCCAAAATTTGCGGCACAAGGCGATTCGGAAGGTATAACATAAAATTTTGTCCGAGTTGCTCCGAGTCGGTTATTATCTCCGGCCGGTACACCACGCTGGGAGTGCAGGTGTGCACGTCTGTGCTTGTGCCGCTCCTCCGGATCGGTGCCTCGGACTTGTTCGTGTAAGTTTGGGCCAGCCAAGTAATTCCCGAGGCCCCCGCGAGCCGTTCGTGATTTGTTCTAGCTGGCGGCTGGCTCTTGGGACATGAAAGCCGGGCCCAGAGACAATGTGGAGACAAAACGGACCACTTATAGAACTTTTATGAGGATTCTCCACGCTCTCGCCTTGTCATTATTGTTATTATATTTCGGCGGACGCCGTTCCGCGTCCACGGTTTGGCTCGAAGCTCGTTTCGGGGGAGGCGAGTCAATCCTCCTCAAAGCGTCTCACTACTTATTCCCAGAAACAATCCGTTATACCATTCCCCGGGCCAGCTCGACGCTTTCACGTGAATGGCGAACGTAAAAATGGTTTTCGGTTCCCACGTGGCGGAGTCAATGGGAGGATTCGGGACCCGGACTGCGATGAGGCCGGAGGAATGGGGGCGCGCGATTCCACGTCGCCAGTTTGGCTCCGAAAGAGAAGAGAATAAGAAGAGGAAGGATTCGTCGCGCAGTGCGGTTTTCAACGGAGCCAATTATTAGACGCGACCTGGACGAGGTCCTCATGGAGTCCCCCTCGTGACCCGCGGGGCCTCCGGGTATGCCGAAATACAAAGGACGCAGCAAATGCAAAATAGAACTGCAAGGGACCATTACGAAACGCCATTATTCTTTCTAAACGCCACGCTCTTGAGAGTCGGACTGCATCGCGCCACGCATCGCGTCCCGTACAGGCATCAAACTTCGCTCTTTAATACAATTCCCGAGTAATGACTCTTATTTTACGAGAGTCCGTGATCACGAATGTCCGAACAACCGTGATGCGTAGGACAGTCCTTTTCTTCCTTCTCCATCCAACCTTTTCAGGGTATTTTTACCATTTCAACTCTTTTTATACCCACGGGTTTATTTCGGGCGACGAGAGACGGAGAAATTTTACGAGCAGACGTTAAATATACGACGACCCTGTCTGACGGACTGTTAAAAGTCTCGCCGATCATTAGACAATCAAATTAGAGCGGCACGAGTTAGGAGAGTCGTCGTCTTACTTTTGGTAACAGCATGATCGCAGTGCGACAATTCGAGGAGCGAACGGAGTTTCGGCTAAACTCGTACGGGTTCAACGTTTGTCGACGATTAAAAAACGGTCAGCTTGCAAACGGCGCGTAGACCGAAAGCTGACGGCCTCTTTGCGCAATCGAATTTTACTGTTCGTTATGCCGACCGAAGTGAACAATTGACCGACGGAACGTTCTAAGTCGATTCATGGTGCGGCAGCAGCACCGGTCTTGCATCTTTCCTGTCAGTCGGCCGGAGATGACAGCTTGATCGTAATATTTTGCCACTGAAAGGAACGGCTGTGGAGAATAAAAGCCGTTTCACTGACGTTCTGTCATTCAAAGCCTCCATCGAGACGCGTCAGTCCGTAATCCTGACGCAACTTTCGGCCTGGAAGGCTCATCAAAGCTCGCAACGATTCATCCGTCAGCTGCATACCTGAAAAAATATTTTCCGTCGGTCCCGTCTGTCATTTCTCCCGAAAAGTCCAGCCCTTGTCTCGAATCGATGCTTCCACGGGAAAAAGATGTTCACTCGCTTCGAACCGTTTAGCAAAAATTGTCGGGTATATGCCGTCACGTCGTCGTGAAAGGCGCACGCGCGTCTGCGGCGAAAATTTAAGGCCCGCGGTGTGGCAGTAAGACAGAGAGAAGGACAGCGACGATCACGACGCGGGATATGCATAAGAGAGGATCGTGGCGTTGCCGGTTTGCCCTGTTGTAAGGACATTGTCGATGCATTGTCCAGCGCGTATAAGCGGTGATTCCACGTTGTCTTTGAGGCACCGTTCGAACCGTGATGAGGCCCCAAAGTTAACGATATGCATTCCACCCCGCCCCCCATGGCTCGTCGGATGGGCCCACACCAATAGATTCGAGCAGCCGCAGCCTTCTTTACGCTTTATGCACGCCACTATACAGAGACACTGCAGGGACACTCTCTTGTGCCGGCTGACAATGGGCCATTGGGTCCATTGGGTCCATTGGGCCCATTGGTCCGCCATTGTGTCCGCGGCACATTAATTGTCTCTTTGAAGCCCGATGACCTCCGCGGCACAACACAGCGCTAACCTCTTCTGGTCCCCTTCTCTCCCTCCCTCCCTCCTCCTCCTCCTCCTCCTCCTCCTCTCTTCCCTTCTCTCTCTCTCTGTCGCCGTCTTTCGCTTCCCCCCCGCGCGTTATGAGTCCTGGAACCCCGACTCACCCTCTGCGCTCGGCGTCGTTCCTCCTGACCGAACGAACGGAAAATGAATAACAGGCACAACTCCAAAGATGGACAATAAACCTGTGTGTAAATACGTCCGCCGCACGCGTCTTATCTCTCCTTTTTCATATCACAAACCGCGGCGTGCACAAGATCGGATTCTTAACATAAATCTCGCCGGTTCAACGCGTATTCGCTAAGAAATTACGTCGTCGGTCAATTATTTTGAAACTTGCGGCTTTAGGACTGCCCGTCTCTCCTCGCAGTCTGCGTTATATGTACTCTTTTTAAACCTTCCGAATTTATTACATTACCGGCGAAATTCCGTAGGTGGAAAGCTATCGACGGTGATCGACTTTTAAATCACGCACAAGGTTACCAATATTGCAGCGGGTTAACGTTCTACGATCAGACCCACATCGATCAACGACAATACTTGCCTCCCGTTTCACCTTGCTTTGGGTGAAAGCGAAATACCTACAACGCAAGTATTTTCACCTCGGATCGGTATTTTCCGGTAGTCTACAATTGTTCTAAACGGATCTTTCGTTCGATCAAAAAAAGCGTTCTTCGACATTGCGCGGGACGTTTCGTTTCAACTTGTTTCAAATCCCAATCCATGTTAGAGGAACCTAACATAACGATGACGATGCGGACGCAGGTTAACCGTACGAATATACGTGGACTGGGGATTTTGCTAACCGATCCATGCGACACTGGACGAGGAATATATCACGGTCGACGACAATAATGATTGATCGAGCAATTAAACCCCGTTGTCGTGGACGGGGCAGAGGGAGGATGACGGGTTTGTTGGTCGTGCGGGTGGTTCTGGCGTTCCGGTCCCGGCGGGAGGGCGCCAGCCACAATTGCTGATAATGAGCCTCCTCCTGCCTCTCGGTGTCCTCCGCGTCCTGCCGACAGACGCGGAGCCCCCGCCCTTTGCCCTTGAATTTGCACCCCAGGATACGAACCGACGCAGTGTTTTCACTCTATACGACAGTATTAAATTTCTCTTACGCGTCTTCCACCTTTCCCTTTCTTTCTTTCTTTCTTTCTTTCTTTCTTCTATCCTTTCATTCTTTGTTGGCTTGGGTGCGACTGCGTGACGGGAAACTCGGCGAGTCGTCGTAAATAAACCGCGGATAAAGTCAAAATATTGTCCTCGGTGGAAGGGAGGCGACATTGGAGCAATTTCGGTAATCGAATGCCGTCGCGCGCGGCTCTGACCTGTTGAATCGACGTATTTTTCGACTAGAGCATAAACGTTATCCATCAATTACGGTGACGGAGCCGTCGGAAAACAGTCTCACACGCCGACGACGTGACGGCCACTCGCGTCTCGATTCCCGACCCTTGACCTCGTCTATCGAGAAACCCGCTACTTGCCCGCTACCAGCTTCCGATCTAATCAACGCGGCACGCGGTTAACGTGATTCGGGGGATAAGAGTACGCCGGGCAGCGTCGCGACGCCGGCGGGGAATTCTCTCGTTCGAGAAAATATTTTCGTGACGTTTTATAAGCCGGCAACGCAATGTCTAGCTCAGCACGACATTTTATTCTTGTATATTGGATCTCGCAGCGTGCGCGCGGCGAATAATATATCGATAAGATTAATCGAGCCAAAAGCCGCGTGGATACAAAGTGCGCCGCCCGCCGCGACAGCGGCTATACGGACCGGCCGAACGTTGTCCATGTTCTCTAGCGTGGCCTGTCTCCGGCGTTCCACACCCACGCCCCGCCGACCCGCTCGCTCGCCACGCAAACGATTGCTTTATCGGACCCCTCCAACTCGGGGTCCACCCATAAGAAACCCCCCGACGGGGACTTCGATCAAACCAAATTTGAAAAATGGGGAAAGGAGGAGGAAACAAGCAGCGTCGTAAATCAGGAAGGGATATGCGCGAATATCCGTAACTATACTTTTTTATATCACTGTTAAAAATCATTCTCAATTTACTACGTACCTACTTACTTTACAAGAGAGTTGTCAATTTACGAAATCAGGTTGCTGGTTCACGAATTCGGTACAGCGACGTAAATTATTACGTATTTGTCTTGAATTCAATATGACAATTTTTGATTTTACTAAAATTTATAGGAAAAACACAAAAAAGTCATTTGAAGTTACTAAGTTGTGTGGTAAATTTGTTGTATTTGTAAATCGAACAGACAGTAAATGTGGTGAATTCACTGTTCCGTATCCGAATAAAACTTCCATAGAGAAATTTTTAACAGAATACGATGCGACGTTGCGGTGCACGGGGAAGTGTGAACGATTCGATTTTTCCAATCGACGATGTCTGTCCCTGAGTCGAGTGAAAAAGTGGGTGTAATAGATCTTTTCGCGTACCTACATGCCAGATTATTCTATGATTAGAGATATACCTTAATTGGTTAGGTGGAAAATTTAATCAACCATGGCGGATGAACAAAGTCTTTTATCCAACGAGCTTCACTAGTTCAGATTCTTACAGGCATTGAAATCTCCCATTTTTAAATCTAACGGATTGCAATGCGTCGGATCGCTTGAGTCTCAAATGTTTAGATAAAAATGATCAAACGCTGAACTTGAATACAGAATTCTTGTACCGACAAAACCGGAATTTTTACTTCAACTACGATATCGCAGGAAATTCTTTTGCCGTAAAATTAGTTACGGAAAATAATACCCAAAGTGCACCGTTTCACTGTTTTGTGTTACCAAACGTAAAAATTTGGTTTTGAGAAACGAGTTAAATGTACAAGAAAATTATTCTCATTCATTTTATCTAAAATTCTAAAATGTTTGCGGACGACATTTTTGCATTAGAAAAATGTAATTTGTCCGCGACATAATTTTTTTTCTTCGTGACAATTGACATGTACGATCAGTTTTAAACAACCCGGAAACATAAGTCGAATAATAATTTTATTTTAATAATGTTTTTCTTTTCTTACAGAATTGCATTCCTTGGATGAGAAAAAATGCACGGAAGGAAAAGAAAGGAAGAAGAAACGATGGTTCCAGGGTGAGTTATATATAACACAAGATATAGAATAAGCAATTCAGCGAAAAATTTATGCAACCCATTATTGTAAGTGCAGATTTAAATTGTACGGAAAATTAACCGTACCATCGTGACAATCGGCATTGTCGCGATGTGTCATGCGATTTTTTCTAGTTTTAAAAAGCGGTACAAACATAGGGAAACGCGAATTCTGGATTTCCGATTCGGGCATCAACCAAAGTAATTGATTAAGCGTCGGACAAAAAATCGGCCCACCGTCGACAATATTTTCTCACCGGCAGAAGCGTGAAGACCTTATAAGTTATCCTCAGCCGAAGCTGAGGCACATGCGCGTTTAATACCCGGGGCGGCCTGCAGCTTGTAAAATTCACGTGCCGTCCGCGGCTGCGGAGCGCGCGGTTGAGCTCCACAAATCTTTGCGGCTTTTTCGCCCGTGCATTAATGCCCACCTCTTACGGTAATCTAATATCGGTTGATATATTGGTCAAGGCGATGGGGAGTCAATGGGGAGCCGATGGCGCGAAAGGTCGTAACACCAGGGGTCGCCGAAGATATTTACAATTTTAATCATCGTCTCTGCGTGGGACTTCGCCTCTCGGATACGGCCGACCTCCGCAGTCCTTCCCGTAACGTCCTCCGCTCCTCCAGGATCTTTATCGCGGCGCGATCAGCCGCGATCAGCCCTCTCCGATGCCCGATGAGCCGAAGAATATTTAAGTCGCCTCCTCCCCTTCTTCATCCGTTTCTTATTCTTCGTTCGCCGACCCTGCAACGAGCTGGAGTTGATGGAACGAAACCGCTCCTCGAAGCGACACTTGCGGAGGTTCCACAATTTGAGGGGAAAAAGTATCGTTCATCTATTGCCTTTTTCGTTATTCTATAACTTGACATGGAAACAACGCATGGGCATTAATAGTTTTAATCAAGCAAATCCGAGAAAATACACTTATACCGCGCTGCGGGAGATAACATATTTTCTCTTTTATTTTAACAGCAGAGAAAATAAATAAAATAAAATTACAAAAGTTTAGAGATAGTTGCTAAAAGACTAGAAACATTCGCGTTCTTTTTGCTTTCGCCGTTAATTCGCATTGTCCTTGTACGGTATACGGTTTATTGTTGAAAAGTCAAAATTTTGTCGGTTACCTCAATTACACACTGTATCAACCAATGAGAGGGTACAGTACAAATGGTAGTAAGGAGGGTGCTTTGATCAACGTTAAACACTGTAAATTTTCTGACAATAATAAATGCATAAGCCAAGTATTAAAATCTGTTGTCCAAATGTAATTGCTAAAAATCTGGTCATCGAACAATCGAAACCCTAGTTGAGGATTAAAAACATCAAATTACGCAATAATTACAGAATGTTCCGAAGGTGGCTGCACAAATAGTTATATACGGTGTCCACAAGCTGTGCTTGCTGATCAGCTAATAAAAATAATTGGCAATCAGCTTTTTCAGTACCTACAGGTGTATA
Organism: Neodiprion pinetum; assembly: GCF_021155775.2. Classification (NCBI taxonomy): domain Eukaryota; kingdom Metazoa; phylum Arthropoda; class Insecta; order Hymenoptera; family Diprionidae; genus Neodiprion; species Neodiprion pinetum. Next base: position 32,370,228 of record NC_060232.1, on the reverse strand, counting down.
ATAAATTCAAAGCTAATGCCTCTAGATAAAATGCACGACAAGAAATTTCCGCAGTGTTGTGTAATTTAAAAATTCGGTGCACCCGACTGTTACTAATTTCGATGCGGTACACCCTCCTAGGTATCGACAGTCCCAGCTCTTTCCGTCCCCCGATGAGCGTCGTCTTCCTTCTCCTCTCCCTCGTTCGGCAACATCGAACATCGCATTGCCTGCGGCGTGCGTGTTGAAGTGCATATTCATACAGTTCTTTTCATCCTTCAGGCATGGCCGCGATGCGTCGGCGACGACGCCCTTCGTTGTACGGTGACAATGGATCCTCGCTGCGCGGTAGCTTTGACCACCTGTTGCTTGCTGCCCGTCGTCCCATGGGATGGGTGTGACTTCGTGACGTCCCGAACAGAAGTGGGCCATTGTTCCCGCTCCTTAGCCGGCTCCGGGAATAATATTCCAGCTTTTCGCAAACCGGTGACAGCCGCTTGATGTTCTCCATTGTTGCTGCCTTCTCGCGCCTCGATCCTCCGGCGTTTATTTTCTTTAATGCAGATTCGCAGCTCGCATCTTTTTCCGAAAAATTTACAAACCCGTTGCTGACACACGGTGAACGAAAGGTTGGCGTAAAAATACACTGTGCACACGTGACTCTGCATGCGTCCGCAACGCGATAGACGAAGCGCCGCGAGCACTGAGGAAAATTTCATGTTGCAGTCGACTCGGAGTCTGAATCATTTCCGTTTTTTGCCGTAATCAACATTTATACTTTTGGGTAAGAAATGAACATCGGATTTGTAGCTGTAACTGTTGAAAGTCTAGTACGTGTTGCTGTATTCTTTTTCATTATGGCTATTCGTTTTATATGTTCTTCTATAATTTAATGCTGATGCTGATATAAATTGACGTCAAAGCTTTATTTAACTGTAAAATTCCAGATAACTAAACGAACAGATCTAATGTTGCAATAACCAGAAATTTCAGTAGTATCGACAACTATAATTACACACTCGTACCCTATTTTCTTACTATTTCAACAATGTTTATACCGTTACTGTAACGATACCCATTTTTTATTACAACTTTGCAGTAACTGTACGAAATGAAATTCTTCTGATCGTCGGTGAAATCGCGCGTGTCACAAACGCCGCTATTACCCATCCTGGGCTGATGGGCAGACTCATACGCCGTATTTAGTGATACTTGTTACCACCTTGTAAATTGTCGGCGCCCTCCAACCTCATCCGGTAGTTTTCCTATGGATTAAATAATTTACGATACGTGGCGCCTGCTGTACACGTGCGTCGTAAATTATTCTCGAAAAAATGAATAAAGTGCTGTTAAACATCGCGCACGCGTTGTTCGGATAGTCGAAACGCACGGAATGACTGAAAACAGACGCAAACGATCCGTCTTATGTCCCATTCGATCCGTTTAAATGTACATAGATCCGGCGAAAGAGAATACAACGCATATTTTTGAAGCAGAGCTTCATTTCAAATGCTAAAATGATCTGCATATCGTTTATTTTTTGGAATTCCTTGAGGAATCGTAAACGATTTTAATTAGTGATTTCAAGCCGTTAATAATTCTTAACTTTTTTTTATGCAATACATTTTATTTGATTTCAAGTGTTTTTTTTTATTTTTTTTTTTTATTTATCGTCTCCAGGCTAAGATTGACTTGGTCAATTGTCAATTTTAAGCGATTTCAGATATTTCTGAACACGTTTACGAAAGATATTACGATTCTATAATTAGTTTCACCGATCCCGCGTCATTTCAAGTGCAATTTGCGTAGCGTAAAGAAATAATTGTTCCAAATTTTGATTCCGAAACGTTAGATCATTCCAGCGCTTTCGAAAGCGGATAGCTTCGGGACTTTAGCTTGGAATTTCCCACCCATCGAATCGGGCCATGCCCGTTCATTACAGGCATTTACGTGCCGCTGTACGAATCCGCGCGTTGAAAGCGCGACTTCTGTTTTTGCTCGTTAAACATCGCGTCCTGCATTAGGTAGACCGTGGAATCGGCCGCGGGTCGGCGGAAATCGCGGGCAACCTTGCTAACGAATTATCTTCTCCTTTTTCTCCTCTCGGCTTCTCGGTTTTTTGTTTTTTTTTTTTTTTTTTTACGTTGTCTTTATTTTACCACGACGAGGAGCAAAATTGTTTCTCGAAAACCGGTGCAGGGACGAGTATTGACGTCAACGATCGACCGGCGGTCGTTAAGCTATTTTTGTAACCGTCGTTGACCCGCTGCAGCACTTCCATTATATTACAGCTCGGCTGCGTCGATGCTTCACGGAGCTGGGCAGTGATTAGTCGTAATTAAGAAATACTACGGCATTATCCTATTTAGTCGCTGGCTTACGAGCCATTCCGCGTTTCTCGAAGGAGGCTCCGTAATGCCCTCGTCAAAGCGCGAAACCGAGGGCTCTTAACTCCGCGGGTCGTAAGTAAACTAGTAGCTCCGCCATAGCTGTCTCAATACGCTCGGACGGATGGCGGCATAAATAAGGCGAACCCCCCGCCATTCCGGGGCAGTTTGCCCGCTCGTACTTGTCGCGTTATCCCGGCAGCGCCTTAGTATTTTCATTTTATAATTATTGACTCCCGCCATGCACTCGCGTCCGCGGTGCCGACACTGCTGACATTCTCTCTGTTCCTACGGGACAACGCGCTGGGAATCGGAAAAGTTACGACGTTATGCGGCGTGGTTTCGCGCATCCCACCCATTCGCTGAATCCCACGAAGAGCACCCTCGGAGATAATTATCCCGAAGGTATAAACGTTTATTCCTTTACGGTCCCTGATATATGATTCACTTCTCAACTCTCATACACAGTGCCGCATTTATTCGACGTAAATTTAATTCAGCTGCCGCCCGTGATGCGCGATGATTAAACTGGTCTGCAACAAAAAATATAATCAACTTTCTTTTTCTCCATCTTATTGCTATGTGTAATTATAATAGATTTGATCCTCTTGAATCGAAATCTAGTAATCAAAAATATATACCACGTATAGTTTTCATGTATTGTTTGTTTAAGGGGCTGGAGGTACAGCTTGGACGGTCTAAAACATTACGTGATACCAAAAAATGGAAAGCAGATACCGATTCGGCACATTAAAACCTTCGTATCTATAATATTTTTTTTGAAGGAAGGTTTAGTTGCATACATGTGTTATCGCATGTACATTATCGTTATTCGTTTTTACCCCCGCTGTTATTTACTAATTGCTGGGGATGTGGGTTATTATTGTTATTGTTATTGTTATTATTATTGTTATTGTTATTATTATTTTGAATGTTATTATTGCGAGCTCTGTAAATTATGATTCGCGGGTCATTTCGCTTACGGTATATGTGTGTAAAAAATGTTTAAAAATGAGAACGCGACGATAGCGGTGTATGTACAAAGAATATGTGAAAAACGATTCGGTATCGATGTTCATTAATGCAAATTTGTGTATATTGGGCGAGGCAATTATATGGCGACGCAGCGCGTATATAACTAACAGCGATTGTGGATTGAATTTCCGTTCACGTTTCTCGCGTTCATGTTTAATAACAGGCGTATAGAATTCAGAAAACGTTTAACGAAAATTTATTAAACCTGTTTGACCAAATTGAATTGTAGCTACATTATATGTATGTGTGAAGAAGATCGGTGAACGCTTCTTTCATACGGCACACGAATGATTCTCATTTACTTATGTACGAATGACAGTATCCGATTCACATTACTCGACCCCCGCGTAGCTTAGTGTTTGAAGTTAATTAATTTCGAAACTTTATAACGCTGGGATAACAGAATAACCTTTTCTTTTATACAATTCGCTTTTATCGAGTGAATAAATAAACTGCTATTCAGCAGAAATAAGCAATTAATTGAAACCTTGTTTCTCGTCTTTTCAATCTAAATTCACATCAATATCTTAATTACTTTGATTTTTATTTTTCGGTTATAGGCCGAATCATCGTCGCGCTACACGACTGTTTCGGAATTTATAAATTTATAATACGCGTTATATGGGTACGTGGATGGTGTTATAATAAAAAAATCCCACGATAATTCCTGGGGAAACAAGCGCGCGCAACGGCTGTTGGTTCCGTACCGATACCTCGGTAAAATCACGTTTTTAGTCGACGAGGAAGCCGGGGCGGAGGTTGCGGCGCCCGGGGGCCCTCCCATGAGAAGGAGTGACCTTATAGTTTACTCTTGGCTTTACTCTTGGGAATCGGTGCCCTTGCTCGATCTTCCTGGCACGCGGGTGCCGGCGGGGCCAGTTTTAGCCCGAGGCCCCAACAGCAGGTTCAAAAGGAGGGAGAAGTAACCGTCGGTGATACGTACCGAATTTTACTGTCAGCCTCCTGGAGAAGCTTTGGCTCGAGACTTCCGAATGCTACCCTGGGAACACAAGCTCACAACTCCGAGCCTCTGCGATGTTTGGGGCGTCAATCAGCCGACCGAAACCCTTGGCGTATACCACCGCTGGTTAGCGGATAATTCCGGGCACGTAAAAAATTTCCTCTTTTATCTTTACGAGAGAGTGGGGCGTGTTGCCCGGGCGCGGATACCGCTGCAATCGCGATTCCGCAAGGATTTATGGATTCGGAAAAATGCCTGGTCAAAGGGTGTTGCGTTCGTACGGTAGGCTGCTAATTTTGGAAATGCAAATCAGAGATTAGTAGATGCATGAAACATTTTATCCACACGATCAATCTTTATACACCGTTGACTACGATCGAACGCGTCAATCTGTTGAGTAAGGAAACATTTTGACAATCGTGTTCACGGCAAAAAATCACCAAACTCACTGGTCGAAATGAAGATAAGATAATTATCAAGACTCAGTGACACATCTGCCAAGATTTGGTGTAAAAATGTCGACTATGCATTGCCGGTAGTCCTTACCTAATATCCGCGATAAAATTAAGGGGTGCTTTGTACCGTGATCCGTTTCCCATTCAAATAACGCGTCTAATAGTAAACTCGTTCCAGTTTCTTTGCAGACTCTTGCACGATGATCGTGTAGCCCGGTTTGACAGTTGGACCAGCTTCGTTTTAATGTAATAATAACGTATTTGTTTCCGTTAACTTTGGAACAACAAAAAGTAGATAAAGTTTTGACATTGCAAGTATCTGGTTTCTCGTTCCTCTTAAGTGAAAAAAGGGATCGTCATTTTTTTAAATAACTTAACTATTCGCACGATTACTTCCGTGCATTACGTTCACAGTAAGAACGTGCTCGTGATTATTTTGGAATGAACGTTATTCAACTAGGAAAATGTCAGGCACATAATGTGAGAAGCATTTACGTATATTAATACTTGATCCAAAAGTCGTAGGTACCTATACTTCGGGAGGATTTTTCGATACGGGCGGAGCAAATGTTTCGCGTAGAAAAAAGAAGCAGGCATTACCCTAATTAAGTACGACAGCGTTTCCGCAGGATAATCGCGGCACGCGGAACGGCTAATTGGCCGTCGGCGTTTCCCCCCCTTCGGGTCGCACGCCGTCCGCGAAGGGACCCGGGGTTGAGGATGTTCCGGTCGCGCGGTTCCCGCGTTTTAACCCCCGTCAACTCGCGCCCCTCCTTCCCTCGATCGGAGGAGGAACGGAAACCGTAGGAGGGCACCGGGAGGCGAGCGCGAAAGGGAAGGAGGGCCGACTTGGATCGAACCTGGTGCGGAGGACCCCGATACCCTCGGGGCTCGAGGTCCGCCTGCGCCCACCTGTAGGTACGTACCTACCTATATCCCTGCCGTGCAGAGATGCATACCTGGGCTGGTATACCCGCCGGAGTCAGCGTCAGTCGAGTCCCGGTACCGGGTAATGGGGGGTCAAGGGTCACCGCGCCGCCAACGCTAGAGACGAACCAATACCCATACCCGCCTCCGCCTCTGCCTCTGCCTCTGCCTTTGACTTCGATTCTGCCTCACGGGTCCGTCTCCGCGTGTGCACGGCTCTGCGCGTGCATGTGCGATATACCTGAATACATACACGTGTGTTGCGTCCCGACGTACCTACGCGTGCAAACGCGTGCATACTTGCGCATGTATCGGTATTGCGCTCGGCGCGGGCCTGAGGGGCAAGGGGTGCGGTGGTGAGGGGTGAGGGGCAGGGGGACGGGGGGAGGGGGGGAGGGAAGGAAGGGGCTATAGAAATAAGGCAGTGCGATACTCGTTGAAACCGTGGGAACGCGCGGCGAGAGGAACATGCACGCGCCCGACGGTACGGACCCCGTTCGGTTCCGTCGACGAGGACCTGCAGGAGGGGCTCGGTCGAGTCGAGGAGAAGATGAAGAAGAAGAAGAAGAAGAAGAAGACGAAGCAGAGGTTGAAGAAGAAGAGGAAGAGGGACCCCCGCGCTGCCTCCAACCTCCAGTTCGCGCGAGCGCGCCAGCCTCCAACTTGCTTCCAAGGCTTTTATCAGGCCCCGCATGGGCCCAACCCTCGCGGCAGCGTTAACGCGAGCGCTAACGTATTAATACGATTATGTCTCGCTTATGCGAGACAGGGATTACGCCCGGCTTTCTCTCCCTATGAACTCCGGCAACCATTTTACTACAGGGATCGGGATAACTCCCGCTTGAATAATACGGTCTCGAGGAGGTATGTGCGGATTTTAACTCACTTTTTCTACCGACACTCTTCCGCCGCTGCTAGCCTCACAACACACTTACCACGTTTTAATACCGCGTTTGTGGAATTTTTTCCCGCGGTATGAAGCCTCGAGTCTTCGAAATCGTTTGACGAAATTGTCTGAGAATTGTGTTATTGTTGTTAAAAATTTTTATTTTTGCGACCGAGTATGAAAGAATTGAAAGTACTTCGTTGGTGTTTTTACTACGTTTGAATTGTAGTCATTTTCTTCCCTGGTCCAGGAATTGAAGAAGAGCTGTGCAAGTAATCGATTGATCGTAGATTTCGATTTATTCGAAGGGTTGATTAATCGATTACATTAAAAAATTATTAATGGAGAGGGTGATTAATTGAGTAATAGGAAAACCGATTGATTGAAATTTCGATCATGTAATCGATTAATTGCAAGCACGGTTAAGCGAAGTCTACGATTAATCGATTAAATAGACAGATCTAGTAAAATTAGTAGCCAGCTGAAGATTTTACCACGTCGCTAGACTTTTGGTTCACAGCGGTTTTTAGAAATTCTCCAAATTACCGCATGGCTAATTTTACAAACTTCTAAAAGGAGGGTTGTGCGTAAAATATTTTCGAGTGCCGTTTCACTTCATCGTTCGGACATGTTCCGGCGATATGTTCTAAAACTATAGCAGAGTCAGCGATGTCGAACACCTGTAATATCGTATATAAGACACGAGTAAAACCGTGCAAGTATACCTGCAGTGAGCGATGGAAAAAGAAAATTCATATTGACAAGTATCGCAAGTCATCATTTATTTCGATTTACGTAGAATACAGGTATAAGCTGTCGGATACCTGAATTGCGTCCTAGTCACGTTTTGTATAGGATCGTTAAGCTCGTAGCTGCGGTTAATGTCAGCGTCTCGAGCGACTTTTAAGAATCGTTGCATTATCACCAAGATCGACAGACCGTCGATTTCTCTTCACCTGCAGCAGGTGAACTTCTCGAATATCGTTACACGCGACAATCTATTCCACGCAGTCCGCTGCACCTGTATAATGAAAGACGTCCGTGATATGCCGCGGCTTTAAGAAAGGATAAACGATGGTGATTGCAAATTTGTCGTGACTCGTGGGGAGGAGATTGTACAGAGCAATTATCGTGAAAAACTGCGAAAATCCCTGCTGTAAGCTGCGTTTCTCAAATATATTTTTACAAAGGGTGGAATTTTCTAATGATCTAGTAGTCATCCTAGAAAATAGATAAAATGAATGAGGCTGCTGCGTGAGTAAATGTTATTCTAAAAACAGTTCTGTTTCAGACTTTGAACTGTAAACACGCATTGCTATCAGAGCAGTTTTTCTTATCTTTCAATTTCGCTGCCCGTGTCTCTTCACCTCGTAAGCTCACGAACGTGTTCTTTTTATTCCGCAACGCCTAGTTCGTTACAACAAACACTGCGGGCTCGCAATTCGAACGCGCATGAAAATGCAAACCCACATGCTTGCACAGGAAGGAAACGCCTCGCTCTCATGCATCGCCCCATGTGTTTTAGGTGTATACGTATTACATACACACGTATAATGGTATCTCCGAGGCGAGATGCAGCGTACCCACAAAAAGAGGTGCGGGCCTCGGTTGAAAATGAGTAGAACCCCCGTGGTCAGCGAGCGCGTGCCTTGGGGCATCGGATCCCCGCCGTTGGAGAAGGGGAAGGTGAAAAAAGGCGAGGTTCAAAGGGCTGCAGAAGTCTCTTACATTGTTAGGACGCGCTCACGCGAGATCCGCCAATTTCTCTCTTCGTCCTCCGCTTCTTGTCACTCATCCTCGTCCTCTTCGACCCCCTCGACGAATATTCGTTTTACGACTCACGAAACATTCGCCGATAGAATTGCGGTGCATCCGTTTTCGTCCGTTTTTTGAAACTGTCGGTTTTTTCACCGATCTTCCGCATCTTACAAGCGTTCCACGTTTATTCTTCCGTAATCGACATCGTTTTACACTGTTCTGCATCCACGTGTGAAGAATCCATTGAAGCTACCGGAACTTGGCCGTTCTCAAATGAGACTTTTTGCTTTTTTATTGTTGACAAAATCAATTTGTGGATGCATTTTCAAGGAAATTTTTTCGAAGGGCTAGACTCTAGGCGTAGTTTCTTTTTTTACGACTTTTCGGGCCAAAAAACTTTTCTTCTCATAATCGATTTACAGCCACCTTTTCCGTCTAATTGGCTCCTCAGAAATTTAAAAAATATAACCAGGAAATCGTAAAATCAACCGCTAAGAAAATCTGACGAGATGTCTTCGTTTTTCGTCTGTATCTTTAAAACCATTCATCGCAACGATTCGATATTATTCTAAACGAGCCCAGCATTAACAATGGCGGAATCCTCGTAAATCGTAAATTACAAGGCAACCATTTTTTTCTGTTTTATTTTTCAATCACAACAATTGGAACGTCATTTTGCAATCTTCACTGAATCATTTTACCGCATGCAGTCCTGATTTCGCGATCGGGACGGAATCTTCCGGATTTCCTGTCAAACTTTTCGTAAGAAGGAACTGAAGTTCTTTTGATTTACCTGTAAAACAATCGGAATAATTTTTTTGATCGTGCTGACACAAGTTTTGGCGGGTGATATAATATTGATTCTGAAATTTACTCCCCTTGACGCAATTTTGGTTCTCAATGCCACAAATTTTTTTCAGCGCGATTGCAAATACCGCTTCGCGCCTTGCAGGGTTGACTCGTGGGTCTATATATGTATATATGTATACATACCGGTTGTACAAAACGTTTTGAAAATTGATCATATAACCGTAACCGATCTCTTTAACGATTCATTTTACCAATTGGCAAGTGGTCGGGCGTATAGATAACGACAGACAACTGACAATCACTGTCTTCGTCCGGTTGAATTATGGTCCCGTAATCTTCGGACTCTGGGTGGGTTCTGCAGCGTGGCTGCTAATACGAGAGAATCTCCGGCCCTACGTGTGGGTGCATTCAAGAATTTATCGTGCCGCCGTGCAGTTGTAAAGACGAAAATATCCAGATTATACCTGGCCCATGGAATCGGTTATTATTTCGGAAGGATCAGCCTTGCCGTGTCACACCTCGAAACCACGAAAGAGTCTTTCTGCGAATCGAGTGAATTGATTTGTTGCATTCTTGTCACAGGAAGTTATTAAAGAAGTAAACTTTTTACAATGTTATTAATATCCGATGTGTGGATTTTCAATAGAAGCGCCTCGTCAAGTTACTTATGCCAATATTGCAATACATCGCGGAACGTGTTTCATCGGTCTAATAATCATTAGCATAAACGATATGGTACTTGAATGGGATTAAAATGTTCACTTCTATCGCACAAGCCTATTAACATTTGTATCTCGTCGGTACGATCGTCTCATTATAATACCTACAAACAACTCAACAGACAGACGGTGTGTGCACAGTCTCTAGAATAATTGATAACTTCATCATACGGACAGAAGTATTATAATATGAATACATCGCTACGTCTTCTTCGTCGTCACTCGATTCTAGCATCGATATTTGACAGGAAAAAATCAAGCATCACTTTTGCCCGAGGCAAAATCTCACCATCACAATTATATACATCGAAGTTCGGAACTCCGTAGGACGGTAAATACGAAAGTGGTTTTTACGAGGGAACATTTCACTCAAATAATCAGTTGAAAGTCAGTCTTACAATCTCAGTCGCGCTGAAAAATATTCCGAGATCTATGAGGTTTTGGTACCGTGAACCGTAACGAAACAATGGTTTGTTTTACTATATAATTTCTTTATTTGTCGCAACGAGAGAATATTGTATCGTGTATACAGTAGACCGTATTTTATTTTTATTTTTTGTTCAAGCCACCTTTAAACATTTAAAATGGTACGCGAGTGATTTCGAAGCGAATAAACCTCGCGTGGGGAAATTCATCTCGAGGGGGAAAATCGAGGATGGCGCATTCCCATTGTGAGGTTCGGAGGGAGGAGAAGTCGAAATCGTTCCAAGTCCCGCCTTGTTGTGATATGCTAATTGTAATACGGGGAGGTTCGATGATACGTCGGCAGAGGGCAGCAGGTGGCAGAAGAGAGAGGAACCGGGGTTGCCTAGGCGAGCGTTTCACGGTGACACAGCGAGGAGCGAGAGGCGACATCGGCGAAGCGGTCGAGCGGCGCACCGTCCGTGGGAAAGCGTCCCGTGGAGCCGGTTGGCTGCTCGGTCGGTATTGCCGGACGCGAAACTCCCCCGCAATAGCGGAGCGATAACTAATCAAGAGCGAAGGCACTAATTTAACGCCGAAAAAGGGGAATTACCGCCCGGGGCCCCCGGGGGTGGCCTCCTGGCGCCGCTCGCTCCCGGGTTAACCACGAATTATCGGTGTTTAAAACCCACGACGAACGAAGGAACGAACGAACTCGCGTCTCGGTTTCCATCTCGACTCTGCTCCGCGGTCCCTCCGAGTTTAAACTATACTACTAACTAATAGCAGGTCTAGAATGTGTCTACAATGTGAACAGAGCCAGCAGACGTTTACCTAATTGCTGACCACAAAAAACCGCGCGCCGCCTTAACCACAGGCCATGAGCCGCGGGCCCGCAATCGCTTCGGGGCCCTACACTCCCGGGGCCTTGTGTGCCCCTCAACCCGCCCGACTCGGCTCTCTTGCAGACGTGTTGGAACGTTTCTCTTGTCGTTATGCACGCCCAATTGTACCTACGTATGCAAACGTGGGTTCAATTTTAACGAATCGCGGATTATCCTAATTCGACGATGAGATTTATCGCGTCCATCCGAATATGCCGATCGATTTACGCGGTTCTGGTGCATGTAGGTATAATAATAAAGCCTCGATGCTTCGCGCTCGTACATAAGACGGAATCTCGTTTTGTCCCACGGGCGATGCGATGTGCGCCGAGATTTGAGATTTTAACCCTGCGCTGCAATGATACCCGCTATTATCATTAGGGAGCGGAGAGCTAGTCTTTGGCAATTGGCCCCATGGGAGTTAACCGCAACCGCGAGCCAACCGAAGAATGTGAACCCATTATACAATAATCCCGGCGTAACATCAATCTGCAATATAATTGGTTATCCGTTCGTTCGTACCTGAGCGAGAGTTACCACTTCAAAATATCGCCAACATTTGTAACCGGATAATTAGGGCCCTTTCTCACACACGTTAATCGCCCCCGGCTTCTTTATCGGAAACCACGTAATATGTATAATATTGTGTGTATGTATGTATGCAGGAGATACTTCGCTAAACCCGTAGACGCCAAGTATGCGGTGCTCGTACCTAATACACCTACATGTATATACCTATAATATCGTTGTTTAATGCATACGCAGGCCTAAACGTGATAGTGTTTTATTTTGGCGCACGTTATTGGTGTACGAGCAGCTTGCTTTATAGGTAAAGCTGTGGGAACAGACCGCGGAATAGTTTCCAACGACTGATAATATCAACTAGCTCTTATTTTGTGATTAAAATTCGCAGAACATCCTGATTAATTAACAATCTCATCAGTCGTCGGTAGTTCCTTGATGTGGTTTCATTACCTCTTAAAACAGTCACATTCTCACTATGTTTCTACAAGTTGTCAGATATAATTCGATTGAAATGGCTGATTCAGAAAGGGAGGGTACGAAATCGCCAATTACGTAGTAAGCAAGAAAATTTGACAAACACATCACGTTTTTCCCAAGGTACGGAGAGTTGCATTCCGTATTCCTGACGAGACGATATAAATCGCCTGTCTAACTATCGTCGGGCTAATGCGCTCGTCGCAAATGAAAAATAAATAACCTCGAGTGCAAGTTCGGCGGCTGCGGTAGTAAAAAATGCAAGCTTTCACGAGACGGAGACGGTTGATTAAATAATTAATTAGCGTGATGTCGGGGGTGACTCCCGGCGGCCGGTATCCCCGGGTAATCGCTCGACTTTCCCCGGGGGAACGATCGAGCTACGGGAGAGGAAGTCATGTCAAGTCGGGTGCGCTCGATGCGGCATTGAGCCTGGGAGGAATAGAGGCTCCGGGCTCCTACGGGGGCGGAGGAGGGCGGGGGGGGGGGGGGGGGGGGGGGGGGGGAGCGGTGGGTTTGTTTTAGGGGCGGACAGAAATCTGACGTGGATTGGCGCCGCCACTTCGTTTCCCGAGGATTCGGGGGGTTCCTCTCGAGCGCATGCTTCTGCGGGCTGATGGCCACGAACTCCTGGAATTCGACCTCCTCGTCGGCGTTGGACGCGGAGTCGAGGTCGCCGCGGCCCGGTGACCCTTAGATAAAACGCACGCCCTAATAAGAGGGTAGGACCGCATAGAGCATCGATGCCACGACGCTTTCCCCCCGCTCCCCGAAACCTCCTCGATGCGCCTTTCCTGTGCACTCTCCTCTGTGGTTAACGCTCGGGGATAAGGTTGAGGTGGGCCGAGGATCGACCAAGGGCCACGCCGAAAGGGTTCACGACATTCCACAAACGGCGAACCACAATCGCATCGGTGAAAGGGGCGGGAGAACCGAGTTGCTGGTATCGATGCGGCTCGCCAATAATCGGTTATACTATTTATTTACTTTCCCAGGTGGCACACTTGTCGAAATTTTGACTAATGTTTGACCAATGGAAGCCGACGCTGTGTCGGCAGATGATCAGTTTCGCTTAGAGTTGGCAGAAAGTCGGCAAGAGGGTGACAATACGCCTGAGATGTGGTAGGTAAAGACTGAAGTCAATAAGTCAAAAGTCGAAGCTGGGTTAACCGAACGTCTTTAGAAATGTCGAGATCAAAACAACGCCGAAGCAATAATTGGGTATCGTATAGAATTTGCCAAGCAGTGAATGTAACAGGATTAAAATATTCACGCTGCACTTTGAATCGCTACAGAATAGTTAAAACTCTACATAGTAAATACGTTCGATTTCACTTTACAATGGCTTATTCCATTCGGAAGACTTTTATCGACAAATTTATTGAAATAGTTTCTTTATATTACGTTGGCAGCGTTAAATATTTGATCTTACAACGTATTTGAGCGATATTGATTACGAACAACAAATTACTGTGTTGAATTGACTGCTGGAAATAATCCGTTTAGTGGATTTGTAAAAAATAGTCTTCCGAGTTAGGTGAGCTACCGTCGCGCCGAATCAAATCGAGCCAATCTACCAAATACTCTATTGATAAAGATTTTGAAGCGATTTGAAATTAAGCATTGATTTCGAATATAATAATTTATTACTCAACGCATACGGCTATTTCGTAATAAAATAAATGACAACTGACAGTTGAATTTTAGCTCATCTTAACAACAAAGCAATTTTCGATGTAGCGCTCAAGCTAAGCGAAACGAATATTGAAGATCTGTATCATAGCAGCTCAAAATTAAATTCATATTTATAGTTTGGTATTTGGCGAGACTCTCATGACTTGAATAAATTAATCTATTCATGAGTTTCTTTTCGATGAATTGTCGTTCAAAGACGTTCGATTTGCCTTTCACTACCTCGCGCAATGCGATTCTCCGACTATACACGTACTTTGTTGTACCGTAAAACTTGCAGTAGACTCGTACGGGAGAATCGCATCGCTCGGTCAGGATGAAAAAGATCCTAAAATATGTACAGCAAAGTGCTCTGTCAGCATAAATTCAGCATTCACAATTGAAACACTGTAGTAATTAGCTAACCAAAGCGCAGAATCGAACTAATTGGTTACTAAATTTCAGCTCGAATAAGTTTAACGTGCAAGCTGCGGTGCAGAACTGCATTGGGTTTTAATTTAATCGCACGTATAATACAACCCACACACAAATGATACGGTAGGTGTGACACACTGATATCCAGCGAAGATTTATAATGATTTCAGCCAACACGTCTCAAGGTTTGTACACCGATCATATAAATGCCAAGGTGGGATGCTGACGTCGTAGCCCGAGCTTCTAGCCGAGGATGACTTTAATTGATCGTTCGCTCGAGTACGCTTCCTGGCTTTCGACCGCAATTAGCCGAGAGACCGGTCATTCCGTATTTTTTTGAGCAGCATTTTTCCTTTTCTAATACCTCGCCCTTTTTTCGTCCTAAAATACGCAACCTCTTTCCGCGGCGCATTGTTCTCCATTCGTGGCTCATTAATCCATATTTCACACTCGTCAGCGGGTAGAATGCCGGCGCATTATGACCTGGTCGTTGCCCCAGGGCTGGTATGTGCCCCCGGAGAACACGCACGCGGCGACCCCGCGTCATCGTCCGAGGAACCCGACGACGATCCATCGGCTCCGTGTGAAACTGACGAATTTTTCACCTGGCGAAATGAGCGAACGCCGGCCCATGCCTGCGGATGGATTGTCATTTTGCATTCCAACGGAATTTCCACGAATATATTTTCACCCATCTTCCGTACAGAAGATTACCGAATGCGGGGGTCCACGGAGAAATATCTACCCTCACCTGCGGTCCTTTGTTTTTTTTCATATACACCGTAAAAGGCAAGGAGATAAGGAGGCGACCTCTCCTCCTTCGCACCGTAATTAATGTGCGACCAAACCGTGCGCACTGATCTACCCTTATTACGCATACCTCCTTTATTCCTTCTCACTCGAAGAAGTAATCTCCAGCCCAGGCCTGTTTAAATTATCCCGCCGCAGCGTATGCGTGCATAAAATATGCGAATGATCCGATCCGATCCGATCCAGCGTTGATACAGCTACATTACGTACACTGTATATGTATACAGCGTGTTTTAACTTTCTCCCTCTCTCCTAGTTATTTAGATTTTATTTTCGCGAAATGCACTCAACCGAGTCCCTCGATTTATTCCGGGCCCACTTTCAGGGCCTCAGACTGTCCTCGCTCCCGCGCGCTGATTTAGGAAGCGATTACCTCGGCCTTCCCAATCCCGAAGGGAGTCATCAGCGGAGGGCCTATATACCAGGAACCGAGTCGTGCTGATTATTGTAATTAAACCGTTCCTCGAGGCTTCATGGAAGCGGGAACCCGAAGGAGGCGATACCGGCAGACTCGGCTACCTGGTGCCCAGCGGGGGATCTAGGCCCCCGAAATAGGTATCCTTTCCGTTTGGAAAATAAACTATACGAACGCTTCTTGCGTTCCAATTAACCCTCCGGCTATATTGGCAAAAGTATACGGGACGGGCCTCTCGAGTCGTGGATACCGACACCCCGTCGTCGGTGTCAATAAATTCACGCAATTTACGCGAATTTCATTTAATTCTATCCAAATCGCTTGACAACCATGAATAATAATCAAGGAGCGTATTTAGCGCTAATACTTACCGCCAAGAGCGATCAGCCGACTTTCTAATAGCGGTTGGAAAACTTGAGGATGCAAGAATTGTACAAGTTAATCGAGTTGAGGTAATATCGGATTATGGATAGGTATGCAAATTTATAGATGCCGAACTCTTTGAACCATTCTGGAGCGTTCGATTTGTTTTCTTCATTTTTATTTATTTATTGATTTTTCTTTGCATTTTTCTATAACTAGTCAAACGAGAGTAGCTTGCCGTTAATGTGAGATTTATTTTTTCAAATTGTAAATTGAAAATAAATTGTTACAATATCGTTCCAATTACGGTACACATATGTCTCGAAATAATACGCAACTTTTCTCACCGACGATTGAACAGGGGACGGCCTCAAGTCGTTGTATAATGATCATTAACTTGGGCTGTTTTGAAACTTGCAGTGCCCATCGGTTGAATGCCAATCCAGTTGGATGATCGTTTATCGTTCAAGTCTGTCCGATAGAATATATTGCACCAAAGTCAGTAACTGTTTATAATCGTCATAAAACGTGAAGACATTTGTTCTCGGGATAAAGGATATGACGCACGTTATAGAATAGAAAGCTAATTATTACACTGGTAGACAGTAATTGCAATTGCAAGAGAATGACGAATAATATATAGGTATGTATAAGGTGTAAGGTACAGACAATAAGGATTATACCTGGGAATAATAAATTGTTGGAGCTTCGTCATTCTCTACGTATACATTATTTGCCGTAGTACTAGACAATTGCTGTGAAATATATCTTGCCTGAAATCGATCATAAAAGTGAGACATTAATTATGAAATATTTTTCACGGGTTACGGAAATTATTTGCGAAATGAGCAGATGATTCTCGTAGATTTTTACCCATAGCCAGCGGCGAACATAAACTTCGTTAAACAACGATCACTGGTCAAATATATATCTCGATCGATATGCCGTCCGAATAAGACGCGTGATTAGCTTCCGCCTTGATTACTAATTACACGATTCACCTAATCCCTTTCTCTTTCGTTGCCTTTATTAGGTATTTACATAAGATACCTACCGTACGATAAATAATTGAAAGTAGAGGTACGTGAAATTCTCTATGCTAATGTTTCCAAAGCGGTTTTAAACCAATTGTACGATCCGTGTTTCTTACTTTCTAGTCTGCCGAACGGGGATTAACCATAAGAACTAACTATTCCATCCGTATAACCACCGAACGGATCGCGACCGTATTTATTTCTAGCAGGACTAGAAATAACAGGAACGGTTTCGAGAAAGCTTCGGTTTGCTCAACAATAAAAGCAGAGTGCCGCGCAGCCGATGTTTGTTCGCTTTATTCATTACTCGGGGTTCTTTTATTGTCGGAGTAAGGGTATTAATTAAAGTCAAACAGCGCAAACTGCCCTACAAACAGGTTAACGGCGGGCCATTGTGACCGGCGATACAATAGCCGAAGCTGTACATATCCTAGGAACCGCAGCGAGCCATAGACAGGCTTAGCCGGCGTTAAGAATGTCCGCTGTGTGCACGCTGCAAGTGAGATACCTATAAACGACCGAATTTCTCGGCATGCCGCACCTACGTCAAACCCATTGAACGTCCTTCCCCGCCTTCGAGATGCGCGGGGATGCATCCTGTCCGTGAATGAACACGTTTACATACGTATCCACCTTGGGCCCAGTCAGTCCGCCGCGCTGCATCTCGAGCAGCGGTTACGGGAACAAAATAATGTGGGAAGAAAGATAGCGGATAACGGTACCTGCACTACCTTTTAACGGTAATATATCGAACTTCATGCTCGAATAATTTTTTTTTTTTTTTATTCTTTTCACTTCGTTACTTTTTTCCTTGGAGGGAAAGAACAAGAAAATACGTTCGATAGTCATTCCCCTATCTTCTATTTTCATCCCGAAAGATTAGACCACGAGAATACACGCGTTGGAATCGAATTACAATACAGGATACCGTGGTGGTGTACCTTCGGAGAGAATGGTTGAGTGGAAAACGTAAGAACTTGTGAATGAAGATTATTTAAACGAGAGTATATTATGTACAGGAAAAAGGATGAACAAAATTTTTATTGATTTAATTTCCGTCTATTTCTAGCAATAACAACAAATCTTTATTACAGTCGACTAGGGCGATGTTTTGGTATTTAAGTATATCTATAGGATGGTAACATTAAACTTGTTCCTTTTTTTGTTTTTTTTAATACATAATGCCTATACAATGCAGCAAACGTATCGCACCATAGATTCGGTGACGCAGGTTCGAGAGCCGCACAGAAACTACAGTTGCACATACGCTTTTGTGCACGTATATATCATATATATACATATATCTATACATTTAAGTACTTATAAACTTATAGTTACTATATATATACATGTATACACGTGTGTCTGTGTGTATATACGTATTTGTATATATACATAAAGGCACACGCGCATACATATATATTGCCATATAATATAACACTGAGATAAGGGGTGGGTGAGGAAACAGGTATTAAGGACGATTTATAACTATACGCGGGATAAGGTCTATACTCCCGGGCCGCGTCCATCTTAAATTAGTATGGTAAAAGTTGGAGGGACAGATGACACGACGCAGTGGTGCACGCCAAGGTGAAACGCGCTGGGACTTATGTAGAGATCGGGCGTGCGGGTGGTCCGGGCCCCGAACGGCCCCTCGACTCACCCGTCGCAGTTTGGTACCCGAGAAGACGCGATATTCCGAGGTACATAGGTACGTGCTTCGTACATGCGTACACGCATACACACGTACATATATTCATGCATATACCAACCGGGACGACAAACCCGAGGCGAAGGGACACCGATGAATGTAAGTACGTTGGGCCGCGGGCGACTATTTATAGGATATATGGTAGTGAGGCCCAACGCCGTATAAGAGAACTTGACTGACTTACCGACTGACTTATACCGGCAACAGCTTGTACGGGGTGCGACTCATTTTTCACCCCGTGAAACGATATCTCTCTTTTCTTTCTATTGCATTTCCCCCTCCCCATCGCTGTTCTCCTCGCGCGAGATTCATATGTTATATCCTTTTGCATAACGTTAAACTGTGCAACGCGTGTAACGTATATTTCACACCTTCTCAAAATGGGTGTGTGTTGTTGTGTTTTTTTTTTTTTTGTTTTTAGTTTTAGACACTTCGCCAAAGACAAACGATACGATAAAGGTCAGTTTTCTATGTATATACAATTTGCGGAAAACCAAAGAAAGAAAAAGAAATATGAAAAAGAAAAAAATGGGAAAATAACACACACCGAAAATGAGAAGGAATGAAAAAAAAAAGTTTGCTTTTACGCATTTACTCGAGTCTCCCTCGGTCTGATTTTTATTTTTTCTTCGTAGCTTCACCGGCATCCATCGTTGTCGTTGTTTTTCTTTCGCCCTCATCTCCCTCTATTTCTATCTCACTTTGTACTACACAACAACGTGGTCCCTTGATGTACCCGGTATAACATTATGCGAGGCGGTACCACAATATTTTGCCTCATTAACGTCTACGAAAAAGGTACAAACATGGAATTACCCGGTATACTTGCTAAATGATATATACCCGAACATTGTTTACGAAATCGTTGAGTGCCAAAATTTCCAAACGATCTGTTATTAAATCGGCTATATACGAAATATGTATATTAATACGTATGAGAAAAAGGAAAAAAAGAGAAATAATAAATAAAAGAACTGGATTTGAACTCCGGAAGACGGTATAAAAAAATGTGCCAATTTGTAAACCGTTTTATGAAGCTCGTCCCTTGATTCGTTGCACAAAAACAATGCGAGTTGGAGAAAAAAAAAAAATTATAAAAAATGTTGAAAAATGGAAACACGGACCTGACTGCAGCTAAAATAGCACACGGGTAAATCAATGTCGAAGTATATACGTATGTAATATATATATACATATATATATATATATGTATCCTATATCAGACTTAACAGTAAAACTAAACGTACATAATGATTAGTTAATACTGTGATAGGGAACTTTGCGTGTCCTGTAAAGGACCTAGCGTCTCATGATATCCTCTATACTGAATCCTAGCTTTGGCCTAGTCGGCGACGCCGACGTCGACGTCGTCTGATTGACCTCAAGACCGTTCGTGATCCTCTCGCGTTGAGTGGCGTGCCTGATGACCGGCGCGGTTGCATTTACAGGAAGAACTGGGACGGTTTGGGGCTCGACTCTGAGGTCCTGAGGGACGTCCGTGTGAGTGAGCAGGTGGGTCTTCAGATTGCTCCTCTGGTTAAAGCTGCGAGAGCATACGGGACACTTGTGGGGCGATTCTTCCATGTGAAGGATTTTGTGAACGGCGAGGGTCCTGCTCTGGCAGAATCCCTTTCCGCACTCGCCGCACTTGAACGGCTTCTCCTTGCTGTGGATGTACCTGCGTTTAGAAAATTTTGGGAAAAAGAAGAAAAAAAAAATAAGTACACTACGAAGAATGTTCAACGATTAAAAATGATCGCGGCTTATGGGTTGGTTACACGCCGTGTCGTTAAATCGATCGGCATCGATACAACGCGCACTCTTACGTTTCGGTACGTTTCACGTGCGTTATATCGTTATTACGTGTACGTTGAAAATGAAACGAGATCGGGTGTCATGGGACTCGAACGCTGGCAGCGTGCTCGGCTGTAGTTATAAGGCTCTTTTAGGGTATCGACGATCGATTTTACGACAGTTTTGATCACGCTCTTCTAACACCGTCAACGCAGGATTATACACGCTTATCGATTTTAATTATTGAAGCCTCGGTACTCGCGAACTGCTCTCACGTATCGTACAGATACGAACACTCGCGTACCTATAGCTACGTCAAACCTCGATCATAGACAAAAAAAAAAAAAATAATCGTCGCGATCACGCCTGGCAAGCAAAAAAGGAAAAGTAACCCGCCGTTTCGTCAACGCGACTTCACGAAGATACGAGTGTGAAATGCGAAACATAAAATACCTACCGATGATCTCGGAGATGATCCTGCCTCCTGAACGCTTTCCCGCAAATATCACAGCTGTAGGGACGTTCGTCGGTGTGAGTCCTCTCGTGTATCAGTAGGTTGTAGCTCTTGGTGAATTGTCTGTTGCAAAATTTGCAGATGAATTGTTTCTTGGGCCGCTGTCCGGGCGATCTTCGTGTCATGAAGGACGCCGGGGGCGGAACCGGAAGTCCCGGATGCCTCGCGTGGCCCGACGACTGCACGTGCGGATTCGGATGCTGATGGGGATGCGGGTGAGAATGCGCGTACGGATGGGGGTGTGGGTGCGAAACCGGCTGGGGGCAGCATCCCCTGGCTGCGAGGAGGGCGGCACCCCTGAGCCAGTGGTCGAGGAAGGCCGCGTGGTACCCGGAAGGCTGCTGCGGGTGTTGGTGGAACTGCTGAGGCGAGCGGAACCACTGCGGCGGCGAGCCCCGGTGGTGATCGGCCCCCCCCGAAGACGGGGGCGTGTGGGGTGGCGTTAGCGGCTCCATCTTGGTGTCCGTCAGCTCCATCGGCTGGCGGGACGCGGTCGCAGGAGTGAACGGATTATCCTGACTCTCGTCGCCTCACTGTTAGACACTCTTTCGATATCTCTTTTTTTTTCCCGTTCTTCTTCGAAAATATCCCGACGATCCCGCGAGAAGGGGGTCGCGAAACGTGAAAAACACACTCTGCGCAGAACCTCAGCTGTCACGCTAGATTTTATTCTATAGATCGTCGCTGAAAAATGCCAACACGCAGTCCCGACCTTTTGTAACTACACGCGTTCCACGCTCGAGACTTGGAGCGATACTGAGTCGGTGGTTCGGGGATAGCCGGGTACCTCACTGTCTCCGGTAGGCGGGCCTCCCGGTTGGGAAGTCATACTCCCGTTGGCGCACGGCTTCCACAGGGGCGGGGCTTCCGACCGACGATCGGGGACGCCGCGACGCTACCCCTGACGGTATTAACGTCCATCCGACGCGAAAGACGTCACAGATACACGCTCGTCGTCGATACGCTCTCCCGACGGTACTCGCTGGTCCAGAGGTCGTCGGACGCCTATATATACCTATCGTACGTAAAACCAACATGGCGACCCGCCGGGAACGTCCTGCGTCGCTGAATATATAATATGTACACACATATCATGTACATGTATATGTGTATAATAATATGTGCGGCTGACGACCACGGTATTTACTGATCTTCGCCGATTATTACCGCAGCTATTATCTACCCTGGAGTCAGTATATAATGTCAATCTTTTATGCTGCAGCCTGTGAAGACAGAGATAATCATTGTTTTTTTTTTCTTTTTAAATTCTAAATCATGAATCGCTGCAGTTATCGGTGCGCGGAATACAGTCACTTGGATATTTGTTTGAAGTTAATATCGTACAACCGCGCAGCGGAATCGATTTATTTATTATTTTTCTTTTGGGCCTGAGAGAGGGAAAATTCGAATTTGATTTCACGATTGTGGATTTCTACCTTTATTGACTGGCTACTGCCGACTATTATATTATATTATCTAATCGAACGGACGATGTATGCTGTATCCGTAATTGTATTTAGAGACATGTATATAAAGTAATCCGTTTATCATGTGGAAGCAGTGATAATGGTCGTCGTGTGAGGATACGCTTTACACTCTACTTATAGGTAACGCTATACCCTACAGATGCAGTGGAATCACGCGAGTGCTTCACAATCGGAGCTAGGTGAAGGACGGAAGAAAAGGAAAGCGTATATTTGCTTTTTAAATCAGCTGTATAATAGAAGCTGTACCTATAATTGCACCCGCGGAACAAGAATCTACCAGAGGGATGCAGAAGGTAAGATCGGGGTAGAAAATGGATTAAAAAGCCACCGCTCGGATGGTTGGCAGGGGGGCAGATAGACAGACAGTTAGCCAGATTAGTACCTTGCAGTCGAAAAAACACCACCTCTCGCCCTGTAATTATACCAGCGGCACTTCACAGTACCTACTCTCATTACGAAGCATATACACTCGGTGAATATCCATAAACAATGATAACGACGGCGTGGCAGAAGCGCCAGTGAGTTCTGGTTTCTTGATTTACTTTTTTTCCTCCCTTTCTCCTCTATCAATTATTTCTCCACTCCTTCCCTCCCCCGCGCAGTTCCACTCTTTCTCTCTCATTCTTTTAATTTTTTTTTCTCGAAACTAAAAAGCTCGCCGCTCGCTGCTTCTCCGATAGGTAGGTACATATACATATACATATATATATATATATATATGCCGATAACGCGCATACCTACTCGAGGATGCAGAGGGGTCGGCTGGTAGCACTTCGTAATCAGAGAAACTCCCTCACGGCTCGCTTCAGACTGAATGCTGATTATAATGAGTCTGGTCTGGTTACACATGCCCTAATGTACGTCTATATACCGTATTCATCCCGTTGAGAGTTTTTATTTTATACGCGCGATGAGCTGTAAAAGTCGTGAGCTTCGTGTAAAATAGGTATCGATCCCTAATTTTGTAAGTGAAATTGGTGAGTGTACAGGAAAAATCGATTCTACATTTATTTTCTGGAAATCGAAACTAATATAATATAAACTATACGTATATGAAACAGATAGCGCATTATCCTCGATTTGATTCGTATTTTTTCCAAGAGAACACGATTGTTTTAGAAGATGCAATCTTTTCGATAGCTTGAAAAACAGCATACAATATCAGTCAATCCATAAAACCGTATCGATTCTAAAAACTACAATCATTTTATCGTTGATTGATCAGAGTAATAAGTTGTTGTACAGAATTTCCAACGTCACGATCGATCTACGGAATGAAGGTGAAATTTTCAATCGTTCGTCCTCGTTTTCTGAAGTAT
Organism: Neodiprion pinetum; assembly: GCF_021155775.2. NCBI lineage: Eukaryota > Metazoa > Arthropoda > Insecta > Hymenoptera > Diprionidae > Neodiprion > Neodiprion pinetum. Next base: position 32,346,473 of record NC_060232.1, on the reverse strand, counting down.
TTTCATCAAACTTTGTTATGCGTATAATGTATAACGCAGGTATACGTATAATTATATATCTCAATTGAATAGAAAAAGAAACGAGAAATATAGGGCGCTTCGTTTAAAATTGTTGGAAAACCGAAATAATAACACAACCTTTACATATGTACATCCAATGCTCACATGCTTATTGTAATACCTACCAATGAAAAAATAAAAACACCTCAGTTTTGGAATATACACATTATATGTATAGTACAAAAGTATAAATACGAATATCGTTCGACCGCGTGTCGCGTGGCTTATCTATAAATATTATCGCGAAGAATACTGAGAAAGTCGAAGATTCCAAGGTCCTTTTTCCCCGTCTACTGTCCAGGTACTTATGTACACATTATATTACACATGGGACTTTTGTGTATAGGATGTGTATAGGTACATAAACACGGTGGATCCAGATCCAACGTTCGAGGTGTAATCTATTTACAATTAGAAGCACGGCAGTACGAGTTTTTCACAAAGCTTAATCCAGGGACGTAAATAAAATCAACCACCGATTATCCAGGCCTGCATCGGGTTTCCGCCTAGTCGAACGATACCGATCAATCGATTAACCCTTTGACTGCCAAGCCTCTTTCCCGTTGAAAAAAATCATTTGTCTCAACCGCTTTAAATTTGTCTCGATCAAAATGTCTGAAACATTACACTTTTTAAAAATAGAGTTTTTCAATTTTCATGCCTAAATGTAAAGTTTTTCAAATGAAATTATTCAGTGAAAACTTACTTTAGAGTGCGTTACTATTTTTCAAATTATTTCAGGATTTTTCAAATCGAAATCGAAGAAGATATTTTGAGAAACAGCTGTTTCGTCATTGTAGCAAATATGCTAGAATTGTAGTCAAAGCGTTAATCGCGCACGGTAGCGAGGCGATACGGCGAGAGCGACTCTTCAACCGAGTAACATACAAATTAGCGTCTGCTGGACGCTTGATCGATTTATTAGTTATACATATATCTACAGATCCTAGCGAGAGATCTGTCGAGCTGGCGCGTGTAAATTGTTATTGAACAACCTACGTGCAGAGACCCGGCTCTGCGATACAGCGCCAGCTGTAAAACGATCGTAACTAATTACACAGATCAGCGACAAATTAATGAGGAAAAATACGGGGGAAAACAATCCGATTTCGATCGGTCTAATCGGAGCGTGAGATTGTTTCCTTTTTCTCGGTATCTTTTCCTCTCCTCGCTCCATATTTTTTTCTTGTTATTTTTTCCCCCTCGCTTTACCAACAAGCTCTTTAGACCCCCGCTGCATGACGTCGGGACTCTAATCTTACAATACTCCAACGACCTTGCTCAGCGTGATAGATATTATGCGTGCATCTCATTCTTCTCCTTCGCGCAACACGATCCTTTATAATTTCTCGCCACCTCCGCAACGAGAACTTCAACGCAACCGTCACTTCATCTCCGACCAAGAGCTACCGAAAAACAAAACAATTCGACGAGTCAGACTGTGCGGGAACAATAATAATGTTTGTCCGCGGTTCGCGCGATATTGCACCGCAAGCATAATAATGATTTATCTCTCCCCCGTCACCCCGATCGTTTTTTAGTATATAATTCCGGCGTATAAACGGCAACCGGTAAAATTACAATGTATACCTAATAGACGCCGAATTATCACGGCAGCTAATCGCGCTCGTAAGCCCTTATGGCAGTACGTTTTATGTCCAGTTATATCCAACGAAGCATGAACAGACGTACCTAATATGTAGATGGCAGTCGTGGGTTATACGCTCTGTATGAGCGACCTGCGTGGAGTTGCACGGCGTGATTATCGCTCCGCGTATACTTTGTACGTGTATAAAACGGTAGAGTGGACCTCTTATCAATTTACGACCGAACAGACAGCACGTCACCTTCTCGGCTGTAGCATAGCAGCGTTGCGTGACGTTTAGCTTTCGAAACGTGCTCTACGAGCCGATTCGACGCTCGATGAACTTGTCGGGAAGTTTTGACAAAATGGCAAGTTGCCCGAAATGTCTCCTTGGTTTCTTCGTACTCGAATATTACGCCGTGTTTCGATAGAAAACTGTGTGCCTGTATCGCATGAATAGATTTATGTACCTATAAAGCAATGCTGCAAGCTCATTGCAGGTATTCTTTTCGAATTATACTTACAGTTAGTAATAACAGGTCGATTAACGTAAAGTATAGTTGTTGGTAAAACTTGTTGTCCAAGAAAATCAGCTCGTGCCGAATGATGAAGGATCAGATATCGGGTTCGAATCTGTACAATTGCGACGATTAGCTGACTACAATCTTTTAAAATTTGATCAGATTCCGATTGGCGAAATCGCATGCGGGTTAATTTCTTCAATAAACTCAGATGAAACTGATGAGCCTATTCAGCACGCTTCTGGATGATAGCCGGTTCAATATCGTTGAAAAATTCAAATTTATTTCAGATTATTCATATCTGATTCATCTATGTCTTTGAGAAAGAAAAAAAAAACGTCGAGATGTCGCCGCTAAGCGCCCGATAAAATATCCTATAGATCACCTAATCATCGCGCCTCGACCTCCGAATTGCACTTGAGTCGATCTACGGATAATCATTATATTCATGAATATCGCTGTTTTATTTATCGTTTTGTGAATGAATTTTTTTCGAGTGTTTCTCTTCCGATAATGAGTACATGCATACTTCCTTTGTAAAGTCTGCAGGAGATTCATCTGAACCGTTGCTATTCGTGCCGCCTGGGAAAGGGGGAAAAATAAAAATAATCAGCGTCGAAAATTGTATAAATACAAAGGGTTCGTCCTCGGGTTCCCGGCCCCGGGTTAATACTTTGACGACAATATTTGGCGTTTGAAAGACGAGCGGTGATTACAGATGCTCCGATAAGACGACTCGCGCATCCGGACGAACCCGGATCGCCTCAGGCAGAGGCGGAGGCAGGATAATTCAGTTTCAAGCTCCATCAGCCCTCTACACCCCCTCGCAAAATACGCCCTTACAGATACCGCTCCGTATTTCACCCCTCAAAATCTGCCCTTCGATTTCCCAGCTAGCGGGAAATCCTCGCAAAATTGTAATATTTTAATAGCCCAACTCTAGCTCGGAAGCAAAGAACAAGACTTTGGCTCTAGTGACATAATTGTCGCTGGATAAATGTTTTTTTCTTCGCAATGAAAAAGTTCGTTAAAGGCGAAAAACGGTCTGCGACTGTTCGAATATTCGTTCCAGTGCAAAGGATAGATACACTTACAGTGTTTAGAAAAAAAAAAACAGGCACTTTGTTTCTAAAGAGGGAAAGAGCTTCTCAGTCTCATTTTCGTAGAAGCAATACTTTCTTGAGTGTCGTGTGTCGAATATCTTGCCGTATATAGCCAGGGCTGAAAGGTATATGTATAATATATTGAAGCGTCAGTTATGTACTTGTTTGGAAATTTGTCATGACGTGAAAGTGTTCGCTAGGGTAAATATCAAGACATTTATTGGAAGCTGGTGTGAGACGCTAGCAAAACAGACTACGCACGGATACACGCACACGTATTATACACATGCATATTACAAGCGAGCTACGCAGAGCAACAGCTCAGAGGATGGTATAAACCACTCAAGAATATTCAACTCTTGAAACGTGACGGGGTGGTGCTATGCGACCATCGGCAGTTCGTCTGGCAAGTAACCATTTTGACACTAATCACCCGGGCATCGCGAGAACCTGAGAAGATCAGCATATGTTGGAGAAAACATGGTCAGCTAGACTGGTCGTCTCCGTTATCCACTTGACGAGGTTCGTAAATTACATTCCACTACCCTTCCAAGTGCTTTTCGTGTGGGCGCGAGATTCCGCTGCAGACTTTTTAAAAATCTTTCATTTTCGAAGGGTTCCTGCACACGATCAGGGTGGCCGAGTTTTCTGCGTTCTTGTACGCTTCGCTTCTTGACTCGTGCGAAAATTGGTGATGTTTTTGGAATCGTGAATCTGGGCCGTCGCTGTTGAGTTTTGCAGGCCGGATGCCGGGCGAAGGTCGGGGGTTTCCTGACTTCTAGCTGGGCGAGCGAAAGGTGACGCGATTATTTGCACGTCAAATATTGATGGTTTCAATATTATGACAGTCGTGGCCATGAACGTGCGTGCAGTAAAGTCGGCACGCGAGACCCTCGCAGGAAAGAAATACTTCCCCGGTTTCGAATTTACCTGTACCAAAGTCAAATTTGCTTTACGGGCAAACGCGGACATCCTGACGTTTTGTATCGTGGCGGTGTTTTTTTATTTTTTTTTTTCTCTCTCTCTCTCTTTCTTCTTTCTAATTACGAAAAAAGAGAAAACTGACGTCGGCCAATCGACCCGACTGCGGAAAATCACCTGGCACAAGCCTCGCGCTGGAACTTCAATGCATATTTCTTTACTGCAGTCTCCTCGGCTGCTTCTGCATGCTGATTATACCCTTCCAAAGAGAAGGTGTACGCCGTTGTTGTTCCTCAAGAGGACACAAGGCTAAAAGGGTGTATTTATGCTGTATCCATAAAACTGAAGAGATTTGCACGCGGAGGGATTTTGGAATGTTATTTTTTTTTACAACGCTCAGGTAAGCTTCTTCGAAACTCTTAACTTTTTCTTCTCGCGTTTTTCTCGTAACCGATTTTATAAATATTGGACATTATTAGACATGGCGATCTTCGTTGAAATTGCAAAATATAGAATTGTCGTGGACACGAGCAGAGAAAGTGATTCGTTGAATCTGTCGGTGAAAAAAACCATTCGGTTTGAATATTTTCCATTGGATTCTAGCGAAGATCGTTGAAGCCGGAAAAGTACGGCCCGCGGTCGACTTTTTTTTTCATACTAAGAAAAAACTCGTTCCGTAATATTTGTCCAAGTCAAATAAATATCGGTAATTACTTCGACAAATTTCAAAATCTTCTCTCCGTTCAGCCTTGGCGAAATATCAGGTAACGTACCTCGGTAAAATTAAAGCGAAAGGAAGAAACCTTATGTCTATGACAGCTGCAGCGGAAAATGCAGAAGGAAAGTACCTACAGGGAAGTCAAATTGAGAATTCGAGTTCAGTAGGTACAACCACCTAACGTTTCGCTTCGCGCAGCTACTGCACAATCATAAAAACAATAAACATAAACGCATAAACATAAAGTTGGTACGTACTGTGTGCGGATTAAGATGTAAAAACCCATCCGTTCGACCTGGCAGCCCGTCCATTTTACCCGGTCAGGGTCTCCGGGTCGACTCTGCTTCAAATATTGCTTCAGTATGCCTAGTTATATTATTATTGGGATCCAGTACGGCTTTAAAGGAGTCGTTCACACAGTTTTCTGCCAGCCTTTTCCGCCAGGATAGTCTAGATTAGTTTAGATCGTACACGGAAAGTGTCGATTAGATCCACTTACGCTACAAATTATCCGAAGATGTGAACATAAAAGGTCGGGAAAAATATATCTTCATCCCGATCGAATCCAGTAAACAATTGTTACGGTGTCAATTTGCGGAAGGACACCCAAGCGATAATTATCACGCCACGGTGTGAGGGGACCTTTATAAGATCCACTCCTTCGTATACCTGCAGGTCAAGCGTACCACTGGCACAATTTTTCAATTTGACGAATATTCCTCCCGAAATTTGCAGTATACCTGGAAGAAAAATTGGGTCAACCGTTATGAATTTCTCTCTGTGGGGTTATTAAGCTTTAAACCGTACGTATATAATATCCGAGAGACATTGTGTCAGGGTTTTGAACCGATTCGACACGCGGCGCAGTTACTCGGATTTGCGTTAATCCTCAAATGAATATTGTGTTCGCAGCCGAAAATCGGTTGCTAGCTAAGTTTACAACTAAGTCTTGACACAATATACCTATGAATAAACACAGGTTATCTACGATGAATCAGCAAGTTTAAGGGGTCATACCTAGTCGGGATATTGAAAAAATGTTGACACAGGCTTTATGAATACATTTTTCAGCCCCTGATCGAAGGTTTTTTCTCGCTGATGAATATTTTCCATTTTATAAACTAATTAAGGCGAAAATTTTGATGGAAAATCATATTTTTCTCCGGAAGCCGCCGTTTCGTTGAAAATTAAAATTTTGCTTATTCCCTAGATCAAAGACTAGATAATACCTTACATTAACTAAATCATTTTTGTTTTTTTCGTTTCGGATGATCCGATCCAGAGATATCTTGCTCTCCATAAGGCCCCTTTTTTTAGAGGTGCTTCCGGAGATCGGCTGTAGCAGCTTTAAAAATCAATATTTTTACAAATAAAAAATACCAGAATAAAGTTCAATGTTACCCCAATAGGCATATAAATTTTTATTTCAACAAATTGAAATGTCTTTTTATGAAAAATTCTTGATAAATCGTTTTTTTTCGACCACCTGACTGGGTATAACCCCTTGAAAGAGGCTTGCGGTGCTCCTCGATGCTTGCGCGCAGACGTCGGTCTCTAACGTATATCTCTAGCGTGACTCGGTTGTAAACCTGATAAATTAATTACCGTGTATTTGATTGCTATTTTAAGTGGTACCGTATCATTTGCGTCACATCGGCATAACATTGGTTACAGGTATACAAGCAGTGACAGAAACACCTCACTATATTCTTATCGATTATACCTACTTTTACAAATCTTTCCACGACCAATACGAACACCCGATTATACATCATTAATTACCCCTGTCACGCCAGATTACCCAGGATTAGCTGTGTAATCCGTGAATCAATTGCGGCAACCGCTTTAATTGAGCCAATCCTTTATTATACGGTACGATCGTTTACTCCTACGCGTTCGGCAAAGATCCTTTCGATCCAGCGATCTTCCTTATGCAACGGTGAAAATCGCCGAGGGGACCCAAAAGGCGACACGCCACACAGATGTTCCCAATTCCTCCGCGTCGGAGACCTACAGCGGCGCAGGTTCAGGGTTTTCTAAACATTTAAAAACGGTGAAAGAAGGCACTCGAAGGCTGTCGAGTCGAGATATTGCCCGATTTAAGGAGGCTACCCGAGGGGCGAGGCCGGGTCCATCGGTCCCCGCAGCAGCGCCGCAGGACGCAAGATCTGCTTTGTCTCAACCGGGCAACAGATGCCCGCCGCTTCTGCTGCTGCAGGCCACGATGATCCGCTGGTACCGCTTCTGGTGGAGCAAAGTGCCAGCTTAGAGGGTCCGGAGCCTAGTCGCCACGCATCGGGAGCCTCACTCTCTCACAACAGATAAAGAACTACGCCTCCCTGTGAAGCCTGGAGCTCGACGCGCGGCGTTTTCACCCACGACGCGATCTCGAGATTCCGGAATCCTCGTCTCTGAGTGTCTGCGAGGCGTGTTAAAGAGTCGGCGCTGCGGAGGTTATTTAGATTATTTTAACGCTCCGCGACTCGCCTCTAGGTGACGAATGCCTCGCTCTCGTATCACGCCGTTGCGTTACAGGGCCCACTTTTATATACTCCCGAAGGTCCCTGGTGCGGAGATGCTTTGCCGAGTTTACCACCCGAGATACGCTGGAGCGCCGCATGCGTGTCGAACAATTATCGCTTCCTGCGGGGCAACTGACACTCCGATCCTTTCATCTCGACTTGCCAAAGCTAACCCGACGCGGTATCGTATACGTATAACAAATTATACGATCCCGTCTCGCTCCCCGTGAGTCACGATTTCGAAGATGTTTATATTTCTTCGGCTACTCGCTCAGCACACTCTGGACCCGTTCTAAGTATCCGTGATATTTACTATAGACTCTTTCTCTCCGTGCACACTGCGCTTCGAACGCTCTGCAGCAGCGACGTTTACTAATTAGGGACCCCACTGAGGGAGGAACGAGCGTAAAACGATACACAACACCGCTTCAGGCTTACATACCCTTCGTACACCCTGCGAAGAGATGCAATACCAGATTCCCAAAACAAATCGTCCGATACGATCGACTTCTGCAGTCAATCGATACTGTTGCGTAACGGTCGAGGCCTGGAGTATTATTGTACACGCGGATTCACAGAAAGAATGATATATTTTCGCATTCTGAATAATACAAGAAAAAAGAATCAATCTGTTACTATAAATAAAAAGAGTCTTAACCGTGACGTTTTCTTCTTTCTAAAATCATTCGGAAAAATTTTATGCCAAAACAATCCGTTGTGTAGATAGATATATGTCGCGTTGTCCTTTCCGGCTCTCATTTCCGTCTTCCACGATGCAACGTTTTTACTTGGACCAAAAAGTCGTTCGTACTTTACACATTTTATACGATCCAATATCAAGCAACATTATATATCATGGAACTGGAGCACAGGATGGGACGCGTATATAAAACGGCTTACGTGGCGTGCGATAGCGGCGCTTTTGATCTCGTCTATCCCCCTCCCTTCGATCCCCCTCCGACACCCTGATGGGCACGACCGTCCGAACCGTTCTACTTCCGACGTGCCACCTCGACGTGTGTCATTCGCATCGCGGAAAGCCGCGTAGAAGTCGGAAAAGCTTGTAAAAATTCCGTCCGCACGGGACGAGTTTCCGGAATTTGAAAACGCGGGAGAATTAACGTTTGCCAATTTTCTTCACCGATCTTTGTTCGAATGCCGCATTCGCACGCTCGTGAGACAGAAAAAAACGTCAGAACAAAGATCGATATTTATGCCCCTGCGGATCCGGGGCGATTTTTCTTCGTTTATACTCAACCGGCGACCACCGGGCAGCTCGCGGCCTCAACTCGATGCATGTTGCGCGCGGTGCAGCTGCGGCGGTGTATTAATACATCCAGAGATAGATATGTAGGTACAACTCCTTTGTCCTTTCCGCGAATGCGCGGATCGTTCGTTTTGCAAACTCGCAATCGGTTACACAGCGTTGCGTTCGCCGCAACAGACGTCCGTGTATCACGGCCTGTGTACGGTGTACGTGTTTAACCTGGAGCTCAGGGCCTGGGCAGTAAACGATAGTGAGACCTTAGACTATAACACATCAGTCGGGCCGCCGCTCGGCGAGTCCGGGAAGGCAGCGGCGGGCAACCGGCCGTAGCTACAAGTTAAGCCCTATTGACAAGACGCGGAGACACACGGTGAAATACCGGTGAACATATTAGAAGTATGTACGTTAATGCCGGGACGTAGGTATAAGGCGGGAACGGGTATGCCGCGCCATACACACCCATAACCCGAGGAATCTTATCGCTGTGCAAACCTGCATCGATGCACATATCGTTATACCCGTAACCACCTTACAGCCGTCGCTTTGAAGGCTCGCGAATACCCGGAGTATCTTGGTATTATATATGTCCGTGCAAGTCGCGTTTCTCCGAATCAAGCCGAACGAGTCAGAGTTGACATTAGAGAGGCGTGGGGCGTCTTTCCGCGTGTGTGACGCTACGCCGATCCAGCACACCCACGAATCCGTCACGCACGTCGACAAGTGGTTATCGGAACTACGTCGGGAACCGTAATCAGCTGGCTTCCGTTTTACCATTGAGGTTAGCCGCCCTGATTACGTACTCTCCAATTTCGCAATTACATAGATTTCAGGCACGGGACGCACCTTGGGAAAATTAAATTCTCGAGCATTTTTATCGCACGTGTCAAATTAACGGTATGCAAATGTTTCTTTGAAAGGTGATCCTGCGGTCCGTTGGATATACCTTATGCTGATGTTATTACTTTCATTGCATGAAGAATTTTTTTGAAGCAAGTTCATGAAGGATTCATTCGCAACGATAAGGTTCAAACGACTTTTTCTATAAATTCGAGAATACGTTTCTCTCGTCAACTTTCGACGAGACTGAAAATTAGGACAAGAAACAGCGAGTAGAAAATAGCTAACAAATGCCTGTCGGAAGAGATTTTTATTTTCTACATATTTTGTGAAATCTTTGCTCAGGTGGTCAGTGCACGTATTCCGAATGAATATTCACTTCTTTCATGTACTTTTTGTTCATTGTAATAATATCTCGTAGTATTTCATTATTTAATTGAAATACACCCACACACGCGACGCGGACAAGGTTTAATAACTATGCAACATAGGCATATTGGAAGAATCCACGATTTTTCCCCAGTCTGTAATATTTACCAGACAGGTTATTGAGTTAGAAGAATTATGCTTGGTGAAATCTATGTTTAATTACCACCTCTAGAACACGAGCCCATTATGAAGAGGCTTACCAGCGGATATACGCTTCCACACACGAAGGAGTAATAATTGAGTTGCTGGCGGTCGTTCGGCGGTGTTGATTCGTTGAAAAGAATGTGTGATTTATCGAATACATTAGCGGGAGCACCGAGAGAAGAATCGTCGGTATTTTTTTTCGAACGTTCCGAATCGCATAAAGTTTGTTACTGGTGGCAGGCGTGCCCATTGCCCATGCCATGCGGTTGCGGACACCGACGCATGATCGCATGTGGTCTCGCGGCCAGCCGACGATTGACACACCGCAGACCTCCTCAACCACCCACGCTTGCATCTTCCGATGTTGCCGTGAGTATACGTAGATCCAAGGACCGAAAAACGCTGCACGACATCTCGCCTAATTAACCTCGAACCACGCCAGTTTATTTCACCCTCCGCTTCGTACACGCGGACATTAAAGACCCTTAATGCTAAGCCCTAGCTTTTTGAACGTGCATTTTTTCGTTCACGATTTTCTGTATTCGTCCTATGTAAGTTCGTACCGTTACATATGCCGAGGTGCATATTTCCGGAGGGAAAATCGTTTTTTGGCGTTAGTACGGAAGCTGTAAAAAGGTGCGGGGAGGCAGCGAGCTTCTTGGTCACATGATAGCAGTTGCAGTTGATACGAATAGACGCTGGAAGGAGTAACCGAGGATATCGTAGGCAAACGGCGATCCTCGGATCCTCGGGATTGAATGGAACCGGCGGCACGCTTAAACCGAAGACCTCGGAGCCACCCGCTGCTGGCAGTTTTAATTAAAATAAGTAATTTTGAAAACAGGAATTGTACCATCGTAAACGGTCGCAAAATGCGGTCGTAAATATGAAAGTTGAAGCCTATAGATCACGAGGGCCTCGACATGGAGGAATATGGCAATGGTGAATGCGCCTGCGTACCCTTGGGTATACCTGGTTCCATCCGGATTGGACGGGATAGGCGAGGGTTCGCTATAACCTGAACTAAGCAACGCGTGAGTACGGAGGGACGGCATTGTGGGCCCATTACGGGGCCCATAAAACACCTCCCATTGCTGCGGACGCGTGGCCCCAAGGCCGAGGCGGCCCTCTTGGTCTTTCGCTTCGCGCTGCCGTCCCCACGCCAAGGAATTACGAGCTGATCTCTTCTTTCTCTTCAATTTCTTCTATTTCTTATTTTCCTTTCGTACGTCGTGCAGCCGAGGAAAGGAAAATTTTCGCCAGCAATATTTTTGTTTATCTAATTCGCGATCTTAAGCTCAAGTATCTCTGATGCAAGCCTTTCAATCAGGAATATCCTCCTGAAAATAGAACCGTACATAACCAAACGGAGTATAGACTATTATTCATCGGGTGGTGCGAAAAAATTCACGAAGGAAGTTCCAACTAGAATTCTTCTTCTTCTTTCTCTTCTTCCGTATGACTCTACCCCCGAAGAGGATGTGCCAAGACACGCTTATTAGTTTACTCCTGAGTTGCCTCAAAAGTTGCAAAAACTATGATGCTTCCGTGATATTTGCTATCTTCTTCTTTTTCTTTAATGGCTAATATCACCTTCAGGCGATTTGGCCAATGTACTCTTCGCATTAAATTTTAATTATTTGTTTCAATTCCACTTATTCCCCCTTCAATTGATATTAAATAAAGTATTTTGCACCTGCAATCGTCGTACACGTGGTCTCCAAGTTTTCATTTCAAGTCGCATTTGTCAAACAAAAATTCTAGTTGGCCTAATGGACGTCCCGACTATCAGGACACGTCATTATTAGATCCGCCAATACCTCGGGGTTTCGACCTATACATATAGGCCGAGGATTGAACGGATCTAATAATGGCGTGTCTCGATAGTCGGGACGTTCATTAGGCCAACTAGAATTCTTCTTTGACAAATGCGACTTGAAATGAAAACGTGGAGACCACGTGTACGACGATTGCAGTCGACGTACGACTCGTATCGGTCAAATCAAAATTCTGCGTAAACGTGAAATGAGTAATCGGTTTTACATTGGCAATTGCAGGAGAACATATCTGGTAATGTTAAATTTAATTTTTTTCTCCTACCAAAACGTTTCTTCGCTACTGTCGTATCGGAGTATATGTATTTTTTTTTACTCAGAACTAGATAGATTTAGTCAGCATACGTACGTATCACGTATATGGCTCCTTATACTCATGCGTCACTCACGCGATACAAAGAATTTGAAATAACCTATTGCTCGATCTATCGATGACTGCTCATTACTTATCTTTAAGATTCGGAATAAAAAAAAAGTATCGTCCGAAATCTACGCGTCACCCACACTTCGCCCGATCTGTGAATTGTCTGTATTCTGGAAAACTCGACCAATAATCATGTTACGTGAAAAAGAGAACGGCAAGTTTATAAAATAGTATAGCTACGTTACGGAATGATTGGTGCTGGTAATCGAGCTAGGTATTTTCTCAATCTCCTTTTCTTTTCCAAAAATCTCTGCGAGGCAGAAATCCCCATGAAGCGGCTTGAATTTTTTATCTTCTAAAATTCTTTGTAAATCCCCACGGTCGTTTAGCAAAGAGACGTAATATCGTTGGAATTACGAACTCATAGTACCGGGCTGAGTGATAGTACAAATAGATACGATCTACGTGTATTTACCCGCCGCGCAATGTCTACTGGGAAAAGCAATTAATAGGTGATGCTTATTTTCATGTAGGAAGAAAAAACCGTGAATCATCCGAATAACTTCTACGTACCGCTTCGTACATTATTGACACACGTCGTCAGTTATAAGTATGAAAATTAACCTGATACCGAAGCCTACTGAATATTATGTCATTCATAATGAATTTACTGAATGTCACTTTTCCGTAGCTCACGTATACGATGTACAATTAAATAATCGTGAGCCATCGACCAGATGTCAAACCAATTATCGTTTACCGAAATGGTATTAATCGCGTTGACAATTTGTAAATCGTGGTCGGTGAGTTGTAACTATTATCACTCACAGATCGATCTCGATTGCGATATCTAATACGTGCAAAGATTCCTTCCACGTTTTCACTGATATTTCTGGATCTCAGTGGAATGAGTTAAGAGAGTGCTGGGGAACCCCGATAAGAATTACGTGAGATATTTCGATCAGAATAGATATCACCGGTGGATGCCTTGCTTCTGCTCGAATTAAAATACAAAATCTGGGAATATGGGATAGAAAATTTACGAATCATTGGGAGTAACAGAGGAGTGGAAAATGGCAAATTCCAAGGATTGACGTGGATACACACTGATTTTCCGCGGCTCATCAATCGCGGCACGGAGCAAGTAATTGCAGGAATTGTCGAAGGTCGACCCTGAAGTGAAAACAAGGTCCACCTTCAAGCTGCTCGTAAAACTGTACGCGTGGCGCATGGAAGCCTTGGTGCCTCGTAAACTGGCTTCGAGCCAGTACTAGCAGCGAAGTCTGGAGCAGGCAAGGGGGCATAATAGACGTCCGACTACTTGCCCGGTAGTCTTGAGACCAACGGAAGGAGCCCCAGACTCTGGTCTTCGACTCGGGCGCATGAAGATCTCAAGGGAAGAGATGAATACATCGCGAGGAGCCAAGCTGGAACAAAGATTCCTCCGCGGCAAGGACTCTGCAGGTTCTCTGAAACGCGGCCCTAAAGACATCCGTCACCGCCACGCGCCACTCCGCAGGACCATTCAAGGTCATACGGGATTCCTAAGGTCAAAAATTCTTTCAGCGACGCGTGGCGGTACAGACCTTCGGTGTCTTATAGGTATAAAGACGTTTCAAGGTGCACGCGGAGTTGTTATGGACCGGAGAAAATCGGGTGGTATACACAATGGCAGGAACGTCAAACGCTCGGTCCATCCGCCATTACGTCTCAGCTTGAAATCCTTTTCCTCGCTTTACAAAGAGAGGAGCAAATCGATGCGAGGGTCGCGTTCACGTCGGAAACTTGAAAAGACTTCTCGAAGTCATCGCACACGCTACTGCACTTCCAGTAGATCATGATTTACTTCGAATGGAAGACTTCACGTACTCAATTCGACGTCTGTTTAACCTCGCGGTTCTTAAGTAATCATAATGTTACAAGATGGCGTTCGTTTGGCATTATTATGAGTATTATAACCGAACGACGACGACGACGCCGACGACGACGAAATTTGAGGGAAGAGCAAGGGAGAGAGGAGGATTTGTTATAGAGGGAAAGTGAGGTGGGATCGATCTCCGAAGGCCTGGTCGTTTCATCTCGCTCTGGGCGTCGTCGCGCTCCGTCGTTCTTCTCGCTCCGCCGTCGCCGAGTTCTGTGATCTCGGGGATTTCATCACCAGCAAGGCTGGCAGGGAGGCGAAACGGGACCCGGGAAGCACGAGAGGAACACGAGAAACACGGTACGCCAACGGGGCCGGGACCGGCGGACGGATAAAAGCCAATTGAATTTAAATCATGAATACAAACGAAGCGCGGGCGAGGCGGTGCTGCGAACGCCAAAGGCAATCTGGTGGCAGCTTTGTCCCGGTAATGGCTTCATCGGGGGAGGAGTACTTCGGGAATACCAGCCTTCTGCCTCTGGCCTCCCTCACCTCGTCGTTCTCTGAACCTCCGCGCTTCCATCTTTCGCTCATACCAGGAAGGCGCTTCCACCCTGTAACGGAGGTCGCTTGCCTGCAGTACTGCAACCAACGAACAACAACCTACCAATCAGGATCTACAAAATCCTTTGCCAATTACTTTTGCCCGGAGATTTGTGACTTTGCTGGCTGGCCCTACGCCGTCATTTCAGCGATCACATTCGTGCATTCTTCCAATACAGCAACCGAGTGTAGTGAGGATATCCCCTTCTGATGCTTTTTAATATCATAATATCACGACAGCTAACGATGGATATCCATCACCACCATTGCGCACTATTCTTCTTTACAGACCTGCCTCATGACTCGAGGCGAAAACAATCCGGATTCAGTTGAAGGTCAAACCTCGGTTCTTCACGAGGTGCCAGGGAGTCGAGCGTCGCGACGCCACCCCTCAGGACTCATACGTATCGCACGTCGGTTCTATACATATACGTCGTTACTACGGATGGGCAGAGAGGTGAAGGGGCAACATGTTCGGCAAACACTGTAAACTCGGCGCTTCTTAATCAGCCCTTATTAAGGACCGGCCCATGTTTACTCGGTGTCTACTCCAGGGGCGAAGTCGCAGGTCTTATTTGCCGGGCGACGCTCTCCGACCGGAATAGTACTTTTCATCAACAATTCATCCACATATTCCAGGTCTGTTACTTTGTTGCACAGTATCGTATCGCGGTCATCCACACCAACACCCGTTTCCGCGTACTTTTCTACTTTCAATGCGAATGTTAGATTCACGAAGACAACAGAATCAGCGATAGTTACAGGCCTAGATATAATTCGTTCAGACCGATTGTCGCCGGGTGCCAAGGAATCCTTCGTTCGTCCCTGAACCCCGACGTCCACTTACGTTGTACATGTCAGCCTGCCTACCTATCCTGAAACGGAAATAGGGATGAGCTTCTCGCAATATGCGGCTCAACTTGATTACCACCAGTGATTTATTTTATGTCGCCGATAAAAATCGAACACTTTCATCCGAGCTGCTACGATTTCGAGGATGTGGATGTGGTAGTCACTCTGCAACCTCAAAAAAAAAAACAAACAAAAAAACAAAAGCTGTAATGTTGAGCACAGATGTAAAACTGAATCAGACTCTAAACACGGACATAAACCCCAAAGTAAAGTCGTCCGGATTTAACAACACGAGTAGGTGTCCGGCGGACGGACCGATTTCAATCTATGAATAACGATTTTGTTTGCATTGCCGTATACATGCAGAGCGGAAATTACCGGTTATACCTAGATAACATCTCGTCCGGGCATTCTGCTACCTAACTGTACATCGTCAGTCTTGGGGCCAATATTGAGCCCTGGTAATCTAATAAAACGTGCTTTACTGCGGGTGCACTTCGGAAGTCGAAATTCGTACTGACCCAGAATTGCAAACAAATGGTTTGCAGCAACGCCGACTGAACCGGACAATGGCCATGACGGTGGAGTCTAGCGTCCGCATGATTTAGGGGTTGTTTACCTGGAGTTAAGTACCTTGACGTGTCAGTCACGCACAATATAACCAATTCAAGGCGAATATGAGGCACCCAAGGGACCGTAGCAGGGGAGTCTTTACTAAGAATGCTCAAGTTTAACAACGATCTAAACGAAGTCGTTACACTTTTTGTAAACACTCTTACCTCCTTTTCTTGGGTCGCCGCTCCAGCACGGTGGGCTTGGAATTTCATCGTTTGGTCTAAGTGAAAGTTTCTGATTTAACTGCCTTCTCGGTAAAACGTATTCGCGATAATTTTGTCTACGTCATAAATTTCGCCCTCTTCACCTGCGCGTACGATTTGCAGCATTTGTAAATTCTTAGTCAATTTAGCGTCGTTCTTTATTGCAGGAATCAAACAATCAGTCAGACACTTCGTACCTCATCCCTTTTACTAAATTCTAAAATCTATTTGCTACAATTATTTCTTCATCTCTCCGAATTTTGAAATTGATCCAAAATCCAAGCGTAGGTGTCGTACTGTCTACTATTCATCAAACAGTTATCGGATAACTGAATATTGTGTTAACGTTACAGCCGACGGTGGAACAGAGACTCGGCTGCCCGGCAAGCAGGGCATAGCGTGGATCGTCAGCCGGTATTTGGAAGCAGTGCCAGGTCCGTGCCATCGAGGATCAACAGACTGACCATCCGTCGATAACGAGTACCAACGCGATCGTAGATCACCTGTAAGTAACTCTTCCTTGTAACCAAGTAGAATTTGGATACCAAAATGTTCAACGGTAATCCAACCACTGTTGGTACCGGTAACTCATCATTTACAAAGCTCGTTTTCGAATTACCGTGAACGTGTGATTTTACATGGTCTCAGTTTCGAATGACGGTGATTTTCTATGCAAATTGGAATCAACCTGCTTCAATTTTCATTGGAATCGTACGAGGCAAATAATTTTTGGCAATACCTGAAGTACAGTTGTTGACTTTATATTTTTAAACTGAAATGACAACGTGATATCAGAGGCTTGTACCTTAAAACGACCGTTCCCACCGGCTATTTCAAGACAGATGCAGGTATCTCTCCAATAAATAAAAAATCCTCAAGTCGGTGAGATTAACGACTATGCACAGGTTCATTCTGCAAGAATGCTCAATCACGTGTGAGAGCGCAGGTATATCAAAAATACAATACTGAGAATGACCGAACGTTTCCGTCAGGCGAAGTACATTACAGCGATTGGTGAGTAGGTGGATAGGCAAGACTTTTGGAAATGTGATCGTTGTCACGTTGAACGTTCACCGCCGGCACCTGGGTACGTGACTGACATAAATTTTAACCAGACAGACTCCAGAGACGTGGATTTATTAGAGGTTAAAGGAAATCTTATACAGCACGGCAGCAAAGTCAGTGCCACGGTTTCGAAAGGCGCCATTGGGTCTGATGAGTCTCGTATCGTCTTACTGTTTCAAACCAAAAGCCTCGAACGACGGACGCATGCGGTGTGTGAACGTCAACGACAATCATACATCGAATCGTTAAGTTGACCGTGAAACGGCGATTCTCTTTCCGACGATCAGCTCGCGGAGAACACGCGACGCGTCTACTTTACACCGTCGCTACTCCGTTTGCCCGGTCGTATCGAGCATCAAGCGGCGTGGAATAAGGGGATAGGAGAACACCGTCGGGCTCGACTGTTTTCGAAGACATTCCAAGCGCCGAAGGGTCTTCGGTCCTCCGCCCTGCCGCTGCACCACTCTGCATCGTCAGCTCGACCTGCTCCCTGGAAACGGTGCAGTAGGCTATCGTCGACGGCGTGGACCTCTCGCAAGGCAAATACCGCGGCGTGACTGCAGCCAAAGTCGAAGAGGGGGATCGGCAACGCGGTCCAACGATCTGCCGAATCACTTTTTCTCCCTTGCCCCCTTATCTTGCGTTGTATTTTTTCATTAGCTAGGTATTTCGAGTAGTATTATCGCAGCTGAAGAATCGTTCAACGCGGAGAAACGAGACGGCGGATTTTTCGTCTTATGCAGCGTCGGTGATGCTGCACTCGTGAAACGGGATCGGTTACCTGAATAACGCGCATCGCCGGTAATCTTTATGGGATCGCCCGGAGAAAATGTTGCAGCGATGGACCGTAACTGGTTCTATATATATAATAAAACCTGCATCGATCCTGTTCTTGAAAGATAAACGGAACGGCTGTATGGCAATCTTGGTAAATCATCTGTTTCGGACGAATAGTTATAGACCTTCGATATTGTACACCTAGTGGCACTGGTACCTTTGCCGACCTAGGAGCCCTTGGTAACCGGGAAGAATAACCGGCGGTGCCAAGCCCGTGCGATCCAATAAGATGAAACGGGTTTAAAAAAGAAAGTTCGTATATGCAGCCAGGAGGGCGTCTACGGTCGGCTGAAATTAATTACAGGGGAGAGAAAACGATTTTGTCAATATATACGACGTCGATCTGGTTTCTGTGCACAGAGCTATTGTGCAGCACGGAAAACTTGCGGACGGTGCTGGGTATATAATAGACACATTTAACGTTGCGGCGTTGCGTTACGTGAAAGAATTCGACGGTGCGTTATTTTTTTATTTTCATTTTTTATTTGATTTTTCTTTTCATTTATTCCATCTTTCTTAATATATAATTTACAAATTTTCTTAATCAATTTTATCCTTTATTTTACTTCATTTTTTTTTTTTTTTGTTTTTTTGCTTACTTTGTTTTCATAGGTTTTTATTAATTACTTTTTTGCTCTTTATAATAAATCTAAAAATATAATAATAGTTCATACTTAATCGTATAATAAACTTACACATGTCGTAAGAAATAACAGGAAATCGGGGACTCGGTGACAGAATTTTTAATTATTATAATTCTTTCTTATTTACCATGTAATGTACGCCTCGTCCCCTTGTACGTAGATATCACTATACGTATATGTACGCTTCTGTATCAAACTTTGAGGTCGAATATACGTTCACTTCTAGCTTGGTTTTTTGTCCTTCTTTGTTTCGTTACTTTTGTCTTTCTATTTGTTTTTTTTTTTTTTTAATTTCACTAATATAGTCTGTTGCAGTAGTTTGAAAACTTATATATCCCCCATGTAACTTTATACTTCTATTATAATCGGCGACCAGAGCAGTTCGATTTCGCGGTTCGGCGTACGTTTGTAACGCACGGTTTTTTATACAAGAAAATTCAAGTCCGCATGTCCGTAACTTTTTCACTCCCATCTATACGGAAGACATCGATTTATCGACCACGATATTATATCACACTTACCATTACAATTGTACATCCGCAGGGTGTTCGCAATAGTGCAATCATTCACCTGTGTTGTACATGTTATTTCATGGGTACAATTAACTTTCAATTTCTCTTTAGTCGGAATTTACTTTCTCCTTAGTTCGTTTGAAAACTGCAGATTTCCTTATCAGAATTTTGCATATCTATAAAATTGTAAACTTAATTATATGATATTACGATCTTATTTCATATATTGACTTTGCGTTGTTATAAATTTGTCTTTTAAAACTGGATCACTCATTTGATGATGAAATATCGAAACCTAATAATCAAACTTGAGTGGCTGACATGGTAAAATGGTATGAAAAATTTCTTCGTTTTCTTCGTAGAAATAAAAAACATAAAAAAACACGTGACATATGAAACATCTAAACTATTTTTCCTTACAAATTAGGCAACAAGCAGTTATACGCGAAAAGATGGCCGATTTACGTACCTATAGCCATGTCATGAGTCCCGGTAGCCATCGCGAGGTAAAATACGTATATGGTTGTAATTTTTGAACGTGAGGTATAGCTACATGAAAGCCAGTTTCATACATGGATCTCGTCGCGCGTAGCGCTGCGAACGGACATCAATATGCGGGTGCTTCGCAGAGGCTACAAAGAACGTTAATAGCCCCCCCCCCCCCCCTCTGCCAGCAAGTAACCTGACGTTGAAAAAAAAATTCTGCCATCGTTGAGAAGGGTCGGGCGCATATATATACATATATATATATATATATATATGTATATATTTATTTTTAGACGAAAGGAGGACTCTGCAGGATCTCTGGAAAACGGTGAGCAGGGGAGCAGGGAACGAGAGGACCATGTGGGGAGGCTGGAAGGCGGCAGGTAGGGTAACCTCGAGCCTCCGAAGCGGGGACCTGTATTGCACCTGTTGGTTGCCACCGTAACGGTGGCACAGGTATACCACGTGACCATAAAATTTGCATCAAACACAACACGGAGCCGAGACAAGTCGCTTATACATTCCCAATTCCGGTTAGAGCGTCAAGGCAACAAAGAGTCGAAGGAACTCTTAGCGCGAGCCTGCATCTACGTCATCGACCCGCTTCTTCTTATCCCGGCTTCTCTTTGACCCACAGAGTTGATACCAACTCGGCTGTGTGCATTCGTACAAGGCATAGTGTTATAATATGGTGAAAAACGAGGCTGCGGAACCGAACTGCAATGCGCGTGGTCGTCGTGTACAGCACTTCTCTTATATATATCACTTCGGAAATTAACGTTATTAATATTCTTACTCTTATTAAAATTACTATTATTTTTCTCATTATTATATTTACACGAAAATAGTATAGGCCTGCAAATTATATAGCTATAGTTTATGTTTTATCTTTATGACACAGAAATGGCTGGTTTCTGAGAGGGACGGTTGAAAGAGTTTCAGTTTCCCTCGTTTATTATTATCATAACTCGTCGAAGTT
The DNA here is from genome assembly GCF_021155775.2 of Neodiprion pinetum. Lineage (NCBI taxonomy): Eukaryota > Metazoa > Arthropoda > Insecta > Hymenoptera > Diprionidae > Neodiprion > Neodiprion pinetum. The sequence continues at coordinate 32,325,510 of NC_060232.1, read as the reverse complement.
ACACTTTTCTTATATATACCCGTTGGACGATTATCCATTGCAGTTGCACGACGAAAGGCACGTTTAAAAACGTATATAGGTACGGATTATAATTATGATACTGCGCACAAACTCTCAATATAATTTTCCTCTTCTTTTGTCGCTAACCAACTGTGTAAACTGCGAGGTTCAAAACACTATACCCACTGCGTTGACGGATTGTCGAGAACTTTTCCTAACGGGTGACGTTGTTCTGTAAATTCTTTTCCTGCCAACAGAATCGCTCCAGGGCTCGCTGAGGCTGACCGTACCGTATTTTCACCACTGACACGGTGCTTTGAACGACTAAACCAAGCTACAGATAGTAGTAAAAACGGTATTCGTCAGCCTCGGTAGTTGTCTCATCGTCAACAATCGGAAGCGCGGGTATTCTTGATTATTTCATATCCGCGCGTTGATTATCCTGAGTCATACCGCTGCGCTCAAGATAAACATTTTTGCAATCAATTCCTTGACTCGAAAAGGGTTCCTTCGTTCGACCGTTCCGACATGGTCCGGCGTCCCGTTTCTCATTATCCTGCTGCAGAGAGTTCCGTCCTCGATGAACCTCCTACCGGACCCCATAAAGGAAAATCCTACCGGCGCATTATGTCGGCGATTGTGAATCCCTGCCTGACTGGCGCTGGTCTCGGAGGCGGCGGTTGCTGCGGGGTCGGTGCCCTGGGGGGTCGGTTCTCCTCTTCGCGTTCCCGTTCCCGTTCCCGTTCCCGTTCCCTCTGCCTCTCCCGTTCCCTTTCCCGTTCCCTCTCGCGCTCCCGTTCCCTCTCGAGTTCCCTCTCGATTCCGCGCTCCCGTTCCCGTTCCCGTTCCTGGAGTTCTAGGAGGACCCGCGACGGTCCCGGAGAGCCTAGCCGCCGTCGGTAAGAGGTCAGGATTAACGGTGGAGGCGGGGGAAGCGGCGGCGGTGGATTTTGCAGCGTTGAGAGGCCCCCGCCGCTCGTCATCGTCGACGGTTTCACCTGGAGCAGGTCCCGCCGTATCTGGAGCTGCGGTCTGCCCTGCATCGGGGGCTGGGGCGATGGCGGGGGGTAGCTAGTGGCGCCGTTGCCCGTCGAAGACGCCGACGCCGAGGAGGATGAGGAGGGACCCGGCAAGGAGGAGCAGCCCGAGGACGAGGGTCCAGGCTCGGGGCCGCAATCCTCCTCGGGGCTGTCGTCGTCCCTCATCGCCTCCTCGAGGGCCTCGGGGGGAACGTCGCCGACGGCGTGGGTCAGGGCGTGTCTCCTGAGGTCGCAGTTCCGCCGGAACACCTTGCCGCAGGACGTGCACTCGTACGGCTTGTGATCCGTGTGCGTAAGTAGGTGAGTCTTGAGATTGCTCCGCTGGTTGAAACTGCGGGCGCATACGGGACACTTGTGCGGCGATTCCTCCATGTGAAGGATCTTGTGGACCGCGAGGGTCCGGCTCTGGCAGAAGCCCTTGCCGCACTCACCGCATTTGAATGGCTTCTCCTTGCTGTGGATGTACCTGCGAATGGGAGAAAAACATGCAAGGTTAATTCGAGTCGGTGCATAGCAACTAAACGGCCGCCAAACAGGTAAAGTAAACTTCGGTAGGCTGTAGATATCGATTTTATTTTCTTTCCCCCGCAACTCCACCGAAAGTAATTGTACACTAGGATAAAAACTAAGCCCCGATAGCCGGTTGTAAAACGACACTTGAAGTGGACCCGGTTATTACTCGCAGCAGGCTGCGCGCAACGTGCGCGTTCACGCGTACATTACGCCTAATTTCTTGCCTGCCAGCGTAAGCCCGGACTATCGACTGATCGGCTTGCGAGCGCGCGCTAACGAGGTTGTAAGGCTTGAAGGGAAAAGCACACTTTTCGTCGAATTTTAAGTCGAAGTAAGCTCTAAAACAGAATCTGATCGTCGAAATTGAACGGAGCGAACTCGCGTGCAATCTTACGATACGAAACCGTTTGTTATCAGATTAACTTGACGGTTGATTTGATCCCCGCGTAATCGAGAGAAGAATTGCGTCACAATCGAGCACCCGCAGCAGCGCTTGAACTCACCGATGATCCCTGAGATGGTCCTGCCGGCGAAACGCCTTGCCGCATATGTCGCAGCTGTAGGGTCTCTCGTCGGTGTGAGTTCTCTCGTGTATCAGTAGATTGTAGGACTTGGTGAACTGCCGATTGCAGAATTTGCATATGAACTGTTTCTTCGGTCTGGAGGCCCTCCCGGGCGCCCTGAGGAGCCGCCTGTCGAGATGCTGATGACCCAGGGGTCCGCCGGGAGGATAGAGAGCCGAGCTCCCCGGAAAGGGGCCCGCGAAGACGGGGTACCCGGGGGGCGGTTCGAGGAGGGGCGGGGGCGGGAGGAGGAGGGCCCTCGCCGCGAGTTCCTTCCGCTTGTCGGCCATCATGGCCATGATTTCGTAGCTCGAGGACGACTTCCTAGCGGTGTTCTCGGCACCGTCGTGCTCGCCGCTCGACGACGTCGACGATGACGGGGGTCCCGACAGGTGGGAGTGCATCTCTCCCGGGTACGGGGCCAGGTGGAGACGCGACGGAACGACCGGGACGAACGCCGAGGACTCGCGGTGGTGCGGATGACCCAGGCCGGCGACCAGGCTGTGGTGGTGATGGTGGTACGCCGCCAGCGCACCGGAGGGGTCGAAGTTCCTCGATGACGAGGGTCCGGCCCCGGACGACGAGCCGGACGAGCCGGGGCCCGACCGGGCCGAAGGTCCCAGGATGTCGCGACCTCGGCCAGCGTCCTCCGACGCCGAGGAGACGACGAGGTCGGTCGGCATTCTGCGGGAGGTACCTGAAACCGACAAGATAAAACTGAGGGTGACATGACGGTGCGATTGGAAGCGGTAGGCGAGGGCGATCGATTTCGGATCGCGAGGATACCCGCACGCGCGGATATAACATTACAACAGGTAATATCGTGCAATTGCGGTGCTGAATTGAGATTCCAGTTAATCGTGCCGCCGATTCGCGTACCGCGGATTACGATCAAGTGTATTATAGCCCCCGTGACGAAAGATTTACGGGCATATTTCGACGGTTTTATTGCCTTTGAAAGTAGGTGTATGTGTATATGTATCGTGGTTCTGGATACTTCTTTGTACGGAATTGCGGTCGTCTTATCATCGCGGCGCGATAATTGTCGTCTGTGAAAATAGATAAATAACAATCAACCGCGTAACGCCTGCGGCGTTGATCGTCGACGATATTATACCTACTCTTCGACCATAACAAAATTGAATCGCGATATTGGTCAGGAAGGCAAAGAATCGAAGCCGCGATCTCCGCATCGGCGTTTCGCCTTGGAAGTCTTAGACGAACAGCAGAAGCGGGTTGACCGGAAACTTCAGTATCTCGAATTTCTCGGAACGTCGGTGTAGCCGCGGTTATCTCAACAAACACACCTGCCAACATGGCTTCCGCAGACATCATGGCTGATTGCGGCAGCCATGTTGGATCGGTTGGATACGAATCCCGCATAACGCGGGGTGCGCGGACCGACCGGATGAAAGGGTTGACCGCGCGGCACTCACCTTCTGGCTATATTTCGTTTGCGAAACTTCCAGGGAGCCGCGCTCGCATTTCCAGGTCTCTGTTTGGGACTCCTCGATCCTCCTGGATGAATTGAGGGCAGGAAGCTGGGCCCGCTGGGGAGCAGGCAGTGGAACGCGGAACACGCACTACCGAAACCACTCTATCAAGATCACTCACACAAGATCGGTTCACTGGTCCAGCCTAGGAGCAATGCACCAAGAGGAGGTTCGGTCTGGCACATTCTACCCACTTCCACTTCGAGTACTCCGAATGGCCAGTCGTCCGACACTCGTTTATCACCGCGGCTTCATGTCGCCGTTTTCGGAATGAAAAATAATATCGTCAAAACAAACAAACTAGAAAAATACTTTGAGAGTCGAAAAAACTATATCCGCGGACCGACGGTATACCGTGCGAGATAGAAGAGCTCGAACTGCGTGTCGGACGCCGTCAGGTAGGCTCATCTACGCACACCCACGCAGGTGGGTCTCACACACGTAATCACGCATGCCACACGAGCCAAGGCACGGGGAGTCGATCAGCGGCCGCTAGTAGCGCTGCTGCTGGATGCTGCGGCGTCGCTCTGGCTCTCTCGGGCCTTTCTCTCTGCCGAGAGAGCGACGAAGACGAGGTTCCTTGCCTGCCTGCCAACCTGCCTGCCCGCCCGCCTTCGTTGTGAGCCAGAAGTACTCGGCAGGGGGAGAGTGGCCAAGGGGTGGCGCGGGGGGGAGGGTGCGGTGCTTCAGGTATAACACAGACGATGCCGCGCAGGTTGAACGCAGGAGGTATACCTTTAAGCTGGTAGGATAGGTATGGGAGCCGCAGGTGCGCACCTGAGCGTCTCCGGGCCCCGTGCACTCCCCCTGCTACTTCCCCCCCCCCCTACCCTCCCTCTCCTACTCTAAATGAACTTGTACCCATTAATTCGCACTCGTCTCGGCTTGGTACAAGACGTAACGTCCAGGCTCAATTACGCCTAATTAAAATCGTTGAATATACATAACGGTCTCGGTTCGCGAGCGAGGAATTATTCACCCGATGCACGTCGCTCGCCTTCGGCCGATCCGCTGAACCCGGCGAAGATGTAGCGTAAAGTCGAGTAATAATTCGTCGAAGCTCTAACGGCAGGCTGTTCTATGCTCCGTAACGGCGGAATTCAATTTTCCGCACGGTGGCTGCAGAGCGCAGATGCGGTGGCTTGACTAATTTTAATGCCGTTCCGCGCCGACGGACAAAGAAAAGAAGAGCCGTAACAGAGGCCCGATGCGATTTACGAAAGACGCATCACCGTGTTTGGAGGAAATTCTTCTCGCCTACAACCCGTCCACGCGGATAAAAAAAAATTACGTCGGTTACCTAAGCGAGCCGACTGGATCGGAAGGATCGGAGAAAGCCCATCCGCGACTGCCGATCAAGGGGCAATGGGCTCCTCGAAACCCCTTCGCAGTTTGCAGCCGCCCCCCGCGGCGCGGTATTAACCGCAGGAGCGGAATAGACCCGGTGGCAAAAATATACAAAGACAGGTTGTAAATGCACCTGCGGTAAGCTTGTTTTGGGCCCGGCACTGGGCCTGGAAAGACTCCGAGGAGGTGGGGGACGGTCGCTGCACCCCGCCGATGGCCACCGGCGCTGAGCGCCCGCGTCTCGACGCCGGTCGTCGACGCCCAGGCCAGACTCGCGCAGGAAAACCCGATCCACCGCGTAAGAAGCCGGTGCACGGGCTGATTCACCTCTGTACTTGCGCTGCCGTGCGGCTCCCAGTTTTTTGCGAACGGTGGGACAAAAAACGGGGAGCCGTTCGGTCGCCCGTCGTCCCCGGCCCTCCGGTCCTCGGAGAAAAGCTTTCCTTCCCCCGATACGAACGGGAAATCGCATCGATAGCGAAGCAGGAAAATTAGAGCTTCGGCTTAAGATGATAGGTACGTGAAAAGGCGGCGGTTTTGCGCCTTGCATTTCTTATCTGTATAAATTCCTTCCGCTGCACTTAGAATTGCCGGGCGTGCTCTGCTGCCGCGGTGCATGCAACCGAGTCTCTGAGGTCGTTTTGCTCACTGAACTAGTTCCCTTTCCTCCTTCCTCTCCGCTCCTCCTCCTCCTCCTCCTCGTCATCCTCCGACAGACGGACGGATGGACGGGCGAGAGGGCAGACGGACGTGCCTCTTATCCCCTGTGTACATACAGATACGTGTTCCTCTGTGTGCAGACTGTTACTTACGGCGTGCAGGGGGAGTAGACGGGAAGAACGAGTCCGGCACGGCACGGCGCATACCGTCCGACGCGTAATGAGAACGTACCGGCTATCTACGGCGTATCAAAGACGCGCGGTGCTCTTCGCAACTGACCGTAGGTATACGTGTACAATATACATACTTGTACCTCTGGTGCCTCGACCGTGCAGGACTTTCAGCCTCAGCCTCTGAAGCCTGAATCGAGCCACCGCGTCCCGTTCTAATGTTCCGTAATCGGTTCGTTTCGTTTCCCCTCCGCTGTTTCTTTTCCTTTCTCTTTTTCTTTTTCTTTCTTTCATCTTCTTTTTATTTCTTCTTACTTTTAGTCTTTCGTCCCACTCGCCCTCAGCGACCGGCAACTGCTCTGAACCGAATATTCCAGGTCGCGGAAATTAACGGCCAATTCCGCTGGGTCGTACTGTTGTTGTACGAATTTTCATCGGGTATCGGTTTGCACTCAGTTTGTATATAGAGTGTGGATAAAAACTTCCAACAGCACGAATCGATCGTTCGATCTTATCGAGGCGGGGACGAAAAAAAATATTGTCCGCCGACTGCGGCGATAAGAGGGCTGGAAACAATTTGTTTACACGCTGAAAACGTCGTGTACGATCCGTGTTATAGGTGCGCACAAATGCGAAGAGTCCGAAACTTATGCTTACCTTGTGACTCATCGCTGAGGTGTACAATCGAATTTTTCTATCTATCGCAATAATCTGTGTTTAGTGATGAACTTGTAAGAAAAATGCTCGGTGAATTTAAATGCGTGGTAACGATAGCCCTCCGAATAATGTATATGTTAATGCGAGTCGAGGGAATTAATTGCGCGACTCTATCTTCGAGGGGGGATCACTTCGAGTTACAAGGGACTCGCGGAAGATTTAATAACGCACAAAACGTTGGAATACCTCTTAAGATTCACGAACATTAGTAGTTTTCATACCCGTGTCGTGTAAACGCGACTCGACGAATCAGTCACCGATTTTTTCCCCTCTTCCAAGGTCTCTGTATTGTAATTATTATAGGCGTGTACAGTAAATGGATTGGCATTAACGAAAACTTTGGTGCATCATTTTATTCTAAACACAGAAGTTTGACGGCTGGCTTGAAGCCTCTTGTCGACGAGAAGATTCTCCTGAAAATAATCGGAGACGAGCAGACGGTCGCGAAGAGGCCGGAACCACTTGGCCGTTTGCTGTATCTCATTACTCCAGTCGGGATCAAAATTGCCTTTAGCTAATTTTATACGAATTACGATACACAGTATAGAATGATTTCTGTTCACACCGAATACAATTAATTCATAATTTCAAATATTGCCAGTTCACCGTAAAGATTCCTTCTTAAAATCTTTACATCTCCGTCCAATAAATTTAAGTGACAAAAAATTTTGATGCAAAAACCGGGGCTGTACTGATTTAGTTTTGAAATATGTTACACACCTTCGGCGGCTTGAAATTCGACGAAGGTATTCTTTGCGGCATATAATATTCATAATACGATAAGTCCGAGCTGAGGATTGTTGTTCTCGCTCATTGCTGACGTCGAATAATTCTTGGAGCGCGAGTAAATTAATATTACAAGTTTCGTACGTACGCCGCTTTTAGCAGCGTCTAAATATATAGGGAAACGGGAATAATTTCTTCCAACACATACTTGGAAAGTTAAATTTTCAAAGCCCGTAGAGCGTGCGTCAAGTGTCCCATTTTCTGAACAGTGCGGTAAAACGACGCTGGCACATGCGCTTCACTGTAATTCTCAATTTTAAGTACCAGGGCTTTCTCGGTGCATGCGCACTTTCCGATAACTTAATTTCACCCACCGCCAATAACATCTTTGGCCTGGGTTTAACCTGAAGTTTGCATTGCCTTTGAATTACTTATATTGAATTATTATATTACATTTGATTCCTTCTCGAATCAAACTTTCCTTCGCAGGTGTTGGAAAAGTCTGCGTGTGTCACACGTGCAGATGGACGATGTCTGACTTGTGTGTTTAGAGCTCTCGCCTTGGTTAATGCTGCAAACTTGACACTTGTCGGAAATCGCCGACTTTCCGCTCTTGTAACACAATATACTATTTTTCTCTGCTCTTGACGACGTCAGTATTTTTCACTTATCATTTCTCGAATACCATCTCCTCGAATGGGAATTTATGTACAATATAATATACCTTTTTTCTATCAGTCGGTGCGTTAAATACGCACAATACATCGGGCTAAAAGTAATCTTTACGGCAAGCAAACAATATATCGACGGGTCCTATGGAAACAGACGTATTTCGGCGGGCCAGATAGATCGACTACGGACGTATTTCACCGGGCAATCTAGAACGGACGTATCTCAAAAGATGCTACAAGTTGTGTATAGAGCTCTGTATACACTTGCTGCAGCATCTTTTGAGACACGTTGGTTCTAAATTGCTCGGCGAAATACGACCGTTTTATCTGGCCCGCCGAAATACGTCTGTTTCCATAGGACCCGTCGATACGAGCCTCGAAAATTGTATTTGACAAATCTAAGAGTATGTTATAGAGGGATTCTAAGGAATGGGAACACCGTGAAGCACATCTGTGTACGTATATAATAATCCGTGCGTGTATAAGTGTAGGAATGCCGTACTGCTACGTGTATATTACGTACATTACTATACCTCAGCCTCGAAACTAAGATGAGTAATTATACATATGCCTATAGACGTCAATATACGTGTACACATGGACGAACCTAACACATACGTACATGCATGATCGTAGATACCTACTACAAATATGTATATATAAGGTGTACAAATTATTAAAGCTCAATATCATTACTTCGTTAAATCGTAACTGCGTTGATACAAACAGCGTGTAAACCGCGAGTAAAATCCGCGTTGTAAATTAATAGTGAATTTTGATTACACGTATGCGTATCGAATTTCGAATTTATGTTATTGTCTGCATTGGTTCTGGCTGCACCTCGGTATGACATATGCCGGTCGTTGTTTGCGCTCGGTTTTTCGTCCCGAGAATCCCCCCCAGCATCCCTCGGCTAGTCTTTCTGCGGGAAGAAAATAGATTTTTAGACCCTCCATCGGTTCCCGCGCCGAAAGAATCGACATGCCGCGGTTAGGGAAAGGGCCCAAAAAACCTCTTAGACACCGATGCAAACAGCGACCGAGGGGATCGGAGATATCCAACAACCGGAGCTCGCCGAACAAATCCGAACATTGAATGGACACGGGCGTTCGCCTAGCTGAACCGGACCCTCCTAGTCTCTCCACACGAACTGACACGAACTGCGCCCGGACAGAGTACAGAGCACAGAGCACATTATAAACGGCTCCAGTAGCAGCATCCCGATTTTTCGAGATCCGATCTCTCGTGCCATTTGGCTTTTCAGTATAACTCTCTCTCTCTCTCTTTCTCTTTCTCTCTCTCTCTCTCTCTTTCTCTCCCTCTGTCAAGCAGCAGCGTGTTTGAATTTGTCTTATGGGTAAACGCGCGAGAGTCCAGGACAAACGCCGATGTCGGTATGTAATGAAAAGGTGGTAATCGAATGGATGGATCGGTGTGTGTGTATGTATCTTTCTATATGCAATGTAAATGCAATGTGCAATTCGACGAAATTAATTGCACCCACATATACACACACACACGCACACACACACGTGTTAGTTGGAGAAGTAAAAATTTTGGGGTGCGTTTCGCGTGTGAGGGTGTAAATATATTAATAGATACGTGTATAATATACCCATAGCTATAGCTAGGTATATGTATAATGTACATGTATAATGTATATGCTTAGCGATGGACGACGAGAGAGCTGCGGGAGATAAGGATAGGTGAAGTGATTTTGGCATATGCCGTTATGTAACTGGTATTAAAGTCTTTATTATTATCTGAATGTTTGAGCGAATGACTTATGTTTCTTTTGGCATTTGCGTCTGGCAAACGGGTTAAGTACCTTTATGGTATACATACACCCGAGCCGTATGGCGCATTCATTCCGTATCGGAACTCCTTGCTATCAACACGTAAATATGTTTATAACTGTTCGTGATTATAGTTTTCTCTTTTATAGGTAAAGTTTTATAAACGTTAGTTTTAAATGCGGCCCTCTGGGTTGTTTTCCTGTTTTTCTTTTTTGTTCCTTTGCTGAAGGGGAGGGAGGGGGCGTGCTCGTTATATATGTATTACAATTATAAATTCTTATATTCAACGTCAATAAGGAGGAAACAAATGACAAAAAAGACGACAAAAAAGCATTCATTATTCAATTACACTCGCGCATACTTCGAACGTCCCACAAAGCATTTGCACCTCTACTTTTTCTCTCTCTCTCTCTCTCTCTCTGTCGCTCTCTCGCTCTTTCTCTCTTTTTCTCTCCCTCTCTCTCTCCCTTTCATGTTCCCATTTACAACATCAACATTACACGCATTCACGCATACGTCGTGAGATATTCGCTCAATGCATGCCACGTTTCAACTACTCACGCATTCTTACACCGCACACGCACGCAAGGCTCTATACAATATCGTATTTATGTTTATACGCCTTCGTAATAACAGCAATAATAATCGTAATGATAATAATAATAATAATAATAATAATAATAATAATAATAATAATAATAATAATAATAATGATAATAACAACGTTAACAGTAATGGCAATGATAATAATAATAATAATAATAATCATTGTGAGAATAATCTCGGATGATGTTGAGGATAATGATAATAATAATGACGAATAATGCATTTTTAAACAAAAATCGATGCATAAGTAAAATAATAACGTCAAGAACACGACAAGAGAACGAAGTAAAAGTGAAAAGAAAGAAAGGTAAATATTATAGTCGCATTTGACGATCGTTGATGAAGTTTTGTGCTGGGTAAATTCGTCGCTGCTGGGACAAAGATATTTCGTTACATCGGGTCGGCTCGCCGCGGAGGAACAAGCCGAGCCAGGCTAGACTAGTTGTCTCGTCAACCTATCTTTATCCACCGGTCAATCGAGTATTCGAGCGCTGCTATCCACCTGCAAGACAAAACACGTAGAAATCACTTCTGGACGCTGGAGTTAGAATTTGCACAGGTATACGTTCGAGTTGCCCACCTTTCCAATGAGATTGGCAAAATGAATATCGCACCTCTTTAAACGTTACCAATGAGTTGTATATTTCTCGGATGACAGTCGGTGCTAAAGATTCTTAATTTTCGTGCAATCTCTGTCGAGAATTATTCAACTTCGTGGCTTCGGGTTAACAAATTAATACAACCGTTATAAGCATGATAGGCACACAATACGCAGGTGCGGTTAAAATTTTTCCGAACTGCAGGCGCGGTCCTTTTGAGCGAGATGAGAATGCAGAGGATTTACTTGCCGAAGGTCTGATTGTTAGTCATGGCCGATTGCAGGGGCTTGGCAATTACAGTCGAGAATGAATTGAATCGGCGATTTGGGAAATAAGGTCTTCACTCATTAGTCACCGAAACCCTTTCGTTTGTTATAGAGTCCGACTCGTGCCGAGGCTATAGACTTATATGTGTACTCGGGCGACCGGAATCTAGGAACGTGATGCGACTGCTTACGGGCAGTGATATCCTTTCAATGCACCTCTAATCAACGGACCCGAATACACCGATACAATTGGTTGAATTTCCAGTGATTTCGGTATTCTCAAACATGAACGGGATGTCGCTTTGAGAGGATCGATTATGGTCTCTAATGGTATGAAAAAGGAAAAGAACACCGGAAACAAATAACTTGAAGCGATTTCTTGTCCTTATCATCTCGGAGCTCACCTCTTTTTGTCCATTTCGGATTCGGTCGCAAAAATGTGACTCTTTTGGGTAGAATCTGGCGGCTGTAGTTCGAAGGCGTGTTTCCTGCCCTCCGCGGAACCGGATGCACCCCAGTGAACGGAAAAGCCGCGAACACAGGCGATGCCGAAGGCGCGTTCGGCGTTGGCGTCGTCGTAGAAGTAGAGGACGGCGTCCTTGAGGACGCAGTATCTGCGAGACCAGCTCGAGCCGAATTCCCTGGTATGAGCGCCCTGCTGCTTACTGAGGTAGCCGAAACAGTCCGGCCTCTGAATCGTGCAGGGAGGCATCTGCTGTAGCCTCAACGATGCGTTCAACCAGGTGTCGCCCTGCCGGATAGACGTCAAACAAAACTTCATTTGACAGCGGTTCGATCCGCCGGCCTCACTCTTGCATCGTATACGGCGAGCGTGTTCTCCGCACGGTCGAGTGACCGCCGCTTCGCCACCGCTGAACGATTAATCTCACCGTAAGATCTACGCGACGCGTCTCGGCGATCAAGACGTTTCCTTACTTTCCTACTTGCACATCGGTGCGTTACAAGTTTTAATCGACTCGATCCGTCACGACGTCGCGTACCGTAGTAGCTTCGATTAAAAGTGTTTTAGTCTTACGCTACCTATTTCATTTTCATTAATCTAACGTGACGTTGAAAAAATTCTGTATCAACTTTTTCTTATATATATATGTACATATAAAATTTAGAAAATTATTACCTTTCGGTTGACTTTAAATGGTTATACCTACACACCTCTGGGGAGACACGCGGGAGTAATATGATATTCAATCGAACGGGGATAGCGTTCAAAAGTCAAAGATCCTCGATCGTTTAGAAGTGTATGGACTGGATTAGCCCGAGTGAGATAAAAACGATGAAAACCCTTGAAAAAATGTTAAATCCTGGCTGATAAACAGAAGTAATAGACAAGCCAGTACGCCTCTTCGATCCGGGGCCATAATCCTGAACTGAGCCAGAGGGCCACACACTAAAAATCCGAGACCCCGGGTAGTCAGATTAGGTTAAAGTCGTCTGGACGGAGTAAAACCTATCTACGAAAGATTGATGCAAGGATATAATCTTGGAATATACGTCGAAGTGGAACCTCGTTATAAATTTGTCCTGGCCACCAGGTTTCGTATCACCTAATAGAAGTAGTAAAATTTACTCCCTAGAGGTAAATCCTCCTTCTCGATCCGCTACGCGGGATATAAGTGTCAGCGAACTACCCGCGTTCCGAAAAAGATATTGAAGAATAAAATTCGTCGTTCATAGTCGGTTTAAAAGCCTCTAATGAATCTTTTAAATTTTGTTTGCTATAACTTGATATCGAACCAGCATCCTCGAGTGGTCGAATGGCGTAAGAATCTGTGCGCGGGGGAAACCGTCGATAAGGCCCAGGGTAACCTGATATAAGGATCCGTATCGAGATTAGAATCACCAATTAAAGCAGAGTCCGCTCGGTCGGTCCGTCGTTCGCCCTGGAACCGTTCCTCGGAGGTACTTACCTGGTTGTTCTTTTCGACAGCTTCTTTTATGACCGTCGCCCAACGGCTGGCCGCTTCCTCGGCGTCGGCTCCTAAGTGCAACGTTGGTGCTCCGGGTTTCGTTATGACGAAGCTGTGGGGTCTGACGTCGGGGGTTGGCGTTACCGCGTACTTTAGGAGCATCACTGCTCCTACCGGCTGTGAATCCTGCGGGAAACAAGGAGCGTGTAAGGGTAATGAGTTTCATACCGTGCCGGGATATCGGTAGGTATAATCGGTAAAGCTGGTTACTGGTGAGCGCCAATTTCGTCAGAGAGACGTCATTCCTCATGTTTAGTTAAAAGCCACCAGCTCAAAGTTTGTCTCTATGTTTAGATATAGAATTCTTTTGATCGTGGACTTTTGCCAGTTCAGTTTATTTCAAGGCCACACATTGACAGTGGACAGCCACCAAAACTACCGAAATGTTTTACGTTTGCGCTAGGCTCGTTAGCGCAGAAAAATACTCGATCATTTAAACAACCTCGCGTTTTTTTTTTCCTTTTTTATTCTCTTTTGTTGATTACGTTGGCTCACTCCAGTCACAAATGAAACTAAAAATATGTTCTGTGAATTAGAAGAACTTTTATCCTTGCACGTATAGTCCGTTACGTTACGAATAACCGTTCTTTCATCGCCGCCTGTGGTATAACGAAAGGCAACGTGTAATCTTTGCGTACAGTCTTGATCAAGATATTGGCTAGTGCTGGTGGTATATCTGTGCAGCTGATAAGTCAACGATCGTTCAAATACCGTGAATTGAATCGATAACGAATAATCGGAAAATTTCTCTCTATACCCTTATTTATTTTATTTTCGCCCGTGTACGCTGTCGTAGGTATTTTCGTCACGCACAAAACGTAAGCGGGCAACTCATCTGACATTCGGTTTCTCATTTTGTTGGGTCGTAAGAAAGGTTTATGATTATAGTCACTTTACACCCCAGTGGGTTAATAAATATTTATATCCTGCAGCACGGGCAGGAGGAGGAGTAGGACCGCGGCGAAACCTCGGCAACTATACGAATGCGAACGGTCTGTTTTTAACTCCGCGGTGCTCTCATGAATTTTTCACCAACGCCTTCGCCGCGGACCCGACAAATCGAGTGTAAAACAACTCGCAACTCTCAGGGACATCCCCTGCTGGTGCAGCAGGCTCTCCGCTCACCGCATCAGTCTTGTAGCAATAAAGGCAGTTGTCGCGGCGTAACGCGAACCATCTCCTGACCCATTTGTCCGACGTCGAAGACGTCGAAGTCGTCGACCTCCTCCACAGGTACCCGGAGCAGAGAGGCGCCTCGGCTGGCCCGTCCTTCGAGCCGCTCCTCGGGACCTGGGGCGCCAGGATGTTGCAGGTTCGCACGACCTCGAGCTCCAGGATGTCGGTTCCCGAATGCGCGAGCCTTACGACTTCCGAGTGAACCGCGTCCATGACGCTTCTTCCGTTTACGGATATGATGATGTCGCCCACCTCGAGGCCGGAGCTCTCAGCCGGCATATCCGGCTCAATTACCGATACCACGACGGGCTTCGAGCCGTGAATCCGGAACCCGAACTCGCCCCCAGGCTCCCTTTTTACGATCACTCTTTTGTCGCTTTCTGAAAATATCGACACACATATTACATCAGTCATAGCTGGCGGTGTTCGACCGCGGCGAATCAATCCGAGCGATTCTTCGAACAGGACCGCGTGAATAAATTTTTGTTACACAAAAGTAAAGCCTCCCCCGCCCCCTCCCCCTTCCTCTTTCGTACACCCTGTACAACGCAGCTGCTTCCGGGGCGCATTCGCACGCCACGGCTCCTGACTGATTGATTTTCCCTCTTGTTTTCTTAACGCGGTTAACGGGGTGAACGGCTCTAACACAAAACGAGGAAACCTTCCAGCAGCTCTGACCCAAATTCAACGAGTCGATCTTATCAAGCGAATTACTTGGCCGGGCAGTCTGCCCATTCATAAGTCACGTTCACCTCTCAGATTGATCTTTAGCCTCCGGTATTCCCTCGGAAGCTTGACGCTCTTCCGGAGGACCGGCTCTCACGCGATTCGATGATGAGGGATGACACGCGACTCCGCGCCGTATTTCGGACCCTGTTTCGCCGTTTACGCGACTTTTCTCGAGTCCCGCGTAGCAGGAATTCGATCGGCGAGCCGTAAACCGTACCTACTTATGCAATCCCTCGGACGCGTACCTTACGCGCCGCCCGTATAATGCCGACGTCAGAAAAAGTTATTTAACAAAATCGTAATGGATGGTAGCGCTTTTGAAACGGCGGGCCGTTTGTTATGTCACATCGTGTATACACGTAAGGTGTACACAGAGACCCCGAGCAAATAGCAAAGCTGTTACGTCACCGTCGCCTGCCAAGCCGGCAAGTGGTGGTCATCATTTACCCCCGCATCGTCTTCGCCGCTGCAGCGCGGTTACTTTGTCAGCTTATTCTTACAAATACCGGTCATTCATCTTCCATTCTGTGAAGCTTGACGATGGAACCATCCGGTAAATTCCAAAAGAATATTACACCTTAAGAACGACGCAATTTAAAGTCTACATCTTTTCCAGGTCCGTTTGAATTTCAAAAAGAATCAATCATGTATAACCCGAGAGAAATATTCTTTCAAATAGTGCTAATGTACTACAGTCTTTCAGTCAAATGAATCACCTAGAAAATCATTACTGTAATAATTATTTCCTTTCTTTAGTTTTCTCAGTCGAGATGGCTCGGTGTCGATCGATTTATCTGAGACGAGTATCAGCCAATCCTGATCGAAACGTAATGCGGTGAGTAAAAGTTATCCGCCTTCATCCGACCAAACGTCGAAGCTTATACACCGTTATTCGCGACAGCAACACCGCAATATCCATTCGGGAAGGTAAGTTTTTCGATCAGAAGGCTGAGACGTAAAAAGTAATACCGTCTTTCATGAGCGGGAAAACATGAGCTTTTCAGAGAGTCGCTTATGACATATCTCTGGCTGTAGGTATACACGTACTTATGTTGTACTATCGCTGAACGCGACACTATATTATAATGTGCAGACGAAGAGGAAAAACGATTTCAGACTTATTTTTATTCACACGTCCGAGGCGTATTCCTCACGATTCGAGCACAAGGACACGCGTGTCTATCACTTCATTTTGAGACGATGGCGACTTTTTTGCCGGCGATCGCGTCGCGTCCATAGATAACAATTTACCGAGGTATTTTTATAAGAATTTACGATAACGGTGGAAGCCGTTCCTCTCTTTCTCCGTCTCTTTTCACTGATTCCATATTTTCAGAACAATATTCACGGTCGCGAGTTTCGCTGACAGTTCAGAAATGTTACGAATCATTAAAATAGAATTTATCTTCGATTAATGATTTTTCAACAGCAAAATATTACTGAGGACTCGACTCCATTAATCATTTTTTTCAACGTCCCGCTCGTTGCAGGAATTTTTTGCGGAATAAATCCACGCTTCCAAATCGTGAAAAATAGATATTTTCTTTTCACGCAGTGTTACGATAGTAAAAAAAAAATGTTCGCAGTCGTACTACGGTTGTGTGGAGCGCTCGTTAAATTATTTTTAGATATATACACATATCCACGGAGTTTTACGCTGGAACGTATATAAAACGTGTTCTGGTCTAAAATTGATAAGACCTTCTGCCTGCCGCGATGGTTTTTCGCCTCGTGGAATTTCTTATTTATTTCATCCCGTGCTATAATTTGACGCAAAGAATCAGGTCATCTTCGCGATAAAATTATGCCGTGGATTGTATTTGACGGCTTCAGTTGCGTGTATCATATCCGTCTCAACATAAAGCATCCAGGAAAAATAAAAACACGATCATTCTCGTGACGAGATATTCAATATACAGAATTTTACAGCCATTGTAATGTACACATCAGAGGATTTTTGAAACTTTTCACGTGCACTGGAGATTAGCTGGAAACAGCAAAATGGAAAATACCATCGAGGGTGGGTAATAATAAAATTTTCTGTTCACACAAATTAACGAACGGGAAATCTTCAAGCAATTGAGAACTAGGAAAATTCAGCTATCGAACAGTACACGGCGATGTAGACACATACGTGAAAGTAAGCAAATAAAATAATGTTATTAGAAAGCCAGCAATTGTAACAGAACGATAAATATCATCACGCGGACTGAATCGGGCAACGTTGTGCAGTTATCGGACGCCGTTATTTGAGGTTATATACTCGAGTCGGATTATGCAGCCAGAGGGATAATTTGTTAGTAATAATGGCGCTTTGTGCAGCGTAACGAAATATGCAAATATACCGGGTGGCGGGACGCCGAGCGTGGTCAATGCTTGGCCTTCCTTGCACCAGACCCTGAGCATACATTTGAAAAGATCTTCAAGGGCGCGCCTCAAGGAGACGTCTTCTTCTCCGATCTCGGGCGGGCACCCGGAACCCGCGGCGTCGCACACCATTTTTTGTTGTACGGGAACCGCTTTGTTCCGTCGCGAAGACACCTCCACTTGTACTTGCAATCACGCACCACTTTTTGGAGGGATCAACGACGGGAGAAGGTAGAAAGAAGAAATGCCGAATCGGTTCGAAGTGACGGAAGGAACGGCGATATCGTTGAAAATACGCGCGGCGAGTTGAAGCGGTCTTTGTCCGATGGAGATTTTAGGTAGTACCCTGGTGGAATGCGACTTGACGCCCTGACCCACTGACTGTAGCCAAAAGTTCTTCTTCTCGGATCTCCCCTACTCTCTCTTTACTCCATCTCTCTTTCTCTCGGTCTCTCCTTTTCTCTCCACTGCCGCAAGCTCATCTCGTGAAGATTTCGCTCAGCGGCAGCGCCGCGACGCCGGGGTTTATATTTAGCCACCGCAGTATTACGCGACGCTTATTTAAAGAATTGTGAAGAACCGGATGACAATCCCATCTGCACGTCATTCCGATCGTAGCCGCACAAGTCCAGCTTGATCAGTCGCCAATTGACACTAATTGTCATCGATCGGAACACACCTCGCAGGCTTCAGCGTCCCGACCATACGAGACTCGGCTGTTGCATGCGCTGCACCGACTATTCCAACCCCCCGATAAATTTCTTAAACGAAGTATTTTTCGAACCGATTATTGGTACCGCGCGTCTCGAGCCAAGACAAATAACCGGACGGCTGTCTATTTTGATCCTGTCTTAAACTGCATCGGTTAACAAATTTCCTGCCGCAGTTTATCGGCCTGCCGGAGCTGTAAACAACCCATTTGAATTTAGAAACACGGGGGACGATTTAAAGCGGACGTCACCGTTGTTCTAGCCACGGCAAAGCAATACCCTGGTCAAGATGCAACGACGTACCCACGTCAGGGAAATGGTCGTGCATTAAGTAGAGTCTGGCGGGAGAAGACGTGGCGCAGTGACCATCTGGTCCGTTCCCTGGAGAGAATGCGGCATCGCGTCGCGTCGGGAGGAACGGCGTAGGACGCTGCAAGCTGCAGTGCGGAGTGCCAAGTAAAAATGGAGCATCAGCGTATGGAGTGTGTGCGTCGCAACAAAGGAGACGGGGGAGAAAAGAAAGAAGAAAATTACGGACAAACGAACGAAACCGAAGGAAAGCGACGGGGAGTGGGAGGGGAAAATGGGAGATAAAAAGAAGCCGAATGGAACGCCGGAATGTCACGTTCTTGGACCATGAGCTATACATAGATGTGCCATCGACACTTTGGTCTTTCGGAGCGACGTCTTCGCGCCCAAGTTTTTGTTATGGCAGTTGGCGCGAACGGTCCGGGGCTTGACGCGTTACGCAACTCCGACGCCTACGATCGTCACTTCAGTCTCGCGAGACGTGCGTCGAGGCGATTACCTCCGAGTGTCGTGGTCAGGACACGCGTGCCGCGGAGCGGGATCCCCAGGCGCCAGCAGATCCATCCAAGCACTAGCCACGTGCAAAAATAGCCGTTCCTAATCTGCGGCGAACGCGACAAAGAACCGAAAGAAAGCTGCGTTCTTCGTATTCAAAAGAGTTTATTTCCCTCGAAACGTCTATTCGTGTATTATAATGAGAAGAAAATAAAACAAGCGTGCCAAGCGGAGGAGCAGATGGAGGAGACTCACTCAAGCTCTTCATGTGGATCCTTTTTTGCATCTCTCCGCTGATCTTGGCGTGAATCATCCTTCGTCTCGCCGCGTGGTACTTTCGAGCAAAACACTTCTCGCTCTCGGTTGAACCCTGCGAATCTCGACGCTCCCTTCCCGCTCCGTCGGTGCCTGCGTCGTCTTCGTCGCCGCGGCTTTCCGGCTTTCGCCAAACGTGACTGCCGCGAAAATCTTCTATGCATATCCAGTCACCGGTTGCGTACGCCTCGAGTTGTCTGGCATCATTTTCTCGACCTGAAATTCAAGAAGATTTCGTTCATTTTCAAGATCGAAACAACGCCGAGCTGTATAACGGAGACGATACTGATGCGCGGAACAAGAAGCTTACCAGTGAGAACCTCCATGCTGGCGTCGGTACTGCGAGCCTGAAGTCTCCTTCGACTGCATTCTTCCCGGGGGCTGTTGGACCTCGCGTTTCTCTCCTCGGATTTTGCCCGGACCTCGGAACGACTCCCGTTGCTCCAGAGATGTCTACGTTCGCTTCTATCCTCGGAGCGGAATCGTTTGTCGAATTTTTTATACAATCGATGTCCGGAGTGCTTGGTAGTCGCCTTGTGGCCCTCGGGGGAATCGGCAAACCCGGCTGGCGGTTGGACGATTTCCTCCTGGACCTTAAACGAGGAATAAAAATGGTTCTAAAGAATAAATTCGGGTGGCGAATTGGACAGAACCAAATCCCGTATCGTGTATTCGAGCCCTAATAATTTTCTCACGTATCTCTTCACCAAATCTCCAAATCCCAGACGCAGTAGTGCATTAAATATACAGCTGTATACGGTTTCTTCCTTACACTTGGAAACGGCGTTCGATAAATTATTTCTCGGCATGGTAAAACCACAGACCGAATAAATTAACCTGTAAATCCTGCAAGAGAGCTAATACCTCGGATACGGAGACCGGCTACTTTTCCCGAAACTCCTCTGTACGTTTCTTTGAATAATGCAATAGCTAGTGGTATACCTTTTTATTAAAACTCTATACAGCACAACCTCTGCCGACTCGGGCCGACTAATTGGCGCTTTCAGTTTATTATTCTAATTGTCGCTGTGTTATACTACTCTGCATATGCTTTTGCCCCGCACAGTCGGAATGAGATACGAGGTAAATACATACTCTTGAAAAAAGTACTCCTTTATTCGCAGCTTTTCTCCGTTCTAGCCATGCTTTCAAATGTAATTCGCTTCTTCCGCCGCTTTTGCACGCGCTGCTCTTACAGTGTTCTCATATCCCCATATACTAGTGATCACTGTAGGCGTACACATACAAAAACACGAAGTATACGTAACGAAAGACGATACGGGGAATATAAAAGCTAGTTCGTGTATACAGAGATGAAGAAGCTTTCATCTGGCGCGAAAAGCCGGAAGTCGATAATGGAGCTGTCGACGTATAACTTGCTCTGCTATGTATGTCTCCGTTAAAAGTTTATTTATTTCGAATATTCAGCTCAAGAGAATCGCAGACCACAAAAGTTCACGCTAAGCCGAGATAGTTTTTATAGGGATACACAATACCTACGTGGCGATATTTAATTTTTGTAGAATTACCTCACGACCACAATGGTGACAATGCGGTGCGTCCAGAGGTTCTAAACTAGCAGTAACACAGGACGAGTGGTCCGCACCTTCGCTGTAAAAGACGCTGTCACTTCCGGGACTAACTGACCTCAGGGACTCGGCTGACAGTGCCTTTAGTCGCGCTTCTGGACTCGGCGACTTCACGATTATCGTCGCGTGTCCGTTGTGCCCAGGACTTCGTTGATAGTGTCCACCAGGACTCAGTCGACTCGAACAAATCTCCTCCACGGGCCTGGATCTTCTTCTGGGAAGACTTCCTGTCAACGCGGCGTTTTTGTCCTGAATTGAAATTGAAAATCAATTGCATGAAGGTGAGTGTTCTCGTGAAAATGATTTACCTCGTTGCTCTTTCGTCGCGACGAAATATAGCCTCCCGTTTTTCTTCTCGGACTCTCCCGCATTCTCCTGTGTCTTCCTCCTTCAATACTTTCCCTATGATGATGGTGATGATGATGATGAAGGTGGTGACGATGGCTACAGCTCGAATCATCCGACGTAGGGACGTGGGTTCCGTCTTCGAGTGGTTCTCGCCAGTCGTCTTTCTGTGGGCTTCTGATGATCTGCTGCTGCTGAGCCGAATCCCTCCTCTTATTGTTCCGGTGAGGACTTCGCGTGTTCAGCGGTTTGCCTCTCAGTCTGTGCCTGTGACTTGGAGTCGGACTCACGTCCCGATTCTCCAAATATCCGTCGACGCGTCCATTTTCCACCTCAGTGCCTGGCTGAAAGTCCAAGGTGAACGTTTTTCGGCGTCTACGTCTCTCCTCTTCCGACCACAGGTGAGTATCTGGTGGTGACTCTGCGTAACCGCCAGAACTGGATCGGTGCTCTTCCTGTACAGATAAAACCATCGTGAAAAAAGTTGGCTAGGTGTGACGACTATAAAAAAGTCAGAAAAAGTGATTTTCGATCATCACGTAGTGCTTCTCTTACATCGTGGTCTGGTTCAGTTTCAGAGGCAGCACCACTGAGAGGTGCAGTTGGGTAAGAATCTTGAAGAGGTTCCGGCATCGCGTCCTCGAGATCGTAGCTACCGGAGCTACTGCTCGACGTCGATCTAGCCGGAGATGGGGGCGGTTCGATTCCGGGAGAAGCTTCGGATTCTTCGATGATAGCCGGTGGACTGCAAGGCTCTTCGACGACGGCCTGAAACAGATATAATGATTCTCACCCGATATACTTTTATCGGAGAAAGCTTATCGAAGCGAAAAAAAGTTTTGTATATTTTTAGCACGCTCGCGGAAAGCGGAGGGTGAGAATTTTATTGGAAAAAAGTTTAGGATCGAGACAAAGTATTGATGAAGAGCCCGCCTTCTGTGTTCGTAAATAAGATTCAAGACTTTACGAGCGAAGTATCTTGCCCCTTCGCTATCTCCTATACACCCGGAATAGAAACTCCTATAAAATGTCCATAAAAGTAGAGGGCCCGCCCGATCGAACCACCCCGACACCTGATCGAATAGCTTATCAGGGTTTCTCTTACCTCACTTCGCGCTAGACTGTAAATGGAACTAGCGCTCTCGAAGGAACTCCCATCGGCCGCAGTGGCCGTAGCTGAGGCTGGTGCTGACGGTGCCGCACCGGAGTGAAGCTGAGGGTGTCGAGACCGGGAACTTGTGGTCCCAGAGTTTCCCGTCGTCGTACCTGTCCCCGTAGAAGTGTTTGCCGTCACATAATCTTCAGTCGTTGACGTCTCCGAGACGTCTGTATTCGTTCGACCCGAGTCCGTCCTGACCAGACTCAGTCCGAATTCACTGGATGACTGGGACTGCGGTTGAGACAAGGGTGGTGGTATCGGACTTCGTCTTCGAAGACCGCTTCGTGGTCTGCCGTTCCGTGTGGACGACGGGAAATTATCGATGCTAACGAACAAAAATAACCTCGTAAGTCTCGTCACCCTTTGGCTCTTACATCTTGTTGCATTGCAGGCTGATGTCACACACCTTGGGACGGGGCTGACTGGGGTGGCTGGTTCTAAACGAATCCTGGGACTTGGTGGGCCCACTTCCATTTCATCTTCGGCGTCCAGCGCCTCGGTGTCCATGGAAGATCGTTGTTGGTGTTGGAGGATCAAAAGGTGTCTTCTTCTGGAGGAAGGCGTAAGAAGGGCCAATGAGTCAGCCTGCAACACTGTAGCCTGAGATTCGTTCCATATACCGTCACTGTGGTCTCTGGTTACATCGTTCGCCAAAGAGTCACTCGACGCAAATGGCGAACCCATTACGCCGACTGGTAGTTTCGCATGAAGGAGGTGTCGGTTCGATGACACGCTACCGGGACTTTGCACCGCCCTCTGAGGTCCTGAAATATTGCGATAAAGCAGTTACAGTTGATTACTCGGATGATTGCACAGAAATTTCTGGGCGTTGATGGAGTATACCGAAGCAAATTGGACCCGAACAACGACTCAAAAACTGTCAGTTACGGTGTTTAGAATGTGCAAAAAGCAATCCGATCAGTTGGTTTATTTCGCAACCATAGAAACGCGTATTTTGAGAGTAATACAAAAATTATGATTTGTTTGGACCCAGATCGAAGATGACTCAGCATCAAGTTTATTTACGACCTGACATTAATCTCCAGCTGTGCTTGAAATGCTATTCATCATCATGCACGGGGAGAGGAGCGGAGTTTATTTACAATTAGTCTAATAATAAATTTTCTCGGATATTAAAGCCTGGCTGAAGCGCTTATTGCTCCACCTAAGAAGCTTATATAATATGGAGACATCACCGTGTCCCCCAAGTCTGGCCTGTCCTCAAAGACAAGCTGCGTCTAATCACAGTCGGATTTTCAAAGTATGAAAACGCAAGTATATTTACAGACCTGATACCAAAGTGGGTGTCGTAGGTGAAGTGGGAAGTGATCTGGGTAGTATGGGCTCACCCGTGACCGTTGGCCCTGTACCTAGATTTTGAACTCCATCCTCAAGAGACACGCTCCTCTTTCGGAAGAGCCCTCGTTTGATTAAATTCTCGTGAAATTCCTGAAACAAAAGCGTTTAACACACTGCGCAACGCTTCGCCGACTTTCTGAGCAACACAAGTACCTCATCGTGATTTTCTTCTCCAGGTGGTGTAGCCCTCAAAAGTGCAAGGTCGTCGGGGGTTGATGAAAACAGGATGGGAGTTCGAGTTGACTTGCTCCAAGGATCGTGATGATTTCTTCTACACGTGTGGGGGTAGCTTGGCTCGCTCGTCTCCCCTATCAGCTCTCGCCGTTCAACCTGGATCTCACCGTCGGAAAGGGTCTTTTGCAGCGGCACTATCCTCCTGCATGGCCGCGGCGTTTGACTGAGGCTGCTCCGG
Source organism: Neodiprion pinetum (assembly GCF_021155775.2). NCBI lineage: Eukaryota > Metazoa > Arthropoda > Insecta > Hymenoptera > Diprionidae > Neodiprion > Neodiprion pinetum. The sequence continues at coordinate 32,301,390 of NC_060232.1, read as the reverse complement.
GTGCGAGGGGAAATCGGGGCCGGTTTAAAGTCGATCAAAATTTCCTCGTTGTCGGAGTCAACGAGTCTCTGATCAGCCTAAAGTCCAGAAATCGGAAGATGTTTAGTCTTAGGGTTGGTGGGTCAAAATGAAAACTATCATTCGGTTCCTCACCTGTTCCATCGCGTTGTCCGATTCTCCGTTCACCCGGTCGTCTGTCAAGGGGCGAGGGATCGGCGTCAGAGAAGTCGGTGGAGTGTTGACCAAAAACGGTGACCTCGGAGGTTCCTCCGACTGCGTCCTTTGGAGGGGTTCATGCTCGACATCTGTGTTGCCATTGATGGGAGTACCGCCGGGTGAAGTTGCTCCCAAGGGCGTTCCTAACTGACCGGCCTCCGAGTAGCTCTTTGTCAGTTTACGTCCATTCAGAATTCCGTTCGTCTGAGCACCCTGAGAGACCATCTTCACCCGATGAATCGTCCTTGGGCTAAGTGTTATGGGAGCCACTCGCCCTCGTAGACTTTGAGGAACTTCAGTCTGTGTGGCCTGAGTCTTCATTACTCCACGTTTCGGTGGTTTTTCTTTCAAGGGGCAACAAAAACGGTTAGATTAAGATCACCCCCCGAGCAACACTAACGCCCACCAAACAATGCAGAGTCGCAAAAAAAGTGACTTCTTACGCGGTTCGTGAAAGAACAGGCAAAAAATCGATGAAATTGTGCCACTTTTTTTTTGTACTATTTCTTGTTCCGCTTTTATCGAACTACCAACCAAAGCCATTGGTCCTTGACTTACCGAGTACCAGAACACGAGGGTCTCCAGAGTTAGCGTAGGTGTGCGTCAAGGGTAGCACGGCGGAAAGGGATCCTTGCATAGTCGGCTGAGAGTCAATGAGACGTTCGTGAGACCTCGGGGGGCTTCTGGATCGTGGTACCTCGAAAGACGTCAGAGTATGGGACCTCGCGAAGCTGACGTGCTTCGGTCGTGGTGGCTGCTGGGGTGCGGGGCGAGGGTTGATCGAAGTTGGCGCGGTAAGAGTGGGCGGTAAGACGGGTCGAGGACCCTCCAGTCGCGTCGACTCCTCGTCCTCGGGTACCCACGTGTACCTTCAATAATTGATCGCAATTCATCCCCGTGGATCCGATCCGATACATGGACCTTCTTAAAATTAGTCCCCGGTCACTTGACCCGCGACATCGGTATGTAGGGCACGACTCGCGGACACCGCGGGAAGTGCAGGACTCTCGACTCGCGTAATTAATAATTAAAACTAATTGTGAGCACACGCGTCCAACAGGTAGCTTCACCCTTCGTGGTGTAGCTCAGCCTTCCCAGTGTGGCATTACAGCATCTTTCGGATGTAGAGATGGAGTTACGACCCGTCCTGACCTCCCGACGCTTCGCCCTCATCCGATACTCCAATCACTCGGAGCAATAAGTCTTGGTTAAGTTTATTGGAAGCTAAGGGAGCACTGGGACGTGGTTGGTGCTAGCGTTAAATTCTAGTTAAGAGTAGACGTAGCTTAGGTATACGGTTAACCCGCGTACGTTGCTTGCCGAGAAAATACCCAGCAACCTCACTCAGCTTTTACCCAATTCCTCTTTAGACTCAGGGAATAAAAGCTCCGTGGAAGTAAACATCTTTGCTTGATTCCAAAGCACATACCCAACAGAAGCGGCTCTTCAATCCCACAGATGCTAATGCTGCCTATAATACACATCGACGTGGCGGCTGCTCGTGTGTAAAGAATCGAGCGTGGGTATAAACCTGCATACGAATGTGATTCGGCGAGACCGCGTTATAACCGGGACATTCTCTTCTCTAGCATCACGGCCAAACTCGCGATGAGGTCCGTTTCCGAAACCGCTACGTGACCTCGATCTCACACCAAGACGCAAAGATATCGAGGCCTCACTTTGGACGAAATTTCATATCAAGGTCAACCGTGGACCTTTACCGCCATTCATTGTAAGACAAATTAGAAACGAACACTGGGCAGGGATGTGATCGGCATGCGCGACAGCCAGCGATGCGAGTTGCCAAATAGAGCTACAAGTTGGTGTATAAAACTGGCGATAAAGGGATGCAGGGTGAAAATGTAGAGCACTCGATAAATTTATTGCGGCTGCGAGAATCTGGGCATAAATACGAACGTCGAGTGAGTGCCAACTTTCGCTGTAATTGCAGGCTGTACCCACTCTGCCGATGCACGGCGGTGCTTTTTGAGCTGCGCTGCTGTTGCAGTCTGAATGATCTGTAGGTACGATACTGGCTATGATTTATTGCCCGTTCACAGCGCGGCGTGAGGTTCATGCAAATGTGCTATGAGTGGCTGCAGTGTCCGCCGAATTGTGAAATAATTTTCAGCAAAAACTGGAGCATTCCATTGAGGGAGAGCGTAGCCGCATGCCATCAGGAATGATAAATTCGTCCGGTTAGCAAGCGTCGCGTCTCCGTAGTTGGAAACAATTTTTCGATCGATGAATAGAAAGGGGACTCTCGGGAAAATGCGGGTTGTTTACGAAATCGAGACGCGTCGAGTCTGCAGAGTATAATGACCGTTTCAATCGCCATTTGGTAGCGACTCAACGAACGTTAACTCTTGCGCAGGGGCCTCCTAAACGACCGTATTTCGCGAGGGCGTCGGGAGTCGTTGCAACACATCGTTTTAACCATGGGACACCGGAGGCCTGCCACAGCGTGACGACACTAAGGGAGGCTTAAACTCCTCGGGAAACGCTTCGTCGCTTACCTTTTAGGGTCAGGAGTCGTGCAAAAGGAAGTCGGTCGTCGGCGGAAGTAGGAATTGTCCGGGTAGTCCTCCTCGTCCGTATCGTACCTGCCCTGCTGGCCCCTCGCCTGCCCCGGATGGGGCTGATGGTAAAACGTCCTCGGGTACGGCGCGTCGAAGAGGTTCTCCTCGCTCGGAGCCCCCCGGACGCAAGCCGATAGAAGGGACGTCCTCGCCGAGGCGCAAGGCGACGGGCCCCGCGAAGAGAGGCACCCGAATATCCCGCCCCCGGACCTCTCGACGGCGTCCAACTGCCGATTCGTTATGCAGTACTGCTCCTTGATGTCCTCACGTGAATAAAGCGGCGTCGCCCGACGCTCTCCCCAATCCCCGTGCAGCCCTCCGACGCCGTGGAGGTCGGCCTGCGTCGAGACGTCCACCTACAGGCCCACCGTCGCGATTCAAATTACTATTTTTCTTCATTCATTTGTTGACGGGGAGGGTGGATGTTACATTTACGAAGCAAGTGTCTTGACTATTCTCGCAAACGACTTGTTTGGCTGAAATTAATCTTTTAACGACGCCGTCTTATTGCGCCGGCTTGCTGGTCGTTTAAAGCCTAATCGAGGATAAGGCAGATCTTCGAACCTTGGTTTTTATGATTTCAGGCAGCTGAGATAAAAGCTGTGGTGTCAAGGGGTACTGAATGAAATATGTTGCGTGAATAGTCAGCATAGTTTTTCTCGCAGTCTCTCAATCCTAATCTGTCGTTCGTCTCACCCCAAGTAAGATTTTCCTCTTTCCAACCCTTCGTACTTTCTTTGAGTCGACGAATTACACCGCAAATTGAAAGCATTTCCAAATAACGTACTGATTAGCCCACAGTGCAATATTATATTAGAATTAACATTCTTTACAGAAAAGATTTACCATATTTACCAAAAAGAAATAAGAAATTCATGGTATTTCACTGTGCGTGGGTAAATTTGGACTTCCTGTAAATGATTCGATAGTGTTATCGGAGAATATTTGTATCAGATTTCCAAGAGCTTCGATTTCAAAACAAAATTGGATCTCGTGAAAGTCGCCCGTAGTTACTCGTCCGATCCTTGACAAAATTCACCATTGAAAAAATACACAAATTCCTTCAGCGAAAGTGGAGAAAAAAATAATAGATCGGAGACGAATGTAAAGCTTCAAAGAAATAATGTGGCGAAATGGTTTTCCTTGACAATGTTGCTGAAATTTTTTCAACTACCGTGGTATTAAGTAAGTAGTTGACTCCGTTTGACTAGAAGAAATTGATGTCAATTATTTCCCATTACGACGCGCTTATCTATCTGCAAATTGAAGCTGAAGCTATTTAAGAGGACAAATGTGAACCACGGGTAATAATTGGCGAGAGTTCTATTAATCGAAGCTACATTGGTTCTATTGTCACGCATATCGCGCTCCTCTGCATTCAAGGGGTGATTGTATTTGAACATATGGTAATTAAAGAAGCCTGCAGGCACATAGACTCCACGGGCCGGCGTATAATCGGTTTGAAACTTGCGCATAATACCTATTGCAGAGCGGTGATGCAGCGATCTCACGTAAAGGCATTAAAGCTCTAGGGTGAATGGCGCGGTAGGTATCGGACATGCACGCCGCGTCTGCGGATTAAAGTAATCAGTGAATGCCCGCGGCGATTCTGTCAACCGCATGATAGACGGAGATCAGAAGCTGAGTTGCAGGTAAATGGCTGAATCCAGAGACAAAAGCGCCCGTGGGCTTTGTTATTCGAGGTACGTCAAGTAAATCGTGGTTTTCGTGAAATAAGTATATATCTGCGTATACCCGGTGCATTTAATTTTGTGGTGAAAAAACAAAGAAAAAGAAATACACCATATTAATTTTCCTAAGAACCGCAAGCTCCCGCAGACGCGCGATAATTAAATCGGAGAGCAGCTACATCATACATCTTGAATTTAATTATTAAAGTTAGTACGTGTGCGAAGTGCTCAGAGTCAGATTAACCAGGCAGTAACTTAAGGCGTCGGGTCTTATTAAGCTGCACCCCTTTCGCCCCGTGTAGGTAGATATTTTCTCGCCCACTCTTTGAGAGGGTGCGAGGACACGGGGCCTTAAACTTTGGTGGGCAAATCGCCGAGATGGAAAGGCGCGAGACGTAAAGAGAGACGGATCTGCGGGGTCGAGGAGCGCCTCGGGTAATTGACCGTAATTAAAGTAGGGGGTGGCGGAGGGGGCGGCGGTGTGCCTGACCTGGGGATGAAGGGTGCCGGCGGGACTCGGCCTCGGGAGAGTGGAAGACGGCGGCAGGAGCGTCGTCGTCGTCGTCATCGTCGTCGTCGTCGTCGGCGGCGGCAGGGCGGTGGCGTTGCCGGAAACCGCGAGAGCGCGGGGGTTCATGGCGATTTCCTGGTGCCGCGTGACGGGCCCAGGGTGACCCCGCGTCCCTAAGGGCCCAGGCCTCGGGGTCCCCGACATACCGCGTGGCTGCCTCGCCCGTGGGGCGATATCGATCGAGTGTGTGTGTACGTGAAGCCGATGGCTCGAGGATCCTCGCGTCGTCGGCTCGACGCGACGGCCGTCCGTCGAGAGGCGATCACTACCTGTCCGAACCCGGTGCTATGCCCGTCATCGTCGGCACTCGCGAGCTGCACTCCTTTCCCGGGACAACGAGACGGACTGCACGCGACACGACGCGAGACAACTGCACCAGGAGGTGAGGCACGACGGGCGGCGTCCTCACCGCAGTGTCTGCCTCTCCGGAGGCACTCCGAAGCGCCACCGTCGAGCCGCGTCGCGGCGCTTGCGTCTCTGGTCCAGTGTCGACGGCCGACGGCCGACGGCGTCGTCATGGAAACCCCTCTTCCCTGCAGCCGTCGTCGCCGCTCCCGATAACTCGGCCCGATTCACGGCCCTTCCGACGACGCCGGCAAAGTAGATTCTTACACCGGGGAGGATTAGAGGGTACGTACGCCGCTCTACCCGCACCGAGCGTGGGTACCTAAGGATGGATATACAGCCTAATCGCCCGTACCCAACAGATATCGCTATTTATCTCCCATAAATGCGGCCCGATGTACCAGCCGCATGTACCTGCTCGTCACAAATATTTCCCAATCTCGCTCCTTTCCCCCTATAGATTGTTATTTATCCGCCCTCTCTCGTGTTTACCGAGTGATCAACGAGATTGCGGACTATCCACCCCGCAGCCGACCTTCTCATTTCGCCGGCATGTACATTATTAATATTCTCCGATGAAAATCAATAAAGTTTCCAAATTATATCTATACGTGAATTGTTGTACAAATTCATACCAGTTTTTTCTTTTCTTTTTTTTTTCACCAAAACTTTAGCACCCATTCATATGTCATACCGATCGGAATCGTTTACTACGTTCAAACCGTTCTTATAGATATAAGATAAATTTAAATAAAATTTGCCAAATTTGCTATTATAGCCCCTTCATTCCAATTTAATTTTATACGCGTTTTATATCCTTACTTTAAGGGCTAGGCTGTTAATTCTCCGTTCTCTTTATCGTTATTCAGTTCATAATTTTGATACCAATATTTTCGTTTGAATCGTTAATGCATTTATTATTACAAAACTTAAAATAAACACCAGGTTTTTTTTTTGCGGAATTTATGGTTCAGAGAAACTGTGCCGTTCAAGTTGTAATCACCCGCAACACCTCTTCTCGTTAGCACGAAAAAAGTAAGGAAGAGAAACAAACAGAGAAAAACTCGTTGGCTCACCCGCGTCCTAGAAGGATTGTGAGTAAAATTTTCCTTCACAAATCACGTCCTTCGGCCCTAGGTAAGTTCTAGCTTCTTCAAAATCGTAACGGAGCGATGACTCGTGCAAAGGACACGGTATGCCCACGAGGCTTTATAAATAGAAGAGGCAAATGGAAGAAAGATGAAATTCGAGGAAAGAAAAAAAGTTATAACGGTATTAAAATTGTTTACCCGAGTGAATCTAACGAATGCGATATGCCCAGTGTTGACCTATCGTCTAAATATTATTGCTGTACCAAATTTTCCATTCCAATGGATCTATAAAAATTGTATAACGAATTTTTTTTCAAGCTTTACTGCATAGTGAATTATAAAACCACAGCCGACCTACTTTCAGGACGTTTCTTGCATTGGAAATCTTTCTATCTTGGGAAAAAAGTCTTCGGACTATTCCAAAAGTGCTACAACCACCGCCCAGAATAGGGAAACGCTTTTAAAGTCACTCTGCAACCTAGGTAGGTACATTCTGAGCACGGCTTCCGCATAGGCGAGAAACATTTCGTCCATTCTCCGGATTCATTCGTCAACTTTACACGTTTATCTACCCCTGTAGAAGCTCCAACGCCCACCTCGAGTTGACGAACAAGTATTCTGTGCCATTGTTTCTGCAGATGGCGAACCACGTTGACAGATCTATTCAATTCAGGTACATTTTATAAATATTTGTTCAGCACTGTTTCAACGAACGTGCGCGTCCCACGCAGCATTATAACATGCGGAGATCCTGAGAAAACTCTGCAAGCCTGAGCGTGATGAGCTCTGAAGAAGTTGAAAATTTCGCAATATTGATTCGCGCAATGGCAAGCGGCTGCTGGAGCGCGAGCACTAATTCGTCAAGTGATAACGGCGTTATTCCACCTTGGGTTAAATAGAGTGCAGATTTGATTGAATCGCTGCAGCAACATTTGCACGCCTGATTTCCACCGTGGAAAGTTTAGCGAATTCTCGTCTTAGGCCGGAAACACGGGAAATCGGCTCCGGGGATGACGTAGAGATATCGCGATTGGAATGCCGAGAGACGCGATAAGGACACTTGCCGAACGAGAAAGCGAGAGATGCGCAGACCGAGCAAGAGGAGGAAAAAACTTATTAATCGTAAACCAGTGGCATGCCCACCATCTGCTTTAGCTGGCCAAATAAACATGGTCGAATTTATAGAACTGAAAGGCGGCGAGGGCGAAGCCGGGGGCGGGGGAGGATGGGGACCGACGCTCTTGCGGATCTGCCACCGTTTAGTGCGGTTTTCAAACGCAGCCCATCCAGCATGCGTTCGCAAGACGGTAAAATAACCGCACTTTAGTGATCTTCAGTCGGGTTTTGACAGTCGGTGTCTCGGCGGTGATTTAGAACGAGCTGACGGGTCGCTCGCAGCACCGACGACTACGGTTGAATTGAAGTAAAATGGGAAGGGATAGAGATAAATCTAAATCAATTTTCTAGCACCGCTTGTTCGATAGATATATCCGCTTCTTACACTGCAGCAAAGATATAATCATTCGTTGCCTCAGCGGTGCCCTTTTAGCAGCATAGATATAATAATACTCAAACGGAAACTTGAACCTGAACTTTGTACATACATAGAGATTGCGTAACTTTATAGCCGACTTCTTGTTTTGCGAAACTTCAAGTAGAAGACGAAGAGAGAAGAGAAGAAAAAAAATCGCCGACACTTGATCCTATTCATGCTTTCAACCCATCGCGACTAACTTTCCCCCGAGAGTAATAAAAAAAGTTACTTCAAATTTCTACTGGATTCGCGAAGCTGATATATTATCACCATATAGGATCGTATTGGGCGAGAATCGTGATCGCGTTTCTTCACTCGTTCAACACGGAATAAATTTATTAAATATTATTCCCTTTTTACTTGAAAATTATTTTCCATCCGACAAGTCTGCAGAGATTTTACAACGGTCAAGATATAATCGTACATTGTCAGCTGGACATGAACGCTACCCGTCAACTAATTACGAAGTAAAACAAAAAAATTGACCCGGACAATACAGACTTTTTAACCAACCGTAAAACATAACGAATAAAAATGTGCCACCGCGTTTTATCGGTGTGTCGGAATTGTGAGCAATTTTTTTAAATACGTTGACTGTTCGTTGAATGCTTGGTGAAAACACTTGACGCAATGGATGCGGTGAATCGCGTCGTGCTCAACGTCGGAGGGATTCGTCATGAAACTTATAAAACTACCTTGAAGAAAATCCCGGCGACCCGGCTGTCGCGGCTAACGGAAGCTCTGGCAAACTACGACCCCATCCTCAACGAATACTTCTTCGACCGACACCCAGGCGTCTTTGCTCAGGTCCTGAACTACTATCGTACAGGGAAGCTGCACTATCCTACCGACGTATGCGGTCCCCTTTTCGAGGAGGAATTAGAATTCTGGGGCCTCGACTCTAACCAGGTTCGTCTTCGTTAATCGGCTCAATTTATACCACGCAGCGTTAAATCCTCCAACGTTTATCAGATCTACTTTAATTCGAGTAATCGGAGAAAATGATGGAGAAGTAAGAAAATTGAATTCGCCAATAAACGATCAGGGTTATCTACGGTTAATGCATAGTCGCGTTACATTTTTGTTCGTCTAATTCTCGAGGCAACGAACGTTTGTTTACGGTGACTTTTTGTATATCACGATAGTGTAAATTCAGGGTGTAATAAAACGACCGCACTATTGCGTGCGAAGAACAGAAGCAGGTTTTTTATTATTGAAATAAGATGATCGTCGAGCTATATACACGGTGTACAAAATATTATTATAACGTTGTCTTCTTTTTTCATTCGTTTTACATTTACATTGAAGCTAGCTAACTTTGGCCGTACAATAGCGTGGGGATCATTAAAAACCTTGGTTCAGCTTTTAATGCCGTCATAAAAAGTTGTTGTATCGACGCAGATGTATTTTAAACTGACATAAATTCCGGTGCAGTATATAACCACTGCATGAATCCAACCTCATCCGCGAGCATGTTGCACAGGGTGCAGGCACAGTCTCTGATTACTTGCACGCTGGAGGCTGCTGGCGACTGCGAGAGATGCCTGATTAATGTCAAACAGCGTGAACAGCTTAACAACCTTCGACGGGTCTTCGTTTCATGTCCGTTTTGCCCCGTAAGCGCTAAACGATCGTGTAATAGTCGTTAATGCTACCGCGGCCCGCGCCTTTTTCTCTTCATCTTTCACCTCAGCCACGCAAAACGCAGAACCTTCAAAACCAGTTGCCTTGGCATATAACTGTCCGCTTCGCAGTAGTGGGGCACTTTAACTGGATACAGATAACTTTTCGTTCTGAGTTAAATATAGGTAATCCTCAAATACGAGTAAGCCCATTTAATCTGATCTAGTACTATTTAATCCAGTATCAAAGTTGCATAATAGGTAATGGCGATGGTTGGTAGAAACTTTTCCTCGAGTCGTGTAGAATCCTGTTTTGTTACGCAAATTACCCCGCGACTGCTTTACCCTTGGCTGTACGAACGGGAAAAGGAAAGTCGCTGCTACTACACAACTGACTGAACTTCAGTTCGCCAAAAAAAACCCCGTTACTCATTGTCGCGTCGTCATACGTCATTCGAACCGCGAATAGGCCCCGCAGATTCTGCAGCTTTGGATCGTCTTGAAATGGTCTTCGTCAATCCAGAAATAGATCGATCATAATAGCCTTGAATATGAAAACAAGTGGAATCCCTAGCCACTTCCATAACCCTAGCTATAGAGCTGCCGATTCAGTGTCTTCATATTGAAAATATGCGCGCAATTGTCTGCTTAGTACGTTTGTTCATAATGCTTACGTAATTGACTTTCCGGCTTTTCATTCCACTCTCTTTCTTCTCGTCCGTAAATTGTCCATCCATTAAAATAATGGCGTTCACTTATATCTCAAGTCTCCTGTTACACCACAATATGTGGTCGATAATTGTGACTCAAATATCTTTCGACCATACTCTGTAATTTTCGCCAATTACTTCATGCGGAAATAATACCGAGTTAATAATATTTCGGTACTTGTAAGATTACTCCTTTGAGCTAACGAGGGGCTGGCATCCGTAATTATCAATCAGTGGACGGTTACTTGATTTAGCGTTGTTAAGGGTAACCATTTCCAGTCATATGGTATGTTTCTTTACTATAAATATTATGATAGTGCAACAATTATCATAGCACCAAAAACAGTGTTGTATCATTGTACCACTAGTCGTGATTTACTTACAATCAAATTCCACCTCGTTCAAGTTAATAGAACAGTAATATCTCGTGTTGTTGGGTCGATACCGATCGTCGCACAGGTAGAACCGTGCTGCTGGAGCACATACAGCATCCATAGAGACACGCAGGCGACCCTGGCCATCCTGGACAAGCTGGACATCGACACGGACCGTCCAAGCGAAGAGGAAGTAGCGCGCCTCTTCGGGTACGAGGAAGCTTACTACTCCGGGCGACTAACCAAGTGGCAATGCCTCCGTCCTCGTATCTGGGCCATCTTCGACGAGCCCTATTCCTCGCCGCTAGCCAAGGGGATCGCCTGTGCGTCGATTCTGTTCATCTGCCTTTCCATCATCACGTTTTGCTTGAAAACACACGAAAACATGAGAGTATCACGTGACACGACAAGAACCGACAACCACCGTGACCCGACAGAACCCCATTGGGCTTTCTTCTACCTGGAATTGGCCTGCAACGGCTGGTTTACGGTCGAGCTAGTGCTTCGTTGTCTGGTTCGTATAACCGCCGTCTCCTTACAAATGACCAGATGTTTCTTTTTCCGCGTCATTTTACGAAAACTAATCGAAGATCAGAGTCGCACTCTTTTCTCAAATCATGTCACATGATCGTTCGTCCGTACTGGAACAATCACAGCGGACAAGCGGCGTTAATTCTTATCTTTATTTCTCAGGTCAGTCCAAGCTTGAAACAGTTTGCTATGTCTCCGGTGAACCTTATCGACCTCGCAGCAACCCTGAGCTTCTACACGGAGTTTATGATCGATCAAGTTCAATTTTTGGAAGCCTTCTCAGTCGTACGAGTTCTTAGACTGTTCAAGCTCACTCGGCACTCCCCAGGTCTTCGCATTCTGATTCACACCTTCAAGGCGTCCGCCAGAGAACTCGTCCTCCTGGTCTTTTTTCTGCTGCTAGGCATCGTACTGTTTGCCAGCCTGGTCTACTACGCCGAACGATTTCAGGTACGTATCACCAAATTGAGGACAAGGAAATATCAATTTAGAAGATCTAACTAAAATTACGACATAGTTGTCGAACCAAACACATAGAACAAGTGAATTTTATGACAAGACTAGGACTCTACCGCCCTTCCGGTATAATGTTAGGTACATACAAAGTAGGAAAATACAAGCGATAACTCTTCCGGACATAATGTAGCTTTATGAGTGAAGGTATCCGCAAAATTTGTAAGCTCTTAAAAATTTCCGCAAGATGAACAACCGCATTTTTAGCTTGACCTCGAAGCACTTTCTCAGTGCCGCGAAATGTGAGGAATTCCTTTGTTTACCAAAAACTGTAGTCTCCGTACCGACGCTCGAAGAAATCCCCGAATTTTAAGCTGCTCCGTAACCTGCAACCAGAGTTTGTCGCATGAAACTTTTATCGTGAAATGGAGCTTTTCTTTCGCCACGTACTTCTCTGCGTATCTTCTTCTACTTTAACTGAGAGTAATTCCTCGGAGTCTACTTGTACTAGTTTCCACTTCCAGTCTACCGCGTTATTCTCTTCATTCAACTACCTCTACATTCCGCGTGTGATCCGCACGTTTTACTCGTGGAGTTGATACGCCCTGAATAGTCGGAAAGTTGCGACTCCCCTTCGAGTATAGAGAACCGTTTCACCGCGTACCCCAAGCCATGCGTCTCCGACAACGGTGTTCAACAGTCCGTAAACACCGCACTGCGTCACTTCGTGCTTGAATCTGAAAGTCACAAATCTCTGCGATTCCTCCGAAATTTCGAAATGAACGCACGCGATACTCTGTGCTTTCTGAACCTGACAGCGCGTTACCCCTCAACTGTGTTTGGGTTCCGAAAACGCCTGGCGGCTGAATCGAACCCGAATTCAAACATTTCTATTGACTTCGAGATAAGCCCTTTCTCGATCTATTACCGAGTATCACCCAGATCAAAGTCGAACTCTCGTGCCTCATTTTCCAGCATAATCCAGGAAACAACTTTGAAAGCATTCCCGAGGGTCTCTGGTGGGCTTTGGTAACGATGACCACGGTTGGTTACGGCGACATGGCGCCCAAAACATTTCCTGGAAAATTTGTCGGCGCTCTTTGCGCCCTGGCTGGAGTATTAACCATCGCTTTACCAGTACCGGTAATCGTCAGCAACTTCTCGATGTTCTATTCCCACACGCAGGTGAGCTTCGGTGGCACTGCACTCTATGCCATAATCACGATATATATAACTATCGTTTCGTATGAAATTGCATGCAGTTTCAAAGTTACTTTTATTTTTACGCCGAAAATGCTCATGCTTCCTCCTTAGGCTCGCAGCAAATTACCGAAGCAAAGACGAAGAGTTTTGCCAGCAGAAGCACCGCGCAGAAACAGACATCACAAGCCTCATCAAAATACCACCATTCAAAATCAAGACTTCGTGAACACATTGCCGAGGTTCACGGCTCCCCTAATGCCTCGACCGGCCACCATCGGGATCGATACTTTCCTGCAACTGCAGGTAAATTGTTTTTATACACATTGGTTTATCAGCTCGTTACTCTGTCGCCGTGATGCAAGATTGAAATTGGTGTCAAAATTACTCGGCCAACGTAGTAGCCGTTACGATAAGTGTGGATCGCAACATGACCGACGATGGAAGTACGATTAACGGCAGCAGACGTCTCCTGGAGTGAAATTGACTCGGTCATAAAACGGGTCACTGCGCATACAGCGATGAAATTGTTTAACGACGAATACGCACAAGGGGCGAGGGAATAAGCTGTATAAAACGTTGACGACTATATAGCGATCAGCGCCGCTCGACAACGTCGCATTAATTTGCCCTTACCGGTGCCTTGAACACCCTCTAACATCTTGCGACCCTCGCTGAATTTTCGCAATAAATTTTTCATATGTGAAAAAGATTAGAACGCTAGTGCTCACACAATGAAGAGATAACAGACGGAGGGTTAGTCTAAGAGGATAATAGAAACCTCTAGAAGGATTCGTTCACTCTCGTCTCGACACAGTTTCGATGGCTATTCCATTCGATCGTGTGCGAATAATGACTTTCGTAATTTTACAAGAGATTCTATTGCGAAATATTATAAATTATTTTTCGTGTAATTATCGAATTATGGAAAATCATTCAGTTGTGCTTTTGGAATTTTCAGCCACAGATTTTGGCGAATCTAGCAGAGATTCGGCCAAGAGCTACGACGATGCCATCTGAGCAGAAGGAATTCACAGCGATCCAGATCACGAACAACAATTCCAAGGACTGTTCACCCGAAGAGTTGAATCTAGAAAAGGGGAAGACTGCAGAGACCGTAGAAACATTTGACATTGAACCTCAAAAATCAGCCTCCCATTCATCCGCAGTTCGTTCGGATGCATGCGACCCTACTTTATCATTGTAACCAGCTAGATGACGGCGATTTTGATTCATTAGCACACAAGAGAAATGTTAGTAAGACAGATTTGCTTGTGCGAAACGTGACGTTCGCGTTTCAGGATTCAGATGAATTTTCATCAATGTTTAGTTTTTCTTTCAGTTATTTTCATTGAATGAGTAGACATGTATGCCTGAAGTTACGGATGCGTTGTACTATAAACAGGAGAGATGAGAGCCCAGAGAAGTAACACACGTGGTTTGAAAGTCAAGGATATATGGTGATGAAAAATTGACAAGTAATCCCAAACAGTTCGTGTTATCGTTTAATGTATAAATGAATGTCTTGATGTAATTCAACTTCCCTGACTACCGTGCCAGAGTTTGAATGGTAAAAAAAACATCGCGGACCAACTCGGTGCCACAGGATTGAACGTAAAAGCTGCAGAGACGTCAGAACTCTGGTCACGTGCGTATAATCCGCCAGTATCATTTCACCGACGATCGAGAGTGGTGAAAACGTCGCGACTGAAAGCCACGTAAATGGGCTGTTTTGTCAATTGATACGCAATCATGTGGCTGTAACTCGATTCCCTTCGCTTCTGGCTGCTGTGTAGTCATAAACTCGCTACCAAAGGTAATTATTACGACGAATTTCCATCGCATACATGTTTCGCCTACCAATTTCAACTTATACACATAACTATCCCGATTCCCCGTAGCTCTATATTTACGCCTCTTGTTATGCTTCCTCTTCGTTTCTAGAACCGCGAACGACTAGGTTTCAAAAGCGTTTGTTAAACATCCGCTTTGAAGCGAGTTGACTGTTGGCGTAGTCCCACGTACCGTTCTTACGTAAAATTTAAATTCCAAAATCAGAACAGGTTTTGGGGGAAATATAAAGTTCAATGTTTTGCGTAACCTGCAGAAAAACTAATTCAGTTAATGTATTATGGTAGTGTTTTATTGTTCGGAAAAAATTCCGTCGCTCTGTAAGATCGCATTCTTTTCCGAAAGACTTCGAGCGTGAAATATTAAAAAAGAAATATTTTACTGGACTAGAAACAAACCGAAAAACCGAAGGAATTCGACTGCAGTACGTACGGTCCTAAAAGCAAATGCGACTCCGGAGTACATATGCACCTTTATCAAAATATTAATTAAGCACAACAAATTCTGTTCCACTGCCGAACTTTTGAATGAAAAATGTTGCAATCCTGCCTGATGGTGTTTACCGAACTGTGCTGAGGAAACCGGTGTCGCCTATAGGTATATCAATTTTTAATACGTAGCTTGCAGCCGGTTGTCCAGGTCACTGCACCTGAATGAAGATTGTAGTTTATTAAACAGAGCCTTTTTCACTCTCGCACAGGTAGGTACACCGAGCGCGCATATTATCTCCGTGCCAGAATCAGACGGTAAATAATAACATCTTATGCGCGGGGGTGATTAATGACCTCATTACTGATTAATGCTCTGTCGCTTCTGGCGCGGCCGTGTCACTCGGCAAAGCGGTAATTACACCCACCACGTTTAAGGAAGCCGATAACATTGTCGGAAAATCAATAATAATAATAATTTCAGTCAGCGTACATCCGGTATATAAGTACTGGAATAAAGTGACGATAATTGTTAATAAGATCAAGCTATTTCGGAGTCGAAATCTCGAGGAACGAACTTGACGTTCTGGATTAGTATGATAAAATCGAGCTTGAATAACATTTCGGTTCGGCAATAATCTACAGTGCGGTGCTCCGCGCCCACTCACGGGCGGGATCTCAGCCTATACCGACACTTTTATGTTGCAGCAGCTAGTCTACGGTATATGGTTATAGGTATAGACGGTTAAAAGCTGCGGCATATAGGCAGAGTTTCCTCGCGTGCGAAGGGCGCAAGCGTCCTATCGACCGGCGGAACATTTGCTCGAGGCAACTGTCCCCACCAGGATACCGTGAGCCACCTCACCCTCGGGTATTTTCTTTGAAATTTACCTGACGTCACCGGGGCGCGTGGCTTCTTCGTAGCTGACTTCGCGTCGGGCAAAGGGAAATCCTGAGAGGAAGTCGTCGCAGAGACTCGGGGAATCCGCGTCGAGATGCGAGTTTCCTGCGAGTTCCCCGACTATTCCCTGATGGCCCGACGACGCCGCGTGCCGACACGTCGCCAGGTTGATCACGTATATTCATCGGCTTCACTCGGCGTCGACCGGCCTTAGTTTCACCCGGCAATCGGGCTCCTGCTGCCTGCTTCGTTTCTTCACCAGCTCCCTTCTCGCCGAGCTGCTTTCTTTCTTCCAGCGTAACGGAGGATGTAATTTTCGCCCCCGGTGCAGGTTACGAGCTCCGAACTAATTTTCGCCCTCGCGCAACGCTAATGTGCAGAAATTCATAAAACGCCGGAGCTATAAGCGGCGAGCTCCACATATTCATATTTTATTACCCAGTGAACAAAATCAGGTGCCGCTGTAATATTTAGCGAGGACACTCGGTAGTCGATATACCGCTGCAACCGCACATGTACGAGTCACCTATACTTATCGAGGATAAAACCATCTTATACGGAAAGCTGTGACGAGTCTTGTTCCGTGTCGAAACCTGTAATGTTGGAAAAATGTCCATCGAAAGGGTTGTAAAACGTCAGATAAAACGGGTTATCCCCTACGATCCTACGGCACAAGGGTCAGAGGGTGAACGGTAAGAATAGCAAGCGAAGGGCGAGTGGCCAAGAACGAATCGGAGGAAGTAAAATCTGACCTCTGATCTTATAATTTCGTCAACTTTCCCAACCATGGACGTATAGACTCGTGAAGCACATCGTTATCTCGGCCGTTTGCCTACCCCTTACGGTTACGAGTCATTTATCTCCGCGTTGAAAGCCTGCCCACTTGATGCGTATCGGATAGGTAGGCTATCGACGTATTTTTGATCGTATGCATCGTGCCGGTTGATTGATTACATCGAGGCTAGGGCGCGGGTGACTCGGGGTACCTAATACTCGAAATGAAAATCTCCCTCAGCGAAATTTAACGTATTCCGCAGCCCCGCCAACACTGCGTGCGGCCAGCTCCCACACGTTTCTACATATTATAACTATGCGCCATGTCAGAGAAGAGCACACTCGGGCCGGCTGGCTTTGGTTACAGATATTGCTGTTTTCATAGCGTGCGGGGGTGGCGTAGGCGCGACTTATAGAGGGTACGCCATTTATGGCAGGCACACAGCCCCTCGTGTACATAAAACGCGACGCGGTGCAGGGTGTGTAACACCATGGGGCGGAAGGGTGGGAAGTCGAGGGGGCAGTGGGTCAGCGATGCGGTCGTCGACGGAAGTGGCGGTGGAGTGAGCGGCAACGGCGACGGCGACGTCGGACCACGACGTCGACGTCGAGTTTGCGCGTCGAGACGCCCTCCTTCGTCCCCCGGACCCCGCGGCGCCGTCGCTCACCGTCGGGGTCAGTTTAGTCTGCGCTCGACCGGAGGCCGTTTGGGACTAGACCGACTATGAACCGCGCGTCGTTGTCGTTGCCGAGTAACCAGCGGTGAGCCGCGGAGTTAATATTTCGGCACACGACGAGTTGTTGAAGAGCGGAAGGCTTTGGAAATCCGCGTCCATTCAGTGAAGTGAATCGCGGAATAAATTCGCCGACGGAATCCCTACGTTGGGGACAAACGAGGCTAGCTGCCGTGCCGGTGCCGCACCGGTGCCGTGCCGGCGCCAGGTGCTTGTCATGAGAAGAGGACGGAGCCGCTGAGATGTCGCGGAGGATATGCTGGTCATGAAAGAGCTAAGGGTGCGTAGAGAAAGGTGCCGAGGCGAATCGCTGCGGCAACTTTCCGGATTTCACCGTGCCCTTTTCAGCCTCGTACCGGGTATATTTGCCCGCCATTTCGTCCCTGCGTAGATGGAACTCGAATCGCGCTTTCGCCCGGTAGTACCGAGTCGTGCGCTACGTGCAGGGTGATTAGGGTGACCAAGGCAGATTAGGGTTATCGGTTGGCTCGCGTGCGTGCACGCACGATATCGATTCCGCGCGCGCTGCCTCGGCACGGCGAGAGTGTGACGTCACGGGTGAAGGAGGAGGTTTCGATCGCTCGCTGTCAGGCGCGCTCGCCCTGGAACGGGGGTCACACCGCGCACCGCGGGAACGTGGTGAGCCTTCCACGAGAATTGACCGTCCGTTAAGGCGTCCGACCTGCAGACGCGACGTCGAAGGCCGCGACATCTCTCCCACCCAGCTTCCAAACTCTCTGCATGGCCGTTTTTGTCTGAGATGACACGCGCACGCAACCCTCAATTATGTTTTCAGGTGTGCCCGTTAGCGTGAAATCGTTCGGTTAAGTCTGCTGCAGGCTTAGAAACAAAATCGGGAAAAGCGATCGAAGACGGAGCAAAAAGAGGAGGAGCGTGACATCGCGGACCGAGTTTTATAATCCTTTTATCTCTATTCAGTTCGATTGACGAGTCCCGCCTCGCCGCGTCCCTCGATTTCAATCAGATTTCAAGCCCAATCAACGGGAGGCGCGGACTTCGCTCGGTATGAAAATTATTCAGCGGGTATTTCCGCGTGACCTGTTCGAAGAAGAGCCCGAGCCACGGTGTGGGGAACAATTTATAGACAAAGGGTGGCTAGACTCGTGTGTTATATTTAGGTATGCACGTTATACGCTCGTCAGTGTGATATATGGCTGATGAAATACGTGAGTATAGAGATACGGATTGGTTGTTGCAGGTGGGATCGGCGCTACCAGAGCCGTGATCAGTATGAACCTGATCAACATGGACGCGGAGAACCGCGTGGTTCTCAATGTGGGGGGCATCCGCCACGAGACGTACAAGGCGACCCTTAAGAAGATCCCAGCAACCCGACTCTCCCGGTTGACCGAGGCACTGGCTAACTACGACCCCATCCTGAACGAGTACTTCTTCGATCGACATCCCGGTGTCTTCGCCCAGGTCCTCAACTATTACCGGACCGGGAAGCTGCACTATCCGACCGATGTGTGCGGGCCCCTCTTCGAGGAGGAACTCGAATTCTGGGGCCTCGATTCGAACCAGGTTGAGCCCTGCTGTTGGATGACGTACACGCAGGTATAATCTACGCGGGCCTCTTTCGGAGATCCGTCTTCCTCCTCGTTATCCTTCGTCGCAATTACACATCAAGAGGCATTTGCATGACTCGATTTGACTCCGTTGTGCAAATGAACGTCAAAGGATTGCCCGCCAATTTCAACAGCGATGAATTTTTCATTAACTCTTAGCGAAGAACGGAAGAAAGATAAAAAAAAAATATATCAAATTCCGCACGACAGAGCTTTCGAGAATCGACCGGCCCGTTATTTCGGTGTTCACTTGTTTGCTTAGGGTAGATAGGTTTGATTTTGCACTCACCGACTCAATCGTTATACTTCGAGTCGACGCTCCCTGAAACCCTAAATCCACGAACCCGTAAGGACAATTACATGTTCCTTCTGTGATTTCGCGACTGTCTAAAACCCACACCACTCTATTCTGGGAAGCGTCGATGTCAAACTTGACCCTTGCCGCTCTTCCACGCCAGATAACTTTTGCGGAAATTTCAACACCTTCACCATTACTGCAAGCGACAGCTTTAAAGAGAACTTTTCAAAAACTTTTTACGACCCTCCAGCGTTTTCGATGCAAATTTCATTGTTTGATCATTAGTGAACCGCGTCTGCTATTGTCGATGAAAGTTTACTCATTAATTGACGTTATTATGGTTTCACCAGAGTAAGATGCTATTCGGATTAACTCGTAGACCGAAGCCATGTTTCAAATATGCTAATCTTAGACGGATTTTTTACAGACGTCGATTAAGTGAGTCGAGTAAAAAAAGAGTGAAGAGATAAAATCTTATGTCTGAGAATCGGAACTACATTTCTGCAATATTTATTGCTAGCAGCATAAATAGTTTCAATTACAGTCGGCGTTCTGCGAGTTTACATTCTGATACGGACTTAAGCATGCTCGATTATCTTACTATTGGTTTCGGAAACTTTCCTGGAACTTGGATCCCACAACAGCTGACGTGGCGAACCAAAACGTCAGTTAATTCTGTTTTGGTGAAAACTTTATCTTGTCTAGAGGACTTGCAGATCGTCCAGATTTTTGCATCGTACATACTTGAGCGAGACCCGCAAATTCCGCAATCATGGTCTTGTTGCGTTTCACGGCGGTATTTAACCGTTACACAGCTACTCTCTGGCGTATTTAACGGTTTTCCTCAAACTGAGCTTGATCTAACTCTCGGCTAACGTGCACAGGTGATGTACATACATACACCTGTAGTATATTTCAACGCCAGCGGCGGACTCCGCAACGTTGTACCGTCCCAGGTATCGATTGACCGCGCTAGAAAGAAAATAGATCAGGGACCAGAAAGTTATTCTGTACTGCACGCAAAGCGGTTCTTATTGTTAAAAAAATGTTAGCCGCGTGAGACGGTCTATTTACAACCCATCCGACTCGGTATAACACTTTTTTCTCTCGACACGAGAGATATAGGGGTACGATACGATGCATAACCAGGCCATAAATCAGAACGAATGTTAGATCAGGACTATCTTTAAAGAGCATATTCGTAACAAGGGAATTGCCACCTTACTATGCCAGGAGCATAAAAACAGCGATTACATTGTTCGAGAAATTCGCAAAGACGTTAGCGCAGGTATGCTCCAAGTACTTTTCCCGATAATGCAGTGATTCATGATCTTCGGTTTACTGGTAACGTCAGCTCAAATGGAGCAAAAGAAACTGCTTTCACGCTTAGTGCGGACGATGGTGTACGTATAAAATAAAGTTTACTTTGTAGACGTAAGAAAGCCCGCGAACACCCAATCTGCATTGTATAACAGGTATAAAAATGGCAAAAGAAAGTTATTTGCATCTTTTGCCATCCCCTTGAGATTGTTTAATAGCTTTTTTTGAACAGCTCTTTCCGATTTTAGCATCGGGATACTCAGGAGACACTAGCCGTCCTGGACCGATTGGACCTTGACACAGATAAACCGAGCGACGAAGAACTCGCAAGGAAGTTTGGCTTCGAGGAAGACTACTACGAGGGAACACTTTCATGGTGGCAGAGGCTCAAACCGAAGATGTGGTCCCTCTTTGACGAGCCCTACTCCTCAAACGCTGCGAAGGTAGGTAGGTTGGGCTGAGTTGTATTGATGCGAAGATGCCGGTCTCGCTAAACGGAACTTTGTCAATATACTCTGAAAGCTCTTGAAATTAACATAGTTTGCTGGTCCAATTACACATAATGTCCCGATATTAGCTGTCGTCAACCCAGTAATTACATACAATACGTAATTACGCATTTCCCAAAGTAACCCTTTGCAGCAGCTACTTGACGGTGAAAATTTTTCGTTGTTCTTTCTTTCGTTACAATTTATACCTATCCATACAATCGATCGTTTTTGATCTCTTGAAACTATAGGCTGCATGTAAATCGCAGGTGCAATTAGCTAAGAAAGACTACTGTGAGATTAATATTTGGTGCCTTTGAACGTATTTGTCACTGACATGACGTAAAATTTTGGCAGCTACGTTCGTTTTCATCTTCGGACGGCACGTTCGTAGCCTTCAACTCAATTCGTAAACGAATGTAAACCGTTTGAAACAGCGTTAGTGAAACATCTTGAAGATGATTGCAGTCAGATGATACGAGAATTGTACCCATGGGTTGAAATTTTCGGATCCTCATCGTGGTCTGGTTTTTTAGTAAAAGGTAAAGAACTAGTAACTATTTTGCAAATTGGTGAACAGACGTGATGAAGATACGTGAAAAAAGGTGAACCAAAGAAGGATCGCAGAATTAGAAGCATCAGGTGAATTATAATCTTACTTCTTAGAACTGTCGTAAGGCAATTTTCAAGTAGCTTGTGGTTAAGGGGAACGAGACTCATCAATAAAAAAGTGATACCGATGTTAGTAACTCAGTCTTTATTTATAATATTTGTCTAACCTAGTATAAAATTACAGTTTCTTTCTTCTCGCTTCTGACTTGTTTAACGTTTCTCTCTGTGTGATGTAACGAGTTTTTAACGGGCATTTCTTGCAATAATTTTTTCAATAAGCTGACGCAGCATATTATTAAATGAATACACTGTTTGTAAATTGAGGAGTCAAACATATTCAAGTCCCGGTTCAGTGAAAATCGAGCTCTGCTCCACAAGCCTCCCATTTCCATGATATTCTCGCGTGATTTGAATAACAACCGTCCGCAAATAGATATGCATTTGTCGTCTTTGAGTCGGCGGCATCTCACGGCTCACCGCCCTTGAGGGGTCGTTCATTGCGAATCAAATAACCTTGTCTCCCTAGAGAATCTAACTGGCGACAGGCGCGCACTCTCAGATGTTCAGCTTCAGCTTGGTCTCGATCCACTCAAGGACAATAGCTGATGATGTTAAAAGTTTTCACCCCATTGAGCAGAGTAGGCACTCAACTCTGAAGATACATGAGGAAATACAATTTAGTCTCCCGTGTTGCAGATCATCGGTGTGATTTCCGTATTCTTCATATGCGTGTCGATACTGTCGTTCTGCCTGAAAACTCACCCGGACATGCGGGTGCCAGTGATAGTAAACAATACGGTGTACATCGGGAACAAGACGTCCTGGGCGTTGGAAAAGACGCAAACGAATGCCCACGACGCGTTTTTCTACATCGAGTGCGTATGCAACGCGTGGTTCACCCTAGAGTTCGTGATACGCATTGTGGCGAGCCCCAACAGATGCGAGTTCATAAAAAGTTCGGTGAACCTAATCGACATGATAGCAACTCTGAGCTTCTACATAGACCTCGCCCTCCAGAAGTTCGCCGCGCATCTGGAGAACGCGGACATCCTCGAGTTTTTCAGTATTATCAGAATCATGAGACTGTTCAAATTGACGAGGCACTCCTCGGGGCTCAAGATCCTGATCCAAACCTTCCGGGCGTCCGCGAAGGAGCTGACCCTCCTGGTCTTCTTCCTTGTTCTCGGCATTGTTATATTCGCAAGCCTCGTCTACTACGCTGAGAGGATTCAGTACAACCCGAAGAACGACTTCAAGAGCATACCGCTTGGGTTGTGGTGGGCTCTGGTCACCATGACCACCGTCGGTTACGGAGACATGGTGCCGAAGACGTACGTCGGGATGTTCGTTGGCGCTCTTTGCGCCCTCGCCGGTGTGCTAACGATCGCTCTCCCGGTCCCCGTCATCGTCAGCAACTTCGCAATGTACTACAGCCACACGCAAGCCCGTGCAAAGCTCCCGAAAAAGAGACGCCGTGTGCTTCCCGTCGAGCAGCCGCGGGTCAGAGCGCCCGGCGCCCCGCCGACCGGAGGTCCGGGAGGAGGTGTTCCTGGATGTGGTCAACAGGCTGCCCTGCTTCCCCCGGGGGGCTGCGGCGGCGGGGGGCCACCCGGGGTGCAAAACAGACGGATGAACGCTATCAAGACGAATCATCCAAAGGACCCGTTCGCCACTAAAGCAGGTAAGAGCATGCTGGAGGAGTGAGTGCTCCGTGCGAATTCGCGTTACCTTTTGTCGAACTTTGCGCGAGCCAAAATTCACTTTGTGTTCTACCGGCCACGGAACTGCAGCTTCTATTTAATAGTTACACCGCACAAATGAAAGTTATTGCACGGATTCGTGGCGTTTAGTCAATAGAGCTTGTAACCCTAGAAAGTGAACTAAGTTAGACTTTTCGTCCGTAAAAACTGTTCTACTTACAATTAACGTTAAATATGCAGAGAGGGAATCACACGTGGCGTGATCACATGCGTAACGTTTGTATTCTATAGATAATTATCTTACAGATTGAAGTCGATTTATTACACGTACATTAGACACTCCGGGCTTTATTCACTTGTATACTTTTCCTCAAACTTCACTACCTGACGGGAACGAGAAATACGAAATTACTGTTAAATAGAACTCATCACCAAATCGTTGGCCTTTACACATGAAGTCGTCGGCTGAATTGCAGATATAAAATTCAAGTATAAAATCCCTCAAATGATATGCAATTTGCCCATCTACTTCAATCAGTTTTTGGGTTTTGTAAGCTGGGGCAAATAGACATAAGTAAGTACAATTCACCGAGTCGAATAATCTTTGTATCTCAATTAGTTCGTACTCGTGTACCTTCATTCATATACTACACATGAATGCTTCCGTGTGTGCGGCCTGTTCGAGAATTATTATAAAAAATGTATCATCAGTGGTAAGGCATAAAGCAAAGCTGACTGCGAACGCCACGAGATATTGTGAATTTCGAATAAACTAAATTCCCACATCACTGAAAGTCCGTGGATTATGGATATTTCAGAACCTTCCAACCAATTAGTCGCAGAGCTAAGGGGCTCGCGGTAACAGCATCATCTTCGAAAGATGGCATTTTGTTAATTGGGTTTGACGCGCTTCGTCCGCAAGTTTGCACTCAATTTATACAAAGTGATCTACGACGTTAGCCCTGTGTTTGGAGTTACTTCCAATATTCATAATCGAAGGTCAAGCAGGTAATCGGAGCCACTGCGGGATAACCGCGTTACTTATTGACATCTCCCGCGACTGGCTAATTAATATCGTACTAATAGAGCATCGCCAGGCCGCACACTACAGTGTGCATATAGGTATACCTGGGTAACACGCGGAATTATGGCATGTTGGATACTCTATCCTCATGCGGCAACGGTCAAGGTATACGTGATGTATGTGGATAGGTAGACAGTTACACGTACCGAAGCAATGTCAATAGAATCACAAGATTCCCGGGGCGTTTAAACATAAACACTGTCGAAATATGCAGGTGCAAATTGCAAAAATATACATACATGGATACGTATGATAAAAGGGTAAAGTTGGGCGTTGACGAGGGTGTTTCAAGGGTGCAAGGTGAGCGGGGAAGGTTAAAGGGCTGCTATAGATTGTTTTCTTTTTTTTTCTCTCGTGGGTTCTAGACGAAGGCCGAAGGAACTCGAATCTGCGAACCAACGGGACCAAGACATCCGGAGATTTGGGTTAACGTTGACGAGGAGTCGAGTATCTGCTGCTGAGACCTCGAACGCGAGTCCTCTTCTTGTAGAACTGGGGGCTGGACAGGGCGCAGAATTTGGTATAACAGGGATGGCAAGAGAGATTTCGAGAGTGTGTGTGTGTTTCCGTGCGGGTGAGTGTGCGTCTGTGAAGATGAGAGAAAGAGTGAGAAATGAAGATGGCCTGTATTACACGTATGCGTCTGCGTTGAGAATAGCTAGAATACGAGGGACAGGGTAAGGACGAAATTCCTTCGTCCCGATCAGCCACGACGAGTTTAAAAATAGTTACAATTGTGTATAACGAAAGATTCGATCGGTCAATGCGGAATCTATATCAATCGTCGATCGACCAGTGAATCAATCACGACCACGTAGCGTGTAGCACCCTCTGCCCCTCACCTGCCCCCGCCCCACCACCTTGACCTCGACCACTCTTCGCCCCACGCAATCGACCCTTTTTAACGCCTTTCACGCGGCTGCGTTCGAAAACTCGTCAGAGCGCCGTTTTCAAAACCTTTTGCCGGAAGGTAAACGCCGAAGGAGCGTAAATGCATAACAAGAAATTCCAAGAAAAATATACGCAATGATTTCCGCAACGCAGTCGCGGCTATATCACTTTGCGCACCCTGATGCCGCCGGGACCAATTCAAATGCCCCCCCCCCCCCCAGAACACTCCTTGTATCCGCCCCTGTCCCGCTGCAATTAACATTTTTCATTACGTCTTAATATAATCCTTGAAACCTGCAACCTGCACCATGGAAGAACGGGAATTCCGTTGATCGTTTTGAGTCGAGTTATGACCGGAAGAGAGATAGGCCGTTGCTGTACATAAACACACATATTATACATATAGCTCTGCGCGACAATTAAGGCGTGCACGTAAAGCTAGAGAGAGAAAGAGAAAGAAAGAGAGAGAGAGAGAGAGAGAGAGAGAGAGAGAGAGAGAGAGAGAGAGAGAGAGAGAGAGAGAGAGAGAGAGAGAGAGAGAGAGAGAGAGAGAGAGAGAGAGAGAGAGAGAGAGAGAGAAAGAGAGATGGTACGTAGAAGAATGCGAAGAAAGAAGTACCTATCGTGAAATTGTTATAAGGCGAACAGTCCGATGTTTTTTTATATTTGTATTTATACTGATTGAATGTTAAATTATACATATATAATATTGCTGGTTGGCGAGTGCATTTTAAATAAAGGGAACAATGAATAAAGGGAACAATGGAATATTCGGGTAAGAAATATAACACAGAAAAAACGTCGAAAAAAATGACAAAAAATTAAAAGAAATCAAAAAAAGAAAAAAAAAAAACCAAGCAAACAGTAACATACAAAAAAAAGCAAATAACAAACAAAATGAGAAAATGCACCGATTGGAATTTAGTCAAGTATATAACGTTAAATCTATTCTATAGTAATATACTTCCAATTTTTATCAAATTTTATCAAAATTATACCGAACCGTATAATAGAATCCGGGCTCGATTTATAACAAACATCGTACCCTACACGTGTATGCACGTGTTTATACATCCATATATACGTACATATTATGTATATGACAAAATATCCGCGTAAATTGACGATCGCACCGCGATCATAGACGTCGTTAAATCATATAATAACCATCGTCCGACGTCACGGTCTACGCGGTCAGATCACGTAACGTGTGTAATATATGTATAAAACGCGTGGTTCGCGCGTAACGTAATGATATAAACACATGTAATGTGTAACACGGTATAATAATACATACAATATAGCACCCGATAAAATCGGCGTATGTTAAATTTGTTCATTAAAACTTGCGATCCTGCCGCCCAATTCAACATATCCTCCCCCGTTGCTCGTTTATACATATACCTATTATTATACATATACACATTATACACAGAAATCAACACGTGTAAACATGAAGATACACAAAAATCCCGGACACAGAGACACAGATATCTAGATATTCTAGTTTATAAAATATACATATAAATAAACATTCTGCATAGCACGTATGCTATAACGTAATATGATAGGTACTCGTATACCAAAAATTTATACATTGCGCACACACACCTACGTTTCTATAGGTTATACTACTGTCACACTCACGTTGTATCATAGGTATACGCGTATGTATAAATAATGTCATATGTACGTATATTTATAAATCGCATTAGAAGCGAAAAATCAACCCTTCCACGATTCCCACCTCCTACATACTCACTCACTCACTCACTCACTCACTCACTAACCCCCTTCGCGCCCTCCTAGAAGGGAACAATCGGTGCCAGGACCCCGTTCTTCCATAGGATTTCCTTCCCCTCCCGCCACGACGTTCGCGAGTCACGTAAGTCCTGCCGACTTCATTTAGGTACGTCGATTCATGTATCGCCCCTTCTCCCCCACCCCCCGCCCCGTTCGAAACCCTGACGCTCGCCACCGTCACGTTGCATATAATCACATTATACGCATATACAATGTGTACACATTGTACTTACATAAATATGTATATTAACCGCACAGTTCGCAATCTCTACGAACATACCGACACATATACACTACGCACAAATTGCGAGACCCATTCGCCATCAGTGACGAGTTAAAGCACGCGCGCACCAACGACAACCACTTTGCATCCTTCTGCGACCAGATTAAAAAACACTGCAGAAATGAAGCGTTGGGGGAAAAAAGCTCTGTACCCACTTTCACGGAGTTTATACTGTGTATTTATATAAGTGCTGAAGGTAAATTCAACGTCAAGTCTCGAAAACTTTGTTCAGCCGATTCAATAAGGCACTTGATTTTCCAATGCAATTTATGTCGAATACTGATTTTCAAATATCTATTCGATCACAGTCTTCGCTGAAACCTTGTACTAATTGTATAAGACTATGATTGGAATTTGCTTACCTGGTGTGGTCTTTCCCTCAACGCTACAGTGCTGCTGATTCTTTGTGCGCGGGTAGATAAGACATCAATATCTATTGCGTGAGCACATACGAACAAAATGACATGCAATACATAAAGCACTCTCAGAAATTCACGCAAACTCTTTTAATTCTGACTACGAAGCTATAGATTACTTTCTCACAATGACGCGCTCAGTGATTCTATTATAACATCATATTGTTGTTACTGTTATTATCATTATTATAATTATTAGCGTCGATCAAAAGACTAGAGATGCGATAATTTTTTATTATAGTATTGTTGTTATTATTTATTTACTTAATATTATGATAATGAGTATGATTATTATTATGATTATTACTATTGCCAATTTTCTAAAATAAGAGTTGAAAATAAACAATTATTATTAACGCTTATTATGCGTAATAATGAATGAAATGAATTATATATTGTATCGACAGCACCGTGCTGCGTTTAGTGATAACCAGCTGGTTTGTAAATAAATAGTTTGACTCTTTGAATTCCTGGTGATCATTACAACATGCCTTGCAATCATTTTCCCTCCATAGATAGATTATATCACAGTTCAGATTTGCCAATGCAGTAGCTGCCGAATGCATTGGATTAGTTGCCATTTTGACGACGTGCATTTTAGACCTCGGTAACTACGGAGTCAAGATGCAGAGATCGTAGGATCAACCGTTTCGTGAATAATCGCAGGTGAGTAATGAATACACCGTGCTCTTTAGGTAGGTAACAAATGAGTCTAATATTGTACTCATAGTCATTAATGTGAGGCGGTAAATCTGAGGGGCTTGATGCAGACCAAATTAGTGCCACAAAGAATTTATTCCAGCGCTTTTAAATATTGCAAAAGTTTTCGAAAAAAATGCAAAGGCGTTAGCCCTACTTTTTTCTCATTTTTCGACCAAAAAATTTTTAGGTCTCAGATTCGATTTGTATGACCCTTTCCTGACTAATTGGACCACCAGGAACTCAGAAAACGCAGCGAAAAGAGCGTGAGATCAACAGGTGAGAAAAGGCAAGCGAAAAAGCACCTGCTGAAAAATGTCGAAAACACCGGTTTTCGTTTTTTGGCTGTAACTTTCGATCCGTTGCTCGCATCGTATCCGGACTGCGCCCAATCGATTTTTCTCGCAAAATGTCGTCGGAATAGTGCCACAAAGATCTCATCTCAGCACTTTTCAAAATCGCTTAGATTTTCGAGAAAAATGCAAAGGGGTTAGCCTTACTTTTTTTTCGGCCGAAAAATTTTAGGTCTCAGATTCGATTTGTATGACCCTTACCTGACTAATTGGACCACCAGGAGCTCAGAAAACGCAGCGAAAAGAGCGTGAGATCAACAGGAGAGAAAAGGCAAGCGAAAAAGCACCTGCTGAAAAATGTCGAAAACACTGGTTCTTGTTTTTTGGCTGTAACTTTCGATCCGTTGCTCGCATCGTATCCGGACTGCGCCCAATCGATTTCTCTCGCAAAATAACGTCGGAATAGTGCCACGAAGATCTCATCTCGACACTTTTCAAAAACGCTTGAATTTTCGAGAAAAATGCAAAGGGGTTAGCCTTACTTTTTTTTTGGCCGAAAAATTTTAGGTCTCAGATTCGATTTGTATGACCCTTTCCTGACTCATTGGACCACCAGGAACTCAGCAAACGCAGCGGAAAGAGCGTGAGATCAACAGGAGAGAAAAGGCAAGCGAAAAAGCACCTGCTGAAAAATGTCGAAAACACAGGTTTTCGTTTTTTAGCTGTAACTTTCGATCCGTTGCTCGCATCGTATCCGGACTGCGCACAATCGATTTCTCTCGCAAAATATCGTCGGAATAGTGCCACAAAGATTTCATTTTAGCACTTTTCAAAATCACTCAAATTTTCGAGAAAAATGCAAAGGGGTTAGCCTCACTTTTTTTTCGGCCGAAAAATTTTAGGTTTCAGATTCGATTTGTATAACCCTTTTCTGACTAATTGGATCACCAGGAACACAGAAAACGCAGCGAAAAGAGCGTAAGATCAACAGGAGAGAAAAGGCAAGCGAAAAAGCACCTGCTGAAAAATGTCGAAAACACGGGTTTTCGTTTTTTGGCTGTAACTTTCGATCCGTTGCTCGCATCGTATCCGGACTGCGCCCAATCTATTTTTCTCGCAAAATATCGTCGCAATAGTGCCACAAAGATCTCATCTCAGCACTTTTCAAAATCGCTCAAATTTTCGAGAAAAATGCAAAGGGGTTAGCCTTACTTTTTTTTCGGCCGAAAAATTTTAGGTCTTAGATTCGATTTGTATGACCCTTTCCTGACTCATTGGACCACCAGGAACTCAGAAAACGCAGCGAAAAGAGCGTGAGATCAACAGGAGAGAAAAGGCAAGCGAAAAAGCACCTGCTGAAAAATGTCGAAAACACCGGTTTTCATTTTTTGGCTGTAACTTTCGATCCGTTGCTCGCATCGTATCCGGACTGCGCCCAATCGATTTTTCTCGCAAAATATCGTCGGAATAGTGCCACAAAGATCTCATCTCAGCACTTTTCAAAATCGCTTAGATTTTCGAGAAAAATGCAAAGGGGTTAGCCTTACTTTTTTTTCGGCCGAAAAATTTTAGGTCTCAGATTCGATTTGTATGACCCTTACCTGACTAATTGGACCACCAGGAGCTCAGAAAACGCAGCGAAAAGAGCGTAAGATCAACAGGAGAGAAAAGGCAAGCGAAAAAGCACCTGCTGAAAAATGTCGAAAACACTGGTTCTTGTTTTTTGGCTGTAACTTTCGATCCGTTGCTCGCATCGTATCCGGACTGCGCCCGATCGATTTTTCTCGCAAAATAACGTCGGAATAGTGCCACGAAGATCT
The DNA here is from genome assembly GCF_021155775.2 of Neodiprion pinetum. Taxonomy (NCBI): domain Eukaryota; kingdom Metazoa; phylum Arthropoda; class Insecta; order Hymenoptera; family Diprionidae; genus Neodiprion; species Neodiprion pinetum. The sequence continues at coordinate 32,270,489 of NC_060232.1, read as the reverse complement.
CATTTCAGCACTTTTCAAAATCGCTCAAATTTTCGAGAAAAATGCAAAGGGGTTAGCCTTACTTTTTTTTCGGCCGAAAAATTTTAGGTCTCAGATTCGATTTTTATGACCCTTTTCTGACTAATTGGACGACCAGGAACTCAGAAAACGCAGCGAAAAGAGCGTGAGATCAACAGGAGAGAAAAGGCAAGCGAAAAAGCACCTGCTGAAAAATGTCGAAAACACAGGTTTTCGTTTTTTGGCTGTAACTTTCGATCCGTTGCTCGCATCGTATCCGCACTGCGCCCAATCGATTTCTCTCGCAAAATATCGTCGGGATAGTGCCACAAAGATCTCATTTCAGCACTTTTCCAAATCGCTTAAATTTTCGAGAAAAATGCAAAGGGGTTAGCCTTACTTTTTTTTCGGCCGAAAAATTTTAGGTCTCGGATTCGATTTGTATGACCCTTTCCTGACTAATTGGACCACCGAGAACTCAGAAAACGCAGCGAAAAGAGCGTGAGATCAACAGGAGAGAAAAGGCTAGCGAAAAAGCACCTGCTGAAAAATGTCGAAAACACAGGTTTTCGTATTTTTGGCTGTAACTTTCGATCCGTTGCTCGCATCGTATCTGGACTGCGCCCAATCGATTTCTCTCGCAAAATATCGTCGGAATAGTGCCACAAAGATCTCATCTCAGCACTTTTCAAAATCGCTTAAATTCTCGAGTAAAATGCAAAGGGGTTAGCCTTACTTTTTTTTCGGCCGAAAAATTTTAGGTCTCAGATTCGATTTGTATGACCCTTTCCTGACTCATTGGACCACCAGGAACTCAGAAAACGCAGCAAAAAGAGCGTGAGATCAACAGGAGAGGAAAGGCAAGCGAAAAAGCACCTGCTGAAAAATGTCGAAAACACAGGTTTTCGTTTTTTGGCTGTAACTTTCGATCCGTTGCTCGCATCGTATCCGCACTGCGCCCAATCGATTTTTCTCGCAAAATAACGTCGGAATAGTGCCACGAAGATCTCATTTCAGCACTTTTCAAAATCGCTCAAATTTTCGAGAAAAATGCAAAGGGGTTAGCCTTACTTTTTTTTCAGCCGAAAAATTTTAGGTCTCAGATTCGATTTGTATGACCCTTTTCTGACTAATTGGACGACCAGGAACTCAGCAAACGCAGCAAAAAGAGCGTGAGATCAACAGGAGAGAAAAGGCAAGCGAAAAAGCCCCTGCTGAAAAATGTCGAAAACACTGGTTCTTGTTTTTTGGCTGTAACTTTCGATCCGTTGCTCGCATCGTATCCGCGCTGCGCCCAATCGATTTCTCTCGCAAAATAACGTCGGAATAGTGCCACGAAGATCTCATTTCAGCACTTTTCAAAATCGCTTAAATTTTCGAGAAAAATGCAAAGGGGTTAGCCTTACTTTTTTTTCGGCCGAAAAATTTTAGGTCTCAGATTCGATTTGTATGACCCTTTCCTGACTAATTCGACCACCTGGAACTCAGAAAACGCAGCAAAAAGAGCGTGAGATCAACAGGAGAGAAAAGGCAAGCGAAAAAGCACCTGCTGAAAAATGTCGAAAACACGGGTTTTCGTTTTTTGGCTGTAACTTTCGATCCGTTGCTCGCATCGTATCCGCGCTGCGCCCAATCGATTTCTCTCGCAAAATAACGTCGGAATAGTGCCACGAAGATCTCATCTCGGCACTTTTCAAAAACGCTTGAATTTTCGAGAAAAATGCAAAGGGGTTAGCCTTACTTTTTTTTCGGCCGAAAAATTTTAGGTTTCAGATTCGATTTGTATAACCCTTTTCTGACTAATTGGATCACCAGGAACACAGAAAACGCAGCGAAAAGAGCGTAAGATCAACAGGAGAGAAAAGGCAAGCGAAAAAGCACCTGCTGAAAAATGTCGAAAACACGGGTTTTCGTTTTTTGGCTGTAACTTTCGATCCGTTGCTCGCATCGTATCCGGACTGCGCCCAATCGATTTTTCTCGCAAAATATCGTCGGAATAGTGCCACAAAGATCTCATCTCAGCACTTTTCAAAATCGCTCAAATTTTCGAGAAAAATGCAAAGGGGTTAGCCTTACTTTTTTTTCGGCCGAAAAATTTTAGGTCTTAGATTCGATTTGTATGACCCTTTCCTGACTCATTGGACCACCAGGAACTCAGAAAACGCAGCGAAAAGAGCGTGAGATCAACAGGAGAGAAAAGGCAAGCGAAAAAGCACCTGCTGAAAAATGTCGAAAACACAGGTTTTCGTTTTTTGGCTGTAACTTTCGATCCGTTGCTTGCATCGTATCCGCACTGCGCCCGATCGATTTTTCTCGCAAAATAACGTCGGAATAGTGCCACGAAGATCTCATTTCAGCACTTTTCAAAATCGCTCAAATTTTCGAGAAAAATGCAAAGGGGTTAGCCTTACTTTTTTTTCGGCCGAAAAATTTTAGGTCTCAGATTCGATTTTTATGACCCTTTTCTGACTAATTGGACGACCAGGAACTCAGAAAACGCAGCGAAAAGAGCGTGAGATCAACAGGAGAGAAAAGGCTAGCGAAAAAGCACCTGCTGAAAAATGTCGAAAACACAGGTTTTCGTATTTTTGGCTGTAACTTTCGATCCGTTGCTCGCATCGTATCTGGACTGCGCCCAATCGATTTCTCTCGCAAAATATCGTCGGAATAGTGCCACAAAGATCTCATCTCAGCACTTTTCAAAATCGCTCAAATTTTCGAGAAAAATGCAAAGGGGTTAGCCTTACTTTTTTTTCGGCCGAAAAATTTTAGGTCTTAGATTCGATTTGTATGACCCTTTCCTGACTCATTGGACCACCAGGAACTCAGAAAACGCAGCGAAAAGAGCGTGAGATCAACAGGAGAGAAAAGGCAAGCGAAAAAAAAACCTGCTGAAAAATGTCGAAAACACAGGTTTTCGTTTTTTGGCTGTAACTTTCGATCCGTTGCTTGCATCGTATCCGCACTGCGCCCGATCGATTTTTCTCGCAAAATAACGTCGGAATAGTGCCACGAAGATCTCATTTCAGCACTTTTCAAAATCGCTCAAATTTTCGAGAAAAATGCAAAGGGGTTAGCCTTACTTTTTTTTCGGCCGAAAAATTTTAGGTCTCAGATTCGATTTTTATGACCCTTTTCTGACTAATTGGACGACCAGGAACTCAGAAAACGCAGCGAAAAGAGCGTGAGATCAACAGGAGAGAAAAGGCTAGCGAAAAAGCACCTGCTGAAAAATGTCGAAAACACAGGTTTTCGTATTTTTGGCTGTAACTTTCGATCCGTTGCTCGCATCGTATCTGGACTGCGCCCAATCGATTTCTCTCGCAAAATATCGTCGGAATAGTGCCACAAAGATCTCATCTTAGCACTTTTCAAAATCGCTTAAATTCTCGAGTAAAATGCAAAGGGGTTAGCCTTACTTTTTTTTCGGCCGAAAAATTTCAGGTCTCAGATTCGATTTGTATGACCCTTACCTGACTAATTGGACCACCAGGAACTCAGAAAACGCAGCGAAAAGAGCGTGAGATCAACAGGAGAGAACAGGCAAGCGAAAAAGCACCAGCTGAAAAATGTCGAAAACACAGGTTTTCGTTTTTTGGCTGTGACTTTCGATCCGTTGCTCGCATCGTATCCGGACTGCGCACAATCGATTTCTCTCGCAAAATATTGTCGGAATAGTGCCACAAAGATCTCATCTCGGCACTCTTCAAAAACGCTTAAATTTTAGAGAAAAATGCAAAGGGGTTAGCCTTACTTTTTTTTCGGCCGAAAAATTTCAGGTCTCAGATTCGATTTGTATGACCCTTACCTGACTAATTGGACCACCAGGAACTCAGAAAACGCAGCGAAAAGAGCGTGAGATCAACAGGAGAGAAAAGGCAAGCGAAAAAGCACCTGCTGAAAAATGTCGAAAACACAGGTTTTCGTTTTTTGGCTGTAACTTTCGATCCGTTGCTCGCATCGTATCCGCACTGCGCCCAATCGATTTTTCTCGCAAAATCACGTCGGAATAGTGCCACGAAGATCTCATTTCAGCACTTTTCAAAATCGCTTAAATTTTCGTGAAAAATGCAAAGGGGTTAGCCTTACTTTTTTTTCGGCCGAAAAATTTTAGGTCTCAGATTCGATCTGTATAACCCTTTTCTGACTAATTGGACCACCAGGAACTCAGAAAACGCAGCGAAAAGAGCGTGAGATCAACAGGAGAGAAAAGGCAAGCGAAAAAGCACCTGCTGAAAAATGTCGAAAACACAGGTTTTCGTTTTTTGGCTGTAACTTTCGATCCGTTGCTTGCATCGTATCCGCACTGCGCCCAATCGATTTTTCTCGCAAAATATCGTCGGAATAGTGCCACAAAGATCTCATCTCAGCACTTTTCAAAATCGCTCAAATTTTCGAGAAAAATGCAAAGGGGTTAGCCTTACTTTTTTTTCGGCCGAAAAATTTTAGGTCTTAGATTCGATTTGTATGACCCTTTCCTGACTCATTGGACCACCAGGAACTCAGAAAACGCAGCGAAAAGAGCGTGAGATCAACAGGAGAGAAAAGGCAAGCGAAAAAGCACCTGCTGAAAAATGTCGAAAACACAGGTTTTCGTTTTTTGGCTGTAACTTTCGATCCGTTGCTTGCATCGTATCCGCACTGCGCCCGATCGATTTTTCTCGCAAAATAACGTCGGAATAGTGCCACGAAGATCTCATTTCAGCACTTTTCAAAATCGCTCAAATTTTCGAGAAAAATGCAAAGGGGTTAGCCTTACTTTTTTTTCGGCCGAAAAATTTTAGGTCTCAGATTCGATTTTTATGACCCTTTTCTGACTAATTGGACGACCAGGAACTCAGAAAACGCAGCGAAAAGAGCGTGAGATCAACAGGAGAGAAAAGGCTAGCGAAAAAGCACCTGCTGAAAAATGTCGAAAACACAGGTTTTCGTATTTTTGGCTGTAACTTTCGATCCGTTGCTCGCATCGTATCTGGACTGCGCCCAATCGATTTCTCTCGCAAAATATCGTCGGAATAGTGCCACAAAGATCTCATCTCAGCACTTTTCAAAATCGCTCAAATTTTCGAGAAAAATGCAAAGGGGTTAGCCTTACTTTTTTTTCGGCCGAAAAATTTTAGGTCTCAGATTCGATTTGTATGACCCTTTCCTGACTCATTGGACCACCAGGAACTCAGAAAACGCAGCGAAAAGAGCGTGAGATCAACAGGAGAGAAAAGGCTAGCGAAAAAGCACCTGCTGAAAAATGTCGAAAACACAGGTTTTCGTATTTTTGGCTGTAACTTTCGATCCGTTGCTCGCATCGTATCTGGACTGCGCCCAATCGATTTCTCTCGCAAAATATCGTCGGAATAGTGCCACAAAGATCTCATCTTAGCACTTTTCAAAATCGCTTAAATTCTCGAGTAAAATGCAAAGGGGTTAGCCTTACTTTTTTTTCGGCCGAAAAATTTTAGGTCTCAGATTCGATTTGTATGACCCTATCCTGACTCATTGGACCACCAGGAACTCAGAAAACGCAGCGAAAAGAGCGTGAGATCAACAGGAGAGGAAAGGCAAGCGAAAAAGCACCTGCTGAAAAATGTCGAAAACACAGGTTTTCGTTTTTTGGCTGTAACTTTCGATCCGTTGCTCGCATCGTATCCGGACTGCGCACAATCGATTTCTCTCGCAAAATATTGTCGGAATAGTGCCACAAAGATTTCATTTTAGCACTTTTCAAAATCGCTCAAATTTTCGAGAAAAATGCAAAGGGGTTAGCCTTACTTTTTTTTCGGCCGAAAAATTTTAGGTCTCAGATTCGATTTGTATAACCCTTTTCTGACTAATTGGACCACCAGGAACTCAGAAAACGCAGCGAAAAGAGCGTGAGATCAACAGGAGAGAACAGGCAAGCGAAAAAGCACCAGCTGAAAAATGTCGAAAACACAGGTTTTCGTTTTTTGGCTGTGACTTTCGATCCGTTGCTCGCATCGTATCCGGACTGCGCACAATCGATTTCTCTCGCAAAATATTGTCGGAATAGTGCCACAAAGATCTCATCTCGGCACTCTTCAAAAACGCTTAAATTTTAGAGAAAAATGCAAAGGGGTTAGCCTTACTTTTTTTTCGGCCGAAAAATTTCAGGTCTCAGATTCGATTTGTATGACCCTTACCTGACTAATTGGACCACCAGGAACTCAGAAAACGCAGCGAAAAGAGCGTGAGATAAACAGGAGAGAAAAGGCAAGCGAAAAAGCACCTGCTGAAAAATGTCGAAAACACAGGTTTTCGTTTTTTGGCTGTAACTTTCGATCCGTTGCTCGCATCGTATCCGCACTGCGCCCAATCGATTTTTCTCGCAAAATCACGTCGGAATAGTGCCACGAAGATCTCATTTCAGCACTTTTCAAAATCGCTTAAATTTTCGTGAAAAATGCAAAGGGGTTAGCCTTACTTTTTTTTCGGCCGAAAAATTTTAGGTCTCAGATTCGATCTGTATAACCCTTTTCTGACTAATTGGACCACCAGGAACTCAGAAAACGCAGCGAAAAGAGCGTGAGATCAACAGGAGAGAAAAGGCAAGCGAAAAAGCACCTGCTGAAAAATGTCGAAAACACAGGTTTTCGTTTTTTGGCTGTGACTTTCGATCCGTTGCTCGCATCGTATCCGGACTGCGCACAATCGATTTCTCTCGCAAAATATTGTCGGAATAGTGCCACAAAGATCTCATCTCGGCACTCTTCAAAAACGCTTAAATTTTAGAGAAAAATGCAAAGGGGTTAGCCTTACTTTTTTTTCGGCCGAAAAATTTTAGGTCTCAGATTCAATTTGTATGACCCTTTCCAGACTAATTGGACCACCAGGAACTCAGAAAACGCAGCGAAACGAGCGTGAGATCAACAGGAGAGAAAAGGCAAGCGAAAAAGCACCTGCTGAAAAATGTCGAAAACACAGGTTTTCGTTTTTTGGCTGTAACTTTCGATCCGTTGCTCGCATCGTATCCGGACTGCGCACAATCGATTTCCCTCGCAAAATATCGTCGGAATAGTGCTACAAAGATCTCATTACAGCACTTTTCAAAATCGCTCAAATTTTCGAGAAAAATGCAAAGGGGTTAGCCTTACTTTTTTTTCGGCCGAAAAATTTTAGGTCTTAGATTCGATTTGTATGACCCTTTCCTGACTCATTGGACCACCAGGAACTCAGAAAACGCAGCGAAAAGAGCGTGAGATCAACAGGAGAGAAAAGGCAAGCGAAAAAGCACCTGCTGAAAAATGTCGAAAACACAGGTTTTCGTTTTTTGGCTGTAACTTTCGATCCGTTGCTCGCATCGTATCCGCACTGCGCCCAATCGATTTTTCTCGCAAAATAACTTCGGAATAGTGCCACGAAGATCTCATCTCAGCACTTTTCAAAATCGCCCAAATTTTCGAGAAAAATGCAAAGGCGTTAGCCTTACTTTTTTTTCGGCCGAAAAATTTTAGGTCTCAGATTCGATTTGTATAACCCTTTCCTGACTAATTGGACCACCAGGAACTCAGAAAACGCAGCGAAAAGAGCGTGAGATCAACAGGAGAGAAAAGGCAAGCGAAAAAGCACCTGCTGAAAAATGTCGAAAACACTGGTTCTCGTTTTTTGGCTGTAACTTTCGATCCGTTGCTCGCATCGTATCCGCACTGCGCCTAATCGATTTCTCTCGCAAAATAACGTCGGAATAGTGCCACGAAGATCTCATTTCAGCACTTTTCAAAATCGCTTAAATTTTCGAGAAAAATGCAAAGAGGTTAGCCTTACTTTTTTTTCGGCCGAAAAATTTTAGGTCTCAGATTCGATCTGTATAACCCTTTTCTGACTAATTGGACCACCAGGAACTCAGAAAACGCAGCGAAAAGAGCGTGAGATCAACAGGAGAGAAAAGGCAAGCGAAAAAGCACCTGCTGAAAAATGTCGAAAACACAGGTTTTCGTTTTTTGGCTGTGACTTTCGATCCGTTGCTCGCATCGTATCCGGACTGCGCACAATCGATTTCTCTCGCAAAATATTGTCGGAATAGTGCCACAAAGATCTCATCTCGGCACTCTTCAAAAACGCTTAAATTTTAGAGAAAAATGCAAAGGGGTTAGCCTTACTTTTTTTTCGGCCGAAAAATTTTAGGTCTCAGATTCGATTTGTATAACCCTTTTCTGACTAATTGGACCACCAGGAACTCAGAAAACGCAGCGAAAAGAGCGTGAGATCAACAGGAGAGAAAAGGCAAGCGAAAAAGCACCTGCTGAAAAATGTCGAAAACACGGGTTTTCGTTTTTTGGCTGTAACTTTCGATCCGTTGCTCGCATCGTATCCGGACTGCGCCCAATCGATTTTTCTCGCAAAATATCGTCGGAATAGTGCCACAAAGATCTCATCTCAGCACTTTTCAAAATCGCTTAAATTTTCGAGAAAAATGCAAAGGGGTTAGCCTTGCTTTTTTTTCGGCCGAAAAATTTTAGGTCTCAGATTCGATTTGTATGACCCTTACCTGACTAATTGGACCACCAAGAACTCAGAAAACGCAGCGAAAAGAGCGTGAGATCAACAGGAGAGAAAAGGCAAGCGAAAAAGCACCTGCTGAAAAATGTCGAAAACACAGGTTTTCGTTTTTTGGCTGTAACTTTCGATCCGTTGCTCGCATCGTATCCGCACTGCGCCCAATCGATTTTTCTCGCAAAATCACGTCGGAATAGTGCCACGAAGATCTCATTTCAGCACTTTTCAAAATCGCTTAAATTTTCGAGAAAAATGCAAAGGGGTTAGCCTTACTTTTTTTTCGGCCGAAAAATTTTAGGTCTCAGATTCGATTTGTATGACCCTTACCTGACTAATTGGACCACCAGGAACTCAGAAAACGCAGCGAAAAGAGCGTGAGATCAACAGGAGAGAAAAGGCAAGCGAAAAAGCACCTGCTGAAAAATGTCGAAAACACAGGTTTTCGTTTTTTGGCTGTAACTTCCGATCCGTTGCTCGCATCGTATCCGCACTGCGCCCAATCGATTTTTCTCGCAAAATAACTTCGGAATAGTGCCACGAAGATCTCATTTCAGCACTTTTCAAAATCGCCCAAATTTTCGAGAAAAATGCAAAGGGGTTAGCCTTACTTTTTTTTCGGCCGAAAAATTTTAGGTCTCAGATTCGATTTGTATAACCCTTTCCTGACTAATTGGACCACCAGGAACTCAGAAAACGCAGCGAAAAGAGCGTGAGATCAACAGGAGAGAAAAGGCAAGCGAAAAAGCACCTGCTGAAAAATGTCGAAAACACTGGTTCTCGTTTTTTGGCTGTAACTTTCGATCCGTTGCTCGCATCGTATCCGCACTGCGCCTAATCGATTTCTCTCGCAAAATAACGTCGGAATAGTGCCACGAAGATCTCATTTCAGCACTTTTCAAAATCGCTTAAATTTTCGAGAAAAATGCAAAGGGGTTAGCCTTACTTTTTTTTCGGCCGAAAAATTTTAGGTCTTAGATTCGATTTGTATGACCCTTTCCTGACTCATTGGACCACCAGGAACTCAGAAAACGCAGCGAAAAGAGCGTGAGATCAACAGGAGAGAAAAGGCAAGCGAAAAAGCACCTGCTGAAAAATGTCGAAAACACAGGTTTTCGTTTTTTGGCTGTAACTTTCGATCCGTTGCTTGCATCGTATCCGCACTGCGCCCGATCGATTTTTCTCGCCAAATAACGTCGGAATAGTGCCACGAAGATCTCATTTCAGCACTTTTCAAAATCGCTCAAATTTTCGAGAAAAATGCAAAGGGGTTAGCCTTACTTTTTTTTCGGCCGAAAAATTTTAGGTCTCAGATTCGATTTTTATGACCCTTTTCTGACTAATTGGACGACCAGGAACTCAGAAAACGCAGCGAAAAGAGCGTGAGATCAACAGGAGAGAAAAGGCTAGCGAAAAAGCACCTGCTGAAAAATGTCGAAAACACAGGTTTTCGTATTTTTGGCTGTAACTTTCGATCCGTTGCTCGCATCGTATCTGGACTGCGCCCAATCGATTTCTCTCGCAAAATATCGTCGGAATAGTGCCACAAAGATCTCATCTCAGCACTTTTCAAAATCGCTCAAATTTTCGAGAAAAATGCAAAGGGGTTAGCCTTACTTTTTTTTCGGCCGAAAAATTTTAGGTCTTAGATTCGATTTGTATGACCCTTTCCTGACTCATTGGACCACCAGGAACTCAGAAAACGCAGCGAAAAGAGCGTGAGATCAACAGGAGAGAAAAGGCAAGCGAAAAAGCACCTGCTGAAAAATGTCGAAAACACAGGTTTTCGTTTTTTGGCTGTAACTTTCGATCCGTTGCTTGCATCGTATCCGCACTGCGCCCGATCGATTTTTCTCGCAAAATAACGTCGGAATAGTGCCACGAAGATCTCATTTCAGCACTTTTCAAAATCGCTCAAATTTTCGAGAAAAATGCAAAGGGGTTAGCCTTACTTTTTTTTCGGCCGAAAAATTTTAGGTCTCAGATTCGATTTTTATGACCCTTTTCTGACTAATTGGACGACCAGGAACTCAGAAAACGCAGCGAAAAGAGCGTGAGATCAACAGGAGAGAAAAGGCTAGCGAAAAAGCACCTGCTGAAAAATGTCGAAAACACAGGTTTTCGTATTTTTGGCTGTAACTTTCGATCCGTTGCTCGCATCGTATCTGGACTGCGCCCAATCGATTTCTCTCGCAAAATATCGTCGGAATAGTGCCACAAAGATCTCATCTTAGCACTTTTCAAAATCGCTTAAATTCTCGAGTAAAATGCAAAGGGGTTAGCCTTACTTTTTTTTCGGCCGAAAAATTTTAGGTCTCAGATTCGATTTGTATGACCCTATCCTGACTCATTGGACCACCAGGAACTCAGAAAACGCAGCGAAAAGAGCGTGAGATCAACAGGAGAGGAAAGGCAAGCGAAAAAGCACCTGCTGAAAAATGTCGAAAACACAGGTTTTCGTTTTTTGGCTGTAACTTTCGATCCGTTGCTCGCATCGTATCCGGACTGCGCACAATCGATTTCTCTCGCAAAATATTGTCGGAATAGTGCCACAAAGATTTCATTTTAGCACTTTTCAAAATCGCTCAAATTTTCGAGAAAAATGCAAAGGGGTTAGCCTTACTTTTTTTTCGGCCGAAAAATTTTAGGTCTCAGATTCGATTTGTATAACCCTTTTCTGACTAATTGGACCACCAGGAACTCAGAAAACGCAGCGAAAAGAGCGTGAGATCAACAGGAGAGAACAGGCAAGCGAAAAAGCACCAGCTGAAAAATGTCGAAAACACAGGTTTTCGTTTTTTGGCTGTGACTTTCGATCCGTTGCTCGCATCGTATCCGGACTGCGCACAATCGATTTCTCTCGCAAAATATTGTCGGAATAGTGCCACAAAGATCTCATCTCGGCACTCTTCAAAAACGCTTAAATTTTAGAGAAAAATGCAAAGGGGTTAGCCTTACTTTTTTTTCGGCCGAAAAATTTCAGGTCTCAGATTCGATTTGTATGACCCTTACCTGACTAATTGGACCACCAGGAACTCAGAAAACGCAGCGAAAAGAGCGTGAGATCAACAGGAGAGAAAAGGCAAGCGAAAAAGCACCTGCTGAAAAATGTCGAAAACACAGGTTTTCGTTTTTTGGCTGTAACTTTCGATCCGTTGCTCGCATCGTATCCGCACTGCGCCCAATCGATTTTTCTCGCAAAATCACGTCGGAATAGTGCCACGAAGATCTCATTTCAGCACTTTTCAAAATCGCTTAAATTTTCGTGAAAAATGCAAAGGGGTTAGCCTTACTTTTTTTTCGGCCGAAAAATTTTAGGTCTCAGATTCGATCTGTATAACCCTTTTCTGACTAATTGGACCACCAGGAACTCAGAAAACGCAGCGAAAAGAGCGTGAGATCAACAGGAGAGAAAAGGCAAGCGAAAAAGCACCTGCTGAAAAATGTCGAAAACACAGGTTTTCGTTTTTTGGCTGTAACTTTCGATCCGTTGCTCGCATCGTATCCGGACTGCGCACAATCGATTTCCCTCGCAAAATATCGTCGGAATAGTGCTACAAAGATCTCATTACAGCACTTTTCAAAATCGCTCAAATTTTCGAGAAAAATGCAAAGGGGTTAGCCTTACTTTTTTTTCGGCCGAAAAATTTTAGGTCTTAGATTCGATTTGTATGACCCTTTCCTGACTCATTGGACCACCAGGAACTCAGAAAACGCAGCGAAAAGAGCGTGAGATCAACAGGAGAGAAAAGGCAAGCGAAAAAGCACCTGCTGAAAAATGTCGAAAACACAGGTTTTCGTTTTTTGGCTGTAACTTTCGATCCGTTGCTCGCATCGTATCCGCACTGCGCCCAATCGATTTTTCTCGCAAAATAACTTCGGAATAGTGCCACGAAGATCTCATCTCAGCACTTTTCAAAATCGCCCAAATTTTCGAGAAAAATGCAAAGGCGTTAGCCTTACTTTTTTTTCGGCCGAAAAATTTTAGGTCTCAGATTCGATTTGTATAACCCTTTCCTGACTAATTGGACCACCAGGAACTCAGAAAACGCAGCGAAAAGAGCGTGAGATCAACAGGAGAGAAAAGGCAAGCGAAAAAGCACCTGCTGAAAAATGTCGAAAACACTGGTTCTCGTTTTTTGGCTGTAACTTTCGATCCGTTGCTCGCATCGTATCCGCACTGCGCCTAATCGATTTCTCTCGCAAAATAACGTCGGAATAGTGCCACGAAGATCTCATTTCAGCACTTTTCAAAATCGCTTAAATTTTCGAGAAAAATGCAAAGAGGTTAGCCTTACTTTTTTTTCGGCCGAAAAATTTTAGGTCTCAGATTCGATCTGTATAACCCTTTTCTGACTAATTGGACCACCAGGAACTCAGAAAACGCAGCGAAAAGAGCGTGAGATCAACAGGAGAGAAAAGGCAAGCAAAAAAGCACCTGCTGAAAAATGTCGAAAACACAGGTTTTCGTTTTTTGGCTGTGACTTTCGATCCGTTGCTCGCATCGTATCCGGACTGCGCACAATCGATTTCTCTCGCAAAATATTGTCGGAATAGTGCCACAAAGATCTCATCTCGGCACTCTTCAAAAACGCTTAAATTTTAGAGAAAAATGCAAAGGGGTTAGCCTTACTTTTTTTTCGGCCGAAAAATTTTAGGTCTCAGATTCGATTTGTATAACCCTTTTCTGACTAATTGGACCACCAGGAACTCAGAAAACGCAGCGAAAAGAGCGTGAGATCAACAGGAGAGAAAAGGCAAGCGAAAAAGCACCTGCTGAAAAATGTCGAAAACACGGGTTTTCGTTTTTTGGCTGTAACTTTCGATCCGTTGCTCGCATCGTATCCGGACTGCGCCCAATCGATTTTTCTCGCAAAATATCGTCGGAATAGTGCCACAAAGATCTCATCTCAGCACTTTTCAAAATCGCTTAAATTTTCGAGAAAAATGCAAAGGGGTTAGCGTTGCTTTTTTTTCGGCCGAAAAATTTTAGGTCTCAGATTCGATTTGTATGACCCTTACCTGACTAATTGGACCACCAAGAACTCAGAAAACGCAGCGAAAAGAGCGTGAGATCAACAGGAGAGAAAAGGCAAGCGAAAAAGCACCTGCTGAAAAATGTCGAAAACACAGGTTTTCGTTTTTTGGCTGTAACTTTCGATCCGTTGCTCGCATCGTATCCGCACTGCGCCCAATCGATTTTTCTCGCAAAATCACGTCGGAATAGTGCCACGAAGATCTCATTTCAGCACTTTTCAAAATCGCTTAAATTTTCGAGAAAAATGCAAAGGGGTTAGCCTTACTTTTTTTTCGGCCGAAAAATTTTAGGTCTCAGATTCGATTTGTATGACCCTTACCTGACTAATTGGACCACCAGGAACTCAGAAAACGCAGCGAAAAGAGCGTGAGATCAACAGGAGAGAAAAGGCAAGCGAAAAAGCACCTGCTGAAAAATGTCGAAAACACAGGTTTTCGTTTTTAGGCTGTAACTTCCGATCCGTTGCTCGCATCGTATCCGCACTGCGCCCAATCGATTTTTCTCGCAAAATAACTTCGGAATAGTGCCACGAAGATCTCATTTCAGCACTTTTCAAAATCGCCCAAATTTTCGAGAAAAATGCAAAGGGGTTAGCCTTACTTTTTTTTCGGCCGAAAAATTTTAGGTCTCAGATTCGATTTGTATAACCCTTTCCTGACTAATTGGACCACCAGGAACTCAGAAAACGCAGCGAAAAGAGCGTGAGATCAACAGGAGAGAAAAGGCAAGCGAAAAAGCACCTGCTGAAAAATGTCGAAAACACTGGTTCTCGTTTTTTGGCTGTAACTTTCGATCCGTTGCTCGCATCGTATCCGCACTGCGTCTAATCGATTTCTCTCGCAAAATAACGTCGGAATAGTGCCACGAAGATCTCATTTCAGCACTTTTCAAAATCGCTTAAATTTTCGAGAAAAATGCAAAGGGGTTAGCCTTACTTTTTTTTCGGCCGAAAAATTTTAGGTCTCAGATTCGATCTGTATAACCCCTTTCTGACTAATTGGACCACCAGGAACTCAGAAAACGCAGCGAAAAGAGCGTGAGATCAACAGGAGAGAAAAGGCAAGCGAAAAAGCACCTGCTGAAAAATGTCGAAAACACAGGTTTTCGTTTTTTGGCTGTGACTTTCGATCCGTTGCTCGCATCGTATCCGGACTGCGCACAATCGATTTCTCTCGCAAAATATTGTCGGAATAGTGCCACAAAGATCTCATCTCGGCACTCTTCAAAAACGCTTAAATTTTAGAGAAAAATGCAAAGGGGTTAGCCTTACTTTTTTTTCGGCCGAAAAATTTTAGGTCTCAGATTCGATTTGTATGACCCTTTCCTGACTAATTGGACCACCAGGAACTCAGAAAACGCAGCGAAAAGAGCGTGAGATCAACAGGAGAGAAAAGGCAAGCGAAAAAGCACCTGCTGAAAAATGTCGAAAACACAGGTTTTCGTTTTTTGGCTGTAACTTTCGATCCGTTGCTCGCATCGTATCCGGACTGCGCACAATCGATTTCTCTCGCAAAATATCGTCGGAATAGTGCCACAAAGATTTCATTTTAGCACTTTTCAAAATCGCTCAAATTTTCGAGAAAAATGCAAAGGGGTTAGCCTTACTTTTTTTTCGGCCGAAAAATTTTAGGTCTCAGATTCGATTTGTATGACCCTTACCTGACTAATTGGACCACCAGGAGCTCAGAAAACGCAGCGAAAAGAGCGTGAGATCAACAGGAGAGAAAAGGCAAGCGAAAAAGCACCTGCTGAAAAATGTCGAAAACACAGGTTTTCGTTCTTTGGCTGTAACTTTCGATCCGTTGCTCGCATCGTATTCGGACAGCGCCCAATAGATTTCTCTTCCAAAATTACGTCGGAATAGTGCGCTAATAAATCCACTCACTGCTAGAGACTCTAACGTTTCCCTCAGAAATCTGTCAATGCGATTTTGTATAGATATTGTCGTGCCTAAAATTATCGACAATCGAATACTCGTTTCCAATTCGAACGCTGTGGATGTCGCGAGAAATCAAAGTATGTATCTTCAAGAATCAGTAAATTAATAAATAAATAAATATTTTTATTTATACATAGAAAGTACGCGATTATCAGTCAATAGCGTCGAATTTAGATGCCTCCACACGTTGCGATGTGCATCTCTTCTGACTTCATTTGGTTTATCAAGGCCCACATGGCAGCTGCTCGTAACTTAGACACATGCCCACGTTGTTTTCGGATGAGAGACCGTTGTCCTCGCCGGGACCAAAAGCTACTCGAATGTGAAATGGTGTCGCTGATGTTTCCACTCGACAGTTTCCCTCGTCGTCCAACTCGCTCTGGTTGCACAACGAATTTCCACAGTGTTCCAGATCACAAATACCGGCACCGTCGTTTCCAGGCTGAAAAATGAAACAAGCTGAACGTACGAACGTAGAAGTCATCTTCAGCTTCTACCGAAAAGAGTAGAAGACAAGATATGTTCCTCCTTAGGAGGTGATAAGTGTAAGGTAATTGTCGCAGCCATAATATCGAATTCACTAATTCCATTCAGAAAGTTCAATTCAGATCTTGACTAAAAGATGATTGCTCAATGGAGCTCACCGTGATGAATTCTTCGAAGTCGCAAGGAATCAATACGCGATCTCTGCATCGCGATGCGCTTTCAAAAACGGGAGCACCAGTTCCGGAGCCTTCGCCTTGCACCACCTGACCCTCCAGTCCCCCCATATTTGATGCTGGTCCGGTTGATCGGGGAGGACCGATGCGGAAAGAGTCCGTTGCGCAGGGAGCATAGGAAATGCTGCACATGCCTCGCTCCTGACGGACACACAGAAGATGATCTTGGCTAGCCAGGTACCGCCCGTTAGGTAGGTAGTTTAGGGTGCGTAACGTCCCTCTGGGAGTAACGTGGTACTGGAGACATCCGGCGGGAGCCCTTTGCTCGAAACCGACCTGCGTGATCCGCATCTCCCACATCCTTGACTCCAACGAAGATGGTAGCCGGAAGTTCAACGTTATCGGACCATCGTCGACGTCGACGTAAACTTAGAAGGGTGAATAATTGTTAGGAGAGAGCTGTACACATGTTCGCACTACGGGTATTCGAATAGCATAGTTGAAAGTCATTGCAGCAAGGTTCTGACCTCTTCAAATCCAGTCAAGTAAAAATCGTCGCTGCTCAAACGGCCATTCGGAAATGTCAGGCTTATGGCTTTTTTCTTTGGTCTAACCAGCAGTTAACTTTTTTCCAAAACACTCAATTCTCCGATGCTGGAATCGTATTCAATCTCCTCAACACGATTTTTCAACTAAGTGACAAGAAATATCAAACTAATGACTTTTTCCCTGGGGAATGAGACGGTTACTTGGTGTCGACTAGCTTGTATATATATTATAGGTCACGGAGAGCACGCGAAACGTTGAATGTGAAATATTGAATGTTAAATCTGACACGGTTACGGCTCGTCAATGGAACACGGCACCATACCGTCTAAAAATAATTTTCTTTACAGCGGTGAATTCGATGCACACCAAAGTTAACCAATTTCAATTGGCCATTGCAGTGTGCAGCGTTACAAGTTCGTTAATTATTATTTCGTGAATTTAGTCGGATATTTTCACGGGAAGACGGCTAAGCAATCTAAACGGTGAATAAAAATCTCGAAGCACTGGATATTGTTTCTACATTACAAAATCTGATGACTTTTAATTGCAAAATAAATCTTAAGTACGAGGAGGCCGTACTACACGTAGTGTAATCAGTAAGACTTTAAATAAAAAAATCTGCCGACTTATGTAATCAAGATGCAGCAGGTTTTGTTGGTTTGACAAAGAAGTGAAAAAAATTGTCCAGAACATTAGAAAACGGGTCGATTAAGTTTCAATTGTTTGCGATATTATCACATGCATCTGGTAATATAACCAAGGAATATACCAATGTCCCGATTGAATTTCATTCACGTCGAGTTTTACATGTAGGATTGAGAGGGGAGGACAACCGAATAAATTCCCGATGGGCTGGTTTTCGGAACGGTGACATCTGTGCCCCTTTTTTATTCGTCGAACCAGTGAAACGTTGGCTGCTACAGCACATCCTTTGTGGAATAAAAAAAAATTGTGCTCGTTCTTGAAACCGCGCTGACGTTGTTTATGTGGGTAAAAAAATCTGTGTAATTATATTTGCATACGATAGATTCTCAATCCAATTGTACCCATACACCGACCTACTATCAAAACGACGCACTTCTTCAACACATATCTTTATATCTGGATGGAATTTATGCGTATATGTCGGTATCCACGCCTACATAAATGGAATAATAAAAGCTTCTCACTGTGTTGACCGCTGTTCCAACCGCAGAGATTCAGGCTTCCGATGCCGGTCCGGATCTCCATTATGTCTGCGTCACAGATACCGGTTCTCCGGTTGGGCTGGCCCTGAGAACCATCAAGTATGTATGCCATCAAGGGTTTGCTTTAGTTTCATAAACAAGAAGAAAATTTTTGTCGTAGGTTAGTAATTGTAATATAGTTTCTTACGATATTAAAGTGTAAAAAATCGATCCGTAGCTGGCTGACTTGAGGATCTATCTTTTTAACGGTCAACGAACAGTTCATTGACTGGTTAATCAAGTTCGGGAATCCCGGGCTCGTGACGTAGGTTAAATTATTTTGAACCTCTTCGCCACAGCTTGTTGTAACTATAACATAAAAGAGTTGTTGAGGAAAGAAGGTTTACATTGTAAAATACCAAACGAACGTATATAAATCGGTGACACCGTTAAAGCAGCGATAGTTTATACCAAAGAAATGTCCTTTGCTACCCATCTTTATTACGGAAAGATAGCGAGCTTCAGCAAGCCTTAAGTGTTCGGAAGAACTGTGTAAAAATTCAAGCTCTCTCGTGAACTTGTATGGTAACACAAGATACCGTTCGCGACAGGGCAGCAAGACGAATTCGACAGATAAAACTGTTTCAATTAATAGAGCCAAAAAGGTGATCCAAACTAAATACTCATTTATTGTATACTTTATTTTCATATTATCCATTGTAAGAATAGTGCAACTGTATTTGTAACAGTCGATAAGGCCAAGTGTTGATTGACTAGTCTATAATATCTTGATATTTATCCTAGAAACAAGTTTGGCAACTTTCAGTCTCATTGTCAGTTATTTACCGCTATTCATTTGTCTGTTGCTTGTTTTTCGATTTTCCAATAATTCCAGAGCTGGATATTGGCTTGAACGGGATCTGAACACGTCGATATACATACCTATGTATATTGTAGGTATTTACGTGATATCAAATAACTTTTGGTTACTTACAAATACAGCAAACCCCAAAACCAAGGGCACATGGGCCATGGGATTTTCCCTGCTGAATGCGACACTCGTAGGTGTTCATGCAGATGCCGACCCTGCGCTTGTCTTCGGACAAACATTCCTCTTCGACAGGTATAGGAAAAAAATTCAATACTAAAAAAAAAAGAACATTTTGACGTTATGATTACGAATTTACTGTCATTCAGACTTCCACTTACTTAAAAGTTAAGACTGTCAAGTAATAAGAATATTGAAAAATTACTTTCACAACATTCTGCTTACTCTACACAGTTGACCCTCATATTCTCAGCTGATTCACATTGACATACTAAGAGAAATACTTTTGGGATTTAAACGCATCAGCAGTCTGTACAGTAATTATGTGAGTAATTATGTGATAGAATAAATTTGTAATAATCGTCGATCAATCCCTACTTACTACTGAATACATTTACATCATTCTCTTGCAAAGTAATGGACCTTCAAGCTTTAGAACTGCTCTTTCCGAGAAGCGATTTCAAAAACCCTCTAGGATATTAAAATACTACCAGAACCAATAAACACAATATTCGCATGTTCCAAATGTTTATTAGACAAAAAGATAGCTACTCACCACGTGCGTCTCGACCACCGCCGTCGTAGAGATCAAATGTGTTGAGAGGTAGACTTGGAGTGAGAGGCCAAAAGTCAAAAATCGGCCACGCGAACGTAGATGCGAAAAGTTCTAACATCAAAAATACCCCGGTACCGGAAATGTTACTCATACTTCCTTAACAATAAAAAGTAACTGACGTAAAATATATTAGGTATTTAATTATATTAAGTTGCGGAATAATCAATGTAAAACACCTGTCGCGTTGCAAAAGTCAGTCAAACGGCTCTTCGCTCACTTTGCCCACGCTCGAAGCGATTCAGCGACGTTCAAGGTCTCCCGCGAACCCGGAAGACGATCCGCAAACTAGGTGAACATTCCCCCCCATTTCTCCATTCCCTCTCCTTCGGCAGTATTGCATACATAGAAGCGTTGTAACGCGATGATATATCATTTCCCGAAGTAATCAGACTCGCAAGATTGAAGAAAAGGCCTTCTACGGGAGGTGCAGCCCAGCGGCTGGGCAATCGAGGGATTTCTCAGAATTCTATAATTTTTCAGAGTGAAGAATCGTATCTCCAATACAATGTAAGACAATAATTAAATACATATAATTCTTTGGTGAACAAGAGGTATCCAATCGTTGCAGAGGATCATTTCCACATAACTACAGATGATAGGCATTACTTTCAGAATTTTGGAAACTTTTGATGCCAGTACAAAATGTATACTTGGTGTAAGGGCATATGTTTCTAGACAAGAATGCTGATGGGCAGTGAACAATTCCAACATATTTCCAAAATATCATGGTTAAAAATTAAATAATTTACAGATAACCAGGATCTCCATAACATTCAGTGGTTTTTCTGGTTGTTTTTAATTGTCAATGAAAATTACGTGAGCAAAGTACAGTGTTTATTTCTCCTGGATTAGCTGTGCGCGGTACTTGTTATTTTCAAAGTGGATTTGAAATTAGATCACATCTTCAGTATGGGTGATTTTAATCACGAGTGGTTGTAGACGGTCGTTACTACCGGCCGCATGCATTCACTTTCTTTTGTAGACGGATTTTCATTCGCCCTAAGACCAACTGCTGAGAACCAAAGTAAATATCTCATGAGTCGCCATCCCGTAAAAGTTAACCAAAACAACATTTTTAGATCGGAGCATATTCCATCAAACTGATAAAACTAGTCCAACAAACGATACTTATCGTTATAGATATAATCGCGAACGCGTGGCTTAACGACCAAAATAAGATAAGGAAATCGATTAGGTGGTATATACATATGTATAGCATACATCTTAATATTACATATGTGTATTCTGTTGCGCGTGGTTGGCACATTACAACAGACGCGAGGATTGATAACGATGTAATAAATACTTTTATTAATTTATATTATACGTTTATTAATTGTTAATATTATTATATATACTGTATATAATAATATGTATATTATATATATTCATATTTATATATTTACTTATGTATAGATGCTTCGTATGTATATATGTATATGTATAATGATGCTTACTTCAAAGTATTCAGGCGTTTCATAATTTATACGAAAAAGCGCAATAATATATCCACGATAATATGGTGGTTTTGTGTTATTTTCCATCATCTGCCCATGCTTTGGTTGCATACAATCAGTAACAAATCATCAAAACACGAATCACGTAACTCAGTAGTGTGTAGTATCTACAAACAGCGTGTATTTGCCATTCAAGCTATCTCTCAGTTGTGTTTCAGCTTTGCAAAGTCAATTTCTGCATAGCTGAAACCCTCCTGGGGTGGTATAGGGGAAACTGGTGGCACCCCGTCCACTTCCGGGAGGTCCAACCTAGCGTAGTGCAGAATACTAGCACCTGGTTGTAATTTTTCATATCCTTCACTGTCGAGAGGAGAAGGGGTGGGTGTAGGAGTTGGAGTTGGTGTGGGGGTTGGAGTTGGTGTGGGTGTCGGGGTAGGAGTATCGTCAAATAACTTAGGAGACGACGGTTTAGTTTGCACTGGTTTGAACACAGAGGTATTAGGACTTGTAGCAGTCGGAGAGGCAGTAACTAGTCGTGGTTTACAGATCGTAAACTCAGCGAACCGTGTTATTACAGGGACCACCGATTGGTCTTGAGAAACTTTTGAAGATGATGATAAGTGGCCAGTATCTTTGACCGTTGAATTGGGTGGATTCACATCTTTGCCTTTTCTAGGCAACGAACTATCCACAAGTGAAACAGAGTTTGTTACAGAGAGCTTGCTAGTGGGTCGCATTACCGCGTATTCACCACTCGTATCGATCATTGAAGATTTCCCGATCTCGGATTGGGGAGTGAACGGTTTTATCGGCGACTGCGGGCTGTTTAAAGAAAATGGAAATATCGTCGCAGAAGAACCGGTAGGAGTAGCCCGAGGCGGCGAGGCAGGAGTGCTTGCCAAGCTTTCGGTTGTCGGACTCCCATTTAGGGGTAAAAAACTTGGTGCTTTTACTGGCTTACTTCCGGCCTGAATCGCAATCGGTTGAGAACGAGACTTCTCCTTCCGACTACCGCCTCTTGCCCTGCGATTATTACGACCAGTTCCACCGATATTCATATTGATATTAATATAGTCTTGCTCAGGTGTAGCGACGGGGCTCGGTCTCGGTTTAAACGTCATCTCTACATAGCCTTCCGGTGGGCGTCTAGGTTGCGGCAAATCGACAGGTGCCGTTCTCGTTACCCCTGAAGTAAATAAGTAATCGTTTCAAACTTCAATTCGATGGATTCTTAAAGAGAATTTAAATTCATTGAAGCGAGACTAAACAATTGTACAGTGAATATTTTAAGTGCAGTGAAAACATCTTAGGCATTTTGAATTTGATTAATCAAATCAAAAAATAGCATTCTCAGATATATTCGAATTGTTCAAACTTTTTGCGTTTTAAAACAAATTGTACCTGGAGGTCCGTTCATTTGCATGTAGTCATCGTTGACAGGAGATGGAACTTGTTTAGGACTTGAATCAGGTCTGTGCCAGCTTTCACTCACACCTCCCATCTCTAGATAAGGCCCTTCAGCCTCTTCTACTGGCTTGAGTGTTGTTATCACTGGTTTGGGGGTGCAAGAGGATGCTGGTGTATGACTGTGATTGTGATTGGCAGTGATGGTATTGTTATTATTGTTTCTGTTCGCCTGCAATAGATAAGTTCAAAATGTAATACAGTATATCGATGAAAAAATAAATAAAACTTGTTACTATGAATCAAGAAAATTTTCTAGCGCTCAACATAGTGAGAAAATGCACTGATATTTACATTGATTACTAACCTTGTTTAGACCACTCATATCTACGTAGGAGGCAGTAGTAGATACAGGTGGTTGTCCAGGCGACATGTCGACATAGGAACTGGTGTCAGTGGCAGTGGAATATGAATGCGTTTGGGACTGGGTATACGAGGAGAGAGGAGAAGATAGAGGTGACAGAGCATTAGGCCTTGTAAAATCCAATTCCATAAGGTCCTCCATGCGCTCTGATGCCCCTGAGCAACCAGAGTTGTGACCCCAGGAACTGGACAACAGTGGGGCGGAGTTAGACTTGCTTGAAGTAGAGTGATCCGAACCAACAGGCAAAGGAGTAGCAATCACGTTTGCTAACCTCCCAATCTCAGGTCTCTTTGAGCGACTTCCTACCGAAAATGCTCGAACCCTAATGGACTCTTGTTGCGCTATTTCCAGTCTAAAGGCAAAGTATTTTTTTACTTGTAGCATCTGAATTTGTTCGGTTCAATTTTAGACTACACAAACCATGTGCGAGTACAATGAAAACAATAAAGAAAAGTTGCTTAATAGGACAAATATAAGCCAATTACCGATTCTTGCGTTGTCTGTTGGCAGGTTCTGGTCGAGACCCCACAGAGTACGCTCTGGTGGGCCTGGACTGTAAGTCCTCACCAGGTGCAAGATAGCTGGTCACCTTGTCCAAGTGATACTCAGAGAACCTTAAATCTGTACTGGGAGTCCCAGATGTGACTGAACAACTGCTGCCTCCATGTTGAGACATATCATCAGGAAAATGACCATTGTTTGGATTGGCAGGATCCATATCAACATAACCATCGTCGCCAACAGGTGCCATAGGTACATAGCCATCAGGTATTGTAGTAACTTCCTCTACGAGGGATGAGGCTCGAGAATGTGAGTGTGCATTGGTCGCAGGACTCATAGGCATATAAGCTCCCCCCCTGCCAGGACTCGAGCCACAAGGACTATACATCTCCATGTAAGAACTCTGCTGTCAACAAAAGAGGTGATTAGTAATCTGGAAATATTTCTGTGTCAAGTGAACTAGAGTACTTTCCAAACACTACAAACAAAATATATATGTTGCAAAACAACGGTTAAAATCTAATCAAAAATTGTCAACTTGGGAGTTTTTTTTTTTTATTTTCCCATTAAAATAATGTAACATACTTACCTGAGAAGGTGACTGAGACTTGAACAGAGGTGAATATTTATGTTGAGGATTTCCAGACGACCAGATAGTATAGTCATCACCATTTTCCTCCATAATAACCGGTTCATCAGGCGTCAGTGAATGACCATATCTTGAGGCTGGCCCTTCCTCCAAAATGCTTTCTCCTCCGTCATCCATAGAAAGTGAAGAGCCCGCAGAATCAGTGGAACAAGCCCCAGATGCAGGGCTTATTGGCATAGAAGAAACTGGTGGAGAATAGGACAATCCTTTACCACACATAGAATGAGGTCGTGGTATATTGGGTGCAAGGTGAGCTGCTCTTGGATGACCCATTATAACTGTAGGATGACCCTCGCTTGACGTACGTGCTCTTGACGGAAGACTGTCACATCGTTCACGCCCTGTTGTACCTGTAATGAATATTACTAGTATTATAGTTGGATAGCAGAAGAATATAAGGTCTCAAAAAGCACACTGCCCCAGCATTAGCTCAGTATAATTTACTTGCATTTATAAATATACACAGTATTAAATGTTTATAACAAGCATTAGATCAGATGATTGAATAAAAGGAATAAAGCTACTTTGAAGAAGTAGAAACAGTTATTGGACAAAGAAAATATATCAAAAAATGCCTGGTGATTAGCAATAAAGAGAGAAGCGCCACTGTAAGAAAATATTAAATAGCATGACAATTTAATTAATTTCATGTACTTTATTAAATTTCATCATATTTTTTTATACAATCTTGGGTAGCAAAATTTGCTTAACTTCAATGTTTATAATTAAAATTGCATAAACTGAAAAAGAAAAATTTTCATTAGAATGTGAGTGACTTTGGAAACTTTCACCCTCACTGTATACTTTAAAAACGAATACCACAATTATTTACATGTTATGGATACATGTCAGCCATAAATAATTTTTGTGCAAATTTCTCAGGTTGTGCCACATGCAGAGGTTATATGACGTAAACACTGAAATACATGTTTGGTTATTCGGGTTCTTTACCTAGAAATAATCACTAACAATACCACAATGCGAACAATACAAACAATATTACATAATGCAAAACAAAAAACATTTATAATTATTATTGTGATGAATTTGCTGAACAATTTTGACAAACCAAACAATTTATGATCAGTGTTAAATATCCCTAACAAGTTTCACAACTGTTGGAACTACCAAACATCCAATCATGTAGATAAATGCTATCATCCAATTAAACATGGAATAAAAATTTTTTCTAATATAATCAGCAACTTCGACCGTTATTGCACTATACCTTAAGAAAAAGTGAAACTGATTTACATTGAAACTAAAATACATACAGCGTAAAACGGATCTTTTAGATGGTTGCGATTGATTGACAACAGCAGCGGCTAGGGGCAGCGACAAGGTTCTCTGATGGGATAATGTGGTGGTAGCTGTTGTAGATGTGGTCGAGGCAGTGGTGATTGTGATTTGATTAGATTGAGAGGAGGTAGGGTGAGGATGACTGGCAACTGAGTGACGACGTCTATTCGCGGTGCTGTTGGCGTTAGTCAAGGTACTCCCGGTATGTCCTGCAGCAACCCCAGTCCCAGCAGCAGCAAGCGCTGTAAACCATACAGCTAACTGTCTCGAGACTCTCGATTGCAGAGCAGTTCGATCCACCGTCACTCACAATGACATTAACATTCATTGCCACAATGAGACAACACTCAACGTTGATACTTCACATTACAGATAAGCAATAATATATTTTCGATAATGATATAACATAAACCAACGATCTTTGTGTTTAAAAATATACTTCAGCCTATCTTTATTAAGTTTCTACCATTTGTCACCTGTTGAAAACTTTTTATTTCACATTTCGCAAGACTAATACAATTATTAGCACATGTTTCGTTGACTGACGGAAAATATATTGTCTCATTGTAGGCAAAATTTCTGCATTAACCCCTGGCAATCGATTATGAATTGATAAAATACAAAATATCAAAGGAAAGCTTAGATCATTTAATGTAGTAATACAGAATTGTATTAATCAAATGTTTTGCAGTAGCCGTCTTTCAAACGTTGTAAAATTTCATATAAATTCAGCATAAGCTTAAAAAACCACAAATTGAGTGAAATTGCATGAGTTTCAAAAAATATCTTCGGTTAATTATGAATAATTAATTTAGGGTTACACATAAATGGTTAAGTAAACTTAAATGGTGATGATTGATTGTGATGACACATTAAATTCATTAAATCATTTTGGATAACCAAGACCAAAACCACCAGATACCATTTTTGTGTAAAAATCAACATAAGAGAACATATAACCCTGTGAATAATATCAAACATCAATAAATACGATTATAATTCTGTAGGAATCTGTTCATGCTCTAAGCAACGACTGCCAAGCATGGAAATAATCACACTCCAGCAAAATATTACTATTCAAAAGTGAAAAATTCCCGTACTCAGCGATGTTACCAAAAGCAAAAACTAGTTAGATCAATATATGTATAGTCTATTCAAGATCCATATACGCTGGTGGTAAACAAGCATCGAGCAACGAACTATTGAATAAGTCCATAATCACCACCAGCATCAGCAGATTGGATCTCAAATGAACTCGACATTTTAGAAGAGAGGATTGTACAACTACTGTGAGAGAAAACAGACCCGTGAGTGTATTGGAAGAGGAGATACTCTGTGAATGACTACTCTGTGAAGGAGCAGATGCAGGGTTGTTCAGCTCCCTCAACGGATCCACTTGTTCCTTGCAAGTCTTCTGTTCCTCTGTAAAGCCCGTAACCCAGGTGTGTTACTCTAAAGCTAAGTTGTGCTGTGCCTCGTCCCAATAAATTGAGACAACGCCTGATGCATGGCATAGGCAATACAAAAGTGTGTGCGCTTCATAATTTGATCATGGTCCACCGCAAAGCTAAATTTTAGATTTACACCAATGAGAAATAAAACACTTCAAAAAGCCATGTCTGTATTACCTACATTAATTAGTGTCCAGTGAACTAAATTTACGTTTGATTCAAACTCGAAAAATTAGATTGTCTAAATTTTAAAGATCAGTATGATCCGATATGCTTGGTAATATCATTAGCTCAAAAAGTTGAGTGTAATCACTTTTGTCTTTTACATCCTATAAACATTTACTGGTTGCCACTCAAATGGAATTGAAAACACACGGTGAAAATGTGATTGAGGCATCACTAGTTGGGGTCAAGTCATCGCTAGCAGTAAAAAAAGTAACATTTGGAAAGTGACTAAGTTACCTCAGAATTGTTACATGAAGAAATACTAGTTCACAGATGATTATTGTCGAATTTACTGTTACCAATTTAGTGTTTCGACAGGGTTTCGATAACTTTAATTTGGAGAATCTGTGGTATAAGTTTTCATTGCCAACTGTAATCATACTGTAGATTATAGGAAACTGTCTCGGGTCTTACTTTCTTTCTTCTCCAACAAAGTTATCAATTTATAAATAAATTAAAACTTTAAATGCAATTCTCTGACCTGTCCTACCTTTCTCGATCAGTAACGAGCATATACCATCTTATAAAAAAAATGGTGTATTAGGATTCAAATTGGAATTCACATTCAAATAATTTCTTTGCTCATTCGAATTATTTGCTGTACCTCAGTAAAATCGAAAAACATTTGTCCTAATTACCGCAATTATACATAAAATACATTCAGTATCCTGTTTTTGCACTAATATAAGACAAGGCTCTAACCAACTATATAAAAATGCAGAAAAAAGTGTCTCATATATATATATAATTATCATACAATTGAGAAACGTGAATGAAGTGACAAATTCTTGAAAAATGAAACAAAAACTGATCGCGATTTGCTATTAATCTTTTTTCAAGTATGATGGTGACAAATCCTATTGTTTAACACCCAAAAACAAAATAATGCAACTGTTAATCTATAAGGTATGTACTCAGCATAAATAACGTATAGGAAGGTTTAATGTGTTTATCATTACTATTGCAGCAGAGTCCGTCATGGTTATCATGGTTATCATCGTCATCATCATTGTCATATCATCATCGCCATCATCATCATCATCATCATCATAATAATAAAAATAATGATGGTAACATTGAATGTTACCAAAAATTCAATACATCTAGACTAGAACAGTTAATCATAATCTCTAACATGTTGCACACAAATAAGCACGTCATTAGAAAACTATTCACACCAATAAAACTATAAAGTGGCATCCTGCGATGAACTGTAAAAAAAACTTTCATAAACACTATACTATGGTTTCCTATGAATAAAAAGTCAAAAAATTCTGAAATTCCAAACTCACCTGATGGAGAAAAGCCATGCAGTTTTTGCCCAGTGTGAGTTTGGCGACGTTGAAGTACAGATATTGGCTTGCTAGCTTCATTCGCAGAGGAACTGCGTGTTCTCGGTCGTGGCCCAACTTCCTCTTTACTACTACTAGTGTTGCTCATAGAGTTTAAAATAGCTGCATGCATATTATGCGCAATGTTGCTATCTTCCGTTTCCATCCAAAATTCTCCTACCCCTGTGACCGCTGACCTGCCCACCTCCATGTAAAAAATGCGATCCATGTAGCCACATCGCCTGATGCACATCAGCTGCATGAAAGAAATAAATAAGAATATGAGAAAAATAAGAGATTTGTATTTGATGAAATATTTTCATGTTAAATATCATCAATGTCAGATAATCTCAAGAGGGAGATACAAAGATATTTGTGATAAACGATGATCATATCAAGACCGGTTGACTTACAGAAAATACAATAGAGTCTGAGTTGTTCTTAGCTCCGATTTTAACCAAGCTTAATGTTCGATCGGTTAGACATAGTCTATATGGTCCTTGAATGTTTTTGCGTTCTCCAAGTCCCTTTTTCTGCATCGTGACCTGCCAAACGTGTTCTGAAAATTGATGCAAACAGAGATCATTGTACATAAGTTAATTAATTTTGCCGAATGAAATTGGGAAAGAAAAAAGTAACGAATCTCACCAAAGGTAGGACGAGGTTGTTCGCCATCAGGAACATCTCCTCCTTGGAGTAGAAGCATAGAGTTTAACCAATCGTCGAGTTCTTTCTCGCTGTCGAGAATCAAGCAGAAGCATTCGTCTTTGGTATAAAGAGCAATGACGTTACGATATTTGGTGTCAACGCGCTTATTGATGTTGAAACAGCTGTGCAATGATATACTTCGTTTTGGAAGCTGCTTGTTCTCAAATTTCTTCTTGCTGTCATAATACTCCAAACACGCGCTAAATCCGGGAGCTTCGCCGCGAAGTACGAAATATTTCTTCTTGGTAGTTTTGAGCTTCCGTAGGTGACCGGATTTAATGACCGGACCGCCCGAGGGGGAAACTGGGCTCCTGCCCGAAGACATCCCGCCCGAGGATCGAGGATAGCGAATTGAGGTTAGGAATTGCGTTCTTCGTGATGGATTATGAACGCGGGGGCGATTACGAGGAGCACCATTTACATTCCACGCCGCCGTTCCACATGCACGAAGGTGTTGGTTTACATGCTCCCAATCATAAGCCGCGCCCGAATCAAAAATTCGTACAATTTTGAATAAAGCAGGTTGTACCGAGGAACAGCAATAGCAGGACGATACGCGCAGGTGGGTGGGTGGTTGAACTCACAATCGCGACTTGCGTAAAATGCTTGCCGAGTAAATAGGCTACTGCCAAGGGCAGGGTAATTTTTCATGCGCAATACGAGGCAATACCAAAACACGTTGTGTCTAAGGTAAATGAGAGACATGTGAGGCAAATACCTAAATATATTTAAATTGATATAATTTTCCACACATGTAACATCCACCCGCGAATAAAAACACTCGTAAAGGTATATTCGAGAAATATGCATAGAGTGGTCACATCTGCCGCGAGGTGAAAATTTGACGAGTGCAGAAATTCCTTATTTGGAGCGAATTTGAATCCGCAAACCCTCGTGCATTATCAATGACAATCAAGAAACTAGACACGACGTTCCACTGCTTACGACGGGTACAAAACAGCGCGTCACAGATCCGCGGTACGCACAGATTTTCTAATTACACGCTAGGCAATAAAATAGGCGTTCGTATCCATCTTGGAAAGGTCATGTGTATGGTTAAGCTCCGCAGTTGTAAACAAGCTGTACGCAGGCGCCAGTCGCTCAACCGAAGGCAGCGACTGGATACGCGATACTAGCTATACGCCACATGGGCCCATCGTGTTCCAGTGTATTCGGGCGGAATTGTTCACCCGGAATTAAGAATGTTGATAATGTATTCGGGAAATCGACCGTCCGTGTAAAATTATTCCCAGTACCGTCTGCCCGTCTTTTTCGCACGGCTAAATTGAAGATCCTTTTTCCCGGACGAGGTGAATCTTCAATCGCTCTGATCACACTT
This sequence comes from Neodiprion pinetum, assembly GCF_021155775.2. Taxonomy (NCBI): domain Eukaryota; kingdom Metazoa; phylum Arthropoda; class Insecta; order Hymenoptera; family Diprionidae; genus Neodiprion; species Neodiprion pinetum. The sequence goes on along the minus strand of NC_060232.1, from coordinate 32,240,184 downwards.
TTTGATTCTACTTAATAAATCTCGCACTCTGATTCTCCAAGTCATGCAACGGAAACAATTCCACTTCACGATTCAGATCAGAAGTTACGTGGGAAAATGAACGCATTACAATTTTGTTGAAAAATTCTTTTAACATCTAGAAATTCTGTGACTTTCAGGCTCAGTCAAACCCATTTATTTTCTTGTTTTTGAAAATGCTTGCTACCCTTTGAAACATTACACGCATGTGAACAGCATTGCATAGAATAAAATTATTATGCATTTATTTATTTGTATAAAAGTTAGATGGTCTACATAAAATATATTTTAAACTTTTTCGCGAGCAGGGAAAATTGGATTATCACTTCATACCGAAAATTAGCTTTCTTAGACCTTTAATAATGGAGATTCTGTGTTTCTACATTATTATACAAGTTTTGAAGTAATAAAACTCTTCGATAACAATTAATTCAAACGAGGAAATAGTAATTACGTTCACGGTTAATTCGTAATACTAACATTGTATCTTTATCCTAACTCCGAAAACATGTCAAGATAAGTAAGGCCTTATCAACGATTTTAGTCGAAGCTTTAGCATTGGGTAACAACAATTATATATATCCATAATATTTAGTATAGCGTTTTGGCGTTATCTGGGTCTATCCGACACGTGTAGAGGTTGGAGAAATAAAATTAATTTATCAATACAACAGAACTTTTTTCAAGTTATCCCAATTTAGATACTCTAACGAAATTGATTTAAATTAATTTTTTTTATAACCTAAAAGTATTACATATGGATTAGAAATACTAGATTTTCGCCTCGAAGCTTTATCATGGCTCGATTTTTTTTTAAGAAGAATCGATAGTAGAAGGAATCAGTAAGTGGCATACATTACACTTACGCATTGTATGCCATAATAACATGATCATAATTTTTAAATAATAGTAAAATTATGAATAACAAAAACGGAAAAGAAAAACGAATCACTTGTAATTTGGCTTTACGTATTTATGCAACACGTAATGGTCTGGTCTACCTGACAAAAAGGCTGTGTGACATATCGTAGACATGAGTTTGTAACGAAGTACCTCTATTTAAACTGAAACATAGATTGTTTTCAGATAATACTGCATTAAGATTCATTACTGAACGAATTCGTAGTCAACTAAATGAAGACGCGGATTATCTGAAGAGAAAAGCCGATGCTTCAAAGATGTTTAGATGTACGATACACGTATGTACGATACACGTATGTGCGCTAACCTGAAAAAAACGTCTTAAAAAATCTAATGAACTTTGTATCCACGTGTATCATGGGCAACTGCGCCAATTTCTCTGTGCTCGTGAAAAGGCGCGAGTTTCTACAGATAATAAAGTTTCTCCCATAACGATTGGTGAGGCTCCATCTGTATACTCTGACCGACTAGGAATGCAAGTTTATGCGCATATTGACAAGGGGCAGGTACTCTAACAGTACCTGGCCAGTTGTAGTACATGTGGCAGAGTTTAAAGCTCAGTCTTTGCACATGATCAGTCTTCATTTCACTTGTGTCATGAATAACCAAGTAGTGAGTCGGTGAAACGGTACCTTGACGAACGTTTTGACTAACTAAGAAAAAGTCGTAATAGTTACGACGTGTTATTGTGTGGTCCACCACTGTTCCAGGAGGAGGATTAGCTAAACGTTTTCCCTGTAATACAAAAATTAGAACATTTAGGTTATTAGTCTTCATTGTGTTTGCCAATGAATCAAAGACAGATATTCTGTACTACACGAACTTCACGGATACCTAAATTGTAACAATTTACAAATTTACACATGGTATATTCTCACCTCTTTCAAGAAAATTTTTGTGTTGATCCTCTTTTGTACAATGATGACAGTAAGCGTGGGCTTATAGTCTGGAGCAATCAATGCAAAGGATTCTTCTAATTGCTTCACTTCAAAATTTTTGATAACCTCTAATTGACCATCACCCACACCATCACGATATATTATTATTCGAGTAGGAAAACGCTGATTAACCTGAGAATGGGTACGTGAGTAAGTAATGTACGTAAGAGTAGTAAGTATTACAGTCTTCCAAAAAGAGAGTATTGACTAATCTTTTGCTTGGAAAAGTAGGTAAGAAGCAATTATGGAAAGTTAGTAACTGCACAGTAGTTAAATTTCATAATTAATGCATGTTACGATGATTCATTAGATACCTTGAAGTAAGCCTTCAACGCTGAAATCAGGCACACTTTTAGAGCGTCAATTAACTCTTGATTAGGTCTGTGCAGACAAACTTTACTAAACCATCGTGTGAAAGGTTTGTCAAGACTGGCCACAAAACCAGCAACACTTCCGTGTTTGCTCTGACCTGCACCTGCATGATGTATATCGATCCCACAGACCATAACATTATCCTGTATAATAGTATAAAACCACAATTTTTAACTTGCCAACGATGAAAATTGTCATGTACAAAGGGTGAATAGAATAAATGTAATAAATATTATATGTTTCAAGTGAACATACCATGGGTGATTTTAAGGCCCATAGAGTGCCACCAAGCTTGCAATTTATTTGCAACGCAATTTTCTGGGTAACACTTTTGAGCTTGTCTGGACGATTTATTGTTCTAGAAATTATCACTTGAGATGCAATCGGCATTTCAACACAGCAAAGTCTGGGAAAAATTTATTAACAATAAATAAGTAGTGATAACGAACAACAGTAATATCAACAAATTTCAGCTCAGTTATGAACATTCAGTTATCTACTATGATAGCCTTGATCAAAATTTCTACTCACTTTTTGACAGCTGCATATCTATCATTGCGATTTGTAGGAAACACAATGACCATTATTTCCATTGTCGGGGATATATTTTGTCTTAACTCTCTTAAAAAAGTTTCGGTTCGGTCATCTTTTAGCTTAATTAGATGGCCAACCGAAACTTGCATTCCCATGGCCTCACCGACCTTTGGGAACATCTGGCTGAAATCTTCTGCCGATTTGGAATCCCTTTGGCAGTAAATGAGACACCAATTTTTCAGACCAGGCTAAAACGGAAGAGACTAAATCAGGTCTCGCTGATAGTAAGCAGGTAATGACGAGAAATCAATCATGAAATATTAAGCTAGTCAAACAATTATATATTAGTGACTAATTGATTGAACAGAATAAAATTATTTACTTGCGTAAAATTTTTTTTCATCAAGTTGAAAGAATTGAGAATAAAAAATAAAAAAATTTAACTAACTCTGAACCCATTAAATTGTTATATTGTTGTTGTATGTATACACGATACTATGACACACACGCGCGCGCAATGTCACATGTATTATTAACATAGAACTTACAGTACTCAGCATTGGTAAACGACATGCAGCACTATTCCAATCAGCATTAGCCTGACCTTGGACTTGTTTGTTATTTCCAAAGAAAATTGTCTCTGTTGGTACGACTCTTCCAGGAAGGGCAACGACATGGTCAGCCAAGTTCAATCCCCAGCTGGCCAACAATTTGCGAGCAATTTCATTTTTCTTTACTTCTTGAATGAACCGGTGAGCCACATCAACACGATGCTCAGGCGATATTCTTGTCACTTCTGATAAATCTTTCATCACTTTAAAATCTTGTCGCATAGACTCAGTGAGGCCGGACAGGTAGCACAACTCCGGAATCAAGTCAAGACTTTCCTCAATTTGCTTTTGATTTATGTAACGAAACGAAATAGATTTTTATTTACGAATACCAAACAATTTCATCGCAAAGTATATATAAAATATATTGAATAAAAAATATTAAAGGCGATTAATTTCACAAACAAACAATCTTAAGTATATCGGACTTAAGTCTGTCTTACCTCGCCAGAGGGAAGTCTTTTTTTGGCTCTATGTATCAGAAGAGGTTGTTTTTGGTCTCTGATTTCAATATTCCAGTGATTCTTGTAGTACTGGTAAAGGCTCATTTTGCTTTGTGGATCTTTGCTCAAAGTGAACTCTTTAAGAGGATTTTCATCCCAATTTATATCATCAATACGATAAACTTTGTTGTTATAACGAGTTAATACTGATACACCCATTAATTCTTTCATAACTGCATCTCGAAAGTGACCAGACGAGTGTTTGGTATACACTTGGTTGCTAGCAATAAAATACATAAAATTATTCAAAGATGACAGTTTAACAAAATATTCCCCACAGATCTTAAATATCGCATATAACACTCTCAAATTTCACTTACATGAGATCACGCACAGTTTCTGTGCGCAAGACTCTATGAGTGCTCTCTAGGCAAAGTTGAAGGCCGCCTTCATATTCATCAATGGCCGTAACATATCCTGGCCACAATTCCAACCTATGTTGGGGCACAGAATGAGCTGCTCTAGAATTGAAATGCTTTTGCCCAATTTGTACTAAATCCAAGGCATGCATTACACGCTTGAATAAAACATTGAAAAGCCCGGGGAGTTCACCAAGTCGACGCTGTCTCTTGAAAATTATCGTTAGCTTGACGATCGAACCATCCATCGGATGTTCTGATTGAAGCTCTGTCCTCTACATAAGTCTACATTAGTATCATACTCAATTAAAAATATGACATAAGTTACCATACAATGAAGTATGGAATGCTTACATTTTCTGGTAATGGCTGGGCGAGGTGTAAAGTCACTCCATTGAATATTTTTGCTTCACCAAGGGTCACTGAATGTTGGTACAGCAATTTACTTCGTAAAGGACGTGAATCCAGGTCGGGAGAGTACTTGACTTCGTACTCATGTACGCCTCGACCTTGGTCCACGTTCAGGCGTATATAATTGGCATTCAAATCAATTCTACAAGTATATGAAGGCACCAGTTTTGATCATGAATATAATATTAACTGTATAATTTTATACTTAAAACTTCAAATCCATAACCATAGATGAAAATTTCAACAAATGCTCGGCATATTTAGAGTCAAAGGTTTGTACTCACGTTGTGCCAGCAAGACCTTGACGTGATATCACTTCAGATTCAACAACAGACTCAGTAATTGTCAGACTAGCCATTGCACTGATTGCTTGATTTGGTAAGTCACCCGAAGGTCCTGGAGGGGTGAATTGCATTGAAGTTTGAGACGTCACTGGAAACCTGTTTCATTAATTAGAGCCCAATTAACTGTTATTCAACTTCTGGAGATATCAAAGTTTGAAGAAATCAGTATTATTTATCATCATGAATTTCTTCAATATCAATTGATTGATTTGGCGTAATGGATAAGTCAATGTTGGACTTACGGGGTTTGCTTTTTCATTAAACTAAGAAGTGAAGCTCTGCCACGAGCTTGTGGAGGTTGCTCAGAAATTGGTAATGCTTGAGCTGATACGGGTTGCTGAGAAATTGTCGATATTGGGGCTGGTTCCGAACTTGGAATAATTTGAGCTGGCCCTTCTGTTGATTTTTTAATAAGTCCTAACAGCGCAGCACGACCACGACCCAAACTTGGGGCCAGAGTCCCCGGATTAGGAATGGCAACTGGGGTGAAACTTGGTGGTGGGGTTGGAGTATCTCCTCTGCCGGTCTGTTTTTTCAACATATCCAAAAGTGATCCCCGGCCCATCGGAACACCACGTCCGATCGGCCTTAATCGTTCATCCGCCATATCTATGTGATAAAAATCAAATTGAAGCATGATAATTTGATCTGAATAAAGTCTAAATTAAAAGTTGTTCACTTCATTTATCATCCTAATAAAGCATGTTTACCCAATTGAATAATTCTAATAGTATTAGGAAACAAAATTTCCATTAGATTTGTACAAAAAATCTATGATCCATTTTCCTCATTTTATAACCTATAATCGAAAATGAAGGTTAACAACTGAAAGATGAAAACAGATTCAAATAATCGTTCCTGACGTCATATTCCCACGCCGCAAATATTTAAGGCATAACACGTGGTTTACAAGAAAACATCCTTCTTTCGATTGCTTGAAAGTCCTGATTAAACTTAATACACTTACTTTTCAAAGCTTTGCTACAATCAGACACAACTAAATGATACTGTTCCTATTTTCACTGTGGTGTAATTCTTTATAGCGTTCCCCACCTTCGTGGTTCCAGTTATCAGACACAAATACACCGATATAAATATTTAGGCAGGCTTAACAGATCAGGGCTCGCGGGAATTTTGTTCGACAGGCCTTTGCGCACTTCTCGTACGCAGAATCGACCGAGAAGTGAAGACTAGATACAGACACTGTGACGCGGTTTTTTTATACCTAATATTATATTTATGTATGAAGTATAAAATTACTGTGTTCAATATTTATTCCGTTTAATATGAATTAAATGCATTTCATGTGAAAAATGTTATTTTCCAGCTTAATCCAACTGTATCACGTAACCGCCTGAAAGTATTTAACGCCTAAGTTAACGGACGTGAATTATTCGCCTCGAAAGTCATTTGAAAACATACGTAGAACCTGTAGTGTGTGCTCTTACACTGTGGAAAAAAGAAAAACTGGAAAAGTTAAGTCTTATGGATTTGTCCATAATAACAATTAAGTATATGTATATTTCTACCAACGCAGCCTGCCGGTGGAGTCGGCGGCTTGTGGTAACTGGCAACTCTGCATGCCGATTTCGCACTGCATGGAACCGACGCTTTTTCGACGTGCATCACACATTTGCAACTGCATGCGATGCCTACACGACGCCATCGTACCGATTACGCAGTTCTGATTACTGAAGATATTATCGTGAGAATACTGACCAGTTCTTGGTGATGCTGAGTACAATTCTGTCGTACTCGAAGAGATCTGGCAAGCAGATGACAGCTAGAAGCCGTGAGTTCCTTTTGCTGATTGTACGGTACTCGACTCAGTGTATCAAAGGACTGAAGATATATATCAAATTGAAGAGAAAGAAGTTCTGAACTCGCTCTTACGATCGCGACGGTCTAGACCTGTTGACGGTCCGTCATCTACTGAACGTGAACGTCGTAAACCGTCGAACGTCCAACATGAGTTTGCTCGCCTCTTGTTGCGAGCGTCGGAAGAACGCACTGATGTATATGAAGAGCGGCTGCGGAATGACCGCGTGAGAAGGTGTGGAGTGATATCAAGTACCGGAGAAAAAAGAGTATAGGAATTACCATTGGAATTACATACCGTCCATGATCTTCTACTGCCAGCCTTCAATTGTGCATGCGTCGTATAATGTACCGTTGCTGAAGTAAACAAACTGAAAGACGACATGGTCGAATGATAATACGACCTTTCCAAAAGGAGCGAAACCTGAATAAGATGTTCGGTTGTGAGGAAGAAAAAAGAACATGTAAATCAGCAATCACGTGAAAAAAAAAAATTAAATTTATAGGCCCATACTCGTGAGCAATATTGCATCCTTTTACTTTTACCAAAGTTTTCTTCAAACTTGTTGCACGTGTAGTGAAGCTTATTGGCTAATCATTTAAACCGCCCAAATAAATCCTTCAGCTTACTTGCATCAAGAGTCGAACCCAATGTTTTCATGAAGATGAAATTGGCAACGTTATCGTAACGATTCACGTTTCGGAAAAAATCGTTATTTCGCAATTTTAGGAATTCCTGACGATGCGATAAATTGTAATAAAGAACAATATATTCGTATTTTGGGAACTTAATTACTTCAGTTACTATAAATTTGCGAAACAGTGCCCCCCCCCCACATTTCGCTACGTTCACGTTACTAACTCTAGCTCTCTAACTCTTATGTTTTCAGCATGATATTGTGAACTTACTACCTAGCTAGGAACCCTTGCAACGAGTGCAATCAGGACTGCCATGGGCTGCAGGACTACCGTTTTAACGGTAGATCTGCTATTTTCGCCTCTGTATACCGCTCAACCGTTTTTACATGAATCCGGCCGCATTTTTAAATTAGGGTTACAAGTTTTACTATTAATTGTTAACTCTACCTACTGCTTTACACTATTATCAACCTCATCTTGATATTTTTTTTTTGATTTCCAATCACGTTGACTGAAGACTATGGTATACCTATATGTAAAATAGATAATATTCCTTTGATAAAAAAGGAAATTGTCATTTGATTTTGTGTCTAAATTTTACTTTTTCTTACTTTTGATTAGAAAAAAATTTGATTTTAGTTCACACTTTGTAAAATAGATATTATCATTGATATTATACATCAAATCACTTTCAAATGAAAGAGTATTTTGTCACGAGTCAAAGTGCCAATTTTTTTTTTTGTGCTTCAACTGCTTTTTCTTAGAGCTCGCTACTGCTTCCTGTAGAGGGCACCTCGTAGCCCTGGGTACAAACAGACCAAATAGACAAACTGTACTGTACAAACATAAGTTTTCAAATATATGTAATGAAAATTGATAAGTCAGTGTGAATTTATTTCAACGCGAAGATTATTATCGATCTATTGATGCTATCCCAGCCTCTCGAAAGATTCAAACTTGGATAAATATCATACTAGCTGACTAGCTGACTAGAACAAAAATTTCCTCAAAGACGAGCAACATAATTTTTAAGAGGCGTAATTTTATCCAACCAAAAGTGGGCTGTTAATTACCTCTGGGTTGTATGATTGGTCTTCTATGTTTCATATATTGCTAACATTCACTGTGGTGGTCCGACATCTCCCTTACCAATGGCCACTGTATTCTTTTGCTTGCTTGTCTGCAAGTATTGTGTGCTTTCATATTTTTATATCGAGTTACACAAGAATATTATTCATAGTATTTATAGGTAAAGCTGCCCGAATCTGATTCACCAATTTTCTTTCAACTAGTTTAGAGGATTGTTGAACACAAAACTTTTCAGCAAAAATCTATGTTATACAAAAGTTGCAAGGCTTCACAAAATACATCAAGTCGTGGTATTCGATTGACCTTAGTCAAAGCTGCCAATGTCATATTAAAATCGACATGGGATGGTTTTTACCCTTAAAACTGAACCACTGCCTATCAGTATACCAAAATATGTATTAAATATTTTCGACTGGTCTAAAAGTATGCCAGGTTTTAACAAAATTGCTATGTCACGCTAGGGTAACTTTGATTGTTCGACCCCTGACTAACAATAAGCAATAACAGATTGTTTAGCGTATTTTGTAAAATCTAATGCTAATCTTTAAGCGATAAATTAGACATTATGATACGTTATACATAGATACTGATTTCGAATGAAATATTATGTGCCAAAACAGTGGATGGTCGTATTATGAAAACTTTATTTTGTATACATGCGTAATTATTTATAATATATATTTATTCATTTATATTCTCATAGTATTTATAATATGTATTTACATGGTTTTTACTTCAAATAATTATTTAGAATGAAATTACAATAATAAACTATAAAATGATTCAAACAACAAATAATTTAATTTACCTGTGCGTGAGACTTGATGGTATTTTGAAATGATTGTGTGTTTTAATTTCTTAACGGCAGCTCGCGGTACAGATGGCAAGAGAACATTTTAACTTGAGCTAATTTTACGCTTTTCCGTATTTATGTCCGCGCGCGTACATAGTTTTTACAAGTAATCATGGCACTTAGCACACTGGCATGTTTCTGATTTCTATCTTTAGGCAATGAAATGTGGGCGATCGAATTCCAACAATTGTTTTAAATCCTGTTTGCATTGTAAGGAATTATACATAGTTTAAAAAAAAAAAAAAGATCAATTTACAACTTGGGGCATGATTTAAGACTTGATTACAGAAGTGTAGTAATGCACCAATTTTCCGAGTATAGTTAATGAATATTTAAAAAAAAAAAAAAAGACAATTATAGAATTCTAAATTAGCTGCAGTCTGGTCGTATTTAAACTTAGTAAAATTATTCAATTTATTTACAAGAATAAACGATATTAGCATTAACGATGTCATAAAATAACTTTCCATATCTCTCCATCCTGTAACCACTTTTCTTCAAAATATGAATTTTGCAGAAAAGTATATGATTTTAACATGAATTTTTACTACTAAACGAAATGAGTGAAATGAAGAAAAGAAGTGCAAAGTGGAGGGTTCAAGGAAGCAAGTTTACGCATATTTCCAAATCCCACTATCAAACCCAACCTTGTAGCTCAGCCAATAAAGAAATTTGGTAATATTCGAAGATAATTATTATGTTTACATAAACAATAACAATTAAACCCAACAGATTAATGAAACTCTGCACAGCATAGGGCGTATGGACAAATACGCGCAGAAGATTATGACTGTATATATGGCCTCAAATTTATCACTATAGGCCCACTTGTTGATTCCCTGATTAGAGTTACTTTGTAGATATGTTACACATTTTATATACTAATCTATTGAAGTTGGATACCTATTACATTATGAATAATCGCTCAGAACCGAATACTATATTTTTGGGATTCATACATGCGCTAATCTGTAGTTGCTACCCACGATTCTTTCATAATTACTCACAAGTCTTACATATTTATGAATGTAATTTTTTTAAAACAATGACAACAATCCTGATTATTTGTTGAGCGTATCAACGTTTTCCTACTTTCTGGGTGGTAGTCATGAATACGATAAATAAGGAACTGGTTCTTTTCTTAATGACCTTCTTTCTCTAATTCCTTATTGCCGCCTATTTTATGAAGGAACTAATTTGTATATTACAATACAGAAGCAAGCTTCCTAGATATTCATCAGACCGCATAGCTAATTTTTGGCATTTCACCCTGGACTTGTGCTGATATCAAAGTCTTTTCCGCAATCTATCCTTTACTAATATTCAATTGTGTTCTGACTCACTCTCATCCCTGATTGGACACTAGCTGATGACCTACAATCGGGTCTTTGCATGAAAAAATGTTGAAGGCGAATTGAGCAGCGATACCAAAAATGATTGGGTCATTTTTTTTCTTTTTCGATTAAACAATAATTGACGAAAGTACAGCATATATTAAAACTACAACAATATGACATCATCTGTGTTGAAGTATATCTATATATTACGAAATCAGTGAAATTCTATTGCTTTTAACATCCGTAATTACGTTTTTTCGACGAAAAAGAAAAAATACTCATAATACTAAACTTAGACGCATATAAGAATACGACTTTTTTCGAATGCAAATACGCAATTCTCGTAAATATTTATGGACTCTGGTACGGTAGAACTCTTCATAAAAGCTGCCGCCGCAGAGATGTCGCATCAAGTGTGATTGGCATTCAAAATCGATCAATTACGCCATCATCTGCACTTAGTTTAAAAAAAAAAGATACCTAGATCCTTTAGCGTTCTTCAGGAGTTGGCCGCCAAGGAATGGCTATGAGAGAAGTGACTGTGGCAAGTTTTATTCTACCTGATATAGCATTTACGCCAAAGCGATCGAAGTTAATCCGTCCAATTAATTGCTGTTCTTTAGTGTCGAACCCGCCATGAGATATTTGAAAAAATACTCGCGGCAAGTAATCAATAGTTATAATTAATTATAAAAATATACTCTGCCAATCACGCGGTCATCCGAGTGATGGGTAAACAACTGTATAGAGAGCCTTCTGGCTAATAACGGAGTTTGGGTTAGAAATCATTGTCCCATCCAGAAGTGTCATCAAGAGGTGGTGGATCCGAATCTGGTGGATACACATCAAAGTTTGCGGTGTCTATTGCACTGCGAATTCGAGGCATGATTGGTGGCTCCAGTGTTCTTGCTCGCAATCCTTCCCAATTGAAGCCATCGAACCACCTAGTTGATGCGAAAAGTGAATGAAAATTAAAAGAGCAGTGAAAATGGTGATAATTAATTTCGATCTCCATCTTAGAATGACTTACTTATGCTTTTGTATTTCGCTAATGCCACCCTTTTGATATCCAAGGCGTTCCGCAGGATTATCCCTACAAATTGAATCAGTAAGTATATTAATAGCTCTTAGTTTATCTATCATTTTGAATACTCAATTATAATTCAATACGTGAATCACGGCCACAGTTTTCATCGCCGACTCATTACGGAATACGATTTTTTCAACCAACACTAAATATAGTGTGTGCATAATTTATAATATAATTAAAAACTCGTACCTGCACAGTTTTTTTATCAGGGCAGTTGCATTCCGTGTAATAGACCTTGGGAATTCTATGGCATCTATTCCTTTTAATATTATGTTGTAGGTCTTCATGGGATCGGCTCCCGTGAACGGTGGTGTGCCTGTTAAGAGTTCATACATCAGAACTCCAAGGGACCAATAATCTGCACTGATGTCATGTCCTTTGTTGAGAATTACTTCTGGCGCAACATATTCTGGAGTGCCACAGAACGTCCAGGTTTTTTTTCCGTTTTCCAAATGTTTGGCAAAACCGAAGTCTACTAATTTGACATATCTGAAAGAGAAATTGATTCAAGTTAGAAAATTCGGCATAGATAAGCTCACAGCAATTGGACTATGATGTACATACTTTAATGTTCATAAATTGGAAAGAGAGAATATTAATTTACCCCTGGCTATCCAATAAAAGATTTTCAGGCTTGAGATCTCTGTAGATAATATTTCGCGAATGAAGATAATCGAAAGCTTCCACGACACATGCAGTGTAGAATCTGGTAGTGCTATCATCAAAATGTCCTTTGTCCCTTAGTATCGTCCACAATTCTCCTCCAAGACAAGCTTCCATCAGCATGTACAAGTATTTCTTATCTTTGAAGGTTTTGAACAATTTGACGACAAAGTCGCAGTCGGCCTCTCCCATAATTTTTTTTTCAGACATAATGTGCTGTTGCTGACGAGTTTCTACTATTTGTGACTTTTTCATTTGCTTCAAGGCGAACGACCGGCTGTTGTCGCCGGCAATTTGTACCAGTTCTACTCTGCCAAAACCACCAACACCAAGTGTCGCCAACGGACGTAAATCTTGTAACCGCAATTCTCTGAATTCCTCGTTGAGCCTATTTCCACAGGAAAAGAAAAATCGTGTGAAAATATTGAGCACGTTGATCACATTCACGAAAATGGTTACACTTTCATTGCAGACTTTACTTTTACTCAAGTATGCCATTCTCATCTGTACTAGCTCATATAATTATTTCACTATGCAGTACTCTGAACTAGAAATCTCACAAACTAAAGCAAAGGCGTTTACTGAAATCGAGACTCCAGGAAAACTGTAGTAAAAAGTGTCAGTTTCAAGTGTAAAAATTATTAAGAAAAAGAATTCACAACAAACATGCTCCGAGATAACAGCTATCCTGTAAAATAAATTGAGGATATCTTCGTACTGCACAAATTTGTACTAGCCTTTCGTGGTGTAACACGTACCGCGAATGCAAATTTGTACAGAGTAGATGAGAGTTTTTATATTTAGCGATATTATTAGGCCCTATATCCGCATATTCACCATTTTTATAGGATATGATATTGTTAGTCACGACTCTGTTAGCCTAGACTTGGCATCACTGGCAAGAACTAAGGCTAGGAAATAAGCAAAGGTTGGTAGCAGTAGGTTGGAAGATGCTGGACAACAAACAAGTCAAGACACAAGTGCACACAGAGAATAAATTCATCATATTTACCCATTTCACAATCCTTAGAATTAATAGAAAGAAAATATAACACACTTCTTGAGTTAAGCATGAAACAAGGTTTTAATATTGGTTTTTTTATTAATTAGTCATTAAATTGTTTGGTAATTGGTGTAAGGCGTTAACTTTGGCAAGATAATTGCATTTTGAGATGATCATAAACCCATGATTGAATATTATAAATTTTCAAATTTCCGTGATATTTACCTTGTGCGTACTACTTGCTCATCCCTGTATCTAGTTTTAATTTCATCTAAAGAGGAAATCAGTTGCCTGAATGTTTCCTGATCTATAACTAAGCAGCTCACACCATCTGGGTCATCAGCTATAATATTGGCAGTCCTAAGATCATCCCTGGAAAGTAAAACTATCGATCAGTTCCGCATCACGAAACATAGGCCGTGGCGTATTTTTCAGAGAAGAGAACATTTACTTTGGGTAATTTCCAAAAGCCAATCAATTCTGAGGCATAATATTTTTGGAAAAATTCCGTGATCCAGCGGGCATGAAATGATTAAACGGTAACAACTTACCCCTGCAAAGCTTTTTCTCCAAAGAAATCACCCTTGCTCAAGGTTCGAATAAACTTTTCCTCAGTGGTATCAGGTTGTTTAATCGTGACGCGCACCTGTCCCCTACTTATGATAAAGAACGTATCGCCTCTCGCACCCTGTCTGATTATGTAATCTCCGTTATTGTAGAAAGTCTGCAATAAATAACAATTCATATTGTTAAAAAAAACACGGCGTTATCGACGGCCTGGTTATAAAATATGTCTTCAGTTACGTCCAAAACGTGATAATATAACTATATGACGACACAAGGCAAAAGCCATTCCGCTGATTCTACTTCAACTCTGGCAGAGATTGTTATTACTCCCTCATCTTGACCTACAGTTCCAAAATATTGTTCACGATGCTCACCTCTTCTAAAACGTCGGAGATTTTTATGAGGGTTTCTTCGGGCAGGTTTTTGAAGATGGGAACGCTGAAATCAAACAACCATCAATCATTCATTGTTTTAATGATATGTATGCTTATAAAAGTTCTACGTAGGTACATTTACACTTTACATGCTCGCTCACATATGCAAATATACAAAAGAACACACTTTCTTTTCCACATACCGAAAAAATCCCGCTAACTAAGTCGATATGCTATACGATACGCGAGAATCATTATTTTTCATCGCATACAAAGCATTGCATTGAATATCTAGCAAACAACTATTTTGCCCTATTACGTGAAAACGCAGTGACACAAGTTGTTAAGAAAATTTTAAAACGAATGATCAAATCTATAAATCATCTCGTGTATTTTTCGCGTATATGTTATAAACATATTAAAGTGTCTCACGAATATAACCATCATATTTTTTTTCGACCGTTCCATTGCTTCACTAATGACCGTCTAATTATGGATCTGAGTATTTTTATTTCTGTTGGGAATTTAGGTACAAAACGTTCTTGAATTGAATTAAGAAAATTGAGACGTTAAAAAAGAAATAAGTAGCCATATCAAATAATACTTATATTATTCCCGTCCTTTTCAGATTCTGCAGTCTATACGTATTACTGAGACTTGAATAATTTATATATTCGATGCTATTTTGCCCAAGTATGGCACTTTTGAGATTTCACATTAATTCCCTTACACATTTTCGTAATAAAAATATCGCGCAACTAGCACCGTATCGTGGTCATACCTTATTAAAATCGCTAAATAAGAAAAATAAAAAAAATAAAAATCGATGTTTATTCACAAGAAGCTCAATCTATACAATATAGATTCGCAAAGTGACACGTGTGTGTAGACTAAGGAATGATATAAAACACGAAAAGGAAATTAAAAAGAGGCTTCAATGTCGGCAAGATAAAAGATAGAAGTAAAAATAACAAAAAGATTTCCGAGTATTTCAGGAGTGCGTTGACTCTCAATCGAAGTTGGCCGTCTGACAAAGCAGTCAGGTGAAAAGGTAAAATTTGTAAACGGCAGAGTGATGAGGCTGCAGATCATTTGCGCTATTTATACAGCTGGCTCACCCTATCTATATAACATACACGTATCCGTACTATCTCAAAGAGCTTGCCCGTCCCCAATTTATTATTTTCAGCATGTCAAATCGCCGATCCAGACCCCGTGACTCTGCCATTTTTTGAGTAGCAGTGTGTATGTGTGTTGGGGGGGTAATGTTTGTATGTGGGTATACCAAATTTGCGGGTGGTGTTCTATTTTAAAATCCATTCAATCGTTTTGGTATCCTTTCAACGGATTGCGCAATCGAAAAATAACCTGAATTTCAGTAAACATTCCTGCGTTTATACAGGGGTGCAAAGCTTCTCGCGTTTTCTGGCTGCCGCGTAAATCTGTCAACTCAATCCAAGTTATAATCTAATCCATCTAATGGATGTTATTTATATAGTATACGTAAATACTTTTTGCCATTTTCGTATTTACTATTATTCTCATGGGAAGAATAAGCCATATATAATATATACATTAGACTCGAATGTAAATTCAACAACGTTTTGCACTATCAACTTGAGGACAATAATTGTTCATTGTAACACAAGTGTATCTATTTAGGCCAATAAATTAACCGATGAAAGAATCACCGCTTTGATAACAACTGGTTTTATTAAGTAAATTTACCGATGTCACGGTGCTTCACTTGATTCTAATTCAACAAAGTCTGAGACGGGAACGTGTGTATATAATAAGAAATTACCTCTTGAGGAAGTCGGTGTATTCGGTTTGACGAGAAAGTCCAGTCCTCATCATGATAGTCTGGAAGCATTGACGATCAATGGCCCACAATTGGCAGTCCGTCGCGGCTGTTATGGTGGCTGTTCTTTTACAATTGTATAAAATTGCCAATTCACCGAGAACTTTAACCGGCGCCAGCGTACTGAGGTATTTCCCATCTCTTGACACCTCGACCTTACCCTCTGGAAAAAAACAAAATTTCAATCCGAAATTAAAAGGTAATAAATAAATCATACACAGTTTAACTATAGTCAGGCAAGGATTTATGAAAATTTCCAAATCCGTGTCACTTTCCTTTGTCAATTTCGTTTTATCCGCCTGCAAGTACAACGTGATACAAAACATACCACTTCATTAATTATTCAATTGTATTATACAGTCAAGTTTTCTCATTTTTTATCGTTAGCGCAGGAACTCAATTTCACTATCCTTTTCAATTCTTTATATACGTACCTAGTATAGCGATAAATCCGTTATAAAATAGTATACACCGATTGTTATTACAGGATATGTTTGCCGTGAAGAAAACGTTTCAAAGTGTTCCGAGAAATAGATAACTGCTTACGTTTGAAGCCAATCGTGTGTCAACAAATAAGCGTGTGTGTATGTGTGTGTGTGTGTGTGTAATTATAGTTGCAGCCCGAGCATGATATACAAAGCTGGATACGTATATAATTTATATACCTTCCACGTATAATAAAACATTGGCAGCCGCTGCCGCGATGAAAGTAAGACCAAACTCTATTCTTTTTTTCACTCCTTCCTTCATTGCACGCACGTGTTCTGTGAACTAACTCGTAGTCGCAAGAACTACCACTCGCGGTAGATAGATTATACGTACCTGTATACATGCGCGCTGTATTAGGTAACGCGAAATTGGGTAACTCGAAATCGCGGCGAATGCCGGCTCAACGATTTAACAGAGATTTCTTATCGTGCCACTTTCAAATTGCTCGCCTCAATTTTATAAGCAAATTTCGTAAACTGGAACGAGGATAACAACAAAAAAAAATGTATTATACATTTGACAAATTTGTGCAACGTGCACCTCTCGTGAAGGCAATTTCATGAGCAGATCGCTGTAATCGTTAGTAATTCAACAAATGGAACAAAATGGACCAATTCTCGCATATTCGAGGATTTCAAAAAAGAAGTTGACCTATTCACTGTAGTTCACCAGGCGAAGAAGAAGACCTGATACGGAGAGTTTACAGTTGACAAAATCACTGTACTTGGTGATTCAAGGCTTGTCACTGTTCTGAAACATCTACAAGATAAACTTGTTGCAACAAATCATTGTATGCATTCGATTGATGTGTCATTTACTAATTATCTCCGAATTTGCGCCGATGTGTGATGGAATAAAATTCAAATACAGTGCCGCGGTATTAGTCCTACTATACGACGTAAGCCTGGTTTAATTTTTCTAAAAGTATCCACAAATCGCCAAGCAACAATTAACAGCCTATGAATAGGACCTATCGAAACCATTCGAGAACCGCGAAGATAAGCGGCAGAGTGGATGTACAGCAATAAGGCGCACCGTGAGGTAGGTCTGGGATTTGAAAGCCGGGCTGGTTGGAAGTGAAGGCAATAACCGCGGTAAGAAGAAGAAGGACCAGCTATTTAGACGCGAGGAGGAAGAAAACAGGGTACGGGGGGAGAGGAGGGGAAAAGGAAGAGAGAGAAAAAGAGAGAGAATGTTATCAAAAGAACCGGAGCTGTAATATGAAGTTTTCCCTATACGTGGTTACCGGCCAACGAAAGGAAAGTAGGTATAAAAAGAAGAAAACAAAAATGAAGACGCGGTTGTTAAGCGGTGAAGAAGCCGGAGATAAAGGGTCGGCTAAATGGAACCCTTTATACGTGTGATGCCTTTCAAGCTGTGCAAACACGCAGCGAAGTTACGATGCCTGTGGAAAATAAACAACCTATAACCAACGTTTTATAATGCTCGTTGGTACACATAGGATATAAGTTTTTGGAGCGGTCGAGCAGTTTTAAGCAAGTATAGCTACTTTTTACTCGCCTCGCGTAAAATATGATACGTTTGCACCGCCGGTGACGACGACGCCTGTTATATCGTATTATGGTGGTTAACGAGTAACAATTTCAAGTTGAACAGTTGTAAATTTTGCGATATTAATTATTACGTCTACCGACTGCGTGTCGATGTACGCCCATAGAAGCTGGCGAACGGAAGCGATGAAGTAAATTTATGCGGTCTTTTCCTGACTTTCCCGACTTTCTAAGTTTGTGACATCCGTGAGTTGATTCTCAAATGGACGAACTATAGAAATTCAACAACGATGTCTTTCAGTTCTGTATAATAATCTGCATAATTTACCGACGAGATATTACTAGATTCTACCTATAAATTATAAGGAAACACGCGCTCTTTCGATTGAACAATACCCATCGAGGAATTGTACGCATATTTATATATATCTATATATAAGTCAGCAGTGTCATGAACGTTTATCGAATATGACAAGAGAATATACGACGCACGTTGACCACTATCGTTAAACTATGAACCATCCCTCGTCTGGCGTTGATACGAAATTTATTGAATACACGCACGACAGCCGTCCGAAACAATTTCGTCAAGACCCCCCTGCTACATATAATAAAGATGGAGAGCAAGATCGAGGGCAATACAATTGTTACTAAGTGAAGTTATATTATGCAATAGAAATCAACGCTACAAGTTTGGTTATTTATTTATTCATTTTTTATCTGTACAAATTTCTCGATTATTTGCGACGCGTATTAGTAACATTTATGCATATACCTATATCCCAAGTGATTAATATACTTTCGCGGCATGTAAGAAGTATGTATGGTACGTTACTTACACGGAAAAAACGTGTTGACACATGTACAAGGATTAAGAAAAAGTTATTACGGACTCCAGCTTGCCAGCGATACCGTCTACGATACTATGTACTATGTACTATATACGAGTATGCATGCAAATAAGATAGTTAGATTCAAGCGATGTCATTCCCAAATATTGTTTCAACTTTATTTGATACCTCAGGCTGTTCAGTTTCGTTCGTTTCGTGTACACAAATGTTAATGATAATAATAATAACACGGGCTCACAAATAAAAGTGTGTTGTGCCGGTGTCGAGATCCATCATTCCTTATGTATTTCGACCTTTTTGGTTATTGTGAGATTTATTGTTATATACGACATACATGTGCAAATATAGATGAGGTTGTATGAAAAAAAAATGTTCTCCTTTTTTAAAGTGGAGTAATCGCGATAACGACGATGACAACAAAAATAATAACGAACCGAAGGTCGTTTATCAGAATCAACTATAAATCCAATTCTTTTCCCAGTTTTATAAACAAAGATGGAAGTTTGCTGTGATCTGGACACAAGTCTATCAAATCTATTGGTTATCATTTATCAAACGTTATACTTTATTTCATAGGATTTTATTCATTCCCTACTTTCAACTATCGGATTTTAATTATATGGTGTCGATCAATCTTTAGAGTTTAAACTCAGTCTCCGCGAATAGAATAACTTCAATTTAAGTAATTTTCATCTGCTCTTGAACCGACGAATAAATCACGTTTGCAATATTCTGTAA
Source organism: Neodiprion pinetum (assembly GCF_021155775.2). Lineage (NCBI taxonomy): Eukaryota > Metazoa > Arthropoda > Insecta > Hymenoptera > Diprionidae > Neodiprion > Neodiprion pinetum. Next base: position 32,220,290 of record NC_060232.1, on the reverse strand, counting down.
CTAAACGTATACGTAATTTCAGGTTATGTTTGAGGAATTTTTATTACATCCTGACCAAATATATTCTTATACATGTCAAGCTGCGATGACTAACAAAACGTTTTCCTCTTTATGACAGCTGTATAATAAGCGTCGTATACGTCATAAAATTCTTACAAACTTTATCGACTCATTGCTCGATATGGCTTTTGGACGTAATAAGTTCTGGCACTCGAGTCAAGCGGCTTCCGCCCAGTTTCCCGGACCGGAACAATTCTCGGAAGTTGAACAACTCCTTGACTAGAATCGCGTTTATAATTATCAGTGATCCAGCGCGAAGCTTTCGCAATGATAAAGTCAATTAATTTACTCGTTAATTGGCATTTGCGAATATTTATCAACCGAATTCACCGTCCGGGGTGATATACACATATTTTACATATATGTATAGTAAGTCAAGTAAACATTTCGAATATCATGAACGGGGAATATGGGTTATATACATCCATATATGTAGTATACCTACATTCGACCTGACACGCATTTCTAAACACATACATTACCAGAGAATGACCTCCTATTCGAGGTCCATCGTCAAAGTCATAAGCTGCGAGTAAAATAAAAAAAAAAAAAAAGAAAATGTAAAGATACGACGACTTTGCTAAACGAATCTATAAAACGGTGACCGAGATGCGTTGAAACGTTGAATGCGACCGGCGTGATGCGGAGGCTTGTTAATTTTATCCCGTGGTCAGTTTAATCATCCAATTGAAACGGACTTGGATTGCCGTAGCAGATTATTTTCAAGAATCTGTATTATACCTATAGAAGTGCGACGAAGAATCTCAAAAGGAGGATTTGCGTAGGTGTCGTATTACGGTCTCAATTTTATTCAACCGGATTACGAGATGAGCTCTCAAGATTGCATACTATGCGTTATATGCATAGTGCAAGTTCTCGGATCTTGCGGATTCACCGTACATGTACGAAGAGAGAGAGAGAGAGAGAGAGAGAGAGAGAGAGAGAGAGAGAGAGAGAGAGAGAGAGAGAGAGAGAGAGAGAGAGGAGGGAGGGAGGGAGGGAGGGAGGGAGGGAGGGAGGGAGGGAGGGAGGGAGGGAGGGAGGGAGGGAGGGAGGGAGGGAGGGAGGGAGGGAGGGAGGGAGGGAGGGAGGGAGGGAGGGAGGGAGGGAGGGAGGGAGGGAGGGAGGGAGGGAGGGAGGGAGGGAGGGAGGGAGAGAGAGAGAGAGAGAGAGAGAGAGAGAGAGAGAGAGAGAGAGAGAGAGAGAGAGAGAGAGAGAGAGAGTTGCCATCTTCGATGACATCACGGGAAGAAAACTAGGCCAAGATAACCGAGCTCCAGTTTCTTTCTAGCGGTTCACTTCCATAGCACAGCTACAGCAACTTACAATATAGAATAGAATTACAAATACACAGCACATACCCAGCGAAGGATCTCGCGTACTTACATATGTAGGTTGGCATTTATCTATAACATTGGCGCTCATCGCTGCATAACGCCTGCCAGTTTATATATTAATAAAAACATTGCAAGAACGTTCTATTGAATAGATATTACGAAAACCGAGACGACGAATTTTAAGCATGAAATTAACTGTCTACTGGACTTGACCTGTGATGAAGAATTGTATCGCGTAACGCAATTGTTAACCAAACCTTTGTTCCCCAAACTGCGACTGCACGATTGAGTGAGTCAGAAGGTTTTTCGCGCTTCCTGAACGGATTCCAAAATGAGGTTTTGCCAATATTATACGGGAGAGGGGATTACATGCGGACGTAACCTTTGGGAGAAAATTTTTGCGCCAGTGAGGGGAAGTCCGAGGTCTCATTCCTTATAGGTGGTGCTCTGTTACATAGGTGCCTAACTATTTATCATCGGTTAACGTGTATTGTTCGCAAGGACTGCTTTCACTTCCTTGCGTTCTTCGGGGGCCGATCGGCACGTCGAGAGCCCGTTTCGTGCGATTCATCGTCTCCTCATATTTCGCAAATGTGTTCAGACCGCGGTGAACGCTAAAAATATAATCTACTTGGACGGTATGACTTTTCGTATAATTTTCATCGGGTTATTTATCGATTTAATTTCTTATTCGGTGTCTCTGGTGAATATTAAGATGATTTTCATCGGTTAGATATCTATTTTCATGCAGCAAATATATATAATCCATGCATGCACGATGTCCCAATTCTTTGGAATTTGTTGATCTTCTTTTAGGTTATATACAGCATATCGTAGAGCGAGGTATTATAACTTTTTTTGTACAGGCAAACATCGACTTTCGCTGTGTCATCGTATATATAATACGATAAATTCCGAGGAGAGACGGAAGGGTTCGTTGCGCACACGACGCGGTGTAACGCGTTGAATGAAAAAATTATCACACTGTGGCTAGTGTGCTTAATAAAAACCTCGAATTACGTCATATTACACATATACACATATTGCGCCTTATTAAAATTATTTAATTTTATAGCGTGGCAATCGATTTGTACCGTTCTTTTTTTCATTACAACTGCATATTTCATAATCTTGCTGTACCATCTCGTACATCTACGTAAAGGTTTAAATATATACGTGCGTGTGTGTATATAAACGTTACAAGTTTCATCAATCAAGTAGGTATATTTATAGAACAACAAACACAATTGACAATCGTGTAAAACGGCGGGATGGTAAAATAATTCGCAATTAATACGTCGACGTGTATAAACGTCGCGGCTGGCAAGTGTATCGACATTCAAGATAGATTTTAGTAGGTCGTAAACGTCAACGGCTGATTCACAATCGCGCGGGGATAAATTTTGTAGCATTAAAATAGATATATATATATATATATATATATATATATATATAAATATATATATAACGGAAAAGATTCGAGAGAAGATGAATGAATAGTAAATAGTATTTATAGTATTAATAGAAAAATCTTTTTCCTATCCCGCGTTATTTATCGTACCGTCGCTAATTAAGGGTATATTTTAACGGTGGCACGGTAAAACGGTTCAAGTGCCAGCATTAAGATTTTTCAGAAGAGCATGAAAATTGTTCCAAAATTTGATTAATTAATAAAAATAATAATAAAGTACTTCTTAGAGATTTTCATGCTCTTTCAAGTGGCCTAAGCCCCGATTCAGTCTAGCAATCGACTTCAAAGAAAATGACTGCTGAAAATCGATTTTCTTCGTACCAGTGTAAGTGCAGGGGTTCGTGCCAACGTTTTTCTTTTTTTTTACTTTAGATGCGGATTAAAATGATTGGATGCCAAATAATAAACTCTATCACGCCAATTAGCTCAAAGATCAACCGTAACGGTTACAATTGATACTTATTTATTTTTCTACCCCAAATTAGTTTTCTACCCCAAATTAGTTGCGAGAACTTTGAACTAGCTGCTCATACCGATAAGGCGGAAAGTTTATCAATCACACAATATATAGTCGTGTGTAAAGACAGAAGGTGCATTCAATTATTCTTTAATAAAATTCATAAAACCCAATGTATGGTGGTCACAGTATAAAATACACTGCTGCTGGATTTCGTCGAAATAAACGATCAGAGCCGTTACAAGGCAAGAGCGATATAAAGAAAAAAAACGTGCATAATTGCAATGTACGGATGCGCGTTGTAGGTATAACTATAAATTATATAAACTGCTGCTGCAGGGTTATGAGTGGGTAAAAATTACCCATAACACCTCTATCCATACACAATATTTGCACATAGGTATATATATGTGTAGTGAAATCGCGCAACCTTGGTGAAAGGTTACCAGAACCGCGATGATTCTCAGCCTAGCTATTGCCACCTACATTTGCGTAGACTCGACGATTAGCCGATGCCGCGTCAAGATTTTCTGCAGGATCGTTGAAACCTGATTTGTTTTTAATGGCGAATCGATGCACGCGACTTCGCGGTGTTCAAACCACGTGTATAACGCAGGCTTCTCTTCTCCGCCACGTCGAGAGGTGTATAAATGTGTACGTGCATACAGATTATAACCGAACTGAAATTAACTCGTAATTTAATACCGTTCGAGAGCTGGAGCTCCCTGAGATATAATAAGACACTTCACGCGTTCTCCTTGCTCCGTTGCAGAGAGTCAAGCTGGCCATTGTCTGTCCGGCTTGTATCGTGTTTCATAATAACTTTAGCTGTGCAATGCCCAAGAGCTGTAATGCGACTATATTATCGCGTCACGATTCGATTGTGCTGGGATAATTTTATTTTATTTATTTATTTATTTTTTCAATCTTTTTTTCCTTTGGCAGAAAGTAGTTATTTCTGTTCTACAGGTAACAAGCCGCGAAAAGAAAGAAAATATATTTCTTTCACAGCTATCCTGCAATGTTAAAATGCGGTGCTGAAGCGGTAGCTGTATATAATTATACGTCATCGTTCGAAGTATATTGCAAAACACGAGAGTGTGATGCACGGAAAGTTTATGTGTAAGGTAGGTACGTCCGTATTGCAGCGGTGGCAAAAACTAAGCAACAGCAATTCTGCCTGCTGCGAAAATCGATTAGTTTTTTTTTTTTCCAACTCTTACACGAATACAGAATGTGTTAAGAACCGCGTTGCTTTTTTGTTCCCCGAGAGAGGTGAGCAACATTCTTTCGAAGACTGAATCGACGAAAAAGTCACGCTTCGGTTTGGTTAGACGGAAATTTGACTATCGCATATATCACTAAAACTGGCCTCGCGATTAGAGGCGATAATCAATCGTGATGAATATTGGACACATCGATCCGTTGCCTGTAAGATGTGCGTGCATACTTTATACCGCAGCAGAAAATCAGAATATTATAAGGATGAATAAATTTACTGTAAATTTAACCGCAACACGACCGAATTTACTTATACACGTATGTCGTATATGATAGTTTATTATTTACATACACGCGACGAGTATGTATAATCACATTGACGCAAATATATACAACATTCGTGAACATAAATAATACAACCGGTCTGAATAAAAAAAAAAAAAAAAGGAAGAAGAAAAAACAAATGGCAAACGTTTAACCGCTAATTTCGGCAATCGTTAATGAATTTTTTTTTACTCCCGCGCACAGACGAAAACAGCTAATAATAAATACGTGACTGCGTTCACCTGCAGCGATTCTGGTGGGACAAATCAGCGGTTCAAGGTTTTTAATAGCGACTGGTTTCGACGCTGCATGGCGCGATTCTACCAAGGATATACTTTACAGACATATACGCCCATTCGTAAGAGACGGATTTAGTTGCAATCAGTCACATCTGGTTATCTTCTCGATCTCACACTCTACCGGAAGATATGTTTTCCCGAGTTAAGCGTGTCGGCGAGCTAAACGCCTGCACTAGGTACCAACTATAAAACCACTAATTGTAAGTAAGTGTATACGATGAATGTACGTAACGTGTACGGTGTATTACGGAGCAACGTAACGCGAACGATGACGAATAAAGACAGTCGGTTGATCATACCATGTAACTATTAGTCGAACCCCCCGTTGAAAAAAAACTAATCGATTTGTTTCTTCATGCCTAGCCTCTTTCTCTCGATATTTTTTTCCTCTCTCCGATATCACGTGCATAACGTAACGGTCAGATACCAACGGCCTGCAAATCATTCGATTTTTCGCACTCCGACTATCGTACTTATATATTACACGAACGATATGCCATGCATCGTTCTCTTTCGGCTCGCTCGCTTCGTTTCAAAGCCGGAGGCGACACGCCTGACGAATATAAACGCGGTGGTAGACCCGTTGTCCGGCAAATTCAATTGTTCTCTGGAGCCGTCGAACTGGTTACCAGAGAGAGAGAGGGAGAGAGAGAGAGAAAGAGAGAGCTGGAGAAGGAAAAAGCGACAGAGAAAGAAAGAAGCGAAGTCCAGATTGGAGATTGGAGAGCAAGGGCTCGTATCCATACCTCAGCGTTTATCCTACAAGCTCCTCCATGCGACAAAGTCGGGAGTAATCTGACCCGTCTAGATCTCGAGTGACGCCTGCGCCTCATCGTCGTCGACGATATAAGTTAACTTGATATCTGACGTTTTTTTTTTTTTTTTGTCAATATTATTTTTATTCTTATTTTCAGATCGGTTCAGAACGCTGACAGCTCCGCAAGTTTGCAGGGATATTATTATATATGAGTTACGGGCGCCGGTTTGAAAGATTTATCGAATAACCTCGTGGGTACAGGATCTGGATATATATCGCCCTAGATATTGTGCAATTTATCGATAGCCGTGATCTAGGGAACATATAACGTTGTTTCGTTTTCTTTTTTTTTTTTACAATTTTTTTCTCATTTTATTCGTGGTTTTTCATCCAACCGAATACTCTAATCATGCATTCTGATACGGAGTGTTTTTAAAAAGAGTAGCTGAAATGTCTGATCATTAAAAAAATAGATACGACGTCTGAATGATAGGAATTTTGCTAGCTTCGGTCCCAAATACTTTGTTAGAATTGCGTCTATACGATGGACTGTACATCGTACAATCCGGCAAGTCAGATTCGTATTGTACAGAAATAACTGAGGCGGGAAAAAAAAGCAAGACATCGAATTTACAAAGTAGAGTTATCTTCTTGCGACACCGAGTATAATTATCACGCTTATCTCTAACCCAAAGAACTTTTCTAAAGACCAGAATAAAACTCGAGCAACGCTGAACCTGATTTCTTTCCGAGAATGCATATAATTATAATCTCTAACTAGACTGGTGGAATTACGTCATTGCTTCATTTTTTCCATGCAGGAAATACGTGATCTGCGACGCCGTATCATTTTAGGTAGAACGATCTTTCTTTATCCGACAAAACAACGTGGAACGAGTATACAAAAAAAAACCCTAAGAAGCTTGCGAAACTGGTAAAACTGTATGGTATAAAAGAAAACAAAAAAAAAAAATATAAAAATATGGAACGTATCTTACTCGACAGATAACGTAGATGCGGTGCAGAAACAAAAAGTCTGGAACGATCTTGTCTAACATATGACGTAGATTCTGTGTTACATGAAAGTTTTGGCTACGGTCGTTTTGCGTATATGTGAGAACGATTACAAAGTCGTGACCCTGCGGCGAAAGAGGGTTACGAGAAAAGGAAGATGAAAATTTTTCAAGTACGCTCCAATTATCCGGGTACGCCTTGGCTCTGCAGGATGTTGAAGAACCGTAGACAGCCTGGCATGACGACGAAGTAACGTATATAATACGTGTAACCGAACAAAGAGTTCGCCGCTTGCATGTAACACACGGCTTGTGACCGACTTTATGATACCGTTGAACCCGCGTTGTTACGGTTCGTACAAAGAGTTGAAAACTTTAAAAGACAAGGTATCGGGGTATAAAAGTTGAGGTTGAGTGCCTCTTAATACTCGGGATGAAAAGGAAAAAGCAAAAACAGTGAGAAGACGAAGGAGGGGGGAAAGATGAAGACCCAGTTTGAGTCGGGTCATGGGCCGGAAGTGGCTACACGTTTCGAAAGAAACTTCATCAAATTTCCATTTCCTGTTTTCGAAACATAATTGACGCGCTTCTGACGATATGAATTATTTTGACCACACGTCGCGTCCTTCTCCCGCAACTGCAATTTCGATGTATTTTGTAACCCGCAGCGTTTTCCGCGTACGTGATGCCAAGAACATCTCAGTCACGTTTTGAGTACGTCGATATCGTGAGAATCACATTCGCGGGAGGCGAATTCATCGTTATTTGAAATCGATTATACTTGAATAAATAATAAACAGAGGAATTGATAAAGTATACCTGCACAGGATGTCAACTTTCGATTTCAAAACTTTCATACACCTTTCTACATATGCAAGACCGAAAGTTAAGAATGACCAATGCATATAACAAGTCATCTCTAAACAAGCGAAAATCTGCAAATGATCGTAAAATTCGAACGACTACACGAATTCTGAGACTTTAAAACGAGTTGGTATAGTTGAAAAAAAAAAACCGTCAACCGGTTTCAAGGTATGAATTTTTCTCGCGAGGAAGGCGATTTATTGAAAGATGATCCGTGAACTTTGGTCTTTAGGTGAGTCGATTTTTTTTGTATCTCTTCCAAGTTTCTTCTGGAAGACGACAGATATTTCACGAATCTTTTTGGACTACACAAAAATGTATGTTCCATACGTATTGCACTTGCGAATAAGAAGCGAGTATATTTTTCTACATACTGTTTCACACTTATTATACTTAATATTGGGGAATTCTTCCTACTTTCACCGCCAGTAATATTATTTTAGGTACCAACGACCTTGCCTAAACGGTAAGACAGATATATGTAGTATACCCGCAGTTTGGAATAAACTTGACTATTCATCGACTATAATATAGAAATTTTCACAAATCAACCTATAAAATCGTCGAGTTGCTTTCCGATTTCACCTTGTACAATATTTCCCGCTCTCTACCGATCGACTGATAGATTTATATCCGCGTAGATTTATCGAGTGAAAATCATTGATCCCAAGATCGAAAAACTCTCCGTGTCTTCTCCGAAGTTTTTTCCTTAAAATTCTTCGCTCATGTTCTATTTGACAAACACGTAATCGGAGGATCTTAAACTCGACGCGGGATGATAAAATTGAAATTGGCACTAGGCCAGCCCGTCTCCCATCCCGTCATCGTCGCCGTCGTATAACGTGTATCCCCGTCCAAGCAAACTTCATCGTGATCCACGATTATTACTACTACCATTAAAGATTACGGCCCGTCCCGTTCCCCGATACCTTCGCGTTCCTGATGGGGTCGTCTTCTCGCAGGAGGAGCACCGGTCCGTCTTCTCCTTGCGTAGGTGTGAACAGGCACGATAAGTCTGGGCCTAGGAATCAAGAATCCGCCCTGACCGTTCCCGTTCCCGTTCCCGCTCCCATTCGTCCTGGTCCCCTTGCCCTGACCATTGTCCGAAGCGTCGCTGTCGGTGGTGAGCTCGCTGCTCGACTTGGGCGAACGATGCTGTTCAGGAGATGCGGAATCGCCGTCAAGAACGCCTTCGAGCTGGGATATCACCTTGGCGTACGGTTGCCTAATATCCCCCTCGGAATTGCGTGTCACCGACGAATTCCTCGAGGTGTTAGTCCAGTTAACACCGCACTCTCGCCAGCTGGCTTCGTACAGCAATTCCATGGCGCGGCCTCGAGTCGCATCCGGGTCCAGAAGCAGCTCCGGGTCCTCGAGGACGGCGCGACCCGGGTAATTTCGGACCTTCATGTTCGGCGTGGGTTGCGCCAACCTCTCTTCCAAAAGCTCGTATCACGGTGTCGGATGGTACCCGAATCACCAGCGACTCGTGCCGGGCGGTGAAATCCGGTTGCGTCCCGACAGCCGCCTTACACCAGTATCGTCCAAGTTCCTTTGTTATTCGCGAGGTCCACTGTCGTGCAAGCTGCAAGAGCGCGAACGGCCGAAGCAAGGCTCGTTGGCTCCGGAGGTCGTAGGCGGTTACAGTCAAGCAGTCAGGCAGGCGAAAAGGAGCGAACAAACCACCGACTAGCGGTACATCAAGATGTGGGAGGAATACGCGGTGCACAAAAGACGGTCATTCAAAATTCAGCTGTGATATACCGTTCTACCTGCAGTGATCGGTCGACGAGTAAACGTCATCCGCACGACCTTTGACGCCCGAGCAGCGCGAACGCGATTACGAACCTGCGGACGACCCAGAGATCACACGATTTACACACGATCGACGACCAAGGATGATTTCACTTTCGATTTACTCGGTAACAACTAGGAAAGAAACGTATCTCGTCTCACCACGCGGTGTTTACGCGACCTCGGAACTCGATTTCACTGAAAATCGTCGACGACGACGACGACGACGATGCCGACGTTGACTTACACTCCGCGTCAGCCGTCACCCGTCGGTCTGGCAAGGACAACGAGCTGCAAGTTGTGCCATGCCGGACATGGTGTAGGCCCTCTCGGCACGTATAGACTTCACTGACAGAGGGACCCGGGGCTGGTGAAAACTACGCCCGCGAAGACCCACTCTGCCCCGCGTACCCTCTCCAGCCACCACTGGGCCGGCTATTCACCAGCTCCCACTGCTGCTCTACTCGCCGCTCGCTAACGCGAGAGAAAGGACAGCGGTTCTCATTCAGCGAGTTGGATTTACTTCGACATCCGCTGGTAACCACATGTTCGCGTCTATGTACGTACAAATCCGTTGCTCCGCCCGCAGTCTTCGGTCTCACGGTCGTTTTCCGCATCGATACGAGAGCTTCGCCTGTTATTCCCGCAGGTAAGCTCCGTCGCATTGTGCCTGCGCATTTCTCGCGCTGCCCAGGTATATAATAGTGATAACAACAACAATAATAATAACGAAACCAGCGAGCGAATCCTTAATTTGCCTGCACACGCGGTATCGTGTATAAGCATACACCCGCATCTTTGTACGATTAAGAAGTGCTCAACCCTTCGAAGGGTCACTCTGTTTGTTCGTTATTTTGAATACGACAGATTCATTTTCAAAATCGAGATCACCGAACGTGCATAAACGAAAGATGCGAGTATACATGTTTGTACGTATAATGTAGGTAGCGTGAATTTACTTGGCGAGAGGAGAAAAGATTGTGATAACCTATACTGCACTGCAGCGATGGTTTCAAGGTTTCCGAATAAATGTAGGTATTGCGAGAACCGTGCGACGACTGCACTTACAGTTCCTTTCTCTTTCCATGACGTTGAAAGTGACACTGATCGTATAGATATGGATTTTACAGTTAGCGTCACGACTTGATAACTCACCTTCCATGACGAAGACGATGGAACCGACATCACCTTCGCGTATGATTACCGATCCAGCCGGAAATGTAACGGGGTACATGCAGTCAACGATCTCCCGGATCTGGGTGAGCTCCAAATTCTTCATGAAGTCATTGTCTAAAATCGCAGCCTTGATCAGCTCGCGTGACCTTGATGGTAAAAAGAATGGAAAAACATCAAGATATTACTTGTGATAATTAAATTATATTCTATGGATATTATACTTGTACAGGTATTACCGTTGGTATATCTCGTCTCTTGATAATCTTTACAATACGATCTGTATACGCCGTATCAGATTCATCGTTCCATATCATTTCATAGTGAGCAATTAAAGAATACGATAATGTGTGGTAATATGTACAGGTAAAGGTGTAACTAATATCATCCCGAAACTCCGGTATTGTATGGACAATTTTTTTTAAACAAGTGCGGTTGTAAAACTCCAGTTTACTACTAACAATCACGAATGATTGCCACTGCGGGAGAAACGGCATCACGTTTAATCACTACCTAATTCTCAAAGTTTTTAGGAACTCCGTACAGACGGCACGCTTGGCTAGAGATTATTTAACAGTGTGTGCGTGGCTTACATCTAACCACGATGAGTTACAATATGTATGTCCTTTACATAACACTGTTCATCCACGAAAGACGAAACAAATTGATCGAGTGAAAGAATTGAGGTTACATTTCGATAATTTAAAACATGAAACCTCCAGTCGGTTTTCATCATATTCGAGAAAAACTTTCAAAGCTTGAACTTATTGAAATCCATAAAACTTTTCATCAATTCTTGACGCATTGTAATTTGGAGGTTTATAATTACGTACGTGATTCCACATATCATCAGCTACACAAAGATTGGGAATATAAAAAGCACTTTCTATGCTCAACGAAGTCGGAACTAGACAGTCCTCAAAATTTTGTTCACATATTTCTGTACTATCGTATCTTCCAGCAGCAAGACAGGGTTTCTAAAGCTTTTGATAATTGAACTTGGCGATTTGATAAAAATAACTTCAACAACTTCAATAATTTCAATACCATACTTTGATAACTGGAATGAAAAAATGTGTAAACATAATGCAACAAAGATTGCAGAACGTGTTCTAACATCGTCTTACACCTGCTTCACGGAAGACCTGTTAATACAGCGAGTCCTTTTTTATTCTCCGTTCGTTTCCTTTTCTCCCCACCATTAAGGTACCTGTAGTAAGCCCCCCGGTTACCGGCAACCTTCAACTCCCTACAGACACCGAAATTGAGAGGATTGAGAGCCATAAAAAGCCGGCGTATCACCGGCATTGCTAGTCGCGCAACGCGCTCTGCGCACCAGCTGTAACGCACCAGGTAGTGGGGCCCACGGATTTCAGTCGAACGTGGCGTAAGGGGGGCCCGACGATACGGACTCGGTTGAATAGACGCTGCCGAGCTTTTGCCGTAAGTAAGTAAGTGAGTAAGTAAATAAATATACAGGTAAGTAAGTAAATCTATAATCAATCGCACCGTTACCAAAGAATCGGCGTCCTTGCAAGGACGCTTTGTGACCACCTGTTCGAACAATCTTGTTGAAACGAAGCAAACGAAACTGTTTAATTCGCGACGATCGATGCGTGATGCAAATGCATTACACGCCTGCATTGTCGTGTGATGATCGTGCTCACCGAATCGAACGAATTATCCTGCTCTAGCAGTGAAAGTCGAAGAGTGAAAATCAAAGTATAATGCACGCCATGCAGTCTGTTTATATACAGCTTGCAGCCTATTGACGCGAATTTATTATGCGAATATAATTGGTTAATGTACGGGGTGGAGGTACCTACATGTCGTTAGCGATCTCGATACCTCGGACCGATTTTCAAGACTCTCATCGTTACAGTAAAGTAGCGTCTCTTTAATTATCGCGATCCGCATAATTAATTGGCAAGGATTAAAGTAGCGAACTCGCATACATCCCGATCTGCGTATGATAAGCGGCGATGAATTCGCAACATCTAACGAAAGTTGCGGGGTTTATTCATGACTCAAGCGGCGCTAATCGGTATCTTACCTAATTACTTTCTCTTTTCTAGTACAAGGAATTGGAGATATTTTTATGAAAACTGTATTATTTTCTACAGTTTTGTCATTTCTTTTTTTCCGTCAACACTTTATTTAGAAAACCAAATCGAACTACCGTTTGCAGAGTTCCTTGCAGTCTGTTTCAGGGACATAATGCGAGGCGTTGATACTGTAAGATACCCGACACGCTTTATCGAGAACAATAAACTCGTTTCTGGAGATTTCAGATAGTTGAAAAATTTTCACACCACGTCCTTGAATCTCTTGCCTGACCTGAACTCTCTATAATATTATACGCAAAGCGGAGAGAAATTAATATTGTAATTATGAGAGCCCTATGCATGCACAGTACGCTATAAACCGAATCAGGGTATACGTGAGAATTGTTTCGAAACTCGAGTCCTGCGTATACATATATCATTGCATTTTTCATGAACCTACGGACATATATAATAATACAAGTACGCGGTCATTCGCGATGTTGAGAAACTGGATGACGATGGATATATACGGATACGTAATTTATGTTTCTGCGGTTATCGCTCAACGATCTCTTGCGCGGCAATTTTGCGTTTCTCTAGCATACTCTGGTTAATTTTAGACGCTTATCATTGCCCGGAAAGAATAAACCACTATACGTTATGTGAGTGTGTTCACGTATGTATAAAACTACGGATATATGCCAGGAATAAACACAGCGATCTCTCCAGATTAAATGAATAAACAAGCAGTTTCAATATTTTTTTTCACCGTATCAAATTTCGCGCGGAGCTGCAATTTAGACGGAACACCGACCACGAAGAGTTTCGATGATCGGCGTACAATCTACATATAATACCGGGCGATTGTAATCTAGCTTGATACAGGAAAAAAGAAAAAAAAAAAGAAAAATAACGAAGAAAAGAAATGAGAGGATCCCAGCCGCAATATAATTTTACGTGATTTTAAACAAAGACCTGCGCATAAATCTACACGAGTCCAACGGGAATGTATTAATCCAGCAAGCCAACACCTAACGGAAGGTTTCTAAAAAAAATAAAAAAATAATCTGAGTTTCTTCTAGACACGCCACTCGTAGGTATTATTGCATTGCGAGTATCTCATATTTGTCGTATACGCGCCACCGTGTGAACGCAATAAGTTGCGGTTATTATACCCTTGGTAGTACAGCCGAATTAATTAGCATCACAATTAAAAAAGTTGCGTAATCTGCACTTCGAAGTGTTTTATTTTTTATAAATTTCGATTATTTCCCATTACGCGATTAAGTTTCGAGAACAGTAAAAACGAAATTCCATCATCGCCATCGTTCTAACAATTTCTGATCTGTAACGGCTTTTTTATACAGATATTATCATGGAATAAGTGAGCATTTCTCCATAGACAAAAGTACGATCCGGAGATTACTTCTTGCGCAAGTCTACGATGTTCTGTGAAAATGTCGATCAAGAAAGCTTTTGTCATACAGCCTTTAAGATTTTAATGATTTGGATTTTCATTAATCACCAAATAATTGCTAGTAAAAAATTTCCAATTTGTTGGCAAAAATGTAGACCCTACATGAGATCTCCCCCTTCTCTCCGTTACATCCACCTGTACATAAAATACATTCGCTTATAATAAAAACGATAGAGCGCGATGGCGTCACAGATCATTCGCGAAATCCATGTGCGTTGAGTTGACGTGATTTTCACATTTAATAGTCCTTAAATGGACTCCGCACAGATACACTTGCTCGTTAATATATTACGCCATCGGAGATACTCGGAATAGCTATATATATATATATATTCATGCCTGTATACTTGTAGAGATACTCGTGTTAGCAGCCTTGAAGAGCCTGCGGTGAAGTGTCTACGAGCGAATAGAACCGCTTAAGATGAAGAAAGAATAAGACGAAAAAAAAGAAATCACATATAAATAGGTATGTTATTATGCCCGCGAAACGCTCGGTTGGTTGGTCGCATGCTTCAAGTATTATTTACGAATTTTTGAATTTCATTTTTGCTTTTAAATGTAGCTATGCAAGTGTTCCTGGCTCTCAGTATCGTCATCGTTATACTATCGTCATTGCATACCAGACATTTGTAAAAAAAAAATTGTTAGATCTCATGAATATGAAGAAAAAATGTATTATACATATAAATATTTACACATAATTCATTATAACCAAATATCGGCGAGAGTATGGGTACTGTGCGGATAATATTCGCGTTTAGTATTCGCATTGTGCGGTGTATACGTCAACGGAAGCGCCGCAAAAACGGATATGTTAGGGGCACAGAGACGTCGTCTGCGTCAGCAGGCCGCGTTATCCCGTTTCGAAAGAGTTTCCGCAGGGTCGCATTTGTATGCAACTCCGATAACCTCGAGCATAACGAGCAAAATACGCGATTGTGTGAATTTCCGAGAAGAAAGGCCGCCGTCCGCGGCATCGAAGCGATTTGATAAAGGGCCAAGGAATACATACGTAGATAAACGATAGACACGGTTTGAACAGAGCGACAAATTGCAGGGATCTCGTATACCGGCTGCCGGCATTGTCACTGCGACGATTTGAAAACGTGATCGGTCAAAAACCGGCGCTTTCGGGCTTTTACTCATCGATTATACCTTTGGGGTTTGCTGAACTTGGCAACGGGCCTGGAGTCTTTCCTTATGGGTTCGGCGGAGATGGCCTGCCTTTTGGGCCTCTGTCCAGGACCGAGGGGCCCGGTGGACATGCTGTACTCGACGATCTGCCGAAACTTGTCGATCTCATTTTGCAGATACCGAATAGTTTCGTCCCGCTCATCAAGCGCTTTCTCAAGGGCCTCGACGGCCTCGTCTCTCCGTCGAAGGGTCTCCGTTCTCTCGTACAGGATCCTCTTCAAGTCCCTGACCGACTCCATGACACTCGTTGACGCTGACCGTCCACGCTTCACGTTAACACAAGTCTTTTCCAGTTTGTCGCCGATTTCTTCCCGATCCTCCGTAGCGAGGAATGAATGATAGAGACACGTGGTGCCTCGTCTCGAACGGTGAAATAACTCCGGGACACTGACTGGGCGTCGAGAGCCGGGCCAAAAATCCTCGTCCTTGTTCCGCCCGTTACTGGGGCACGAAACGTTGGCCGGAGGCCGCAGCGGCGGTGGCGGCCGCGTTTCTGTGAAAGGCGCGCATCCCGACTTCGGTGCTCGCTCCCCGAAGGATTCAATTGGTAAGTACCAAGCGTTTTAGGTCCCGGTATGTACGACGATCGTCGGCTAGGTGTAGAGTCACGAGTAGGAAGAGCGCCGAGCGTCGGGACGAGCGGGCGTCGATGACTGAGGTGGCGGGCAGGAAGAGGTGTAGCGGCAGCCAGCGTAGGGCCGAACGAACGGCGTTCTATTTTTAAAATAATTTTCAATATCTATATGTATGTACGTCGTACGAAAAAGAGTGTCCTGACTCTATCCAGCCTCTCTCGTTCGCGAGTTCAACAACGGCCGCCGCGGGTGATCTTTCTTTCGTTCTTTCTTTCCTGCTTCCTTTCACCTCGACGACGACGACGCTTCGGGACAATGACGGCCGTTTTTCGTATTTCGTTTCTTTTCTTTTCTTCTATCTCGTCGGTGTATCTAACGCACGAACTCCTCTCAAGTACGCGGCACGAGTCCGCGGGATTTGCTTGGCCCCCGGCTCTCTCGTCACACGCCGCAACGCCCTAGATTCGCGGCCGCGACGGCCATGGTGAACGCCTCACGATTGCCCACCGAGGACCGTTTGACATGCGCGGCGACGAAGACGAAGGCGGCAGCGGTCGTTCCGTCGACGAATTGCGTTCACCCGATGTGCAGCGATTTTACTCGCGGGACGAATGACGGACTTATTGTAAGCGACCGACAATGTGACGAGAGTGGTTAACTTTGACGCGATGGAAACATTGCGGGAGAAGAAAATCTGCTCTCTTTGACCGTGACTCGCACAGAATCCTTGAAACGAAATTTAGTTGTTTAGTTATTTCTCTTTTCTTTTTTCTACAAGAAAAAAGGGGGTACGGGAAAATTTCTTTCCGAGAGAATAAATGATTCGAACAATTCAATTCAACTCTCTTCGTGGCACGGCCACTATCAGTTTCTGTAATTTTATTTTCGAAGCTCACTTTTCCGCGGGATAATTTCAGAGATTTTGATTTATTGTCAGTGACGCGACTCACTCTTGTATCTGACACGCGGTGCGTATGCTGCTCGGATTTACAACATGTGTATTATTTAGAAGGAGGCGGGTGCGGTACCGAATAACTGCCAGCCAGACACGTACTGGGTCGCAATATTAGCTCGGCTCCGACTTTTGCCTCAAGGAACAGAATCAGCCGGCCGGCCGGCGTTGTCCTCTCCCCGCTTTCCTTCCCCTTCCTGATTTTCCGGTTTGCGGTTTTTCCATACCGGGCAAAGACCGCAACCTGCGTTGGACGTCGTCGTTTGCGCTGCTGCTTATACACACCGTAGCTGGCATAATACGTACCTATGTATTACATAGTAATACGGTGATTGCAAGCTTGTGTTGCGCAACTTGCATTTCTTCGCTTGTTTACCTCTTTTTTCTATCATATGTTTATGCACTTATTCCTTCAAAGTGCGGCCCGCAAACTGCAACATAACGCCGTGTATGCGGAACGATAATTCCCGAAGGAATTCTATTGGGCCGCGAGAACTTTGGGCGATTAATACAAACATCTCGCGGGACGGTCCAGCAACGGGATTTTTGGTCGCCCCGTGTTCTTTCAGCGTTAGCTTAACAATAAGCGATGATGACAGCGCGCAGTTGCTTGCTGTAGTCTCATCGTCGGTTATTAATTGTATCGGATTTATTTTAACGATTCATTAATGAAACTATGCGCCATGCACGACTCTCTGAGCGATGATTTAAAGTAATGATTCAAACCGCCGCCACCTCGTTTACCGCGTATTTAATCAGCCTTTTTCCTCTATCGTCTAACGTCTCGCGATGAATATAAAAATAAAAAATGAAGTGATTATGAACGTTAAACAGGAAAACCACGCTGATAGGAGCATTGAATTCTACCTTTAAAACAAACTTTCATATCCATTTATATGCTCGAAGTGTCTAATTTCAATAGTCGTATTTTTTATTGACTCATTGTCAGTTTCCGGCGGGGTTCAACCGAAAGCATATGTTTGATAAATCAAGTGGGAAGAAGATAATAACATGTAAAAATAATCAAGACAATAGCGAAATTTGATGGACATTTCTCAGTATTATTACTGCATAAATTAAACCAGAAGTTTAGCCGACGAATTTCGTCACATGGATAATTATAATTATTAACCTTCAGTGTGGTTACCTGCAGGCCTTATTTCCACAATTGGAGGTCGTAATAAAACCACAATACATAGTCAATCGGATTAAGATTTGATCCGAAATTATTTCAGGTAGAATTTACATAGTAACCGCGGATTGTAGAGGTTTGATTTCGTGTGCGATGGCTTCGGTCTAATGTATGCATAATTATATTGGATATCATATTAGAAATAAAAATCAATCGTAGGAAAGACAAAAATCAGAAAATATTAGTCTGTTTATAAAAACGTAGAAAATTTATGATCAGATCATCTTATTTTTTCTGTTGTACCAGTTGGTAAGCGCGAGCAAAATATTTGATATCATTCGAATGTCAAACAAGATTTTGATCATTTCGTTGCCTGAATATATAAAAAAATGATACAGATTTAGTTCGTCATCGATTGGTGGACACTTGGTTGGGAGCACGAATTTTCTTACCGACGGCGACTTTGTTGTATTAGTTTGCGTGTGTAATAAATCTGCTCTGTCAATCCGTTGACGGGACAGTGTGACTTTTTTCCATCAAGGAAAATCAGTATCATTACCAGTAGAGTTTTATTGCGATTAGAAAAAACCGTGCAGTTTTTCCCCACTGTTTGTTTCATGTACCGAGTAAGAATGGAAAAAAATACTCGTGATTACAAAGACAGATTTTTCTCCACAATTCCGATAATCATCGTGTATAAGATACTTGTAGTGCAGAGTGATATCCAACATACTTTAAAATTCTTCTACCAGAAACGTTCAAGATAACCAATTAAATGTTTTCCATTTCATTGGACAATTATACTAACAACGACGGACCTTTACCCTGCTCTTTCTCTTTTCACGAATAGCAAATATATCGCAAAGCCGATATCGTTACGGTAAGTGCTGAATTACCGCACGAGTGAAGCAGAGGTAGTAAAAATGAATTGATATTACAACAGAGCAGAGCGACTAATACGCGTGTGCGTTGATATATAAGTAATGGTAATTATTAATAAAACTGACTGTACACACGGTACCAGAAGAACTAGATGTTAAAGAGCGTTGACACCGCGTCTGTTGCCATTGGAATGTAAAACGAGGTTTCAGTCCGATAACAATAATAAACGACTATTAGTATCAACGGCGTCGCTGCAATAGTCAGAGATCGTATCCGTATCGAAGCGAACATAAAAAAAAAAAAATATATATATATATATATATATATATATATAACAAATAGGTTTCGTAACGGAGAAACAACAAGGAACTGTGCGAGCTTTGTTTAGAGTAAGAACCAATTTCTTTACCGACCGAACCGAGGGGCAAGCAATGTAAGCGTACCAACTACTAGCAAGGCACGCCGAAAAGAAGACCAAGAAATAAGCCGACAGGATTGACCTCGAGAAGGCGCCACCGCTCGGGGAATCCATCTCGAAGCGATTACCGCCGATAGGTATCCACGCATGTGTGTAAGATAAAAAAGACGAATAGGAAAAAAAATCATACGGCATACACACAGAGGTGAGAATCCGAGCTCTGCGTACGTGGGCGACGGCGTGGAGTCAGCAGCACCGGCTGGTCCTCGGCCGTGTGTGCGAGTGGTTTTAACTTTTAAAATGTCGCCAGTGGCCGTGACAGGATCTATTTTTAGCTCTTGGCGAGATAAGCGCGGGCGGCTGGAGGGGGGAATTCGGAGACGGCGCGAGCCGGGGAATCGGTAGTCGGAGAGAGATGGGAAATAAGGGAATCAAAGAACTAATTATACGTGACGTCACTCGACTGGTTTCGACACCGACACAAGTGCAGCGCGTACAAATGCGGCAACGGCAGCGCCGGCAAGTGGGCCAGAAGAACCTCCCTTGATATAAACGAACGACGAGGACGTCGCCTCGGGCAATACAAATGCCGCGATCTACAGGCTTCGTGTCCTTAACGTACGTTACATCCGTAAGAAACGTACGAAAATGATACGAAGCGTGCACGTGACGTAAGACTGACCCACGCGTCGCGTCTCCTGCACAGGGCTTGGTAAAAGTTGTTAGATACGCGTAAAAAACAAATTTTGACATAATCTCCTGAGAACGCATGGCGTGAATACCGAGCGATTCTCGCCGTAGCCAGAAAAACCTCCTTCGCCGCTGCCGGTTACCGCCGACTTACCGATTCGCGAGTTTTAATCTCATTTATAAATATTACTTACGTGTGCGGTTTATTATCTTTTTAGAAAGCGCACAAGGACGTCTGGCGCATGCGTTCTCGTTTGTAAAGGAGCGGGTATCCGTGTGCTCCGTGCTTATACCACGTATTACGTGCATACGCGCATATCTGGGCATAAGTGCAAGTGCAAAACAAGCACTTGACGCAGCCGACTGAGCGGGGCGCCGAGGGGGGAGGAACAGAGGGGGTGAGAGGGTCCGGCAGGTGTTATAATACGCGTAGCTATTTGTCATACCTATCCTCCTCCATCTACCTTCGCCCGGCTGTCTGCCTACCGCCTAGATGTGTAGGCACACACGTTGTTACAAGAGAGCGTTTCAAAACAATTTGCCAACGGTGAAAAGGTGGGTGACCTTTAACCCCCTGACAGGGAAATCGCAGGGGCATCACCGCCACCTCGCCGCGTTCGCGTTGACGGCGTCAACGTATACATATGTGCATTATGCCTTGAACGGACTCTAAACGTCGGAGCCGTGAGTAGCGACCAATTATTTTGATTACTCGGATTATTTATACATGTTTTTTGCATAATTAAACGACTCGGAGAGTAGACGCTATTTCGGACAACTCGCTGCAACAAGTAGTAGTGGTAGTAGCAGTAGTAGCAAGTGAGTAACTTGGGCATGTCAGGATCGAGATAGACGAGGTGCTAATCAAAGTCAGGCGGCGAACCGGGCACACCCACACATGTGTTGGCATTACCCTGGTGAAAATGACGGATGGACAAACACGGTCCTGTTAAAACTTTGTCTAGTTTTTGTTTGCGTATTGTGTAGCGACCTAATCGAAATGTGTCCGTTAAAATACATTTCAAATACAATCGGGGAAAAAAGTCTAACGTAAATTTGAATAAAACCCTGTTCATCTACATGAATTATTTCGAGGGGCAGCCGTGGCAATAGGCGGACATCCGTAAGTCGGCTGTTTTGCAAAACGATCAATCTCTTGGTTTAGTCTGACAAATTTTTCAAAACCGAATAAATCGACACCACGCGCTGCGTTTTATACGTCGAATCCTCGTTACGTCCCCGTCGTTGCTGGTCTCCGGTGGCGCTTGGCGCCTGTTTCATATTTCCTCAGATATACGCACGCATCTCATTCCGTTCTCCTTGTCTCTCATGCGCGCACAGGCGCACGCACACAAACACTTTCTCTCTCTCTCTCTATCTCTCTCGCTGTCTATATCTGCACCTCTGTCTGTCGCGCGGCGAGAAACAACGTCTGGATGTAATGCAGTCGTGATAATAACAAGACAATAATTAATAACAGGGTGGAGGGGGGGCGGAGAGTTTTCGGGTTTAGAAGGGCGACGCGCCGCTGGGATGTATCTGCGATGATTTACCAACCTGTCGCTCTTGTCGATGACCACCAGCGGGGCCAGGACCTGCAGAGGAGGCTCAGCCGATATTCCCTGGGCCCGTTGCTTCCTCGGTTGAGGTTTCCCGGGCGTCAGAGGCGACTTAAAGGGCAGCACGCTCAGGAATTTGTCGAGGTGACTCCGTAGCTCCAAAATCTCGACATCCCGACGGTTAACCTCGGCCTCGAGCTCGGCGATTCGCTCATCCTTAACGCGCAGCAACTCCTGGAGTTCCCGTAGGGTGCTCATCGTTAAATCTCCGGGGCTCGGAACCCCGGTCGGTGGAGGTGCGGAGCCGTCGGTCACCGGGACGACGGACGCGGCCAGCTGCGAGGGGTCCTCCTCGTCGGCCAGCCGCTGCTGCGTCGACGAGAAGCACAAGGAGTCGAAGCACACGCGCATAGACACACAGGCGTCGCCGATACGACCACACTCGCCTCCGTTCATTCACTCAATCGCCAGTTTACTCCCGCGACGGATGACCTGTTGCGTTGGTACAAGTCCAGCCCGCGGACGGCGGCCACTGTCCACGGCGCATGCGTTTCGGTAGGCCTCTGGCGGTGTCCAGCCGGAAGCGTTTCCACCTTGGTCGGTAAGGTAGTTTCGCTCCGTCAGTCATCGCGGGATCTTTAAGCGCGAGCGGCGACAACGGGCTGATCTAACGTTAGAAACAACGCTGCGTCGACCGTGGGTGCCTGCCTAGCTTAATAAAATTTTCTCCGACTACCGACTAGGAACGAGAAAGATCGTTTTTCCAGCTGATACCTCCTCGTTAAGGAAACTTTAGATACAGTTTGAAGACATCAGCCGTTCGGCTGAATTCATGACGTAATACAACGAGTTACGTTGATAGGGTTTACAGGATGGAGGATTGATGGTTTGTTTGCATATGATTCGACCACCCACTTTCGCTCACTTTTGTGCAGATGCTGTACCAGTTTATGGCTGTACAGGAATTCGTATAGAGATATGCAAGTTTTGGTATTAATGTAACGAATGATGAACGTTTTGCTAGTGGATTTGAAAAAACTTCTGCGGAATAAAAGTGTTCTTATTTTTTATCTCTGTTAATCTTTATTACTTTATAATGCCCACTTGAATTATCCTTCGGAATACCGATCCAATCCCGTTGCCGCCGATTACTATAGAAATAATGTACATATAATAAAGAAAGAGAATTTCGTCGATACCAGACCGAAAGTTTTCAATGAAGCAATAATAAACGACGGAATGCAGGAAACAGCACGGTCGATTGTTTGGGATGAAGGAGTTATTTCTGTGGGGATTGCCGCTCGTGACGAGTTCGAAGATCAAGCAATCGAAGAAATGCTGCGTAGATCGTGGAAAAACCGATCGCTTCCAGAAAAGAACAAATTCGAATATATCAAATCCGGAGACATTTTATCGATAGGTGATTATACATAGATTACTCATCGCTATTTACTTTTAGAGATGCTATAATTGTACAAAAATTGCAAAAATCATTCTTATCTCCACGTTTGTGTTTCACTGCATTGTACACAAGACACCAGCGTATTCTGATAATAATTAGTGATTTATAGATATTAGAATTTAATCAGCTATTTGGATCACGGTAAACCTTTCCTCAAACGCCAAATGGTTTTGCGGCATTATATCGGAACTGCCATGAGCAGCCCGATGAGCAGTCTTTATCGTTGGATTGAGATTAAGAATGTAACTAGTTTTCAAATTAATCTAATCAAACGCCTCTTCGAAACACACCAACCAAACCCCGTTAATGTACATGCAATCACATCTCGACATCGCATTCCAACGACATAATATGTAATTAACTCAGCGATCGATAACGATTTATACAAACGTCATGAAGTAGCTCTATCGAGTGTATTTACGGCGCCATAACGTAGATGCGTACACGCGCTGAGTCACGGTAGTTCATAAACTTATAAATATCCATGGACAGAACTTTCACTTCGCGGTCACAATTAACTCGGCGAAATGTTATGGAATATATCCACGCCACATTTGGGTCGATTTGAATTTTCATAAGGGATATATATATGTTGATTTTCAAGTTTCAAGAGATTGTCCCGGTATATATATTATTCGTAGCTGCAATGCATGAATCAGTAATTTTCATAATACTATGCTTCCAGACGTTGCTTATATGACCGAAAACCATAAGTATCGATTTGTCATATATTTATACACGGATGTAGATAGTAAATGAATAGACAATAACGTCATAGTTCAATTAAATCCAATTATATTTTATGGCTGAAAAACGTTTTCCAATTTTCGCTACGTGCTTTTGACGTTGATAATCAACCCACGGTCATATGGAAGTTTTCATGGCTGATCGCGAGCAATATGGCGATAGTAAAACTAATCAGCTGATCACTTCGAAATCATGATAAAAATATTAATGTAAACTGTAAAAAATTGTCAGTGTTAAAATCATCTAAAAATGGCCGATTTGGAATACTATAGAACAATTGTTATTCGTCAGATTCTCAACGACGCTTTTATTCTCCTGCAGGTGTTTGCGTGGATGTATAAGGTAGCTACATAACTAGGTGAATAAGACGCGTAAGTAATCCTGGAAGCTGAAGCAGAAGGCCCGGGAGCGTGCTTCGTTGTAAAGTTGAAGCATTGTCTCCGGCGTCGCATCTTGTCTAGTGACGAAGTTAGCTGATTGAACGCCCGGAGCGAAAGGGCGTGTAATGGATATACATAAGCCAGGGTAGCTGGTGGTGCTTCACGGTTATAGAGAGCGCGGATCGCGCGGAGCTACCGTCGTAATTTCATAATAGCATACCGACGTTAATAACACCATCGCGAATGAGCGAGCGAGCAAGTCGACCAATTTGCATCGCATTGTTAGCTCGTTACTGGAATCCATCTGTCCCGTCTATCCAGCACGGTAGGCATCCAGCCGACCAATCAGGCGTTGCGATAGCTACGCGAACCCCAACAATCAGCGTTGAAGCCGCCAAGCTCAAATTCGATTATCGTTTCTGGCATTGTTATCGTCGTTACCCGCGCTGTCTCACCCGACGCACCCACGATACGACCGCTAAAGAACCTCGAATGAAACCTTGTTGCCGCATCGTCACTTCTCCCCGTTTCGGAAATTCAATTTTTTTTCCACATCGATTCGTCAAAGCCCCAAATATCACCGAACTGGATATCTTCCGAACCGTTTCAGTTACCCGACACACGCGGCCGCAACAACAAGGTCAAAGCTTTATACGAATTCTCTTATAATTTCACAAATTAACGAATCCCTAAGAACATGTTTCCCCAACACCCAGAGCTATCCTGGTCCTCTTTGCAATTCAGAATTCCGTGTCAAAAGTCATCGTACGAGCAACAAAATCTAGCAAAGAGGACCTCAAAGCTCGACGTTTCATGCTTATGCTTTTGTGTCACGTGACTTGGAAGCGATGATTGTTAAAGAAATCTGGAGAAAGCTTCTGGTTCAATTTTTGTGATGAGATGTTTTTTATGGTTTTTTTTTTACAAGGCTCTAAGTGATCCACTGATTCCTTTCCTGCAGAGTATATCAAGCAATACATAATACGTAGATGCATAGGTCTACAAAGCGATGACTAAATTGCTCTGAAATGGGTTACCATTTTTCAAAGATTTCACGGTCCATTAGACGCGCCGAATCGTAGAACGTATGGTCGTATACCACATATGGCGTATCCCCGGAGCTATAAATTGCTCGTTCATTTTTCACCGTTTCTCCAATTCTGCAGTCTGAACAAAATTCATGAGAAGCATCAAATACCACAGGAGCGATCAGCTCTGAACCGAGCGATAAGCTGCGACTCCACATACCTACGTGGTGGTCGTACGAAACTTCTGAAATCCCACGACATTAGCGTGTCACATCCGAAGTTTTGTCGACGCCATTAAACAACTCGTTACAGTCGATGGGTAATTGCCGCAGTACTAATCAACGGTATAAAACAAGCCTTGAACCGAATTGCGTTGATTCTCGGATGCCCTCCAAATGTGTATACATCAGGTGATAAAGGGACGATTCCGCATGCTACCGAAATCGTCGAGTTTCGTAGCGAATTTCGTTTGAAAATTCGATCAGTGGTACCGGCGCCCCGGACGATCCGGGAGGCCGAAGCGACGCGGGAACGCGAAAACTCGGACGTGACGAAGAATGGAGAACGGAAAGAGACGGCCTGAAGGCCCCCGGGGCTGAGGCTTTGATCTCAATCCCCCTTCACCCCGCCGCCGCCCCTGAAAATATCAACTAAACGATAACCGTATTTATTATTCATTCAGCAGCCCCGCCTGCCCTCCCCAGCTCCAATTTGCAAAGTAGTTTTTCAAAGAATTCCGTCGGCGCATGGCGTTAGAACGGCGTCGAACGAATACGAAATAGTATAGCTGGGGGTTGGAAAATCACCGGGAGTTTCATTTTCCACGGACCGATGTGTTCGGACGAATGGTTTTGGACACGCTTCTGATTTTTTTTTATTACTTTCAAACGGATTTTGATCCCTACACGTATCGCTTATTGGAGTTGACGGTAATTTTTTTGTATGTACTTATTTTTTTTTCTTTCGCTTATTTTTTGTAGAAAAAAAAAAAAAACAAACTATGCATTCTGAATACAGCGGTTGCGCAAGGTGTTTCGGAAACGTTTCGGGTAATCCGGTATAACGCGTACAGTGCATCGTTGCGGAGCTTGCGGAACACCGGCTTGTCTACGGGATCGGATTACGAGTATATTAGCCGGGATATGGGATCTCTTGGGATTTTAGAAGGGGGTACGAAACGGGTGGCGCGATATCAATTACCCCCGCACCGAGGTCAGCCAGACACGAGTTAATTGGACGCAAGACCCGAGATTCAACACTTTCTTTGCGCCTGTAATATACTTTGAAAATATTTATACGTACATGCGTGGGGGTGTGCCGTGTTTGATGTTAAAAATGGACGAAGGTAAAAGGAAATTCAGGGTCGCACACTCGCCTTTGTGCATAATTGGATAAAAGTGGTATTTGCACGATATTGCCAGGGCAACCTGGCGTGGAAATCCAAATTTAAAAAGGAAGAAGCAGAAAATTGTTTCACGTATTAGGCTCGCGGTATCTTATCTTCTAAATTGCAACACAACGACGCCAAAGTTTTGGGAAGGGCGGCGACGATTCTCGTAGAACAAATAAAGTGACAATTTGTATTTCGTCGCGGGTTTGGGGATCGAATCTGAGATTCTGTTGGTCCGCAGGCTCCAACCTCTCCTGCATTCAACCTCCACCCTCGCGTTCCTCCCACTTCCACTCTCATCGTCCTCCGGGAGGAACCCATCCCCTCAAGGCGGCAGAGGAAAGCGAGGGATCGCATCCCGAGCCACGGTTATGGATTGACAGGGAGGACAGAGAGGGCGAGAGGGGGGAAGGGAGGTGAGGCGGAGGGCCAGAAAATTCACTCGAAGGTCACCCATAACGTCAGACTGATTTTTCCCACTGGGATCGAACGGAGACTGGCAGAATGATTCGAGAGATTTCAGAACGTCGGGATAAAGCACGAAGAAAATTTAACCTTCACTCGCGTTTCGAACGGCATTGCGTTATAACGATCACCTTCGACACTTCGAAGACGGGATCAGTTTGTTTTTTGTGTCAAACCCGAAGTACTCGTCAAAAAACTCTATATACCTACCGATTGCCTTGGTAAACTAAATCCGATGAAACGACGTTCCAAACATTCGCCATCCAGTGTTCTACGATCTTCGAGCTTTTCATTCCTCCGAAAAATATATCCGTCGCAATTTTGTCCGAAACGTGATTTTGAAAGACCGACATCCAGAAAAGTGGTGCCGACTGCTGATGGGTTATATCTATATAATAAAAGCTATGAATTTGAAATTGTTCAATCCGGGCGCTGAGAACTTTGCTCTTGTTTTTGCTTTCTCGTTGATCCCGTCTTGGCGCGCAGCCGCGTCATTGCAGTTACAGCGATGCAACGGGGGTAAGGCAACATCGCGAGGCAAGAGTACGAGAAGCTCAGAACGATCTGGGAGAAAGGAGGAAAAGAATGAAAACGAAGACGAGATTGGCTCGCGTCTGCCCTCCGCCAAGCTCGCAGCTTTCGAACTTTGAGAGACACGTACGTTTACTACACGGCGCGCATCGACACCGTCAAGTGTTGGCGCGATGGCTTTGAGCCGGTTCCGTACGTCGGCCTCTCCGTCAGAACGACTGTCTGTCTGATCGTTCATCCGTCCGTCTGTCTCCTGTCATTCTTCCCGTCACATTAGTGCCGACCCTACGTTCCGCAAAATGGAATGTTTGCAGCGTCTAATCAGATTTCGAGGGTTCAACGTGTATTAAAAAGACAGCTGTTCGAGTAGGGAATTGAGGCGGTCTGTAAAATATAGATATTGCCGAGCGCTGCGCGCTAGCTGCGAGACAACTTAGGAAAACGATCTCGGCAATGCGACGATCTAAGGAGAGTAATTGCCAAGAATGTACTATATGTACGTACGGGGTGTCTGATGAAATCGAGAATTTATTACAGATTCCAGGGCTATTCCAGGAGTTTCCGGGATATTTAATTGAAAAATTCCAGGACCTTAAGTTCGTTTTCTTATCAATTTTTAAGGATAGGATAAGTTGGTTAAGTGTTGAATAAAACAATTTATACAGTAGTTTGTATACAGAGTGAATTACTAAAATTTATTATTACTATAAATGTAATCTAACGCGTGCTAGAAATGAAATGTCGCAGTTTTCGATCAAAAATTAATCATGTCGAATTTCCCACAATAAATAAAAACATTTCAATACTTTTCCAGGACTTGAGGAATTATTTTTGTTTTCCAGGAGAGTTCCAGGATTTAACGATATTTAAGGAGCAGTAGACATCCCGTACGTAGTAGGCATACAAACGTATCGCTCTAGACGCGGTCGGGAAAAAGGTTCAATGTAATTTCTTAATTCCCCCGAAATCCTTTGAACTTCGAGGATCTTGGATCCCGCGGCCTGATTTCAATTAGCAAACAATCGGGTAATCGCCAGATACCTTGTGTCTTATACACGGCGTTGTGCGGAACACGAAAATTAGCGGAATAAGACCAATGCCACTTTGCGCAAGGTCCTTGGTTAACTTACCGACTCTAACGGCTCTTCGAAGGCGTGGAAGAGACGTGGATGCGGGAAGCAGGACCCACGGGACCGTCTAAGTGGCGCCCAATCAGGAATTGTGCGCGATTACGAAGCGCCGACTCGCGGCTTGGCGCAGCACGCAGCGTTCAGATGCGCGATCATCA
This sequence comes from Neodiprion pinetum, assembly GCF_021155775.2. Taxonomy (NCBI): domain Eukaryota; kingdom Metazoa; phylum Arthropoda; class Insecta; order Hymenoptera; family Diprionidae; genus Neodiprion; species Neodiprion pinetum. The sequence continues at coordinate 32,191,305 of NC_060232.1, read as the reverse complement.
TCAGAGACTTTCTCGGAGCGAGATAAACTCATCGCGAGCCGAGACTTAACACTTCGAGCCTCTGGGAATCCCCGGATTGTTGAGCGTCAAATTAGCAGCCGTATACCGGCAGCGTTTTGTATCCGCGAGCCGCTCTCAACCTCCGTATTTATTCATTTATTCGTTTATTTACTTATTTGGCAATTTGCGACGCCGAATTATTCACTGCTCTCTTCTCCTCTACAGCAGCAGGAACGGCGCAGCTTCTCAGGTTCTGCGGATTTATGAAACTCGCGTGCGAAGAAGCAAACGCGATTTGGCCACTGCTCCGAATGCTCTCGCTGCATGCTTTTGTCACTGCAGCGCAATGGACGCGAGGCTTCGAGCCAGCTTTTCCTGAAAACGAAATTAAAGCCCGATGAACGGGCAGCCAAAAAATTGTCACTTTAAATTCTGGTCCTCATGGATTTGTGAAGAATATAAAAATAGACGATTGTTGCGTTACTTCGTTGTTTATACGTACATCTTCTATCGGTTAATCTCAAATTAAAACTCATATTCTCTCATAAATATGTAACGGAACCTCGCCGGAAGTTGTATCGTTTCTGACAACAGTGCTGCAAGCTCATTAACTGGTATTTAAATCGCGGACAGGCAAAAAGGTCTGTTACATTTCTACGATAAGTATACTAATGTAAAACGACGATTAAATTCTGCCTTTTGTATTCATCGGTGTGGTAGGTAGGTACATCTAGTCGGTCTATATACCTCCTCTAATTTCTCCACCAATTTCCCATTTCCCACTTCCCCGGCTTTCTCTTTCTTCCCCCCTCCCATTCTTCGTCGTAACGTGGACCCCTACAGCCTAACTACCCTCCGGAGTTCCTCCCACGCCCCGAACAGTCAACCCTCGCCCCACCGTCAGGAACGGAGGAGCAACATGGCTCCGCGAACGCCGGGATCTACCCTTACCCGCCTGCGTTGCATTTTAAATCAAAGCCCGGGGTAACGCAATCACCAGGCATCACGGCGCTTCCACAATTTTCTACTTTAAGCTACTTTATATATTAGCGGCCCACCCCCGCTTTCCACCACCGCCGCGGCGCCGACGGACGGACGGACCGACGCCCTCGTATCTTCCTCTTTCACATATACTCTCTCCTTATTCTTCGTCATCTTCGGTTTTCTCGTTCCCCTGTCACCTACTTGTATAATATACTTGCGTGCAAGTACCGTGATATGTAAACCGGTGCTCTCGGTACATCATCGGTTCCTGGCTAATCTGAGGTGACACGCTGAGTTTATTTGTTGCACAGTCAACTTCGTCGCAGTCACCGGCAGCAGCGAACATCACACTAATTTCTCAATCACGAGTATGATATTATTATAAATAAGGGTGACGAAATCATGGAGCTTGCAGAGTAATATTTCACGCCCACTTGCAGCGCAGCGCGATGAAAACACGAGGGATCTAGGAGGATCGAGTCAGACTGACGTTGTATGTATATATATATATACGTATAGTTTTAGCAGTTGGTACTGCAGTTGGCAGTTGGCGTGGACCGCGTCTAATGCGTGTCACAGTGCGTAAATCGTATTAGGCGGTAATTTGGTGCGGTCTAACGGAGTTAACGTTTGGCGGATACTCGTATAGTACAGTCGAACGCGAAAGTTTTCAAAGGGTAGCCCGTGTAGGTAGGTACACGGATCAAAGTGACAGCACTGTACCGCCGAAACCCGAATCCTCTGATGGCTGTGCTTCTGAAAAATATACACGAAGTGAACGACTCAAATTAGCTCGAGTTTTCACTTGACGTCCCCGAGAATCACGATTCGGCGTGACTGACAACGAATGAAATCTTTCGAACAGTGGATTCAATTTCTAGAACTAGGTGTTCATCTTCCGGCAAGTACGTGCTTTTCAAGATTGAGTAAATCCAAATCGTGGTGAGATGATGGGTATGATCGTTCGGAGCGGTGAAATAGAATATCCTCTCGAGTGGTGAAATAGCAGCGATGTTAAAAAGGGCGCCAAACGAAGTTTGGTAAACTTGTGCGTTGTAACTTGAAGTAAAAGAGGCGCACTCAATTTTTTCAATTTCCGAAGATAGTTCAAACTCGGTGTTGCGTTTAATCTTTCACACAAAACAGTACCTACATACTTTTCCTGGGAGATTGTTCGGGACGAATCAGTTTTTCCAGCACCGTTCATTCTTCCTTTCCCCTTCTTCATTACGATCGACGATCCAGTTAAGATGCACAAATTTGCACACATCCATATTGAAAAGAGAACGGAGAACGCGATGGTCCGAACGTCTGACCAGTCAACGTCTTTCACTACTGCAAAGACAGCGTTGGAAATTGCCTGAGCAATACATTGCTCAAGCACTTCTGTACGACGAGTGACAAAAGTTGATTCGGAGATGGTGGAAGCTGGGTATAAGAAAAGCGACCTGCGACGATGTACCTCTGATATTTTCGATTAATTTTGGCACAAGGTTCTATCACGACCCACGCGGTGGAGACAGGTAGAAATTGGTAATTGGGCGAATACCACGGCGGGCGGAAGATGCGGCTCCACCAGCAGGTACAGGGCGATGTAGTTAGGGACGACGTTGACGCTGTTACCAACACACTCGCGGCTCGCAAGCGCGGCGTGGTGTAATCCAGTCACCGCGTAACCCGATTATCCTCGTAACTCGGCCGTACTCTCTCCTCTCTCCTCTCTCCTCACCCCCGGCACACTCTTTCTCTCTCACTCTCTCACTCTTTCATTCTCTCTCTTTCACTCCCGTCCATTCCAGCTACCGCTGAAACCCGACTCTGTCTCCCATGAGACAACGAGCGAGATGCGCGCCCCGACTAGACTTTATATCAAAAGCTCTCGAACGATAGCTGGGTGTAATAGCTGCTTGTTCTGAAATCCGAATACTCCTGCATCGCTGCATCGGCCAAACACCCTTCGCCCGTGATTAATCAGTTGCACTTTTAATGATTCTATCATTTTCGATCAACGGGCGATGCGGCAAAGGGTTTTTTTCATTCATCGAATTTCTGTGAATTCACAGCCACGCTGGTTTTCGTCTTGTTGGAAATCACTCGACGCGAATCCTGCTGCACCTTTCGTACGGTTAGAGATTTCTTCAAACTTCGTGATCCAGGATCCAGTACAAGAACGTATGAATCGTAATATCGACGGCATCTCTCATCCCCTTGTATAACACCACTTCAAAGAATCAAAAGTGTTTGAAAATGTAACTATATAACCCGGGATGTAACCCGAGCCTGCGGGAGAGAGATCGGGGATTTATTAATTTCTTCCCAAGTGACAATCACCGCGGGTGTGTAGGTGGGTTATTGAATCTGAAACAGCGTCGGGTACCGGGTGAGTCTGCAGGGAGGGTGGGCGACGGAGGGCGTCGGGTTGGGCAGGGATGTCGGGTGGCGCACGGCGATACACGGAATCACTCTGGATATCCCGGTAAATACAATTTACACGGGGACGACTATCACTCGGTTGCGCGGCGAGGATCGCGAGGTGAGGAAGAAGGCGAAGGGAGGGGGAGGGAGGGGGGTTAGGACCACCAGCGGAGGTGTAGAGGAAGAGAGAGAGAGAGAGAGAGAGAAGTTGACGCGTGGAAAAAGAGAGGGAAGCTGGCAATCGAGAGGGGTGTTTGTCGCTGACGTTATTTGCCCAATAAAACCACGTGGGTCCACCCCCGCTTATGAGGGCCAGGGCTCCGCCCTGAGTTCCTCCTGGACGAAGAGGCGCTTGCGCGTTCCGCCTATCGCGTGCTGCCAGCCTCATCTGCGACGCAAGAGTCAGCCGGCAACGCGGCGATAGAATACGGCGAACCGTAGAATTCACGGATCAACTATCCTCCTCGGGTCGGCGGGGAACGGGTCCTCAAAACTCAGTCACTCGCAGACTCAGTTGCTGTGACAACGCCGTTTAACGCGACCGTAAACGGTGCTTTTGTTTTGCGCGATACTAACGTTACTTCGCTAACGCCACCTCGAGGCTCGTCTCTGCAGAGGTCGAACCACAACCACCCCCTGGTTGGCAAAACAAGAAGAGGAACGAGGTAAACGAGAGAAATCGGGGGTGGAGCGGATGACGGTTCGAGGAAGAGGATTAACGCACTATCGTCCAACCAATGATGAACTCGACTCGTAATCACGGCTGAATCACATTTTTCTCGAGGACAATTATCACTTATGACTTTAGACAATTCAACTTCTCACGTATAAGAGGCCAGGTTAGAGCCAGTGTTTCATTAATGTGCCTGTAACATTTCAACGTCCAGGGACTCGATCAGCGGCTAATCAGTGACAAGTGCTGCGACTCCGACTACAGTGCAGTAGCTGGATATCGTCGCATCGTTTCGGATTAATCGGTCGCAAAAATCTATAAGCACCGTAACGCCCCTTGCCCGCGGGAGAGTTGAAACGCGTTGAACTTTTCAGTGCAGGAATAAACCAAGACCGGCTTTATCCTGCGGTCGACTCACGGTCTATCTTTTTTCACTCGCAAGGATCGAGTAGCGGACGAATATAATAGCGGTCCAAAGACGCGGCGGTTCGGGTCCTCGTCTCCTGGCCCGAGGGGAAGATCGCAAAGGTGTTGTTCAGCCACGAATCCAGAATTCTCACCCCCGGCGGCGGCACACTCTCGCCCGGGGGCGCTGGGCCTCCTGCGAGCCCTCCCTCAGGACTCTACCATCCTCCGACGCACAGTCCGCCACTGGTCAAGGTAGGCCGTCAAACCCAGCCTCTGATTTCTTTCTCTCAAAACGATTTACCGAAAGGAAGAAAGACGAAGAAGGAATTTCGAGATGTAGGAAGGAGAGACGAGAGTATGTGTGTAAAGCGAATGGCGACTGTTAAGAGGAGGTGGGAGCGATTTTCATAATGCTGAATCAGCGCCGAACCCCTCAATTAACGCGCAAACTTTTGCGGAGTTTAAATCACCCTGCGGGGCGTTCTCCGCGAGCTCTTTGCAACGGCTGTTGATCACGTATAATCTAATTACCGTTACGATGCTAATTATATTCTCGTTAGCTGAAAATCAGACAGACGATATATTTGTATCCTCCAACCTGATCTGGGGAACGATACCAAGGACACACGCTGCATAATTGATACCATTTGGAATTTTTCGAGTTTGATACAATTTTTTACGGACGAAGTTTGAATCCGGTAAAATACGGCGTTGGTCACCAAAAGCGTACCTGTATCGCGTATTATTTGAGCGACGGCAACGAAACGATTCCCGCCGGGTCGCTTTCAAACCGAATTACGATTCCACGGGACAGGCGCAACGCGATACCCGCTCGAGGCAGGCCTATTTACGGCCTATGTAATAACGCGAGGAAAGAGGGTCGACGATGATGGGTATAAGGGCGGCTGTCAGAACGGGTTCTCGTCAGCTCCGGAAGAATCTCTCTGGGGACCGAGGAAGCTGTCTACGGTTAAGCTTGCCAGAAAGCTTGTCAAAAGTTCCGCGTCGCGTTTCTTCCAGGGTAGAAACGGCTCAGCCTCCGTCTCTACAGTTTTAGTTCACCGACGACAGTCAGGGACGAAAAAGCCAATGACCGATTGGAAAACCTGCAAACTTTTGCATCGGTAACATAAAACTTGCCGTCATGTTCCATCGTACTATACGAAAAACCCGTTCGATTAATAATATTTCATTCGGATACACGGTCGCCTCATCATTTTTACTGCACTACAATGCAAATTTGTAAGAATGATTTGGTGTTCGTTGTATATGCTGTATCGATATAGACGTAGCATTTCAATAATTTGGCTAGACCAATTAATCCGAAGACTTCTTCTTCCCACATTAGAATAGCCTGGATCAAGAAGGGTGACAAAAATTGCGAAAAGAGCTCGTGTCAATCATCGCAGCGGTGACAATAACGGATATCTTCGAAAAGTTGAGCGCCACCGTCAAGCTTTGCGATTGGTTCGACGTTCGTGACGTCAGCCGATACGATACGCTGTAACAATATATTAATAATGTCAACTGAAAGGTTGACGGTATAAATCATCTGCCAAGAAGAACCGCGATGGAGAAATTCTCAAATTCAATAAACCTTCTTTTTTTTTTTTTTTTTATACCGAAAATGATGCAACGACCCTCGTAGAGATAAAAATCGTTTTCAAGATGCAGGGCCCGCAGCGAGGCGTGAATAGGAACGCGAGGACTAGGGGAATGCCAGGAATTAAGGTCGGCTGGGTGTAGCGTTCGAGCAGCGTTAAAAAGGGCCCTGCGGCCCTGTCGACGCTCAGCACTCGACTCTACACGCGCCCGACACTTTCGCTCTGATTAAACTTAATTCGGTCCAACAAGAATAAGGAGCATAAGACGGTACTGAACTGCCAACGGTGAAGCTGGCGGCTCGCGCTGTCTGCCGTCCAATCCTGCCAAGTTAACCTCATTAATACATTAATTAGATATTATTGCGTTGGCAGCCAGGGCGGCAGCTGCGGGCGTCTTGCCCTCCCGCCCCTTCTCAACCCGCACACACATGACCGCGATCGGGGGTCGCGACCCGTGACGTCATCCGGTCCGCGTACCCGTTCCAGAGGACGCAGCAGCCGACGTCTTTTCGAACGAATATCCGCATCCCCCTCTTCTGCGTGCCTTAAATATATCTGGCCATGTACGTACCCAGTTTGTCGTTAGAAGATGGGGTGCAGTTCGAGGAAAAATTACGCAAAGAGCAAAGGACGACCATCGGGCACATGATCGAGGAATCGGCGCGGACTGAAACGTCGGGCGGTTTAACACCGGCCTAACAGAACCGGGAAGCTCATTACACGGGATATAGCACTGGTAATGACGAAAAGCACATGCAGTAATATTATCACCGTGCAGGTCTTCGGTAGGCATGTATACCGTCAAGTTGTAGGGGGCTAGGATTAGGATGTCGGCCATTACAGCGCGTCACTGACCGTTTATTCTGCGCGGTGCGCTGACTTCCTCTAGGCGTACGTATGTAACCCATATAGCATGCGTGTGCGTACGACCGAGGCAAGTGTGCCCGGCACCGCCGATCCCTTCGCCCTGGAGGACGGTGCCCTTAACTTGCGCCGAGGCGCTGGTCCAACGCTTTGCGTCTTCGGGACGCTCGGAGGAACGACGCATCTGAATATTGAATTAGGAACGATGAAATTGTATCAAGATTGATTCTAATAAACTGTCAGCTACGGTGACCCTCGCGGTCGTGTCCAGCCACCGGGAATCGTGCGAACGAAGACGAAGACGGGGACGAAGACGAGGATCGTCTTGAATTACGTCGACGCGTCGTCCAATCGCGAAACAACGCGAATTATCTTCGCGATTCGATCGTGTACTGGGCGTGTCAACGCCTCGCGGACGCTCTTTATTATTTAAACTATCCCGAGACCAATTACACGCTGTAAAGATGTCGTTTTCATTGCCGATCAAAGATGTACGACCACTCGCCGTTTCTCGTAGCAAGTATATAAAATCTATCCGGCACTGTGAGGCAAAGTGCTTTTGTTTATTCATCGTATGTATGAAGAAATCACTTTGGGCATTGACGATTCTCGTAAAGTTTACCGTGCCTCTCTCTCTCTTTCTCTCCCTCCTATCTCGTACCGTATGTCAACAACAATTATACCATGTTTGTACAATTTTACGCGATTTTGTAAAGCGCGATTCGAGCTTCCAATATACATAATATGTTGTAGAACGTATTCGTTTGAAATGCTCCGTGCAGAAGTATGATATTCAGTAAATTCTGGAATAATAATTTCTACTGACAGTGAAATAACTTCGCTTTGTTTATCGCGGCGACGATGCGAGTGTAATTTATATGAATTTGTAGACACATGGATGGAGAATTGCGGCATGGACGAAGATTTCGGCATGGATGCAGAATGTACAGTCATCCCTGTGAATTAGCAACGACGTGAATACGCTAGAACAACATTTCCACGAAATTACGTGTATTGTGGCCGCGCCAAAAACAGACATAAAATCAATTCGGGTGGTCGTCAATTAGTCATTCATATACCAAGAGCGATCAAATTTGTTTTACTTCCACGCGGTGTTGCAGGCTGACAGGCAGTAAATTTCACGGAATATATCTGTAGTTCCGAGAGGCGAGATTGTCCATTCAAACTCCGCAGCATTCCGCTGAAAACCTTCTACCGTGATCTCCATCTTCTCATCTTTTACGAGACCCTCTATTTCGTCCATCACGCCAGATGTACTGATTCACTACTTGACTATAATACACGTCTAAAAATCCTTTGGGTCAAGTATAATTTATCGACGAGAGTGATACGCGTCGCTCTGCCGACGAATTCAGCGGTTGCGTCATCATTATACATTGAATTAAGCGGTAACTTGGTCAGCACCGTTACAATTAAAGGGTTGATTTGTTCTCACAAATGTAGTTACTGTAAGTGGGCAAGATGTCCAGGCGTGGACTTGAATAAACATGGATAATATTAGCAGAGACACGCCGTAAGCCCGACCGTAAGATATTACAGCATACAATGATGTGCTCTTTGTGTGGTCTGATGGAAATTTATTCGCTCGACGTTTTTCGTAGCAAAAGCTTCATTTTATTAACGTTGTATTGCTGTGGCAACGCGATATCATAGTAGCAGGGCATTGGGAAAAACTAACGAAATAAAAAGTATTAACGTAACATACGTTTTCATAAGAAAAAAAAGGACAGAACAGTAATCGAACACCTCGGGCAACTAACAATAATGCAGGTAACGAGAGTAAGAAAATATAATAGGCAGGGTGAATTATGCGGTTGGACAAAGATCGAAGACAGGAATTGAATAAGGCGTTCGGATCAGCGATTGATTGACAGCGAAGCCAGCTAGTCTATAGTCCCAAGGGTACGAAATTTTATTTCCTTTCTCTTCATTATTGAGAAATCGATTTTATACACTCGTGTTATCTGATCTGGAAATACGGACGACTTTTTAAGCGCTAAGGATAAACGGTTGAACAAACAAAAGAAAAAGAAAAATTTTAAATAATCCAAGTAAAAAACCAAAAAGCTGATAACATTAGTTCGCTGCGGACTGCTTTTAGGTACATTATACGCAGACCCTCGTACGGACGATATGGAATAAATCCTTATGATAGGGCAACGGAGCGAAACGGTAGGAAATTTAGGCGATGGGGTAGCGCGTAAGAATGTAAGTTCACCTCAACGAGACTACCTGCCTGCTAAGCGAACACATATCCACCCCTAACAGGGTGGATAGTGCGGCGTACACTTCGGGGAATCCCGGCACGCCTCCAACCCCGAGGAGGATCCCCCACCAGGTCCCCGTCGGCCTGCCTAGCTGGCTGTTTTACGCTTTTCGACTTGTCCAAGATTTATCGTACCCGCTTCCTCGCTAAATCGCTTTCCGGGTGAAATTTACGGGCGTGCAATAACATAGCGGGCAGCCAGCCACCCTGACGGCCCGCGAGAAGACTCTCACGAATGGACGCCCCATTCATTCCCGGCACGTTCTCGGGCTTCCACCTGACCGCCTGCTTCACCTTTTGCAAGAAATTCGACGTTACATTACCCGCCCTTTACATCTCACGTATTACGCGCGAGAAACTTAAGCCGAACGGGGATCGACCGTCTCCCATACGTGCGACACGTCCTCCACTTTCCGTGAATTTATCCTTGAAATTCCCTTTGAACGCGAGTTCTTTTTCAGTCGGTAGTTTGTATGACATTTTACAGGGTTTGAAGAATTAAATTATGTCCTAATTTTTATCAAACATGACGCGTAGCTGAAATTTCTTTCACGTTTTACAACGACTTGAACTCGTTGCATGGAAAAATTGTTTCCCGAATTTGAAACAGCGGATCACGATGATACTCCACGCAATGTACATCGCAGTTCTCTTTATAGAAAAAGTTAAACCATTGCAAGACCAGCTAAAGACTACGAACATTGATTCGCATTTCGGAAATCAAGATACTTCGTACGTCTGCAGTTGCTGCGCACTGACGAGCCACGTTATCCTTATACCGTACACATCACACACACCAGTTTCAGTATTTGCTGGAATTTCAGTCTCCCTGGACCAAATCCATCAAGGTATATGCGTATATGTCAGAGTTTAATGAAAGTATATTCCGTTAATCGGCAGAGGTGAAGCGTCGATGAAAAAATGTACATTTTCAATTAGCATCGTTTGACTTAACGCTGGGGCGTTTGCATTTCTGCATTTCTACATTTCGAGAGACCTAGGACGGAGAATGTATCGGCCACGGATTGCACCGAGAATTCGGTCGGCGGGTAGAGTGGCATCCTCGATACCGCGGCACATGTATGCGTGTAGGAGAAGGCGACATATTGGTCGGAATTGGCGCATATCAAACAGTAGGCAGAGGCAGCGGCGGACTGGCAATTGGAATATAGCGATCGGCGCAGTGCGCTCGAGGCTTCGATGGATGATACCCTCGGGGCAAAGGCGTCCGGGTCCTCTCGCCCCCGTAGCTGCTGCCGTGCTCTCACCCGTCAACCCTCGATCCAAATATATTCATCTCTGTGTGTTCTCGCCACACCTGGTAATACTATCATATGCATAGAACCGAGTCAATATCTCGGTATATCGGATAGCCCCGCGCCTCCGGAAGACCGGGACGAGAAAACGCGAGGAGGATCTCGAGCACTTTCAACTTTAAACAACCCATTGATCGGGGTCGAATCAGCCGGTTCGAAGACACGGAACGTCAGGAACTTGCGCTTTGGTGCCGGCGGAGCTTTTGTTCGTAGGTAGACGCTACTGATTCACGCTGTTGCAGTCTACGTAGGTTGTTTCCTATACTCGTGATCGGCGGTAATCAGGTCCGGACTTTGGTGGTCCGAACTAGGCTTGTCCGGAATAATCGCCGGCGATTCTCGATCGGTCGCGAAAAGTTCGCGGCATGAAGAGAACGATCCTGCCTCCACTCGTAACTCAATCATCGCGACCGAGCGCGTAATCATCGAACCGATACGATCAGCGTGCCCATCAGCTCGCTGCGTCAATTGAGCTCATTGAATCTCTGCCTCAAGCCATTCGCGTTTGACAAGCCCAGTTCTCTCTCTGTCTCTCTCTCTCTCTCTCTCTCTCTATGTATATAGGTATATGTATTATATACGTAGAGTAATGCTGGAGAGAAGAGGCTGCGCGATCCACCGGTGTGCAACACCATTCGGACGTATCTTCTCGTGGAATTTAAAAAGATCGGGAGGTTATTTTGCACGGAGCAGAGTGCAGTTTTGTTGGCGGTCCACCAAACAAACTCATCTCTACAAATTGGTAAATTGACAGACTAATCCGATCAATAGCCCGCGTTCAAGTAGATAAACATATCACATGTATACGAACCTGCACTTATATCGGGCGTTGGTGTGACTGGTAAAGTAAAGGTTGGCGTTGGAATCGGTATCTTGGCTCTCGAAGCCCTCCTCTCCTCTCCTCTCCTCTTCTCTTCTCTCCTATCCTATACTTTCCCGTAGTCGAAGCACAATCCGATGAAAAAAGCCACACGAATTTTACCGCGAGCGAGATTTAATGGAGCGGGAGTCAAGTGTTCGAACGTCATATTACAGGCTGCGTGTCCCCCACGAAGCGTCAGGGCCACCCCATGGATGCCCGATCATTCGAGCTCGAGTGTCCATTGACGTATGGGCAACGGACGTAATGCAGTGGAACGAAGTGGCGGCAATTGTCGAAGGGTAGCTTTGACTGGTATCAACTCGCGGAGGCGAGGACGACACATCGAGGAACGTTGCGTTTGATGGGGTGCGCTGGATAGAGATCTTGTTCCGGTTCCGCTTCCGGTTCCGTCCCTGCGAACTCGCCCATACATTTATAGCGCCCTAATGCGATGCACCCTCCTCCTAATGACGCGAAACTTAACTCTCGTACGCATAGCGGATGGTCACGTGTCGTCGTTCGCTGTTTTTCCAAATAGGATTCTGCCCGATTTAACAATAGATGAATATCTCGCGAATGCTGGAGTGGCCATTCATCCCCTTCCGTTTTCACTTATGGTCGCTGGCATTGAATAAATACATTCGTGCACACTTACGTGTGCATGCATCGTACAAGAAACCGGCTAGTAATGCCGTTTGGCAAACAATCGGGGCGTGAGTGAATGATACAGACTCTCAATTTCACATCTATTATACATCCGCGTCGGTTCGTGCGTATTACCTTATCGCTCGAACCAGAATACAACGTCTGTAGAGATAAGATAAAGAAGTTAAGCCCTCTATACGACTTTACATAATGTCGACTTTGAGCCAAATGATTAAAGGATCGTAAATAACGTACCTACTCGTGACGATTGACGAATGTCACGGCATAGCGCCGGCATTACGTACGCGTTGTTATCGACAATTTGTGTCCCAGGAAGTACTGCTAATCTCAATTCTTCTCGTTGTCGAGATATTTATATACAACCGTCTTTGGAGAATGACTAGCCTCGATTCCATATCCGAAGAAAGAAATCCCCAATCTTTAAATTAGATAGAAAAATAATGAAGAGTTATCTAAACGCTGTTTCGGATTCGGAGAATCGGAGCTCATGAAGAAACACGCGTTGTATCGCCGACTTGCATTTAGTTGGTCGAAAACTATGTTGCAGAAAAAAACAAAAATACCGGTTTGCGTTGTGTTATCCGCGTGGGCAATCAGAATGAATTGTAAAATCTGCAACGCGTAGCGGAGATTCCGTTATAAACCATCACGCGTAATCCTGTAAATTTAGAAATTGTAATTCCTGTGCGAAACTGTCTGTAGCTTTAGCTTACAACGTCTAGTCATACGGGACGATATGATTTTATGCACGAATTGAGGGCTGCGCACGGAGTGCGGGTAATTTCATATGCGGTATGTTACGGCAGGAGATGTAGTATGTCAAGCGACTGACGAGAACGACGTGTATCAGTTTAGATTCCGCGTCGCGTGAATTAGCACCGTTTTAATTGAATAATTGGCGTCGGCTCGGAGCAAAGCAACGCCCGATGACGTAAGCATTCAATAATTTGGCACGCGATGGCAAATGCGACGGGCGCGTTCGCCACGTTCATCTCTGTAGCGGTGCTCACCGCAGGTTTAAACAAACAGGGCGTGTTGCGTAAACGTCTCGGATATTAATTAAAACTATAATTCCGTGTAATTGTTTGACGGGTCCGCGCGTCGGGCGTTAAGAAGGAGGGGGAGGTGGAGGAGAAAAAGTTGAACGGTGAAAAGAACGGCGAGAGAGAGGCTCGGGAGAAAGTTTTCGCCCGAGTTGCCAATTTCGCAAAATCAACTTTACCGCGACTGATGATATAATATATAATATGTACAACGTCGATATGTATCCGCGAACGCGACCGTGCCGAAAGTTTTAAATCAATTTCTATATATTCATTGTACGAAATTCTCGACGAGATTAACCAAGATTTCATTAGAGCCAATATTGTTGTAACAACGTAGCTTCGAGTTAATTAAGGCCCGTCTTTTTATTAACCAGGAACCACCCGGCCCCACGTTCAGTGGAATTAATTGAGTTGGATGGATGAATGGATGGAATTGGATGCAGCATGTTAGCCCCAGCGAGTAGCGCACGCTTGGCGCGCGCTCTGATGACACAATTTAATAAAAATGACCGCAGCACGATCTTAACACGACTCGCCGGCTCTCACAGTCATCCGCGAAAGGAGTTCACTTTCGCTTCTTAAATCCCGAAACCAGGGAAATTACCGCGCAAGCCGATCACTTTTTTGCAACTGAGAAAAAACGGGGACCTGTAGGTTATACTCATCGCGACGCAATGCCGCGACAACTGCGGTACACGAATAAGACAATTCCGATGTGTCGAGACGATCCAATTTAACTGAAGTAATTACACAATAAAACAAATAAACTGATAACTCAAAGACCGTCGAGAACAAAAAATTATTTTTTGTTACGTGTTTGTATCCAGTAAAAAACTTGCAAATTAATCGACATCGGTTTTAACTACACATACAAAGTTATTTGTTAGCAATATTATATTCGTTTACTTTTACTCCACCCCGTATCATCCTTAGCTTTATCTACAAATGTCGGCTTGCCGCGTGGGGTGAATGAAAATTGGCAAATGAATGTATAAAGGTTTCAGCAGCAGGTAGGTACATATATGTACGTTATACACCGGATCAAGCGCAGCCGCAAACCGCTACGAATTAACAAATCTCTGGGAGCATACATTTGCTTTAGCGGGACCTGCAGAGTAAACAGTGAAACAAAATGGAAACCTACCCTTCCGCCTGATCTCTGACAACAATCGGATGATCGCGCAATAAAACACTGGCATAATGATTCGCTCGAGTGGTTGAAAACCGCAAACACAAGAGGAACACATGCCGAGCCTATTATATTCTTGTGCACTTAGAAGTTGCGTTGGGGTTGCGAGGGGCCCCGAAGGGATTCAGTCGGGGGGGACCCCGGGTGCCCGGGGTGCCCGGGGTGCTCGGATTAGTTTCGCTACATTTCCCCCTTCTGGTCGCGCGTATGTTCGACGTTTCTCTCTCCGGTGTAAAGCGTTGGCTGTACATACATGCCCCGAACGGCCACCCTGAGGGGCTCCGCGTGATCCGGAAAGATTCGATTGGCAACTTGTTCCTGCACTCGTTACATGTTTTTACAGGGTAAGCCTGACGAGGGGTGAAAAACTCGCGATGATCGAAGCAGAGAAATCGTTTTACTGCAAGATCTGTACGAACGGTCTGGGGAATGTTTAATACACATGACGATATTATCCTCACTTGTAAAGCATTGCGTGCTTTTGAATTTATTCTGATCTATGCCGCGGGGTTTCATACCGTAGCATCGAGTCTAAACGTTATATTCTGTAAGGAATCGATTCCCTGAAATAATCGCGAAAATTGAATCGTGATACGTGTATCTGCAACGCTATCGACCTTATTGGCACAATGTTAGTTCGATAGACTTTGCAGCGCCGTAAAAGTTCTAGAGAACGATTTTTCTGCATGTCACTCGGTTTTGGAATTTGTTTATTAATTAATTTTTTTTTCCCGGACGAAGCATTCGAAGCGAATAATCATTCTACATCGCGCGGTACGAAGGCCGTTATACTTCTGAATGAAATATAAGTTTTTTAAATTTGGGATTCGAGAGTGCTTAGAATGGCCGGGGTGATAATTAAGGGATTGTGCGTATAATGGTAATGCCGGTGGAGTAATGGAGCTAATATAAACCCCCTTTATGCATAGGGGCATGAGCCGAGTGTCTCGTCCCTCTATTTTTTGGTCTTTTGAAACCTCGTTGACGCGACAAGCTCTTACACTTCCTTTCCGGCTGCGAAATAAACTGAGCGTACCGGAGTTCCGCGACGATTAATTCCTTCTTCTAAAGAAACTTTAGCAGCACCGTAATAAACGCTTGAATTTTCTACTGCGAGCAGCATAAAGATCACCGCCTAACCGTATCCAGAATCCGCAAAATTATGCCGTTCAAGTGCCGTGCGTCCCACACACCGTGTTTAAAGTCTCCTATTTTTTCTTCCTCACAAACCGAAATTGATATAGAAATCGTAGTTAGATTTCGTTAAGTTTAGGAGCAATTACTTTTGATATCCGACACGCCGACCTAATTGCGTTGCGCAAGAGGGAGGCAATAATTCGCTAATGTCAATTTCAAATTTCAATTAGTATCATCTCAGCGCGGCTCCCTCGCCCTGCCGGAGCATGCTGCGATCTGAAATTCAATTTGTCCCTTCGTACCGCCGCCACAGCCACCAACACCGCTACTGCCGCTGCCACACGGGATGAGAGCTCAGCCTGGCATTAGTCGTGTCTAAGTGTGTGTAAGTGTGCAAGTGTGCTGTACGGATGCTCGACAGGAGCTGTACACAAGCGGAGGATGCAGGGCATCTCCGAATTTCCGCGGCTCCTCGCACTTGCGCAGGTTGCCTGCACCGTGAACCATCATGTGTCCGCTCGACGTTAGGCCAACTTACGCTAGGTTACGTTGCGTTACGTTACTTTGGATGTATGCGTGTACGGCGAAGCTCCCGTCCTCGTCCTCATCCTCATCCTCATCCTCCTCCTCCTCTCCCGCAGCAGCAGCAGCAGCACTAGCAGCTTGAAAACGTTTGCGTGTGGCTTCAACAATAAGCTCGTCGCGTTGCTCCGCACGCCCCTGCCTGCCAAGAGCGAACCGCCTGCCCATTATAAATTGATAACTCGTCGTTTATTAAGTTTCATAACTGATGCCTGCTTAGGCAAAGAGCTTGGATATCCATTATTCAGGCGGGTGCTTCGCTTTACAATCCTCTAACGGAGATTGCCACTATCTTGTTGGGCTGATGGATTTTTACCGAAGCACGATCCCTGGAACGTCGTCATCTTTGTCGAGTTCGCAATTTTTTACCATCGCCACATGTGTCCTGGGATTATACGTATAACGACGGTTTCCTTACTTCGCCTGAATATACCGACACGGTATCGTTTTTCGCGAACGTTATTAGGTACAAACAATACATCGGTCGCATGTTTTCATTCGCAGTCATCTAGGCAGATTTGAAAATTGGAAACTTTAGCGTAGAAGGTAAGCTCCAACAAATTGTGTTAGCGCAAATAATCAAACGTCAATTTTTGGTCGTTTGTCTAAAATTATAACCATTCCAGCTGGACCAGTTAGTTGTGCCCAGCCTTACGCGTAGCAAATCTCACAAGCAATAATTGAATACCTGAACGATGCAAAATTTGTCTCAGTCATAAAGGATCTCTGATGCAGTAATTTACTGCACAGGGAAAGTTGACATGTAAAAAAATGTTTTCAACTGGTGGAACTCGATTCCTCATAAAAAGTAAACATGGGAATGAATAAGGATACAATATTGATGGATTACCTGGTCCACATTTTTCGCATCTCAGAGGATTTTCTTGCAATGACAATGACGCGGATAATCACGGAGGAATTCTTGGTGAACCGCAGCGTCGTGAATTCACGTGCCGATTATTACGCTTGCGATCATCGCAGTAAAGATGGGCGAGGTTATCGAACCTCGCGATACGCTCTATTATCCTTTTCCAGTACCTTCGAGTGATCCAAACAAAGGATAATTATTAAACCCACGACCACTCGAGTTTTTTCACTGTATATTTTACTCTGCACTAGGCCACTTAAAATTTTACCATCTAGGAACCCTTTTCACTTCGCTAATTTCACGTTGAATTTCATCCGCGAAATGTAATTGCACGATTTCAGACAACCGTCACTCACTAGCGATGCTCCTTGACGATATTATAATCTACCGCGATGTTTCACAAACCGCAACTGTTTCACACCACCCGCGATAATGTATTTAGTATTTATGATATTTCATTGCCACCGTGGATTCCACTTCCTCTTTCTTCTCCGCCTATGGCTCTCTTCGTTCTGAATAACGAGACTTGCGGTTATGACGAGATGATAAAAAGAAAAGAAGGAGATATAGTTTGTGATTGTGAGTATCATGGTAAATAGATTTGTTGAATGAAAGAATGAATTATCGCGAATCCAAAAATTTTCTATACCAGTTCACATAGTAGTCAAGTCGTTTCAAAAAAGTGAGAAAAGTGACTCAAAACTTACTGATCAGAATTAATTATTGCACAGTAACTAAACGAAGAATGCTACTACAGTATTATTTATCTTATCAAAAATAGCCCTATTTTCAATTACGGCACTGCATACGGGGTTTCTTTATGTTTCACGTCTTTTTCTGTATTACAAAAATGTATTTAGTAACCAAGTGAACAATAACTCTGATTTATGAATTCATTGTCCTTTCGAGCGAAACATTTCTGTACAGGAACAATGAACAATGCGATCACAGTTTATATTATCCCAAATCAATCCAAAGTTGATTTTTTCATAAAAAAAAAAGAAAAAAAAAATACTACAAAATTTAAGAAACAAAATCTTGTCTATCGGATATCACATGGAAAAAAAGTTGCGCGACCAAGTTTTTTATGCACGAAAATTCCCTGCAAGTTTGGCAAACGAATGTCGCGATAATTCTTAAACGAAGGCAAAGCGCTTATCGTTAGTTTTCCGCATAACCGAACCGCGCGTGCCCGGCGTTCCTCGCCGATTTCGTGTACATGACGTATTTAACCTGATAAATAACAATGACGCGAGAATTTGTATCAATGATAACCGGATGCTATTTCCTCCGCTGTTTCAGATTGGCTCAGTTCAAGCTCATCAGCCTGTCAGCCACCAGCAACAGCAGCAACAACAGCCGTCACCCCAGCCGCAGCCGCAGGTGGCCGTGGCGGGGGCGGGGACGGGGGCCGGGGCGACGGGGGTGGCGATGGCCAGGGCCGGCGGGATGTTCTGCTACCACTGCCCGTCGGGTCTTCAGGCCCCCCGTTTGCCGCCGTCCCTCGAATACCCCTTCGCCCCGACGCATCCTTGTAAGTATCTCAGACCCCCCGGTTGGACTGCATTACCATCCCGTTGGTTGCTTTTTTTTTTGTTGTTTTTTTTTTTCTCGGTGTAAGGCGAAGCTGTAAACGCGTGTTGTTATACGCGTGTGTAATCTGTGCATCTAATCTCCCGTGCTTATATGTGTGTATGTACATCGTACGTTGTACATTGTGTACATAACTACGATACTCGGGTTCAAATTTTTCCAATTCTATAATCGATAATTGGACGAGGGTGAGCCTGACTCGGTGATGCTGCGGGGGTTCGTAAGATTATAACGAAAAAGGCGAGAGTCAAACCACTTTTCAATTTTTATCACTCACGGAATAAAAAGTCTGCAGGGGATGGAGAATATTATTCGTGTGCCGAAGGTGGGCGTATAACGTGGTGTATGTATAGCGGAATGGCAACCGGTTGCTGCCCGCGAAACACATCGGGCAAGTCACATTACTGGTCGAGTGAGTTACTCAAAGTGGCTGGTGCAAACTGGACGATCGCAAACTTAGTTTTACACTTGAAACTAACTTCTTCCCAAACTAGGTAGGTATGTGTGTACGTCCTGGGCGCAGCCACGGTTCTCAGGACTGAAATGCCGGTTAGCTCGGGCCACCGCCATCCGTTCAAGGAGCGATCATTTACAAGTCTATTTGCCCCGGGTCAAAGGTACCACGCTGTTTGAACTTCAAATTACCTTAATTCGAATCCGCAACGCGTAGGTAAACGGTCCCATTTATGGTCCCAAAAGGTACTTTTGGCTATTCGCGACTTACTCGTTCTGCAACAATAAGATTATGCGTTCCCAGTGCAGAAGGATTGTAGGTAGGCGTTAAAAAAGTGTAGCGAAGCAGGGCTTTCCGCTATTTTCGAACAGTGAATTGAATTACAGAATTTGCGCGGTGGTGTTGTCTCTACGATCAACGTTGTGAAGTAGGAACGGTTTGATCCGCTTGATGCTTGGACGGATTACGTTGAACGAGCTATACAGGCTCTTTAGCCTGTAGGCTAATTGGCGGTATAACGCAAGATTGATCACCAAACGACTGATACAACTTGAGCTTCGAGCACCTTGCAGACTGTGTAATTACAGTTTACTTAAGAGCCGAAGTTGCTCGAGTGACTTAACACTCGTCAAGTTCCCACCGACATACAAGCCTATCGTACGTAGTGTCTAGGTCTGATTCGCCGTAATCCAACTGTCCTGTTCGTCACGAAAATCCCGTTCCTACATCACCCTTGAAAACCAACCGCACAGGAGCGACAAGAGTAAATAAGGACAAATTTTCCCCGGGTTACCCAACGTCATCGGCACCCGGCTGCCGATAAAAAATGGCATCCTTTACCGATGGACGGGCGAAAACGCGGTGGACGTGGTGGCCAGGACGTCAGCCACCGGGCGACGATTGCAGAGGGGCCCCTCAGGGACGTCGAGGCACCCTCGGGCCGCGTAGTGGACCCCCCGTCGGGATAAACAGATTAGGTAACTACGTGATAAGTCGGTAAGTGGGTTCGTTCGGTGCGCCCTCCTGCCCCCCGGCCCCGAGTTCGCTTGTTCGCTCGTCCGTCCGTCCGACGTACACACCGACGCCTAACTACATCGTTAGTGCTATTAGTACCCCTGGAGCGTCGGGGTATCATTAGATTTGCTCCTGCATGGTGCCCGCACAGTTACCTTTCGATTCGGGACCCGCTGTTTGCATTGTTCAGGTTTTCACTTTCAAGTTTGGTCGTGAAGAAGACTTGGCCTCTTCGACGAATGCCGTCACAAGTACTACCATGCCGGAAGGCAATTACGAGGCGTTGCGAAGTTCGGCGGAATCCAGACCAGCGACGACGCGGCGTATGCACTAAATCAACCGAAAGTCTGCAGACGTCGAGGAAGACGAGCTGGAGTTCTACCGCGACGTGAAGGAGGACCTCTTGACGAACGACGTCATCCTCATACCACCCGTATATCCTCCTCCGGGCAAATCGAGACAGACACGTATGATCCGCGTCGAGGATCTCGCTACTCGGGACTCGGGTATGGGGCCGGAGTAACCCCAAATGTTACCCTAGCCTCCGGTTGGTTCAGCCTACCGGTTCTTCCAAACGCGGCGCGACCTTTCTCGCCGTATTCACAGGGGGAAAAATGGATAGAACTGGTTACGATTTACAAGGTATTTACCCGCAAGGACCAGATTGCGGTGGGTGACGTCTGGGTAATGATCGCCAAATGTACCCTTTCTTCGATTGAAACGTTCCATGATAAATCCGTGAGTCGACATTAGCGAGGCCAGTTGTTGTTGAACATGCTGTAAAGATGCGTGCAGGATGGCAGATAACGGTCGGGACGCACCACCCTGTCGGTTAATAAATTGGATCAAACCGACTCTTGATGAGTACCACGAGCTGTCCGTATCCCGGTGGAGCTTTACTCTCGAAACTCTAATCTAACATCTATCACTCGGGGCATGGATGCAACCTTGTTTTGCTTCTGTAGTATATTAGATTTTCAGGATGCTGGCTACATCTGTCGGTATCGCCGAGTCTTAGAAAAACACTTCTTATCGAGTAATCTGAAACGATAATTGTCTATACCTGATTTGTTTACTATTCTTAGTCACGTTCGTTATGATTCTACATTCTGTCGATCGTTAAACCAACCTGCGATATGTCTGGGAGAATAATTTTTAAAGCTCGATACGGAGTGGAAAACAGCAACGCCACTCAACGTTTGAAAATAAAGCTAATTAATTCGTTAGGCAATTAATTAGAAGGTTAGTTATACCAAGAACGTCGTCAAAAGGAGAACGACGCGAGTGTCAGGGTAGAGGACAATATTTGCGGAAAATTATATATGTATATATCCATACACCCACAAACGTCCGTGTATCCATACATAAGAGTACTCCGGGGAAGATTCATTTATAACGACACCGAAATATCTACTTGTATATACCAAAGCTGCTTAATTTTATTTCTGTTTACTCGTTGCCTAATTGAGTAAACAGATCCTAATTAATTGAAGCCCAAACGCTACTGAGTGTAGATATTTAGCAAACACCGGTAATCGTATCCACCGTGTTCGGTACTCACCGCTTCTATGTAGAAATGAAGGTATACCTATATCTACCACAATACATACGCACGCTGTAAACTTCGCGAATTCCGTTTCCGGTATCAGCTCGACGGATGGCTAATAAGCTTTGGAAATCAACGCCCCTAAATACTTTATCAAATCACTCCAAGAACCTGTTTGAATCTAAAATTTTCGATTACGGAAGGGGGAAAAAACATCGTATTTAAAAAATAAACACGCGGGTAGATTATAATTCAAGCGTAGTGATGTGCAAATTTAACGCCACGGAGAATCGCAGGCTAGTTAAAAACTCTGGCTTTTCAAATTGCTGATGAACTTGGTTTGTGAAAAACAGAAGTGCGCGTTATGTGTATAATTTTACCGTGACACGCTGTGCGATGACAGAAAAAATAGGCACGGGGATGAAGATCAGAGATTGAGGGTTGCACAGAGAGAACTGGTCGGGAAAGAGTCATGAATTTTTATGAGTTTAGGAAATTAATTTGTGTTTTTTGCTAAGCTGGGCTTAGCGGGGCGGTAATTAATTGCGCTGATTGCCTTGCATCATTGATGAACGCGGCCGCGTCCGCCCTTCTCTCGCGTTTGCGTTTGCGTTTGCTGCGGCCTCTCGAATCCGGCGATTGGCCAATCCCGCGGTGTGTGTTTGGCTTTGCAGATTCGCCTTTTCTACCATGTAAATTTTTTCTTCATTCCTTTCACACGCGTTTTCATTGCCCGTTAAAACCCCCCATCGACGCATCCCGCGGCTGTCGACGGGCGAATACGCGACTCTTCCGCCTCTTGACAAGAATGAAAGCCCAGTTTATGCAGGAGCCATTATTCCACGCTTTATGACTATTTCTAAACCTCTGTTGCAGACACCAGCTACTCGGCGTATCATCCGGCGCTTCACGGTGTCGGGGATGATTCTTTTGTGCGGAGAAAGCAGCGGAGAAACAGGACGACGTTCACTCTGCAACAGCTGGAGGAGCTGGAGTCGGCCTTTGCCCAGACGCATTATCCGGACGTCTTCACACGCGAGGATCTCGCGATGAAGATTAACCTGACGGAAGCCAGGGTCCAGGTGAGTCGAGCATCCTCGAAAGGTTAACTTCTGAAAAACAAGGAAACTCCGAGGCCGCTCGCAGTCCTCGACATCTGTAATTAGAGCAGCTTATTCAAGTTGGTTAAATTCAGACGCCGATATCGGCGTCGCGACGCGCGACGTCTCGAGCGTATAACGCACGAATCGACTGAGGTACAGTCGGGGACGTGGCACCCCCGGGGGTACGTCGCTGACACCCTCGACCCGACGTAATCTCTTGACGAGGTAAGCCGCGGTAATCTTCCGGATTACTTTATACGCTGGGCTTCGCACTCTAGGAGATGACGTCCCTCGCTATCCCCACACTCAGGATCCAAATACCGTCTGCCGACTCGGGAATGAACTAAAGTCATTACGTCTACGCTCTGAAAATTTCCACCACTAGTTTGGAACGAGTTCTTCGCAACGATAAAACGGATATGAATTTTGCGATAAGTCCAGTAAACGTTTGTTGAATAGCTTATTTACCGCGGCGTTGATTTTCACCTTTTTGCCAACAGCTCGCGTGCTGCGAGCTGTTTCGTAAAGCGTACACGTTCGCCGGCGAATCCACCGCGATTAACCAACCAACGCAATATTATCATTCCTGGGGCAGGCCGTTTATTTATATTGCAGCGAATTTATATACTGATTCGATCGGCGGTTGGCAACAGGCGTACAATTGCCAATTATGTCGGAGTATCATGCGGCGGGTTGTAAATAGAATGAAAATCGCGATATGCTTCTCGCGTGTTCCGTACACACGCGGAATCCCGCACGGCCGCATGACGGCGGCAGCCTCGCGGCTCCAGCCTGGGGCCCCTGCAGGTTTATAGGCTGGCGGGGAAGGGCGGCCTCATTGTTTCATTAGCCGAGACAAAGGGAATCTCGAATAATGGGCAAACAGTGGCGTGCACCGCCAGCGTTGTCGGGTTTGCGCGGCTCCTGCATTCGCGACGCGGACTCTCCCGCTCCAATTAGAACCTCCTGAGGGCCGACGAGGCACGTTCCTCGCGTCAGGAGTGACGCAAACTCGAATCCGTCCAAAGCGCCTCTCACGACCTCATCCACTCGTTTATATCCCTAGTTTTTTAAAATAATTACTTCATCCAGCCGCTTCGCGACGAAGAAAAGTATATTTTCAACTCGTCTATACGTATACGAGCCAACGAGTCGATTCGTCGTTAGTCGAATTGCAGGTGTAGTTCTTTTTTCTTTTTTCTTTGTTTGTTGTTTCAAATATCTTTTCGTTTCTTTTGCCACTGCAAACTGACGGGAAGAAATCTTCTTAGGAGACTGCTTCGGGGATGGTGTCTGCGCGTGGATAGACTCGGCGGCAAGCCAAGCCGTTATTGACATATTTAGGATTAAATTCGTATTGAAAAAAATGGAGCTAGGGGTTCTCGAAGATCCCAGGGGAACCGCGGCTTTGTTCCCGGGTATTACTCTTCTGCCCCGTAACCCTTAGGATATTATTATAACCCCCACCCCTCTTCCCAGTCTGCGATGCTGCCTGCGGAGAGTCCGACCACCCGACCCCCGCTTCTCGTGTTTATTTTATTAAACCATTTCGAGGCTGCACGGGTTTAAGAGAAAGAAGAAAACAAAATAAGAATTTGAGAAGACATTACGTTTGAAACATTCGATTCGGCCGGGTGAACACCCGTCCGATAAATTTTCCAAGCTGGAGAGAGACGGACGTTCACGATCAGACAGAGGTCTTATACGTACCTACATTATAGTTATATACTTATACGGGATCGCATGCGAGTTTCTCGGAATAATATAGTACCTCTTCGTAAAGTAAAAAAGCTCTCGCATTTACTGCAATTCAACTTGGCCTAACTTTTTTTCCTTACATTTTTTTTCACCTCCCTGCCCCATTTACTCTCTTTCTTACTTTCAAGCGCAATTTTCTTCGGCACAGACCGAACGCCGCAAGAGGGTTCAGCTGCCTGCAGGTTGTAAAAGTAACTTTACTCTTCCTAAATTTGAAATTTATTTTAGAGGCATTGAAGAGTAAACAATAAACAAAAACTAGTAAATTTTGATTTTTCACAACTCATCAAAGCGTGTCGTAAACGAATTCGCAATATGTGGGATTTCAAATATAGTACAACGCCTTGAATTTGTGTAAAGTTTTCGAGACTGCGGTTTATGGGGGTAACTTTCAAAACTTATTCCGTATTATTTTTTTAGATACTTCTTAGAGGGAAGACGAATTAGTTGAAACAAACATCAATGTCTCTTCCAAGATAGCATGCAACGCGGCCGTATAGATTGTCCGAATATACCGTCGATGCGGAGAAGAAGCCTATTGCCGTGGCGTCTAACAGCACCTGAATAACAATTCTTTTTGTCATTCTCCGCGTGTAAAGTGGAGGATCCTGACTCGTATAATAAAAAGTCTATTTCAGTTGATATTACGTCAAGTTAGCCTCGTTAAAAAGACTCGGGAATCTAAAGGAAGACTCACGAGTGAAGAGCGAGCGGTGGGTTTCAGCTCGTTGAGCATGTGCGGCTCGTATTATATACCGAAAGGCGTGCAATTAAACCATGCAGTCGACGTCAGGTGAGCCTTGCTCCGGCTTCGCCCGACGAAGAGAGCCGCACACGTCCAACTATTTAGTCATACGTACAGAGAGAAAGAGAGAGAGATAGAGAGAGAGTCAGGAGATCGGCAAATTCTTACAATTGGATAAGGAGGATGCGGATTAAACGGTTCTCATAATTGTCCCGTGTCCCCAGGTCTGGTTCCAGAACCGACGGGCAAAATGGCGGAAGAGCGAGCGGCTGAAGGAAGAGCAGAGAAAGCGGGAAGGCGGCTCGGATCCCGGGCTACCACCACGGCCCACCAGCCACGAGCCCGACGCGGCGAGCGCCGAGGGCGAGGACGTCGGTCCGGACGGAGGCTCGAGGAGTCCGAGCACCACCTCGGCGTCGGTCAGCCCGAGGCCCCAGCAGCCCCAGAGTCAGTCGTCCGTAGGGGGCGCCGCGACGCCGCCGCCGACGCCGACGTCGATCAGGGCGCAGCCCGCGCCTCCCAGCACCGTCGGCACCGTCGGGGTCCTCGGACCCCCGACCGAGAGGTGAGCCTTTATCCCCGTCCGTATACGTCTTTAGGAAATATCACCGGCCTTAAACCATCTCCGTTTTCGCCGAGACCGGAAACGCGCTCCGAGCCATTAACCACGTCGTCTCCTGGCGTTCCACCCCCCCGCCAAACGGATCCAAGAACCGATGTTGATACGCTGTATGGATATCAGTGTAATCCGCACCGCCACCTCTTATTCTTCATACTCCTCGCACTTCTGCCCTTGCCAGGCAATCGTAATTGACGCCTCGTTAGTCTCCCTCTGCCTGGTTTATGTGTATTATATGTACCAATGTACGGATCTTTTCATTTCTGGAAGAACGGTCAGAGCCCTGTATCGTGTTTCATCGCCTACAGACGGCCGCGCGGTTGACCTTCTAAATCTGTCATCATCACGGCTCGATGGGGTGGATAATACTGGAAATATTTTCCACGATTTTTAACTCTGATATAAATCATAGAACCTATAAATATTACCGTTTATACTTTGTGAGAATGCAGTATGCATAAAACATATCGATTCTGTATAAATTTCATTTCTTTTACGCCAAAAAGTCACGGAATAATGAAATAATGTTTCTCATTTTTAATCTAAAACGATAATTGCAGATGTTACAATACCAATTGAATTTCACTGATTTTTAGAATACACAACACATTGATACACCTTGGCACGTGTAACGTCATATTGCTGCGATTTTCAACCTCCCATATTTGTCCCATTTAACGTTTAGCTTAAAAAAAAAACAACATACGATCCAATTATTTTTGGTGTCTCTTTTATTTGATTCACGTATTAAATTTTTTTACGCGTGCACCCAATTCTGCTGTACCGTGGCATTAATCGGAACTTTATAAACCTGGCGATGCCAAGTCCTAATTTCATTTGTTCACACAATATTTTTACAATTTTTTTACTTCGCAGCTCGCGGCAATGATTCAAAAAATTCGTTTAAAGTTTTGAAAGAATTGGCACGTATACCTCTGTACCAATAGGATACGGTTGACTCTATCGATTCGACGTCGAGATCGCATGAATAGTGTAAGGAAAAAAGTCAATCGAAGAAAGGCCATAAGTCGTTGTCTCGAACTTCCGAAGGTGGTTTGTCTCCCGTCTGAACCGGGGTGAAATACGAATCGAGCGAGATACGAAAACGTAATGGCATCCCGACGTCATGTAAATCGGTGTCGGAGACGAAGGAGGGCGTCGGATGGCGCGCGAGAACTGAGGGGCCGTGTGTAAGCGGCGGAAATTTTCCTGACGCTCGGAGCGAAAGTCTTTGTCAAATTTACATCGCGATGTTTAAATCTTGCAATTTCACCTCGTCGAGACCTCCGCATCTACCGATTACGTTAACGTGTGAAAACAATTTTCACAAAAGTCGAGTAAAATATATATAATATGAATATATGTATATGCATATGTATGTATATATATATATATATATACATACATATATATTGTTTTAATTTACCCTGATTTTATTTTCTAATTTTCTTTTCTTATTTTTCCCCCTATTTAATTTTACCGGGACAAGGTACGTACGAATTTAATTTACGTACTTGCGAATAAATGCAATCAAGGTGGTTTACTTGGTTTTCTCTATGAAATTAAAAAATCTCCAATATCAATTCTGATTCAAATTTTAATTTCCCTGGAATTTGAAGCTAACGGAATTTGGTGAAAAATTTTAGGAATATTCCTATCCCAAATAAGTTTCACATTGGAGCCTGTAGGTAAACCGCGAGGGATGCGGTCGCTGGTAGCATAGCTCGAGGTGCAGGGAGAGGATGAAAAGAAGAAGGGGAGGGAGGTTGAGGTTGAAGAAGAGGCCGGTCCGTCGTCTCCACGGGTGTAATTTATTTAAAACCACCCGCCGTAAATATATCCTCGTCATTTATTCAGGCGCCCGGAGCTTGCGGACTGGGGGTACTTTTCCTCTCCTTTTCTCCCCCCCCCCCCCCCTCTCTCTCGCTCTCTCTCTCTCTCTCTCCTTTACTCGGTCTCTCGCCACTTTTCTCGTACGCATCACCACCACAACGAAATTCGAGTAAATATTCCCGTACACCTATAACACATCTGTGCATCTTCGCGTACACGTGTATACGCTCTCCCCTAAGCAGACCCTTCGTAACTTGCCCCCTGGTGGAGCACGCGGCGAGGCACCACCAACCCACCCGGCGCCGACTCGTGGTGGTTTAATATCATTGAATTTTAAATAAAGATTTTAATGGATTGTCATTACATCGGTTCTCTCGTCTCTCAAATATACTTTTCTCCCCCGCTCTTCTCCTCCCTTCTCCCTACGATCTCCACTCGCCGTACGACTTTTAATACACCGCTTGTACTCGTAAATCTCGATGCCGGTACCAAATTTTCCGTTTCAAAGATAAATCCTGATAATCCAACGACGACGTGCTTTCGAGTATATTCCGCAATCCTGAGAGGATGAAATCTTCCGTGTAAAATTAATTTTTATAGGCTTCTGAAAGGAATAATTATCTTCAACCGATACAAATAACGTCTCGAAACCTTAGCTTCATCTTTGAACCCAATTTCAAATACAACAACAACAACAATAATAATGATAATAATAATAATAATAACAATAATAATGATTTCCTTGTATCCCTTTTAAAACGATGGAATTACGGACTGTGCTGATTTTCTTACAATTAGAAACCAATACAAGGTGTCGGTTACAAATGATAACGAAAATTATGTGTCCGCAAAGTTTGGAACTTACGCAAGCGAGGTCTTCGTACCTTTTCCATGCCTAATTACAAGAGGGTTGATTGGGCCCCGCGAGTCTACGGTAACAAACACACGTATACTCGCGAGGTGAAAATGGGCACAAGCTCACGAACGGAACGCGGCTAATTGCCTGTAATTATCGCGCTTACCACGGCTCAGAGTCCCAGCCTCCCTTATCCTCCCGTCTACTCATCCTCGCATCCCTCGAGCCTCGGAGCTCCGCCGACTCTGGAATTCCACCTTCCGCCCGTTTCCCGTTCCTAGGCGACCACTTGGGCGCCACGAGCCTCGCCTCCTCGGTCTTAGCCCGTCCCTCTGTGTACAGGAACCGCGATTCGGGTCGCCGTTAGCTGCCACCTACCTGCCTCGTTACATTAATTAAACAATATTTGCGATTAATATTTGAGAAAATCACCCTCGCTTCAAAGCGGCCTCGGTTGGAAACCGTTCCGCGGAACCAACGAGCCGCGTATCGCTGTTATATCTGCGCACGTACATCTATATATGCGAAGCAGACCTCGTTGCGAGTATAAATTTCACCCAGCTACTCGGCGAGTGACGAGCCGAAGGACGAGGACCATCCCCGGGTAGACGAGCCCACCGCAGCGCACCCTGAAAAGCTTTTCAAGCAACGCGACACCCGCCACGTGACGCTGTATGATAAACGACAAAAAAAGTTATATAAAAAATATTTGCACAACGGTGGAAAATACTTTTCATACAATAATCCGAATGCCTCAACAATATCGGAAGCAGACATAATTTAATTTGGCTAAAAAAAGTTTCCCCTTGTCTCTGTTTTTCAGTAACCTAGGATCAGCCGCCGGTTTCAGGCCGGTCGAACCACCCCCGTCATTATTTTTCCCACCACACTTGGCGGCCCAATTTTCCCCGCCGTTGTTCGGTACGAAAATCGGCAGCACTCCGACCTCCTTGTCATCCGGTACCCCGTCTTTGTGGAGTAGCGGCGATCACCGGCCAGGCAGCCTTCAGGACATGCTATCTTGGTCCCCGGCCGGGTGGCCGGCCTCTTTGTGCGGATGCTGCAAGCCCGGAAGCAACGATCTCCACAGGAGCAGCAGCCTGGCCGAGCTGAGAAGGAAGGCCCAGGAACACTCGACCGCCTCCGCGCTTTTGGGGGGCCTCGCCGGGTTCCCGGGCGGACTCCCCTTACCGTTGCCTTTGCCCCTCCTGCCCCCGTTGCTGGGTCTCTCAAGACGACCGGAACACCATCACCTACCCTCGGTCGTTCACCAAATACAACCGTCGACCAAAGAAGATCCGTAGATCGTAGATCCCACCGCCGAATCCCACGATTTCCCACGATTTGTACGCGGGATGCACTGTACAGTGATAACTTTCTCCGTAAACCAATTATGAATCGCGTGAGAACGAAAGAATTTAACATCCCGTCGCGAAAAATGATCGCGTTCACGATTTTATAATATTTTGAAAGAGAAAAAAACGTCTCGATTTTCGTAAAGAAATTTCAATGTGATTTTTATATATTATCATGTACAATTTCAGAGACGGACAATATTGTATATATTGATTTGTTTTTCAACGATGTTTCTCTCTTTCAACGAAAATTCAACGCAATTAGAAGGTTTGCATTAACCGATCGACTATATGTACTATATGTATATATATATATATATATATAGCGAAGAAATAATTCCAATTTGGCAAATATGAATCATTCGGTGATACTTGCCAACCTTTTTTGTCGATGATCGTGCGTACAGTACCTATCCGATCAAAAATTGCAAAGTTACAAACAATACGATTGAAACCTCGCATAGGTTCGTATAACGAATAGAAACGTGATAGTAACATGTAGAGATACATAAGAAATATTAATATAATAGTTATAATAATAATAATAAAAATAATAACACTAATAGAAACGATTATGATAGTATATCGATGTTGACAACGGAGTCGATCGCCGTTCGAAATTGTATTAATTTCTCCGCAAGAACGAAGTGAGATTAATCGAAATGAGATTCAATATAATCAAAGTTAAATATATAATACTATACTTCACTGCCCGGAGGCACGGCGCACGTATCGTAAACAACCAATATAGCATAGCCGCCAAAGATTGTAGGAAATCTACACACGTATAAACCTGTATATTGTATTACTGTATTCGTAAATGCATAAAGTTAAGAATAACTCAATAATATATATTTAAAACAAAATATATTAAAATATATGAATATAGGCAGTGATATTATAGCTGATTATTAAGGTAGTTGTGTTGAATAAACTTGTTCTCGTGATAAACGATTTTAATTTCATTACTTATTAATATTATGTACCCGAGTCACAAATCATTTCCATTCCACTACACGTTTTTTTTTCATTTTTTTTTTTTGGTTCTCAGAGTTGATTTCTGAATCAAGGTTACCGTTTCTGAAATTACGTAATTTACCTTACCGATTGTGAGTGGTTGATTCTAATTATGCTGAGATAAATGAATCAACAGTTTAATTCGGTTGTTATTTGGTTGATTCGATTGAAATTTGACCGAGTATTTGTTTCCGCATAATTATAATCAATTTCCAGCAGTCGATAATCTGAAGTGAGAAGAAAAAATTTATAATAGCACAAACGAAGTGTATTCCATTTATTTCTAGATTAAACTCGCCAAATTTTCGTACGTTGATCTTCGATCAGCACGTTCAAGCCTTCACTGTCACGTCCAAGTCGATTTTCGTATGGAAAGCAGATTCAGAAGCGCAATGTATAAATAAGTTAACTCACTCATCGAAATTCAACGCTGGCCGCATGTTACGAATAACTGTGCATGATCGAACAGGTTCTGCTTCGTAACAATTATAATATTGTAATTTGGCAGCCTTAACTGCTGGAGTGGTGTTAATGAGATTCTCGGCAACGAAACCACCGCGTGTTAGAGTCACGTCCTCGATTCTGTCTATACGGAATCATGAATTAACCTCCTCCGATCAGTCGGGCGTCGTTAATAGGTTTGCATCCGTGACGCGTACGTAAATATCGGTGTCAAATTAGGCACCCACGTTCGAAACGCGCGTGTATTCTCTTTGAATGTAAATCGCGTGTAAAAATAAACAATCGAATCGAGATTTCCATCGAATAATTTTCTGGCCTCGCGCTGCAGTCAGAACCGCGAGGTTTATCTTGAGTCCAAAATCGTTGTACATCTGTATTGCATAAACAATCTGCCAGCTTTTGAAGTGTGTACATCTCATCACACACGCACGCGCTTATTCCAATTTTCTTAAATCGATTTTTTCTAGAACGGATTAATCTCATGGTCACAGGAATTTGCGCATTATACATCCGAGTTATCCCTCACCGCCTCACGTTAGCTGGGATCTACGAAACGTGTGTAAATTTTTTGAAACAGTACACTATTATTCGGAAATATTTTAATCCCGAGAGTGCTGAACGAGGAAATCACGCCTTCGGCGATATGATGGTTCGATTAGATTTATCGGATGAAATTTTTTCCATCAGATTGAATCTTCGGCAGATTGTACTTGTTGGAATTTTTTTTCCAATCTAAATAAGATGCAAGACGACGATTCGCATTATCATATGCTTGTGAGATTTAACTCTTGCATGTGCGAGAAGTCTACCGAATTATACACATCGAAATTTACGTACCGAGACCCCCAGGCTTGTTTTTACGTTTGGAACTGTGTCTGGTATATTGCTTTAGTAAAAACTGTATATTTATAATAGTTAGTTAAATCGAATTTGGAACTATAAAAATACACAGTGCACACCTATGTGAAAAACGATTTTGCCAAAACGTCAATCACTTTGTTTAAAACGAAAGTTTGTTACACGATTAGCCCACCGATAATTCATGTTGGAAGTATTTTGCTTCGAATGCCTGCAGACCTAATTACGTTACAGCCCTACGATTTGCTATTCCGATAACGCTGCGCTCTCAGGGATATTCAAAAAAGGAATTTGCATATCAAGTTACGCATAAAAGTTCGGTTAAAAGAAACCACAATAAATACAGACACGAAAGAAATTGAACAAAATGCAACGAGAAGATTTCAAGAGAAAACAGATAAATGATCCAATACTTCCAGGAGTCGAGCGTAAATCTGGATAAATTTAGTCCACTTAATTTCTAAGGTGGCCATAAATTTTTGAGAAAAAAACTCCATGACTTTTCCAGGAACTAAATCCAATTTTTCCGTGACATTTTCCTAGTTCTAGTAAGTCGCTGAAATCTAAATCGTTCAGCTTAAACTTTATATTCAGTTCAAATTCAATTCTAATTGAAGAAAAATATGATGTGCAAAAAAGTCAGTTTAAGCCAATTGCTTTTCCCAACGAAAAAAAGGCAACCTGCTACCTCAAAAAATTATTTCTAATTCCCACGATAGAAGACTGATATTTTCAGTTTTTTCCACGACCAAATTAAAAATCCCCCCACAATCCCAGGTTTTCCACGACCCATTTTAAATACCCCGATACTTCCGGGTTTTCCAGGTTTTCCAGGTGTGTGGCCACCCTGATTTTAATCCCACGTAATTCTGCTGTTGGGATCCTACATCAAAGTTCTCTTCCGCACCCGGAACCCCAAAGAACGTTTTGGTTCCAGCGAGGACACGAGCAGGCAGATATTCCACCATCGAATTCCTCCGGTCTGCGCCCCCGTGTCCTCCGGGTACAGAGGGTTGTTGGGAATCAATGCTCCTCGCAAAAGTGAGATGCGGCGCGGCGGCACGTCCTCCCACCGGAGTTCAACGGGGTTGAAGCGAGGGCGAATCGAGGGGTTGGTCCGCGGCACGGGATCCACCAACCAGAGACAAGACGCCATTGATCGGCACGTGGCTCCGGTTGGCCCTCTTTCGCCGGAGTCGGGGGTGGGGGATGCCCCAGGGGGGGATGACGCGGGGAAACTCGAGGGTGGTCCACGCGATCTACACACTCCGTTACACTTACTGGTAAACCGTATTAATCAACGACATCATGGTTTATCCCTCCCCGCGCTCTTCTCTGTCTTTCACTTTTACCCCATCGCCTGCTTTCTCGCTATCAGCTAGGGAGGGGGGGGGGGGGGGAGCAGAGAAGGGAGGAATGAGAGGAGACGTCGGGCGCCAAGCCACTTTGAGGGAGGCGATTGCGTTCTAACGACGTCTCCGGGGTTCCGCTTCGCTACACTGTTACTGTACCAAAGGTACGTATTATAGGTGTAAGCATACATCTCTGGAAGACCGACGAACCGTGTACCTGAAGATGACGCTGTATTAACATTCCGGAAAAACGACAAAGTCCGGACTAGTTGCGGGATAACATTTTTCGCCATTTTTTTTCTCGTCGTTTTTTTTTTTTTTTTTACTTCGAGAAAACGAAGCAATTAAAAAAAATTCTTCTACACCAGCGAGATAGTAAATTTCAGTAGATGTAGAACGGTCCCGAATCGGTACGTTTGTTCGTCAATTTTTCCATTGTTGATTAAACTTGTACAAATTTCAACCCTGCAGACACAAAACCTGTATTTCGGAATCAGAAATAATCAACGGAATATTATGTGTAGATCGATTTTCTACTGCGCATCTGTTCTGATTCTGTTTCCGCTAAATAATATAAAAAGAAAAAGATTTGATTGAATTTGAAAAAGCTTCTGTGGCTGTAACGAGGGATCGCACTATAAGATCGTCGTGCCTCGTAAAGCGAGATAAGACGTAAAAGGAAGTGCACGAGAAAAAAAAAACAAAAAACGAATAAACAAACAGACGAACGTAACCGTCAAAGAATAAATATCAAATCAAAGGTAAATGCCCGTTCTTGTCAGCTCTTCGTTCCTTTTGTGAAACGAATCGTGACATCCGGTACAGGCTTACAGACAACAGATAAAATTGTTTGGGGTTGGAAAGACGTCGGGTTGGCGTGCCGAGGGGTGGAAGTAAGGTGGTAGGTACGCCCCTGTGATCTTTGCAGGGCTTATGGAAGTGAAGTGAAGTGAAGAGTGAGAGAGAGAGAGAGAGAGAGAGAGACGATAGATGTACGAGCCGTAGAGAAAAGGAAATAAAGGAGACGGAAGAGAGAAGAGAAGAGAAGAGAAGAGAAGAGAAGAGAGAGGAGAGGAGACGATGGTAGACAGTGATTAATACCGCGACGTCACCCTGCTTCTTGCTTCTCCCCTTCTCCGTCCACTCGCCTGCCATTCTACTCGCTTCCTTCGTCCCTCCAACCCTCCGTCCTTCCCTCCGATCCTTCATCTCGCGTCTCTCGGTCCCTCCGCACCCTCAGCTACCGCGACTGCTATACTCACCCTCCTCCACTCCCTCTTACATCGCGTTCCACGGTAAAAGGTTTTGCGAAATTCATTGTCAGGTAATTTGCATGTCAAAGCTGCGCTCGCTTGTTCCGCGCTGATGGAATTAAGAAAAATGTACCCACTTACCGGAGATGAGTGGTAGAAAAATAATTATCATTTTATATTACCGCAATGATCCGACTTGTTCTTCCGACATCCCACACCTCGATCTCTTTGAAATTTTGAAAACTTGCTTGAAAAATTGACGGCATCTTCTTCTAAGAAAGAGATCGAAAGTTCCCTTAAGACCGAGTTGTTAATCCCTCAAACTTTATAATTCGCTAAGCAATCCCTTAACTGGCACGAACAGTTCTACAAACGGGGTTGAAGATATCGAGACGACTAGGGGGAAATGAACCGCGGCGAATCCCTCGAAACAAACAAGGATTTATAGAGCTCGTCAAGGGACGGTAAGAGGATCAAGAGCCGCAATGATTTTCAATTTTGGAATCCACTTTTCTATGCCTATTCCTTTTCCCCGGGGCGGATCAACGTGGTCCCAAACGAGGGGCCCGTCCGCGCCGCTGATCTGCACCAATCCCCGCAGACGTTGTCGGCACAGGAGCACGTCGCTTCTCGTCAAGCGCCGCTGAAAACCGGAAACCCGGGATTATCTCTTCTTCTTTCGCGTCCATAGAATGAATTTTTGAATAAAACATGGATGTGACAGATCAGCTTTTAAATACGCGAGTATCCTTAACGCGGATCACGTCCACCCTCGTATGCACTCGAACCTTGAAACTTGTACAAGCATTTTCGTAATACAATTCTCTACGCTTTTCTGCATATACAATAGCTTGTAAAATGAACAAACGGTTCGCGGAATTGACAATGTGAAGAGAAATCGAAATCTTTACCCGTAGAATTTATTATCGTACGAGCCTCGTGTCACTGTTATACCTCGTTGCACGGAAATAAAATCTCTCAAGACAACCCTGGCCATTGGTATACATATAGCGACTAGCGAGAACCGGAAGGTAACGAAGTTTGCTTCGGTTGGTTAATTAGCGGCGGATTGGATCGCGCGAAAACACGCGCGCTAACATCGTTTCGACGAGCATCAGGAGTCCATGTACGTATCTCCATAGAGGTATGTACTCACATACCCGTTTCATATACCTAACCAGGTTCCTACACTGCATTATGGGTACACACACATCTATACGCCTGTATCCGGGAAACCATTGACTTTGATCAGCAACGCTCGGCAATGGAAAAATGCACACCGTAATTTGATTACTCGCCATGTGACCAATTAATTCCCGTCCCCGGTGTTTCATGTTTCATTTATACCACGTACCTACTATATACGCGATACTGTGACAGGCTCGTCGTCGTCAAGTGCAAAAGTTTCATGACGCTACTTAAAAGTATTATACGAATATACTCTCACGAGTTTCTAGGCAAACATGGTGAGAATTTCGCATCCACCAAGGCGATGGAAATCAAAGTTCCAAACTTCTTGGTACGCTCGAAACCGATAATAGCGGAACACTCTATCCAATCTTGAATTCAACACAATTCCACGCCAATTGACAAAGATCACTGCTAAACTACCTCAACTAGATCATTGAACAGATCACGAATCACCGCAGCATTCAAATGGTCTTATCATTTATTCGTACGAAAAAAAGTGCTGTGATTGTTATCCGGTTGCAGGAAACTTTAAAAGAGGTAATCGATATTTACGTTAATCCTGTAAACGAAATTGCGTAAACCAAGACTCCGTTTTGAGGGTAAATTTATCCGTACATGCGTATCCGTGGATGCTACATTGCAGGGTAAGACCGGCGAACGTTTGCTTCACAGTAAATTCGGTAGAGCGTGGTTGAGCGCATGTTTGGCGCGTAGAGCGCACGCTCAGGGCAAAAGCTCCCTGAGTAGGTAGAGTATACGGTACATGATCGGCGGAACGAACGCACCAACACAGCGGAATCGGGTAGAACGCGCATAACGTAGCACGGAACCACCCCAAACCGTGAACATCGACGGTTCACCAAACGGCGGCCAATTATTCAGCAAATGTTATAATTGGCGCATTCCATTACGCGTAATGGATCGCACTTAGTGGCCGACGGTGTGATTGGGGGCAAGAGGAACATCCGGGATGCTATGCCGAGGGGTGGAAGAGGCGGCGAGGGGCGCCAATCTCGATAATAATACGAGACCCGTTGTTCCCGTTTGGACGATATGGCGTAACTTGTGCGGTTCATGATCATTACGCGACGGATCACAGTCTACGATTCAGAGGTCAAAGAAAATCTACCAAGTTCTTGGCAGCAAGTGTCGGTAAAAAAGTTTCATTCCAAATTTTGTTGCGGGTAGTAAAACTTTCACTGTGCCAATTATAAAATATTCACGTATGTGTGGGTACGATGTGTAATCTTACAATTTCAGTGCATGCGTGGTTCGTCTATAATTACAGCTCTGGTCAGGAAAATACGGGCATTATTATAATCGGAGAAAGTGGGGAACTTGACAAGTTGTGGATATTTTGTGCACGAGCAACTCAAATACGTATGAATCATGCGGGTCTGGTTTCAGAATGGTCAAAGTTTATGATATATATTGACCACTGATTATGTTGAATTTTGCCAACCCTAAGGATCTAAATTTAGAATGGTGCAAGTTACCGAAGAAATGAAATTCCAAATGGATCTAAATGATGGCAAGAAATTTGGATGAGGCAATGGGACGGGTGTATACCGTAAACTGTTGATAATTAAAATCCTTTGGTACTCGACCCATCGTTAATTTAAACTATCAGAAGTTCTCACCCTTCGAACTGACGAGATCCCGCAAATACCCCGAAACTTTTAAGCTCATCAGTGAAACATTCGTCGGAATTGAATGCCAGTCGAAATCCCAGCTGTTTCAGAGTGTTCCAAAACGGAATCAGACGGTACGCGGCAGCGCGGTGTTGGGTAACCTCGTTGCAACCTCGACTAAAAGCGCGTACGCCAACGCAAGGTGAAAATTAGCAATTCCGAGAGTTGCATATGCAGGTTGCTCGGCTATAACGCGAGAGTGTGGCATTTGGCACGCGCGGCCGCGACTCCGGGGGATCGCGCATACGATTGCAGCACACGTATACGCCGAGCATCGTGGATATGGGGTCGAGTGTGCGACGTATGGCCGCCTGTAAACCACGGCAATTATTATTATGGCGATATGGCTAAACGGTGGAGAAAAGGGGTCGGAGGAAAGAGGCGAGGGACGGGGCCTGGAGGGCGGACTCAGGTGCGTCTGCAGAGCGCTATTGAATTTGTAATTCTGTTGGGGATGCTTTCGCGCCGATCATGTTTGCGCTAACGTGGGTATATGCATATAATAGATAGGTATGTACATACACACGTGGACTGCACACGCACGTCCTACTGGTACTGGACTATGTATGTAGCTGGGAGAAAGCGTGGCTCTTGATACTGCACCTTACACTGAATTGGACTTTGTGGTACGTCTCGTTAAGTGCGTGTCGGGCACGCGTCGCAGAAATATCCTTCTTCGGGATCTCCAGGGAATCACTCGGATCCCTGGCTCATAATCCCCCTAATTCCGTCACATTCATAAAACGGGTTAAGCAAATCCACACGTACCGAACTAGGACCAAAGAAGAAACATCGTACCTGTATATTAAGAAATCACCAGTCGAGAATCCTCGCGCAGTGTACTTAATTGACAATAATTTATATCGCGTCGAAGAACCGTAATTGAACACAAAACTTCAACGCACTGTGATGTATTCTAAGAAAAACGAAAGAAAAGAATAAAAAACGAACTATACCTCAAATGCAATTTTGAATTTTCATTTGTATGTACTTGTTTTATTCACGCTTTCACGTACAGAAGAGGATGAAGGAAGAAGCGAGACGATTTTGGATTACCGAATATGTTGAAAGGGATTCAAGGTTTGATCCTCGGAAGATTATGGTGTGCTGCCAAGTCACTGGCGGCGTATTTATCAGAGTTCTAGCCTTTATTTGACTTATTGACAGTGGCGATGCACGTGGCTTCGATCATGAAACGAATGTATCTACACGCACACGTATGTTCCATGATTTTTCTTCTAGGAAAAATGTCGATCCTAAAATGGGTCTTGAAGGATGATAATGCGCCATCGTGAAATCAGTTAAAAATAAGCATAGGTATTCTAACGGGGATTATCAATCTGCAACGGCAGAAGAATTTCAACGAAGAAGAAGAACATTCCCATTTCCAAAACTACGGAATCGTTATATTTACATTCGACACTTTTTCAAAATAAAAATAAAACACAAAGCCTCGAGATCCTGTATACATTATTCCTTTTACTTTTTAAAATCATTCCAAGATGTGGTAAAATAATGCGATAAAATTCTTTATCAATGATGGGCGCGTATAATAATAGTAATAAAAACAACAAGACTTACGGTACCTACTACATTAAAAAATAATAAAATCTCACCCTCGTGTTCATGGATGACCTGTATATTTATAATATTTAAAATTAAACGGAAGAGATGTTTTTTTTTTTTGGTCCTTCGATGAAACCTCTCCGGGCTGCTGCAACTCGGAGTGCCAGATTACTTACTGTTACTGGAGATCTCGAATTCGTACCTTCCGTCTGACCGCGTTGCTGTAACCCTCCTTATACTTGAACCACACGTCGCTCCGCGATAAAGCCTGCCTCGTTCCAGGAGATACGCTATTGTTCTGTCCGCCGGTAGATTCCTGATTCTGGGGCGACTTTTTGACCACCAAACGTCCGAAGAAATCGAGATATTGCTGAAGAGAGAATTAACAATCATCCTATGCACGTCTCCTTTCTTGCATTTCGCTTGTGTCGTTATTCTAAATTCCGTGTACATGCCGTAACGTCAAACCTCCACAGCCAAACAACAATCAATGCAATGGGTTTCGATGCGATTAATCTTCGGACAAAAAATATCGCCCCTAGTCAGTTGGGTTGGCAAACTTTTGGCGGGTCCTTTTAATTTTGGCAACAGAGAGTGACCGAGGTTCCGACTGAGCCATCGATCACTGTCGACGTCGACACCGTGTCAAAGTGAGTTTTAAACTTGATTTTCTCAACCTGTCAAACATCGGTATAACTGCAGCAACAGCAGCATCAGCGTGTAGTCCCAGAGAGTTTCTATACATGCTGGTCTAATTCTATCGTTAGTTGTTTATGAGCTGCAGATCGGAGCTGGCAGCTGCACGAGCCAAGAAAAATCGCGTATATGTATATACAGGGGGTATAAAAACTAACGTAATTTCGAACGATGTTAAGAGTAAAAGCTTTATTTCATCCGGGATTTGGTGGGGGTGAGTTTTTTACGCCTTGGCAGGTCCGAGGCCCCGCACACATTCAAGAATGATGCAGTGTATTGTATAATCGACGTAAGATTTTTACATGTAGGTGTAGATACGTGGTCAGCCCGGGGGTTGGAAGAAAATACGCCAGAAAGAACGAGAAGATTAAGTGGGGATCCGGGAGGATGAGGAGGAAAAGAGAAGGACAGGGCGAGGGTAGAGGATAAGAGGGAAAGCGCGGGGATGGAAAAAATCAACTTTTATTTGCCGGCAACGTCGTTAAGGGTAAGTGGAGGACCAGCGGACGTGAGGGGTTGCCGAGGGAGTTGCGGGGATGCCCGGGGCGAGGAGAAGAAACAAGAGGGCGCCTGGACGTCGCGGCGCCCACCCTCCCAGTCTTCAAATTTTACTTACACGTAAACGTACTTTGTTGTTCCTATTTACAACACGTATTTACGTTATCGACGAAGCAACGGTCTTACCACGGAAACTAAACTCATAATTTCTCCTCCTTTCGCGATTTGTAATAAACGCTGTGAATGCAACGTACCCGTGGTCTTCGACCTGACAAGCAACGCAGCGTGAAATTTCGTGTGATAAATTATTCCGTCCAGGGTGTTGAAGTAAGACGACATACCTACATATAATACGTTATATATTTTAGCGCGCGTAAAACTAGCCCGAGAGTAATAAAATGTCGTCGACGTTTCTGGTCGTGTACCAGAAGCATTATCACCGGAATGGTGGACGACGCCTGGAGGTAGAGGAGGAAGAAGCGAAAGAGGAAAAGGAAGAGGACGAAGGGATACGGGGAAGGGGCGGAACGGCCAGATTGCGACGTCCGGCGTCCCGACGCTCCACGTAGCGCCGCGCCGCCGCCATAGACTTGAACCCCTCGCGACGCCCCCGCGATTACGTCCCTTTGGTTAAACTCGACTACGGTTGCGATCCCTGCCCAACCCACGCGATTCAACCGTCTATTTCATCCGTCCGTCCACAGCATCCGTCTTTAGCCATCCGAACAACCGACCGCCGCGATCCGCCGGACGATGATGCCGTTGTTCTGTGTCCCTAATGTACCTACGGGCTATTATACCGTTTCTATCCAACGTCGTACAGACACAAGCGCTATGCCATCCGCGTCTCTTCTAGCTTCGTAGCGTCTGTGCTGCGGGACAAGATGGGCGGAGAATGAGAGGGAATAGAAGGAGTAGATGGCATTCCGCCGTTCGGAGCAACGGACGATCGGGTGGGCCGGACGTCCGGATTGACAAATTAATACGGGGGAACTTTTCCGTTTAGCTATAGGTGTATGTTATATAAACGTGGAGAGATGTTGGAGAGAATCGGCGCATAGCTGTGCAATTTTTCTGCACTTGTGTTTGCCCGTATACATCGTTATCCGTACGTATAATATATACATTCCCGGTGGTTGCGGACTCGGGTCAGGGCACGCCGAGGGTGTACTAGCGATTTCTCAAGAACCATCTGGACAATATGTACGCTGGATTAATAGTAAGTGTTTGTACTCAATACCGAATGCCCCTTGACAGGGTGATTATGCCGAAACAGAAACCAGCGGGGCTTGTACGTGTGAAATACGTAGTATGAAGATTTTAAATCTACAGATGCGGAGAATTTGCGGGAAAAAGAGTAATTCACAGCACTGCAATTCTCGTTTTGAACCAAATGAAGAATTGTTTTTTATCAGGCGCACGAAAAGTTCTGCGATTTAGAGCAACTATGGTTTCTTGGTTTTCGGATTTTCATTTTTCTTTAGAGTGGGGGATGATTTTATTATCAGAGAGTAGAATTTGTTCATCCGGAAATATATTGACAATGATATCTATTGCAGGACGTTCAAAATCGCTCCAAGCTTTGGGAAAAATCAAGACAGGAGAGCAGCGATGTGTTTTTTTTTTTTTTAAATTTCAAATCGACATTTACCTAGCGCCCAAAGAACATACATACCTATAACCTAATACGCTGTAATGCGTGGACAGCTTTTTTGTCATATCTCTGCCGATATTCACCAACGTGAAATTTGACAAGATTTCAACACAAAGTCAATTTACTTGCAATTATCAGTGTTTCTCAGAGTACAATACTTCCACGTTATAAAATGGAAAAAGAAAAAGGAAAAATACGTGGTTCCACGTAAGTTATCGTACAAGTTTTGAAAAAAGATGGCGTGCCATGTTGCACCGTCGGGGATGATTTGAAAGTTCAAGAAGAGCGGGAGGGTGGCTGGCGGAGGCGAGGAAGCAGAGAGGCGATACGGATAGAGAGGCATAGGCGGGTACGAGAGGCTATTAT
Source organism: Neodiprion pinetum (assembly GCF_021155775.2). Lineage (NCBI taxonomy): Eukaryota > Metazoa > Arthropoda > Insecta > Hymenoptera > Diprionidae > Neodiprion > Neodiprion pinetum. Next base: position 32,148,924 of record NC_060232.1, on the reverse strand, counting down.
GCTCGCTCGAGCGAATCCCTATTAAAACGTGTTTACACTGGGCTCAGGGTTGACTCAACCCTCTTGCTTCACCCCCGCAACGTACTCCGCTGACACTCGCCTCCTTCGTCTCAACGCTGCTGGTGCACGCAGCATCCACCGCAGCTCGTGCCGTGCACAGTGTAAACCACCCCTCTCCTTCAGCCCTCGGCCATCCCATAGTAATGCCTATCTAATTGTCGCTTGTATGAATAGTGAATCCCGAAGCACTCGGGGGCCACCAGGCAGATCCAACCTCGCCCAAGGGGAGGGGGATTCTCCTACGGCCACCGAAGTATCACGTATGATATAAACGCACGCTCTGCATGCGACCCCCGTTCCGTCCTACGGACTCTGTAATGTACGTTGTACCCGTGTGTGCCTGTGTATGCAATAGTTGTGTGACGACGCGTTCGGACGACGGTGTCTGGTTGAATTACCTTCAATTGGTAAAGGACGTATCTTGTACGAGTAGTTTTTGAAGCGTAAAATATGTAATGCGGTTCTTAGAATTACACGCATTATGAACGATGGAAGATATTTGATAAATTAGAGATAATATATATAATCGAACGTAAAGAATTGATCTTTCATGTTTCAATTAAGTTGAAGTCAAAGTCATATAACGGGGGTGGGGGAGGGGGGAACAGCTCGTACGATCTGAAATCATACTCATTTTTAGGAGTTATTTTTTTTTTAAATAAAAAATGAAAACACTTTGAGCAGTTTAAGTATGAGGGCTTTACTGTTTATAGTTTCCAAGAACATTTTAGCGTTTATTCATTGAAATTAATAACAAAATGGCGGCATAGCGCGTACAAGTTGCAAACGATCGCGTTTTCAATCCGGTGACGCAGATTCCTCGGTTCATTTTTATCCGATCGATTTGAAATTTTGACACAATCTTTAAAACTTTTTTTATCGATTCGAGCTCAGGGCTGGATTTTTGAATTTCGATTCGAACAAAGAAGCTCCTAAAAATAGGTACGATTTTAGACCTTCCAAACTGTGCCCCCCACCGTCCTCAAAACGAATTGAGAAGCATGCGTATGCACCTAGTGTAGATTTTATAAAAAAACCACAATAATCAATTTTTTAATAACTTACTAGCCGATCACCAAACTGAGAGCGGGGAATCGTAAAGAGTTTGAAAAAACTCCAGCCGTCGTAGAGAATAAGTGAATTCAATTTATGAACAGACTATATAGACATTAAATATATATCACATACCAGCTAATCTATATTGTCATAGCGAGCAATTATACGCCGTTATTGCTAGTCGACGACGATTAGGTTCGACGAATCGCTTCTTCTGGTGCCGCATATTTGACCCGGGGCATCAGCAGGCCGGCGGCCCGTTTCGATATCATAGATACGTTATACCTAAATATATGTACAATGTCGCCTATGGATGCTGTGAGATACGACGACGATGAAATGGAAATTGTCAGGGAATTATTTGAACATGATTACAGTATCGTTACACAGTTTAGTTATCCGAAAATTCCAAAACAGCTCCGATTACTATTTGGCATGCAACAAACAGGATGAAGGATGAATTACAATTCTGGATCGCATTTTACAGATCAACTCGATGGTTGTTTGAATTTTCCGATAAATTGGAAACTCCGGGCTAATGTGGTTTGAAAAAATGTTGCTATGTTCGTTTCTACAATGAGCGATGAAAATATAACGATTCCTAACTTTCTGTGATAGAAATTGTATACCGTATAAATGTTGCAAATCGAATAGAAATTCAATCGAGAAATCGACGCCCGCATAGTCAAGACCTCAAGTTTTTCCAAACTGAATTACCAACTTATCTCTGGATCGTAAATTGCTTTAAGTATATACCAAATTACCAACCAACAAGTAATTTTATTTACACAATTTAACCTTGTTTTTAATTCCGTACACTGTAATTATCGACGAAAATTGAATCAATGGTGAACAATTTAGCTCTCTATTAGAATTTCTCCGTTATTTCATCCGAAAGGAAAGAAAAAGATGTAATGAAGAATCGTAGAAATTTTATATATGTATATATATATATATATATATATCGTATCGCGAATTAGTTTATATATTGCAATAGTTATTATAGCTATATAATGTATGTTCAGACATCGGCGGTGTTTCACGCGATCACTCTGGTTAAATTTGCACAGAGAAAATTGCGCTCGGATTCTCGAAGTATAATGACATGGCGTAACGTACCAGAAACCCAACCCAATCCCTCCGTTAATCAAGACCAAAGACAATTTCGGGAGTATTGTAGCTCATCTCAATATAATAATTGTATTGGAAGCGATAATTAATTTTGATTAAAACCCCCCGTCAACCGTCCCAAGATTTACGATCGCCGACATAATTTACAAGACACGTGCGGCAGACCTAACTAGTAACTCAGATTCATTAATGCAGATATTAATTTGCCAAAATTGCAAATGGCGAAATTTCAGCGCTGATACACTCGGCTTATTTGACAGTTCAAGCGACGTTATACACAATCACCAGCTATTCCATGTGTGTTTTACCAATATTCTTACGTAAAATAATTTGCCAACCACCAAAGAGACAATAATTTGCGACAAATTTTTGCAACGAATTGCAAACGGTAGAGATCTGAATGAGAATGAACAAACTCACATGTGATTCCGGCGTCACCTGCGTTGTGATCGGCTGCAATCTTACCAGATGATTTGGTACCGTCGGTGTGCTCGGCGTATCCGAATTTTTCTGTGTTTCCGGTGGTTTCACAGACGCTCCGGCCTTGATATTACTGTCCGATATCGCGGTGGCGACAACCTCGTACTTCTTCAGACGGGCAGCCTCGATTTCTCTAACGAGAATCTGTTTCACAGCGTACGTAAGACTGCGCCGCGTTCTACAATTCGGAAAAGTTCCAACCTCTTCCAAGTTCCTGAAAAATGAAAAATACGAAAAGTGAATAAACAATCAACTACCCAGTTTCCTACCGCGTATAAAACCAGAGTAGATTACTGTACACATCTCTGAAAATGAGAACGGGGGTTTCTTTGTTTGAGAATGGTTCAGCTGTAAAGAGCAACGAATCAAGAATCCCGGTCTTTTGATGCAGGGGAGATCAAGCTGAATTCAATAACACACTCACGGTTCAAGATTGTAGACGTAACCACCCTCCGGAGTTTTGTCCTGGAACAGATTAAGCCCCAGGTCCAAAAGAACGTTCACGAGCCTGACAAGATCGGCCTTCTCCGCGTGAGAGAATAGGTGGTAAGAAACGGACCTTAAGGACGGCGTGAGTAGATCTGTGAGGAGCGGGGCCAAATCGAAGACCAAGGCCATTTTATCAATGCCAGAAGCCTGCCGGGTCACCCTCAAAATGGCGTTGGTCCGAGCTAACTTTTGGTTCACCTGTAAACAGCGATTTTTTCTCTCTCAAGGAATGAAAATTTAAGTGACCGACCAAATGCAGGATAAGAAGGTGACGTTCTTCTGAACGCTTATTCTTTCGCAGCGGATTGTAGCGGTTAAATTATGCGTATACACCGTCGAATTTCAATTGAACGTTTTAAAACGTTCTATTGAACTTCGTCGAAGCGCATAAATGTAATTTACAATGTTGACGACACGTGCGCACCAAAGTCGCACCGTCCTCGTTTAAAAAGAATACACAGATCAATTTATGCAAACGGCAATATCCACGGAGCGAGCAGCAATTTCTTTCCACATTATGCGATCCCAACTGATGCGATCGCTACGACGAGTTGGCATGACAAAAAGAGAGAAAAGCGAGTATATATCTCGACCCATCTTTGTACCTCCAACCTGAATACCTTGTACAGATGTAAAGCGGAGGTTTTTTTCATCCGTCGACAATTTTTTACCTTGCGCTCTCGTCCGCGTTGAGAGATAAAAAAGGCATGTAAATATCTCCGTATCACAGAGCAATTATCTCGGGGAAAATGAGCTTTGCTTAGTCTTGGAGAAGCCGGACGTAATATTCGCGAAAGTGGCTGACAGAAGGAGGTATGTATTATACATATAGAGTAAAAGGTGTTTCACACGTGTTCGGCTAAGAAAAAATTATAAGTAAATCCAGGCACGATACCGTGAGTGAACTTCAATCGTCCTCGACGTACACGAAGTGCAATGTGCATCGAACGACCGCCGTTAACCCGTCGCTTTCGCATGACCTTTACATTCATGCAATCGACTCCGCGCCAATTGTTGCGCAAAAGTGCAGCGTTTCACTTTATCCAGTATTCCTACAGACCCGACTTCGCTGGTTTGTTAATTTTACGAACTTACTGTACCTACGCATGAAAAATTATCCGCAAGCTCTCGAAAGTGCAAGATATTTGCAATAAGAGTTTGACTCCGGTACAATATGAGAGAAGGAATTAACTACTGATTCTTTCATAAGCACGAACTGGATGGTTCACCCTAATCATAGACATTATTATGTCGTTTCGTTTCTAGCTTAACAAGGGGCGAGAGATATTTTCATCTGTCAACCTACATACGTGAAATATTTTTCTTACACAGCACTGACTTCAAATTGATGCTAAGAATCAAAATTAAGTATTTGAGTCGCGCAATGATTCACCTTCGTGTGTAACGTATGTTGCTTCAGGCGCATCCGTGACACATTAAGCGCCGATTATTTATTATTGTAATTCGCGATTATATTATAAATACTTTGTGCAGAAGTTAGCTTTGGCGCATAGCCAATAACACACCATTAGAAACGATAAAAAATTATATCACGTCTGATAAAACGGAGCGTAAATCTCAACTTAAGCATTAACGTTGGTACAGTAAGGGAAACAAAACTTTTCAAAACGATTGCAAAACATTCATTTATCGATTCGAGTACGGATTTCAGATGAATTTCTGTCAAACAATTGGAACAGAAGAATCGTAAAATCGCGCGTTCCCGAATAGCTGATGATTGGTGGATTAATTACCAAGCGTCTGGAAAAATCGCGAGCACGTGTGAATCTCTCTTAAGGCTCGGATGTGGGAGTAAGCGTAAAGCTCATAAGGTTGGAGGGGAAAGGGGCTCGGGGAGAGGCGTGTATGGCAGGGAAGGGGGATGGGCGGAGGTCTAAGCTGAATAATTCAAGCTCTCATTAGGGCGACAAAAGCACCCTGATGGATAGCTGCTTGGCTTTGCTGACGGTCGTGCAGCATACACACTGCAGTACGTATATAAACGTACCGCATAGGCAACGGGTAGAAACACACCCCGAGCTGACACCACTACGCGCTCTCTTTACAAGCTAAAACACAACACGACTCAGCTCAACTCGACTCAACTTCGCCTTTGTTTTATTTCGAATGTTCTTTCATTTCTTAAAAGGTTCTACCTTGATAATTAGCACAATGCGCGGCCGTATTAATTATTACGCGCGCTAATTACGGGAGGATAAATCGCTTGCAAGGGGTAACTACAGGGCTGGGGGTTGAAGAGACGAACGGGGTGGCCGCGCGAAATGGCGAAAGGGACGCGGGGGCGAGCGAGGAGAGGGAAATAGCCATTACCGTTATTGCCGCAACAAACGTCCAACAACAGCGATAAATACGCGGAGTGCCTGACGTTACAAATGTCTCTCTATCTCTTCGCCCCCGTCTCTCTCTTTCTCTCTCTCTCTCTCTCACCCCATCTCTCTCAGAGTTATGATTATTTACAAATACAAAACACCCCGCGACTGGAAGGGTTAGTCTGGATTTACTCCGGTTGATTTGCCCGCGTATAAACAACGTCCCTTGATGTGAAATTCGAAGGTACCTTTGTAATAATGTAGGTAGGTGTTGCGTACGGTCACCATCATCGCCGCGGAGGACCGAGGTGGCTGCCACCTGCCAACTGGCATCGTTGTGCGCCAGCCGTATAATCAGAATTATTGCAAATTGGATGAAATCGAGTAAGCCGGTTCGGCGGTACCGCGTTAAATCTCAATTTCAAATGAATATCCATTATTACTCGTCTCGAGAAGAAGACGGCACGGCGCTGCGGAAAATGACGTCTTTTGATGCCGGTCACCAGACAAACTCGATGCAGCAATTAACTAATGAACGTTATACTGTAAATGTAATCTTTTACCTTGCATTTAATTATTCATATCGAAGGTGTGTCACGGTGCAAGAGCAGGAATAATAATTACGAAATTTAGGTGTAATTATACAGGAATTTGAACTTCAAACAGAGCGGTTCTTTACTGGCTAAAATAATTTACGCTAATTGTTAAAACAGTCGCGTCAATCACCATGAACTGCCTCCTAGGGGGTATTATAACATACTGTTGGTTCACTGCGAAAAGTCAGCCAATTTATCATGAATGTATATTGTGATATCTTCCAAGAAATTACCGTATAAACATTATAAATCAAATGTATAGTAGAAGCAAATTTTTAATACAAGTAGTTATAGTGAATATCTCCGTGGAAAATATGTTCCGGGAAATCGTAAGGTCACTTAACTTTCGAGTGTACCAATTCGTTCAGTTCCCAGGAAAACAAACTTTGAATAATAGCAACATGTTACAAATTCTATAAGGATTTCCACTTTACAAGTGCTTTATGAATGCATGTGTGATACGAGATATTTCTTAAAATAACCGACCTTATTCAGCTATCACGAAAAAGTTAATGCACGTTTGAACAATAACAAAATTATGGAAAGATACAAAAGGCAATTTGTGTTTTTACACTCACCTCTTAAAAATTCCGGCTGTGTCAAAAGTTTTAGTAAATTGTACCGCCGAAGCTTCAAATTTTGAATAAACCATTGAACAGGGGAATCGTCCAAGTCAAGTCTTACTTACCTCATTTTCAACAGTAGGGTAGGTGAGCTTTGGATTCTGAATTCCAGCGAAAGCAAAATGCCAAGCAACAAATGCGTAGTTTGAATAAGGCATCAGATTCCAGGTCTGCTGAGACATCACAGTGTCGTTTAACACATCGTATAACTGAAACCAGTCCAAAGCTGCGGCGACGGTCTCCATTCCTTCGTCTCGAAAAAGTATCTCAGGATAATTATGAAACACACCTCGTACTAGGAGGTCTGTCTCCCCTGAAAAAAAATTGCATTTCTCATTCACATTGAAATTTCCAACGATATTCTTAGCTTTTCAAGCTTCAGACAATCTCTTAAACTCTTTGCAATCTAAAAACAACGACAATAATAATAATAATATTCTCACCGCCGTATGCCACTTGTAGAATTCTTTGAATCCTCTCCTTAATATTCATTGGCCCAATTTTGTCTCGTGGCACCTGCAATATCTCTCTCCAACAATCGAAAATTCCTCGCCTAACATCTTTTGGGGCGATAGATACTTTCTGGCCAGCCTTAATTCCACCCATGTACTGCAACGCTCCAAGACAAGCTCTTACATCGCACCCTGATTGCTCTGCTAAGCTCACAAGGGCACTAGGATCAGCATTTAGTCCCTGCCTGTGCAGTATCTCCATCAAACGACCAGCCAATCGTCCAGCACTGACACCACATACTGGAATTACCAGGGCGATTTGCCTGAGAGCCCTTCAAACAACAAATTACAAGATTGTAAGCTGGATGAAGAACAAATTCACTATCGCTTCAGCAATTGGCTAAATTTTCATCCCAAATCACTTTAAAATAATGAATAACTCCTGAAGTAACATTTACCTCAAAGACGGAGCATAAGCATCATTGCAGATACATATAATCGGCCTTCGACAGCCTGTCGATTCTTTTTTTTCTTTTTTTTTCTTTTTTTTTGGTAGTTGATCAGTATCCTCTTCAAGCTTGCCATGAATGAATTTTAAAAGAATATCTATCGACGCTGGTGGGGCCCCGTCTACTTCATCCATGACTAGACAATTTGGTTTAGGGTTTTTCCCCATGACAGCCTTCATTTGTGTCGCAGAGTAGAGTGCTGCCCTTGAAAGAAATAAGGAAAACGAAATGAAGTACGATTTAGCACCAACTTATAATGTCGGTTTCAAAAACATGTGAATTTTTTGACGATTGTCTCTACATATGAGATAAAAATTGGTCGCTTGAACATACTTGAACTCTTTGGTGCCTCTGTCTGAGCTTGCATTTACATCAATAACATTGTATCCAGCGTGTTTAGCTGCCAAATGTGCCAAAGTAGTTTTTCCCAACCCAGGGGGCCCACTCAGCAATACTATTCTAGGTACTGGAAACCCTTTCTCATCTAAGCCCTCGACAGCTGTGTTACTTTTTTTTTTATCTCCAAATTTTGGCGCTGTTTTCATTATTCTACGTCTGACGGGGTCACGATGGAATACGATTTTATCCCACAACTTTAACCAGCGAAGGAAAGTTCGATTTACGCCCTCCTCCGAGAGAAGTTCCATGTATTTGTGAGGACGGTATTTGTCAACCCATAATTCGTGACCAAACGCGGCTGGAATCAACTCTGAATTCCCAGATGCCTCACTCATTTTCTTTGCAGCATTCACCATCTATTGAATCAATATTATGTGTCATTACAGAATAATTAGTATTGCATTGAATTTGCTTTTCATTCCCGAAACAACTATTCCATTTTAATTCTACTTACGATCTCTTCAGCTTCTGCCTTCAGCTTACTGAACGAAACGGACAAAAGGCCAGATGCTGGACGACTTTTGACTACAGTAGATTTACTATCACTCTTCACCCTTATGTAAAGACGTTGACTGTCACTACATCGAGTGACGGCGACAAAATTCCAATTTGGAACTCTCATAGAAATTGAATCTTTTTTGCTATCTCTGCATGTAAGTAAAAAAGCGATTAGTAAAGGGATTGTACAAAATTCAGAAATTGATATACTGATACTTCATCAGTTACCTCGGAAGGTTGGAATTTACGTTCATGGGCTTCCATTTATCAGCTTCCCGTTTTCTGCCAGCAACAATTTTTTTTATGATTTCTACTTCCTGATCCCAACAAAGTTTCTTCACCTTGGGCTCACAACATGCAACTGTGAAATTTGAAATTATTCATCTATTGGATTTTAAGACTGAGCCAGGATTGAATGGAAAGATCCTGGAGATTTCAAACAAATTTAGTTGAATTGAAAAAACAAGTAAATTAGAATGAACGTTACCATCTTGAAAATCTTCATCTCCAATCAGGTCCTTAAGATCTCCAAATAAATCTTCAATCGTACGTTTATTGCTAGTAGTGCTCGGCTTATCAAGACCATTTTGCGTAGGTAAATTTACGCTTTGTGACTGATCAAGAGGAATTGGTGCTACTTCTATTCTTTGCGACGTTGGCTTCGCAGTGCTGACTTCACTGGTCTGGGAAAAGTTTAACTGCTTCTTGCAACTTTTTCCTGTAAAAAAACAGTTTGCGAATAGAAAGATTTTCACGCCTCACCAGTTTGGAATAGTGGAAGAAATTATCAGAATAAGATTTCAATAATATATCAGAATCAGTACAATTTTCTTTCTTCTAACGGCTGTTCATCTGATTTTTGTTTCAGTCTGATGCAAAATAATTTAAGAAACATTGAGAATACACATTTTTATAAACGCGAAAATGGAATCCAACAATTTCTTCTTGCAATAGCGAAATTCACAACGAAAATACGAAATAAACCGCTGTGAAAAGATTGGTTAGGTTTGGTTAGGTACCTCAATTTTTCAAGTTGGCAACAATCAATCCCGGAATAAAGGAGAAAAATAGTGAACAGGGTTCGCTTTTAATCTAAGAGACTAGAAAACGGTGAATATTTATTTGAAACCCTTTCAATTTTTTGGTGAACTACATCTCATGTTTATTATCCGTAGAGGTTATGTTTTCTACCTTCGATTTCCCTCAAAATCTCGTACTCATCTTCGTGAACCAAATCGAACTCCTCGTCAGGGTCTGGAAACTCGTCAGCCATTTTTCAAATCGTCTGGGTAAGTGACCAACTTATTAATTAATTCAAACAGACTAATCCGATAATTTAAACAGTTTGTCTTTCATAACACCATCCTGTCAAAACGCGCGCGATAATTTCCTCGACGGCGATTCCAGAATCAGCGGCGTTGCCGTCGAATCACGTGACACTGACCACGTGACAACAGCCACGTGACACAAACCACGTGACAGCAACCACGTTCTGTGCAGCTGTTTCTTCCTCTGTTTCAAAGTGGCGTGTGAATTCAAACATTCCCAAAAGCCAGACGCGATGGAGTCGCGACTCATTTACAATTATTGAATATATTTAACACTATGTTTAAAAAATTTTATGGCAATAATTATCCGCCAATTAACTGCATGATAAAAGCGATATCGCAGTGTTGATGATTCGCTTGAAATGCGGGAGAAACTTTATACTTCTGATGAATTAGTGAGTCTAATGTGCAAAAAGAGTGTGAGGCAGTTACGGTTTACGGTCAAAGTGCATCTGGACTATAATCGAACTCGCGGAAAAACTTTAACAGCGTAAACGCGCGTATGAACTAATGAAGCGGGGTGAAATAAAACGCTTACCATGCATTGTGCTTGATTGAGCCATTTGGCATGATCTAAAATTTTCAGCCATGTGATGAGAGGTGTGGATCTTTTTTTTTATCTGTGCCGTGTACGATGTTTTACGAAAATTGTTAACCATTTGGGTAACGTAACGTCAGTTTAGCTACGGTGGTTAGTTTCTAGTTGAGCAACGTCGATCGGGATAACTCTGCGAGCCTCTATTCGGCGCAATTTACGGTAAGTAAATACAATGGATGTAATCATCCACCGTATAATGGCTTAACCAACGCGCCTACGCAGTTTAGAAAAGATAAATTCTATTCTCCATAAGAACAACGTCGATCTTTTCACGCGAAACTTTAAAATGAGCAATAATATTTTCTATGAAAGGCGATACAGGTTATAAGCACGTGCACAAGTGTTACATACGATTATACGTCATAGAAGAACGCGTTATCAAAACAGTTCAACTTTCTCGGTATTAAATACGCTCACACTTTGTTATCGATCATTGACGAACAGGCACCAAACGTGCAAGCGAATAAGTAAGGAGGCCAGAGAGTCATTCTAGGGGTCAAAAATCACTTGGACTGATAAGAAACTTCCCAACCGGCGATACGTAGCATCACTTTTTTCTAACATGCTCAATTCGCTCGTGGCCGCGTAGAGTTAGTGGCTACTGGGTATCCGGTAGAAACAAGACGCAACTGACATCCAGTTTGCACCAGAGTAATAGCTTCATTCCAACGTCTTCTACTCACGCCGACGTCCCCGTTAAAGTGAGCTGGCCGTACTGTCAACAAGGAAGTTTCGACGCCCGAGGAAAGCAAGCGGCTGCAGAAGCCTCAGGCATATCCCGTCTGCGAGTAAAGTAAAACTGGTATGCAGGTTTTGCTTTTTTCGAGGTATTATTTTTGCTCGGAATAATTTTCTCACGTAACATAATCATCGTGTTCGCATGCTCGTAAAAGGGCGCACGCGTCACTAGGGTTGTATAATGCGATAAGATCAGAGCCGTTATAGATTACCAGCATCGTCGAATGGGTTGTAATAAAAAAATTTGAACTGTTCAAAACTTGGTCCCTTTTTTTGAAACATCACATTTTCCACTCAAACGTGAATTAGTTTGAAATCAATGTGAAGAATTCGTTTCTGGAATTCAGTACTAACTTCAATGTGACCACTGACACATATTTATGTATACATATTTAGAAGAACAATGGTACAAGTCTACGTATAAGTCCTAGTCTTCTGATGTAACAGTAGGTATGATTTTTATCGGAACCCACCCATCACAACTCTGGTAACAAGACACTAAACTCATTGTCAGTGCCTTTCATAACCTGCGTTAAGCGAAGAAGGTAAGAGGCAGTGAAATTGCTGAAAAAAATAGTCAGCCGGTTATATACATTATACAACGAAACAGTCGGTGAAATTTTAAACTTCATATATTACGCTTATCTAGTTTTACATTCAATTTTATCACCAATTGTAAGTCTAGCAAAGTGTTCGTCTATAGATATTTAAGGCAAAGAATTACACACTGTATCTACACCGACAAACCCAAATTAGCCACGCGCACACGACGCAGCTTTCAAGGTCTCCTCGTCCTTCTTTATAGATAGAATTATACGTAAGGTTTAGATTGAAATATTTCTTAAATATTCTATGGAGATCAAGTCAACTCCTTCGATTTATATAATCATATACAACTCGGATCGAGCATAAACGAAACGTATACGGCATAGAGAGGTACAGATAAAAAAACACAAGCATGCATGGTTAAAAACTTACAAAGGTTTTTCTGCAATTTGATGTGTATAACAGAGTACGAAATGCCTGAAAGAACCAATAATATTTACTTTTGGTTCTTTTTCTTCATTATAAGTATATCTACTCGTATATTTGTACGGGATATAATGCTTGGTAAATGCTTCACTGTTCTACCTCTAGGCTATAATTTACCCGGTTTTTCATTGTGTACCGCAGATTAATGGTTTCGATGCGTTGACTGCATTATCTGAAAATTGCAATGAGCATAACGCTACTGTAATATTATACAATCTGATTAAATTCCGTTTCCTATAATAGCACCAACATCCCGCGAATGAAGAATAGAGTTCCAGCAGCATGTGCGTCGAAGCATGAAGTAACGGTTGAGTGTCTTTTAATCACAATTTTTTTTCAACAGACAGAATTCCATAGTAGAAAATATGCCAAAAACAGTATAACTGTATCAGTCTAGACCTGATAACTTATAATTAGAATTCTTTTTATCCACCTATAAACTACCAAAAGTACTCGATACATGATTTTCATTTTTATCCTCCGACGAATGCCTTTATTAATGCCTCGATTAAGCGTGTCGCCAATTTCCGGTGAGAAAACCAATAATAATCCGAATATGATGACGATATCGCGAAATTCAGTTCGGTATTATTAATTCGCCGAATGCCAAGAGATCACGGGGTTTGTTCGTGTTTTTGTTTCCGTGGCATCAAAGTGTAACCGGTTAATGAGAACTCGAGAGTTCGCATCGGAACGTGTATCCTTTTTTCACATTTTGATAGAACCGATGACTCGCGAAGTCGAGGGACCCGGAGCACTTGCTCGTCGTCGTAGTCGGGCAGGAGCGACAGTTGAGGACAGCCGAGAAACCCCCTCCTGTGCAGCGATAGTCCGTCCCCTCCAAGCTGGCTGCCCTCTCGGTCGCACTGGTTCCCAGCCAGCGATAACGCCGGCCTCAGCTAATAATTATTCGTGTTTATTCGTAGGACGAGGAGTGACGAGCAACTGTGGAATACCGAGCGCTATCCGAGCGACGGCAACGTGGTCCCCGAGTGAGGAAAATCGTTCTTACAGACGCGCATAAAACGAAGGCTAACGAGCAACGGGGAGTACGACAACTGGAGAATGGTGCGCTCGGGAAAGCCGGTGGCCATCACCGTCACCCTGGTCTACCTCTTGGCACTCTTTGGTGAGTATAATCCCTCCTCCCTGAGTTTACCGGTACCCGTCGGTCCCCGTCGGTCCCCGTCCCCATTGATTCCTCGGACAGACAGAAGGGGACGGTGGGGGAGTAAAAAGAAGGAGGGAGTCGTTGAACGGGTCCGTTGATCCTCCTTCTCCTCCTTCTCCTCCTTCCCCTCCTTCAGCCATTCTTCGCGATCAATGTGTACTCTCCATCCTGACATTCAGTTAACGAGTTCCGAGCGTTAAAACCACAGCGGTGACGGCGGCTTTCATGCTCGTCGTTCGTTTTATTTTTCTTACGTTAAAAATGTATCATTGCCTCGTTTGTTCGCGGTATTTCCATCCTCGGTTATAATTTTCATCCGAATTTCCAGGACTCGTAAACTTTAACGATAATGTTTTCATTCTGTCGCAGGTTCCTACTGTCGAATGGCTCCAGGTAAATATGCACACAATCGTCGACGCGTACAGTAAGTTGCAATTATCCATTTCCGGGGATACATTGCGCGTTTATCTATAATAGACCGGTCCGGCTACTTCCCGTCACACCGAACCCTCACTCGGAAAACCATCCAAATAGTCCGCCTCAGGGACTTGACGATGTCACTCGGCAAATCGGAATACAAACCAACGCTTAACTACACCAATAACGCGACGCTACTCAAACCGAGTCTAGACTCTGGACTCTGCAGTGTCCTAATCGCATTACCGGCCACAGGCTAAACATGAGATGACCGAATTCCGTCTGCCCGCCTGACGATGGCCTGGAGTAAGGTGTCCGATGAATTTTCTAGTTTACAACTAGACTCGAATGACGCATCCTATCTTTCCTAGGCAATTGACCGACTGTAATATAATCGCATGTGTTCGTAAACGGGGTTTCGGGAGACCGTTATAACGGCTGGAAGAAAGAGACGAAAGAAAAACAATAACAAACAAAGAACAGGAAAAAAATCCGAAATGGCACGCGAAGCAAATCGGCCCCTTGTCATTTATAACATGAAATACGGAATAAAGGGCGGGAAATTGTGGCCGCCTCAATACGGCCGTTGCGCCTCGTATAGCGGCAGTATTCTACCCGAAGATTGACCGGAATTCCTGTTACGAGTGCCTGACTTTAAAGCATGGCAGAACATGTTACACGAGGTGGAGCGACTACGTGAGGCACACTTCAGGCTTGGATTGACCAAGGCCAAAGCTCGTACCTTATTTCGAATGGATCATTTTTTCATCATTTTCAATGCCTGCTCGGTCGTTGAGTTTCCTTTTTGAGTATAATTTGAAACGGATAATATATATTAAAAAAAAAAAACGACAAGATGTTTGCCGAAAATTTCAATACGACGTTGGGAGTGATAACTTAATTATTTACCGTTCGCATTCAAACACAAGTCCCGACGTCAAAATTACTGTGATACGTAGTTCCATGTAATTATTCTGACGTAAAACTCTGAAGCAATAATGCCTTATCTTTTCAACGTTGAACTTTAATCCATTCTCGGGTTTTGATTTCGTTCCGTTATACCGCAGTTCGGCGGTCCCAACACTGAAACGAAATACCGCTAATGATAATTTACCAACATCATAGGTATGTGTGTATATGTTGCATACTTTTTTTAATGTCTTTCCTGCGACATAACATTCTCGATAAATCTAATTTTCGACATAACCAACCTCACAGTTCGAGATAAAGATTGATAAGCTTGTTTACATATTAACAAAATGCGAACCGATAGAATGAATTATTTGTGAAAAACAAGAGTGAATTGCATAAAAATATCGAGCCTAACGCGTTGGTGGTTACCTCAATATCAGTCGAGATTTGCACGATTTCAATTCCTGCCAATTTCAAAGTAGAATGCCGGATTGGATTGGATTTTAAGTGTATATTGCCCGTGGGTGTATTTCATCGATTGACCTGACGCGATAAATATAAATAGCACTTGATACGCTTGTTGAATGGATAATGGAACAGGATTGATAACCATGTGGAAGGCTGACGAAGATTAACTGCTGTTTCATATGAGGTAAAAGTGAATGCATGAAGCAATTTAAGGACTGAAATCACGAATGTTCGTCACATCGTGGAAATGGACCTTTACGCTCTCTCGACTACATCGCGTACTTTCCACGCACATATAACATATACAAACAAAAAGTAGGAGTCAGACGCACTTAACGGTACCAACGATCGTGGTCGGGTAGATCTCGAAAGTGATTCAATACCGTGAGCGAATACACGCACCTAAGTGGCTTCTTAAACTAGCAACAATATTACAGACGGGTGTAAATCGGTTTCGGAGTAGACCGTTGCAGTTCACACACTGGAAAGTATATTTCGCTATCGATCCTCATCCCGTGTAACTGACGGATGCAAAAAAAAAAATTCCGTTCGAGAAGCACGTGCTTACGTGACGCCTTCGGCAAAGCCATAACCAGTTAGCTATTCAATATTGCCAAAAGAGGAGATCACCTGCCTCCGATAGTATAACGATCTTGATGATTTATTCATATCGCCGATATAGCGGTGACCTGTACTTCAACAACAGGGCGACCGAGGAGCGTCAAAGGCGCCCGTATCAACCGCACGAATACCACCACGAGATTACACACTCGCCACGAAGTCCGATTATGTCCTGGTCACGAAGCGACCGTGTGCGTTGCTCACCAACACATGTCAGTTGGCCACTGTCGAGAACCCAGACGATACTCAGTCGGCTCGCGAACTCTTCGACAGTCGAACCGTATTTTGTAGACCCAACGAATAACTTCGCCTTGACGGTTAATGTCACAGTATGAGTATTTCGGAGTAGGACTAATTCACCTGACACCTTACCGAAATCGGCGACAATTAGACGATGGCAACAAGAAGATCGTGCAGTGGTTTCTTTTTGATAATTTTAGCGGTGGCTGGTGCGGCGAGAGGATGGACCCTGGGCAGTGGACTCAAATACAAACTCACTACTACGCTTCTTTTCAAAGAGGCCGGCCCTCCAAGGGCCGGAGGAGACGTCGGCTTTCAGCTTACCGGTGAACTCGCCGTGACCGCGGTGTGGAAGGACCCTAACGACGCGGACACCCTCCTGCTCAGAGTCGAGGTAAGACGATCTCAATTTAAAACATGTTACGTACCTACACGTGGTGAGAAGGAGGCCAGTATGACAGGTCGCAGCTATGTGTTTTCGGTTTCTTTATGCCAGCACGATGCTCTTGGGACGAAATTACGTTTTGTGCCTTCGATTGATCGGCGAATTATTACCATATTCCTATGTAGACTTGATTGCTGTTCTTGAGGGATTTGTTTCGATGAATTAGAACGAAAGGTGTGCATAATTGATGACCAGCCGATCTGTTCCTGCTTAACGCGCTGACATTTCCTTCCACGAGTGACGTGGGCACTGTAATTTTTATGAAGGTTTAAATTTGCCGATGCGTCACTAGTACGCGAAAAAACTTGCCACCAATTCCGTTGTGAGCTAATTGTGAAACTTTAAAGCGCTCTATTATTCCACTATTATGAATTTTTGTATATCCATTCTCAAGGCTCAGTTATAATTAGTAGAAATGGAATGTTCGCGATAAGGATGGCTGATGGCTGCAACTTGCTGACGATGAGTTGGTATACTTTTTTTTACATCATTTTTTTTACAATAAAACGGATAAAGTAATCTTCATGCATATCCAATGATGATTGCGGGACTTTGAGCGTCACAAGTACAGGGGAACTATTAACGTTCGAATCACGTGTCAGCTCATATGCACATCAATAGCTCGCATTCACCCGCATAGCAATAAGCTGACGAATCTTTTTTACTACTAGGTCGGTATAATGCAGACGTAGAGGATACGAGAGGATATCCATAACGTTTTAAAATACATTGGTAAGCAATTGATTGGCACGTGGGAACCTTGAGGATTTCGATGACTTTTGGACTTTGAATACATTGATTCTCTGAAACTTTTGAATACTACATTAAATTAACAGCAATAAATTAGAAACTCAAATGCAGGCAATAAATTCATCTTATTATTAAACATGAAATGAAATGATAGTAAGCTGACACCACGTAGAACGAAATTATTATTTACGAATGTGGCATATAATTAAACTTGAGTTAATTATTAGGTCATAGTGTTTTAGGTCATTGCTAGGAGTATAAATGTATTCAAGTAATTGCCTATGCACATACGCGATGTTGCACGTACATCTAATTTGCGATATGGAAATTCAATGCAAATGCATTGTTAATATTTCTAGACTTTTCATGCTCTCTACCACTATCAGCAATATCTGGAGATTTAATCACAGTCACTGTTGCGTCAGCAGTCAAGGATTCTATCCTAAACACTTCGCGTGTGACCGATTTTCATTGGTCCACGTATTTCATCACTACCAATAGAAATTCAACACACATGGCTCGGGTTAGACTATTATTCTCTTTGTGGGACGGGAATCGATCAAATTACCCTAGTGAATCTGGAGGCAAATATTTACCAAGAAACTTCAATATTTTCAGCTGCTGTCACCGCAGTTATGGATCAAGTCCCGTAAAGCACCAGAGCCGGAAGGTTTCATCGAACACTCCTCGAGGCTGGACGATATTTCGAAAGGACCGGCCCTCGTCCTATGGCAGAAGGGCGAACTGGGCACTCTGTATCTTGACCCATCGGACGAAGCGTCAACTGCAAACCTAAAACGAGGATTAGTCAGTCTTTTCCAATACCGGACTCTGGATGGCGATTACTTGGAGCACGATGCGTCGGGACTTTGCAATGTTACCTATCTATCCGGTGGACCGCACAGACTGATGAAAGAAAAAACTTTCTGCGCGGACAATTCGCTGCCCCCGAAGAAACAGCACTCAAGTCCGGTCTTTGGGGTGAAAGTGGAGAGCCTTCGCAGAGCAGAGTACGATCTGATCTCGGGTCTTTTGCCTAAATCCATTCTCAACGAAGAAAGACACGAGATGAGCCTAGCAACTAAACCAGAAGCCAGCACTGCCGTCAGTTCGCAGCAACTTCTTGAGCTCGTCCCTGGGAAGTTGGAGGCAACACCAGTAATCGCCGAAACTGTCAAGGATGCCATTGTTCTACTAGAACCCAGCTTCAGAGAAAGTTCCATAAGCCTGCAATTGGAGCCTCCTACGTGCCCCGATGCCGGTTGCGTTACGGTTTGTTGATTTCCATGAATTATAGTGTAATACAGGATGGTCACCACCCAGTATAGTATATATGAAAAACCTACCATTTGTTCCACTTTAAGGAAGATCGTTCAACGTGATATCTTTACGGCGTGGAATTTTGTTTAAAAAAAATATAGTAAGATTGCATGCACTAATACCGATATTCTTTTTCAGCTGGGTCAAGTCCTCGATCAAAATCGTGCAGCACTCGCCGAATCGGCTCTGGGATCAACAAAATCTGCCCTAGCATTCCTTAAACTTTTACCCTTGGTGAGGGAAGCTTCGATCGACGACCTTGCCAAAGTTTTAAAGAGTCCTCGATACCGAGAAATAAAAGCTCAACTTTTGGACGTAGTAGGATCAGCGGCGACACCGACAACCCACAAGGCAGCTATGAAGTCTTTACGGCAAGACGAAATCGGCGATGATACTGAGAGATACTTGTGGGCGTTGTCCATGGCACCAGTGCCGCATCCAGACGTCGTCAAAGACGTATTGAGAAGATCAGAAGAGACACAGCAGAACGAGAGACTAGCGGAAACCCTGGCCCTGACCGCAGCCGCTTTAGCAAGACAGGAGGGCTCTCCGGCGATCATCGAGAATGCTAGGGTCAGTCTTGAAACCGGACTTGATACTTGCACCGGAGAGGAGTGCAAGCTTCGCTTCTTGAGGGCATTGAGAAACCTGCGGAGCAAAGCGGCCATTCCAACGCTCCTCAATTACGCCTTGAATGGCACCAAGGCGACGAGCGTTGTCGCTTGGCGAGCCCTGGGAAATCTGCAACGGGAACATATAAATCCGGAGGTAAGAACCGCGGCGAAAAGAGTTTTCTATCAGCTTGGAGGGCCTAGAAAAGACAGTAGCGCGAGGACTCTTGCTCTTGACATCATCCTCGAAACCAAACCGACAAAGGATGAACTTCAGGGTCTAGTTGAGTACCTGGCAAACCAGGACCCAGCCTACGAAGTGCGAAGGTACCTCAGCCAGCGCTTAGACCAGCTGGCTGAAAAGGACGACGACTTTGCGGTTAACTTGAAGGAGGCGGCGAGAGCTGCTGCTGGAAAAGTAAACAACTATCACGTTGCGGCTCAGAAAGGCTTAAGCACGGCGTTCACGAGGTCGTTCCTCGAATCACCGGGTAGCAACGGGTCTCTGGTTACCATTCAAGAAGTTCACTCAGGTCTCCTGAAGAGAGGTATCGTCGACGTCGTTCTGGAGACCGACGCTCATACCCAGCAGATCTTTTCCCTGGGACTATTCGCCGGTGGATTGGGCGGATTCGTTTCCTCGTCTGACAACGAAGTCAACGGTACCCCGACTGAAGAAGAAGTAGCAACAGCCGGCATGGAAATCGCACTTCTCGGAGTTGGAATACGCCCGTTTGTCTTCTTCTCTGGACAAGGCGAGCTCATGGGCCACGTTTGGTCAGGAACAGCGTCGACTCGGACATCAGCCTTTCAAACACTTGCAGCCCTACATCATCACAAGGAAATGTTGCCTCTGGCTTCCGGCTTCCTAACGGAAATCGACGCTGAGGGTGCCATCAGCTTCGATCTCGCTGGTCAAGTGCAGCTGAGTCTTTGGTCGAGGAACGCTCAGTCCTTGGTTGAAATGGCAGCTGGTGTTGCCGTCCACGGAGCCTCTAGGGTCCGCTCAAAATTCGTGCAAAGTACAGCGGAATTCACGCTGACTGTTGAGCCGAAACTCGAGCTCTCTACCGACCTTGACTTTTCGGGTCCAGTATCGTTGTGCATGAGACTCACACAGCCCCAGTCAACAGCCAGACATCACGTTTACAAGATTGAGAGGATACCCGGGAGCAGACATAAGTTGAGAAAGACGAGGAGGTCGAGGGTTTCGACCCCGGCAAAGTCGTACCTACTGAACAGAAAGAATAGCGAAATGTGCTCAAAAGTGTTCGCATCATAGTGACTGAAAACTGTTGATTTTTTATTTTTACGAGTATGTATACGGAGCAGATTTCTCATAAGGTGAATTACTATAATCTGTGTGTGTATTGTGTTAAGGAACGGTGATGAACAACGTGGTTCGAAAACTAGTTAACACTACATGAGTGTACGAGAACACTCTGTATCCTCGATGTGTTTTTGTACCATATATACTGATTATGTTGATTGATTAAATTTATATTGTTTTACGAGTAACAGTGTCATTTTATTTAGAAAATATATTATTTACAAATACATCCCCAGTTTGCTAGTGCTTCTATATCTTTACTCACGTACATGATGAACTATTTGGTAATGCACTTCGCGCTTATTGCTCCAAATCATTTGAACCGCGATAGTAGAAGTCAGATAAAACCTTCCCTGAATTTGAACGAATAGAATTTATGTAATTAAGGTAATGTGAGGTTTGCATTCAAATTTTAACTATTCGCAATGTCTGTTAAAATTAGATCAAAACCTTACGATTTAATATCTGATGAAGGAGCTTGACAACTGACAAATAGGAATGTCGACTTTTCTGATATCGTAAAGTATCCAGCTACAAGAATTTAATGTTGTAATATCTCAAAATAATCGCAGAGAATGTAGTCTCTTCGGCACGAAGTTTCCGTTAAACGTAGCATTCATCAGCACCGTAAAGAAATTCATCGTACTGATATTAGATCGTATTTCTCATACTTAATAAGGATAGTCAAAACTCAAAGGTAGGTATATACAAAAGAAAATCTAAATTCGCAAGTAAAAATAGCTACGTATTCTACTGGGTGTTCCCAGCACACGTGTCTGATACTCATACACTGCTTGAACTTGCATTCGACCGATCTCAATATTATTAGAAGCAAAGCAGTTCTGGACTCTGTCCTCTTATCTGCAGCCACACTCTGCCACCACCATGTCTTCGTATCCATACTGGTAAGTCAGGGTTCCCGTGGCATCCATGTAAAGCAGACTGGTTGCACTGAGCCTGGTTGGCACACAGCACGCTCTTCCGACGGGTTTATTGTTGTTGTTAGAATTGACGTTGGCTTTGGCTTCATCGGCGGCCTGAAACGCGGCGTAAACGAGGGTTTGGACGATCGCGTGTTTCGTAGGACTGAGATGGTCACCTAGTGGGTAAAAGCACTTTCCGACGCACTGGTAGGCGTCGTAGCCCTTCGGAGCAACGACCCACTCGTCGTACGATATTGTGGAAAAGTCAACGTACAGAGACCGTTTGCGGCAAGCGTTTCGACGCCGGCGTCGGGCGGCGTCGTTTTTCCACGTAGTAGTGACGTCCCCTTGTTCCTCGTCGACGGTCGACCGCGGTCTTCGGTTCTTCGGTTTGCTGTAGCTGAGCAATAGGATCGGTCCTTCGCCTCGATGCCAACCATCAACTCTACCGCGTACCCGAAGTCGCAGTACGTCACCGATTCGGCCGAGAACCGCATCGGTCACATTGAATCCTCTCCAAGCATCGTCTCTTCGTGGCCGGTGAACTTGGTCCTTCCAAGGCAATCCGTCGGCCGAATGAACACGGAGAATCATTCCGGCGGCCCCCATAAGCTCGGCCGCTTCCAGAACCTCCCCAGGTTGTGTGATCGGCACGGAGAACTCGAGGACTCTTCCACCATCATTTGACAACGGCCAAGAGATGTGAGCCGGTTGAAGAGCTCGCACGATGTCAGCGTCGGGCCGACGATGGTAGAGCCGCAACATGTATCTCGAGATCGGTTGGCGATGATTCATCTTCGCGGGCCCTCTCACGGTGTGCTTTGCTCTCGCGGTCTTGTTCACAAAACGTTGAGACACCCTGAGTTCGGATGACGGTAAGGTGAGATCGACTTCGAAGGAGGCTCGTGCCAGCACTCTGGTGGACAACCAGGAAAATGGTGCTCCCGTTCTCCAAAGGTAACACATCGCGAAAAGGGCCAGAAGCAACATCGGCCAGTACTGTGCCGACGTCCACATTCTTGAAAGACGTATGACGATTACCGGCTCAGGGACTCTGAAGCGCAAAAATCCAGGAAAACTTCCATCACGAGTCACCGCGAACTCCCCAATTCCTTACCAGACGCGGTTCAAAGAAGTTCTTTGAAAACGACAACGTGCGGTGGAGCCATCCGGCCCGAAACTGGAGTCGATGGACCCCGTCGTCGAAGCCCCTGAAGATGAGGCTGAAGGGAGTCCTCAAATACCCGCCAATCCATGCCACGTTCAAAATTGCCGCTGTAGTTTGTCTTATCGAACGCAGACCTCCACTTGACCGAACGTCTACCCTGGACGGCGTCGCCCTCGCAGCGAGACGAGAGATGCCAGGCTTATCGCCGTCGCGGCGTCACGTCGAGCCATGCGGCTGTGGCTCCCCTTTCCAATGCAGGGGTCGCGCGGACGCCGCGCATCGATTCAGCCCGGTGACGTCATACCGCGAACGTAACCCCAGGAGGTTGGGTATACACGTTGTACGTAGGTACCAGTGAGGCGTCGAGCTGAGCAGAAAAGAGATACACTGCTACGGTTCAAAGTACAGGACGATAACTCGCCTATCATGCCTCCGTCCTGACTAATTCCGAACTCAGGGGCAGAAGTCAAGGCGCCCCGATAACAAAACTGCAGACTCCGAACAGCGTGACTTCCGTAGCGCATCGTCCACAAGAAAATAGAACGGTTCGGTTCGTGCCTTCGTACGTACGTTGTGTCTGCATTTAGAGCGAACATACGGAAGAAGGGAGACTGATCTGACTCTTCAGCTAGTAAGTAACTTCACTGATATCCTAGTCCTAGAGAGCTTTTCTTACACATCGTACACTCGCTGAGAAACTTGAACCCGTCAAGTTTTTCACCACTCTCGTTACGTATCAATCCTCGGTGAATCACTTTGAATTTTGAACCAACCGCTATGTTCGCACATGTTTTACTACTGGAGATGCGGTATAAGTCAGATGCAAGTTCAAATCTTGAGCAGGTTGTTGTCGCTTTAACAGAATGGCTAATAATAGTTTCGTTGCGGATAGGTTCGTTTTTCATTTTAGTCAGCGTGAATACCTGCAGTTTTATCATTCAACTCGTTTTGATACGCAGATGTATCTCCGTTATTTCATGGAAAAGTGACTTGCGTATTCTGGAATTAAATAAACACGGTAATCCCCCCGCAAATTGAGTATTAGGATATCTGGGTTTTGTATGGTTTCGTAGAAGTCCGGATAATCTAGAGACTTGATTCTCGTGACACGTGGTTAGATTCACTTTGAATGAATTTCCAGCAAACAACTCACAGCTCCGGCAGTTTCTTTTCTTGTTACTTTATAATTTGATATCGTTTATACATGAATATCAAACTCCTTGATTTTTATTTAACTATTACGGTTTTATCATCCACTCTCTTTGGGTCTTTGGTAAAGGTCAAACTTTATTTGCAAGAGATGTATGTTTAAATAACCGTTTATAATCTACGCCTGTAGAGCCCACAATCTATGCCCACAATAATGCATCACATCATGGCTTTCACATGTGATGATTAGGCCCAAGAAAATGAAGAACAATATTGGTGTTCATCAAAACGATATTGTTATTTGATTTGTTTCTCCGTTCGAAATTCGGCCACAATACTGTTGTAAATTTCTCTACGTGAAACCGAGCCTCTAAAAGATATGTTTGATATAGTTAGTTCTGCTAAATGTGCTGTGATAAGATTTAACCGCATTGCTGGACGGATTTCGGCTATTATTTCTTAACAATGATAATGGTTTCTGTAGGAATTAACTAAATGTCAGTCGAAGTGAAAAGTACGAGATAAAGTTCACGTATATTCGGAACAAGCCAAACGCGCATCGTTTGGAGGGTAAAAAGAATCAATAAAATCGATCGCCTGCGGTACAACCCTAACAAAATTGTAAAAAGAAACTGCTTACATAGTATCCCAATAAAAAAGCAAAAGAGAACAGTCACCGTAGTAACGATTTTGCAGGAAATACTAGATATTTACTGAACAAAATTGTCTGACGTGAAGTTGTCTCTCTGATTGGTGTAAAAAAGGAATTCAGGAAAGGCTGATCAGCTGTTAGGATGAATGTTGCAAAATTATTGATAACGTTAACGTAAAGCTGGTTCCATGTTACCTTACATATTATAATAAGCCAGTTTCCAGCAAGATGCAGACAAGGTCTACGCGATAAAGGAATACTTACTGCCTCCGTGCGATGAAGACAAGAGACAACCACATCTCTGTATCTTCAAGGCGCTCGCCACTGCAGTTATCGCATCCTGCACCATAACCGTCTCCCGTACCACAGAGCACGATGTATACTGACCTTAAACCAGACCTCGAAAATGCAGTGTTACAGTCGCACCTGGAGGAATACCTTCCCTACGTGGGAGGTGCAGCCGGAGCTCTCGTCCTGACCGGGGTCGCCGCGTACTTTGCTTCACGTCCAACACCGGAGCGACCGCTCGTTCCTCTTGATGCTCAGGCCAAGGTTCTTCCGGTAAGCAGTAAGACATCCGTTAAGAAAAATTTTCAACTCAACTTAATGACGTCGAGCAGAGTAGCCGTCTCTCAGTTTTATGACAACATACTCGTACCTCTATCGCGATGTTCCGTCCGTTCTCTCCTCGTTTCACAAGTTTGGATAGCTTTACGCAAATGGAGGGATACTGGTTAGGGATTAAATTGTTCCATCACATGAAATGAAGCGAATTTAGTGAATTTCTCTCTGGATGCAGTGCCCTGCTCTCCCAACATGTAAATAGTGGAATAGTCCATAATTCTACCAGTTCCTCCACAGCCTGCGTATTCGATGAATATTTCGGTGTTTATGTACAGTAACCCGCAATGCTTGCGAAATATCAACTGTGAAATCGGAGCGGATGAACCCTAAACACGTCAAGAGCGTTATAATATTTCAATTATACTCAGTGAGAATGTAGGGCAACACCCCGGTGAGAAGTTCGTGTAGGATGTTTAGCTACTCTTAAGACTTCTTCAGAGTATTTCTGGTCTCGTTTAAACACGTTGGCTGAGTTCTACGAAAAAAAGCGCAATCCTTCCGCGAAATGAAACATAATTCAGAGTTATCATTGTGCAGAAGTTATTGAGGCAATGCCTCGCAATTGGTACTCGGCATAATGGTTCTGTGTATGGAACTTGGCGGCCGCTAAATATAACCCGAATGAGTATAGACGGGAAATTCGAGAATCATTTGAAGTGTATTTTTATATTCATCCAGCCGTTTCAAATCAAAAAATAATTCGTTGATACTTTTCTATCAGATTAAACATTGAGCTTTGAGGCTGAGAACAGATTTTTGAACTAAAATTGGTGTCAAATTGTTGGCTTTAAATTGTCTTTACAGCTAAAATGGTGAAGGAATGTTCAATAAATTTGAGATAAAAGCTTTTCACCGAAGAAAACATCGTTCAGGGGACCAAAAGTTAGACGTATCGGGAGGGTAGAGCAGGTCGTGTAACCGCGAAAGCAGCGGCGTTTAGCCATCTTCCTAGGGGTGAACATTCTCTCAACGACGAGATCCCCGGGTCCGGCGTTCCCTCGTGCGATGCAGAGTAAACGTACTTACTGGCGGTAAAATAAAGCAGCCGTTCCTCGCGATGCGACGCGACGCGACGCGACGGTCCGAAATGTTGGCAGGATCCCGCGCTTCCCCATCTGCTCTCGGGTAGTTGTTAGCTGTATTTTAACATCGGGATAAGTAAGTCAGGTGATGCAGAGATTACGCCTGCGTCGCGAGGGCCCAGCTCTCGACGTCTCTTAGAGGGGATGGCCTCCGACGGGGAGAGTGTTTACCGTCGAAGCTGGCCCTCGTCCAATAAGTTCAGCGTCGCCAGCGTCCCTCAATATGCGAGCCTATATTTAAATGGCCGAGAGTTTAAGTCGCTCGCTAGTCTCTTCGAGGGGAGGGAAGGACGAATGAGACGCGGACCGCGTGACAGAGCTTGGAGATACTCGGGGGAAAAGAGGCATCTTCGCGAAGCAACCCCGTTATTCGCCGGATCAGGAGACGGTAGTCACGGTGTGGTGCAGGTGTCGTGCAGTTCATATTGTGTACCTGGAGGAAATTTTCATATCCGCGAGTGCTTGGAAGGTTCAATCGAGGCCTCGAGGGCGGTTCTCTGAGTGCCTGGTTCCTTTTCATACGAAATGATACGAAGTCCGATAGACCTTAACGAGCAGTCGGAGATACTCAAGGTTACTTGACGAGCTACATTTTTTATTCGCCAATGTTACCGCACCCCGATACGTCGATTCGTCTATTTTTCGCGTCATTTGGAAAACTTTTGCAGATATTGCATCACGCGTTTTGCATCCTTGATGGTATCCGCCTCTGGCCCTTTCGCGAGCAAATATGCATCAAGGACTCGCGTTGTACCGGTCGGCATCTGTACTTGAAACATTCTTTCGTACAGTTGACCTTGCTACGTGTAAATTTAACACTTTTGAAGAGGTTCCAGAAGAAATGAGACAACCTTACCTAGCTACCGTATGATTGATGATTGGTCTGTGAAACCACGCGATTTATTCAAGAAAAATAGAAGAACAAAGCTGCCGATGAGGGAGAAAATAGTGAAAACTAAAATGAGGCAAAAGCGCCGTGGCCGGTTGTTTAACATCATCAAAGTGATACTGTATACTTGCAAATTTGATTGGAATTTATGCGGCTTGTCTATGTGATTGCAATGTATAGACTTTAGAGCGAGCCCAAAAATTAACACGGGAATCGTTATCTAATCAAAAGTAGGAAAATCATCCGTCTGTTTGTCTCGGGCTACACAGTACTGCTTCATGCTATATTTAGTGTAGTGCTTTGCCGATCGGTTACGCAATATCGGATATAATTTAAGTTTGGGAAACCTTTGGTTTCAGGGTGCCGAGCTTGTCAGAGTGTCAAAATTCTACAAGGACAGCAAGGATGGCAAATTCGTCAGCTACATTCACGAGGACACAAGAACTCTCTACGACTCATTCCGAAGGGGTGCTAAAGAGTCTAGTAAGTCTTCATTAAACCTGAACCAATTTTTAATCAACCACTCAAGCTTGACGTCGACCACGCCCACTTCCTCTTCACCGGTGTAAGCGCGACCTTTGATGTATTGCGTGTGTTAGAATTGGTCAATAAACTATGTTACGATAAACACGAATAATAGTTCAGACGTGATGTGTCGCATTAAACGACATACGCAGACGAGTATCACTTTTAAACGTTTGTAATTTTTATAACAATTCTACAATCCTTCTGCGTGAATGTCCATTAATAGTTAAGTATTGGCTTTTTTTTATTGCTCCAATGGCATCTGTATATTTAACAGAAGGAACGTTGACAGTTGTAATAATTGACGACTGGTCACGTGGTCAGCGCGTCTGTTTTACAAATGGAATATTTTCAATTAAAAAACTCTGTTCAATCGAATTTCTAAGCTGGACTGAGTGTCTTAATTTATAAACGATTCGACAGCGATGACTCGGTCTAATTAAACAAATAATAACAGTTCTGTTAATTTTACTTACCAAATTTTCAATGCGAAAAGATGGGTTGCACAGTTTGGCAAGTTTGATTCAAACCACTTATTTCAGACTTATATTAAGATAACATACGGAGGACAGGTGGTCCAAGGAAAAGCTCGCCAAACAAAAATATCAGTCAATAAATAGATTTTCCACGATTAGATAAGCTTATGCTTTTCTCAATTAAGCTTGGGCTCTCTCTGTTGCTCATTCTTTGACAGTTGAAATTACCTAAATTCAGTCCATAATCCTCGAATATATCTATTTTGATTTGTATATTTCGAGGGATAGTTAGAGCTAAGTTAAAGCCAGCGTACCGCAAACCCCAAGATTCGCAAGGTTAGAAGAAATAACTAACATTTTCTGTAAAACAAATAAGAAAAATATAAAATACCAAGGCCTGACTGGTCGTCGAGACCGACTAGGTGCACCGTATGTTACATATATTTTCGTTCGCAGATATTGCCAAGTTCGCATTTTGTTGACAGACAATGGGCCATGCCTTGGATGGCACGAAGGAAAAAATAAACCTTATCAATGGCTGCACTACAACGAGACGTTGCTGCGCGCGAGGAACTTGGGCTCAGGATTAATCGCCTGCGGCCTTGTTCCCGGACCTCAGACATTGATAGGACTCTACAGTCAAAATTGTCCCGAATGGGTACTCACAGAACAGGCATGCTACAATTACTCCTTGGTGGTCGTACCTCTCTACGACACCTTGGGACCGGACGCCTGCGCCTACATTATCAACCAGGCAGAGATCAGTTTGGTAGTTTGCGAGGACGACAAGAAGTGCAATCTTCTGTTGGACAAAGCACCGAGGTGTCTCAGGAAGCTGGTCGTAATGAAGGACATCAGACCCGCCACGAAACAACGGGCGAAAAACCGAGGCGTTGAACTCCTGAGGTTCGACGAGGTCGAGCGTCTCGGTTCCCAAAAGGACTACCCCGAAGTACCCCCTCGTCCAACTGACCTTTGCACCATCTGTTACACATCCGGGACGACGGGGAATCCTAAGGGTGTCATGCTGACCCATCAGAATGTGGTAGCCGGCGTCTGCGCTGTGCTCCTTCAATTCGGGGACCACAGGCCCACCGCCAAGGACGTTATGATCAGTTTTCTTCCTCTGGCACATATGCTGGAACGGTGCTGCGAGAATGGAATGTACATGGTGGGTGGCGCGGTGGGCTTTTACAGTGGAGACATCAAACATTTGACGGAGGATATGAAAGCTCTAAAGCCGACGGTGATGCCCGCCGTTCCGAGACTACTCAATCGAATCTATGACAAGGTGAGATTTAGTTAAAAGCTCTACGGCAAGTCGGGTTTCTATTTTCGTCGTTATTCACAGATTTTGCCGTTACGACGGAAATTCGTTTTATATGGCTGATGATAGTTGGACTAAAAAGTTGCGTGATTTAATAGTTTTCAGAACGCTTTTGCGTATATAATAAAAGCAAACAAACGGAAGTGTTAAGAGCTTTCGACTTTGCAGAGAAACGAGCTGGTTTTTTGTCGGTGTGAAAATACACGCCTGCCCTGTAAATATTTTTACTACGGAATCGATTAATGCGAATTTTTCCACAAATCAATTGATCAAGTTGCACGTAAGTTGTTGGCTGATCGCACGCTTATTTATCTTTCCTGAACGTCGAGATGCAATCAAAGACTTTTTGATTTACGATCATATAAGAGCCCAACATTTGATCGCGGATTATACTCAACGAAGCTTTCACCCAGTCCCAACATTTCCGATATTACCGTTTCCTTTATAGCAATTTTTATCCAAGGCTGAGGAGTAAAGTTTCTTCAAAAGGTTCAGTAAATAGATATATATTTATGTAACACTATAAACTCCGGCGGCAGTATACTCGCACATCGTATCCAGTATACATATACAGACAGATTTATCACCCACCACTATATAAACAGTTTCCTCGTTCCGTCACTCAACTAGAGTACACTTCAAGAATAACTAAATTTGACAGGTAACAGCAGAACTCCAAGGCTCGTTTCTTAAACGGATGCTATTCAACATGGCCTTGCGAGCGAAGGAGTCGGAAATCAAGAAGAGCATAGTAAGGAACAACAGTTTTTGGGACAAGGTCGTCTTCAAGAAGATACAGGATGGAATGGGAGGACGACTCAGATTGATTATGGTGGGCTCAGCGCCTTTGTCGGGCAACGTTCTTACCTTTGCGAGATGCGTTCTGGGATGCCTGATCGTCGAGGGTTACGGGCAGACCGAATGCTGTGCCCCAATCACCTTGACCGTCCAGGTTAGTCAATGTCGTCCTATGCGTGCACTCGATCCGTCGATGAATCCGTTGGAACGATAGCTCGTGTACGAGAAGAACGTGGAAAGGTCAGAAATCAGGTTTACGCACCGGCGTTCACGTTGCGGCTATTTCTATAAACAGCACCTGGAATGCCATGAAATTTAAAATTAGAGCACAAGTTTTCTCATTCACCAAATTCACTGCCCAATGGGACAAGAGCTAAAAATACGCCAATCCCATTAAACAGCAATTAATTTACGCAAGATCCATTTCAACTAATGAACATATTTTTATGATTTTGTACTTCGCGAGTTATAAATCATTTCAGGACAATTATGCTATCTAATTAAGATCATACTTATTCGACAATCCCAGCTGAATGATCAGCATAGCCGAAGTTGTTTGAACAATTTGAACACTTGACTATCGTACGGAGCGGTACAGTGTACAATTGGAAAACAAAACTTTTATCGCAAATGTAACATATCGCTAATTGAGAAATGGTGTTTGAAATAATTTGCACAATGATCCCGTATTTCTTTATCTTCTGTGCAGGTTTAAAAAATCAAAAATCGATAAATCGATAGTGATATCAATTCGCGCTAACGCTATTACTCCATCCATTTCGGGGATTCAATTACGAGTAACTTAATTCAAAAGACGCTGACATTGTTGATTCGATAAACCGTCGAAGGGTGCTATCGCGAAAACAACCGCCAGCCACAAACTATTCACCCTGCTCTTGCTATACTTAGCCCATTAACATGTGGCCTCTGTAAACATAAGGAAATTATTCATGCTGCACTCAGTCTGGCTAATTCATCTCTCCACCCCATTGCGGTCATCATTATTTTTATCGCTGGCATAAACGCCTATTAGTTTTGAAACAAACGAAAACTCGTGTGTACATCCGCATTCTCATCATATTCGTACTAATCTTGTTATTTATTATTGATATCTAATTCTGTTACGTGCAAAGTAACATGTAAGCTCGACACGTGTGTAAAGCTGACGCAACAAGAAGTGAGTAACTATGGCCACAGCCACTGTCTGTCGACTATTTGTAAAAACTCGTAATTTATCCGCGATGAAACACCGTCACACTTTGCGTTACTGATCATCCTGACTCACGCAGTAAATTCATCTTACAATTTATTCCCACGTGCGTGGTTAGGGTCAGCGTCGGCGCGTATTTTCATTAATAGCTTTTGATTGAGCCGTGACGCTTAATTTAACTTCAAATTTACCAGTCAGCTTTATTCCATCTCAAGCAGTCAGTCCGCCACAAGCCCCTGCAATTATTAATATAATACACCGGCGGATCGGTAGGCTACATTAAATTTCAACGATACAACAACGAAAAGTTCTATTTTTATAATATTTCCGAGGCGACAAAAATATTATACGCAGCATAGATATTCTGGTTTTGTTCTATAGGATAATCAAAAATATACCTACAATATTTAAGCTTGTAAGTTTGTTGGGCACATATAAAAATTATCTAAAAAATCGACAGCTTATTTTGCAATCATTGCGCGTATTGACGCCATCCGCACAAGACAAATGAACACACCTATAATTATAATAAACTAGACTCCAGACAAGTGGACGAAAATTTGTACCATTAAAAGCCGGAATATTCAACCGCCAATTTTTTAATTTTCATCTAAAAAATCGTGTAAACCTTGAAAAATTACTGTACGGGTTTGCATTTCAAATAAACCTTCCGAAAAATTGCGTAGAGAAATTCGTTTACATCCTGATTCGAACGACTCTGCGTAAATACTGAATTACGTAAATTTCCTGCAGCTGGCATAGCGCACGAGTAAAATCTTGAACTGAAACGGATGCCTCGACACGTGAGGCGTTCCTATTTACTCGCATAACAACACAATATATTGATTATATTAGCCCGGTTCATAATTAATACGCGCAGGCAAGATAGGCGATAATGTGTAGCGCGTTTTATAATATCAAGTATTTTATGAAGTGCTTTTGGATATGTATAAGTGTACCAGAAATTTTTGATGCTGTGTAACAAATAGCGTACACATTTTACCACCTGAAACACGTGCTGCGAACTAAATATATCTTCACTTCAACGTCATACTTACATGCTTATGTGAATCTATGTTTAGTAGTTTTCATCCATAACCAAATGCTCGTATTAAAGTACAATAAAATGGTAGCATTGATTCCAGTTTATTTTTGCGATACGTTAGAACTTTTAATAGCACGTGAATACCTGGTCGCTGTATTGAAGTGGCGACATAAACCTGACGGTATAACAGCCGTAGCGGTTTATTTTATCAACACCGATTCAATTCTTGCAATCAATTTAGAGCACGCACACTGTACACACGTTGAGATATAACGAAATCACCGTGTCGGTATTTTTATTATTATTTATTTTATTTCTTTTTTCTTTTTTTTTTTTTTTTGCGCCTCCGAATTCCATTGGCATATAAGTATTGGATGTGTAAGCAATACACAAATAACGTCGTATCGGAGTCCAAAAATAACAAAGGGGTGATCGTAGTGGTCAGATGACGCGGTCAAATGACAATGAGATGTATTGCGACAACTTGTAACTAACTTTAAACAAATTAAACCCTCTCGAGTCAACAGCGAACGTTGTTCATCAATTGTTTTCTTTTGAAGGGTGACCACGTGCCGGAGCACGTGGGACCGCCGGTCGCCTGTTGTTGCGTGAAACTAGTCGACGTACCAGACATGGAATATTACGCCGTTAGCAACCAGGGTGAAGTTTGCGTCAAGGGTACCAACGTCTTCGCCGGGTACTTCAAGGACCCCGAAAAAACTGCCGAGGTTATCGACGAACAAGGATGGCATCACACAGGAGACATCGGCATGTGGTTGCCTGTAAGTTTCAAAAAATCGCGTTCAAGTTAGTAAATTGTAGTGTAATGATTCGTGCTGAGGAAAAACCGTTATTCCACGATTTTGAATTTCCATCGTGGATTGAATTTCAAAAATACTGTGATGGCGTTACAGTATGGCATGAAAAATATAAAAAAATTGTATCTACTAAATCTGGCGATTATTTCGTTGACTCAACCGAATCTTCTTGCATTTAAAACATTTTTTTCGCCATGTATGGCCATCGCCAAAATTGGTAAATTCAACAACAACGTTTTCTCTGTGTGTATAAACGCACGATTACCACATAATTTTGTTATTCCTTCCCCAGAATGGCACGCTCAAGATAATCGACCGTAAAAAACATATCTTCAAATTATCACAAGGCGAGTACATCGTCCCTGAAAAAATAGAGAACATATACATCCGTAGCCAGTATGTCCACCAAGTCTTTGTTCACGGTGAATCGCTAAAGTCCTGCGTCGTGGCGATTGTTGTTCCTGACGTTGACGTCGTGAAATGCTGGGCATCCGAGAACAGAATTCCCGGAACGTTGAGCGTCCTTTGCGCGAACCCAGAGGTAAAACGGCTTATCCTCGACGACATGCAGGCCTGGGGAAGGGAAAGTGGCCTCAAGTCCTTCGAACAGGTTTGTTTGAATATATCCATACTTAATTATAGTATAAAATGGCAAGAAACTTAATTATTTATGTGATAATTCATGGTACACACCTTACAGTTTTGAGATTATTCGAGACTCTAATGACGTTTGATACGTGAATTTTTTTAGGTGAAAGACATTTACCTGCATCCAGACCCATTCTCAGTACAAAACGGCCTTTTGACGCCAACGCTGAAAACGAAACGACCGCAACTCAAAGCATACTTCAAACCTCAACTGGAAGATCTTTATCAGCATCTGGCTTGACCGAAGTGACCTCCGGTCTTCAATTATTAATTAACAATTGAACCAACTCGCTCCGGAACGATGAACCACGCCTTCTAGACCAAAAACGCTATTGTCAACACTTGATACACATTTATTACATCATTTTCACCAATACATAGTCTTGAAAGAGGAACACTAAATAAGCTATTAAGATATTGATAATATTATAAATAATAAAACAGGTTATTGTTAAACTTGTCTGGTTCCTTCTTCCTTCAAGATGTTGACCGGCTCCTTTCTGTACGTACGAAATATTCAACGATTCTATTATTTCAATTCCTCTAACTCAATCCTCGGTGTATCTGTAATATACATACATACATTCACACATACCTGCTTCGTTAGTTGAAATTAGCCTGGGTGAACCAAACCGGTAGAGATCCTTGAAAGATCGTGCTATTAATATACATGATCAAACGACGAAGTGGAACAAATTTGAAAATATTAAACAAGTAAAAATAAATCCACTCAACTCTGTTACTATAATACTTGAGTGGGCTCATTGACGCGTTGAATCGATTAAATTTGATTAATGCATATTCGCATGGAATACGTTAAAATAAAACGATCTAACGATAAATGTTCTATATGCGTAACTAGAATTCATTACAAATGACAGATTATTTGCTGCTTCAGTAATTCATCGACGATTTTGTGAAGGATGGGTGTTTACAGTTTGTACAAGATATGTAACATGTATCTAATAAATCCCAGCTGCGTTTAAACAAATTTTAAGGTAAGCAAATTTTCATACTTGTCATATATAACATATACATACATATAGGTATATTGCTATATACATATATGCGTAGAAATGTAAGGAATGCAATGAAATATACGAAGTTCTACTAAAAATTTTTAGTCATCACATTTTCAATTTGCTTCTTCGCGATGTTTTGTTCTACACATTTTTCTAGAACACCAACTAGCATGGAAGGCAATGACTGTATTGTATATCTTTCTACTTTTTTACGTTAGAGGAAAAATATAAGAATCAGATTACAATATGTTACCCAACTATTTCAAATAAAGACAGGTGAAATGTCAAAAATAATTGCTTCAGTGAGTTACTCCAATTACATCAGTGAGTTATTAATTTAATACTTACACTTTGCAAATAGGTCTTCATTATATCTACATTAAATATGTTTACAATCAATGGTATTTTAATAAATTAAAATTAGTTTCACCACCTGCTGTAACGAATTCGATATCTGGTCGATTCAAGAACACACACCAGTGATGCAAGACGAGAATTGAAATAACACGAAGTAAGGTTGTTTACACATCAAAGCGTGGTTGCTACAAATGTATACCAAATTCATTACAGTATGCAGGTCTACATGTTTCGAACTTTGGCAATAACCCAAGACGAAAATACATAAAACAGCATCCCCATGTTATCTAAAGTGTAGTAACTATCAAATGCGACAATAGGTATATAAATAAGTGATATAAATAAAAAGTATGGCAAAGTCGCATATTCAAGAACTCTGTGCAAGAATCAGATGTCCAAAAATAGGCAGTGCATTATAGAAATCTTCTTCAATTTCGTTTTACCTATATATACAAATCTAGGCGAGCTATGAAAAACCCTGATCATGCATCACGCAAATCGAGATATTATAGATGACCTCAACAATCGCAATCCCATATGTATTTCAATATTAAAACGGTGGAATGAAGGTACATTCGGCATATTAATTCCTAAACAAGCTAGTCAATGCGACGTTTAAGCTTGTATTAAATCGAACAGATAAATTGAAAGATAATTCTGTAGAAACCGCGGCAAACTATTTTGGCACGACCTACTTGTAAGCCTGCTGATTGTTGATTAGCGACTTAATTTAACTTCAATAAACGTAGATTTTATACTGGCGGAGAAGTTATTACGTTAAGTAATTATCATTAATGTTACTTGATCTGAAAGATGCGTGACACCGTGTTATATTGTACATTTAACCCTTAGACTTGAAGCTATAATATACTACGAAGCATGCCACTATTGTTAGTACGAGGGCAACAATTGCAAGGGCTATCCTTTGTTGAACAGCCCTGAAAATCATCCCCGATAGCAATCGAGATCCTCGTCCGAGCTCCGCATCAGTTTCTCGTAACTAAAAATACATATTTACGGTCAATAAATGCTGATAATTGTAGGAGGTTGGCACTTAATTATTCAGAAATCCAATATACCAACCCTTCCTCTAGTTCTTTGTATGGTTTCTCTCTGATCATGAAGATCTTTTAGAACCTGAGAACCAACCTCTTCACTTTCCAAAACCATGCGGTAACCGTTTTGCAAGTTTCTCCCTGTTCTTTCTATCCTATCAGAATTATCTAGTAATCTCTGTCTTTGATCTATTGTTATACTGGTATCCCACGATTCGTCTCTACCCCCCTCAGCTCCTCCATCGTCCTTAGGTCGCTTAGCGGACTGAAATTCTTGATTCAATCTCTTTAGTTCTGCTCTGTGACTCTCTACGCGACCCCTAAGTCGATCGCGAGCTGTGCCACTCATTCCCCGTACCTCCAGCTCCATTTGCTCAAGCTAAGAAAAGGAGTCAAATAAAAAATGAGTTCAATTAAACAAGATTCTTGTTACGTTTTCACGTAGTTTGGGCATCGTCACCTGATAAAAACACGGTAAATATCTTCCTTACCAACTCTTGAGCCTCCTCAACTTGCCGGTCAACATCTTGAACGAGCGCCCTTTTTTCACCTGTGAATTAAATCATGGATGACGTATGCGTATCACCCGAGATGTGATTTGTATCGATTATCATTTGTCGCAAGACCGCTAGATAGCGACCGTTTGTCACGTCACAATCACCGTATTAATATAAACTCAACGTTAAAATAACGTGATTATTTCAAGGTACACAACGAAAATATCCTTACCGCTATTCACTATCGCGATCCTACTTATTTTAGCGGTGATATCAGCTGTCAAAACAGCGTATTGTTGCTCGTAGTTGTCAACGAGCGTCGCCATCTTTATTTTTAGTTCGAAAACTCGACACCCTCGAGATCGACTGCGGCGCTAACGACACCGTTAACGAATCGTCTACTGCGTAAAACGTCGCTTCCTTTTCCGGTTAGGTCCGACAAAGGTTTGTCCGTATTTTCATGTATTTATTAAATATCCAAGTTTGTTCGAATAATCGTGCGATTATGCGTGCACCCAGTGACTCCCGGATACTCTTTCATGTTTAATCATGTATATCGTCCACATATTTATTGCCACCTTTAAACGATCGTACTTTATTTTACAGAGCCAAAATGGTGCAGCGACTCACCTATAGACGACGGCTGTCGTATAATACGAAAAGTAACAGGAGACGTGTGTAAGTGTTTTCACATATCAAATTGCCTCAAAGCTATTATTCCCCTAAATATTCCCGCTTGAATAAGTACACATACGACGGTTAAACTCATCGTTAATATAAGATTTTCTCTTGTCCGTTTAAGTGAGGTTATGTTTTGGTTATCGCTACCCGTTTCTCTTGAGTCTATCCACGTGCGTACGACAGTTATTGTATCGACCTTAACACGGCTTTTTTTGTTGAATATTAAGGATGGGTTTTGTTGCCTAAATTTACGCCAGACACATTGCACATGATGTTTTCTATGGAACAATTTTACATCACCTATCATATCACTTGTGATTTATCGGCTTCTTTCTTACAGCGTTCGTACGCCTGGTGGTAAACTTGTTTACCAGTACCTGAAGAAACCTAAGAAGATCCCAAGATGTGGACAATGCAAAGATAAACTTAGGGGTATCCAGCCTGCCAGGCCAATGGAACGCTCACGTATGTGCAGGCGCAAAAAGACAGTAAAGCGTGTCTACGGCGGTGTCCTTTGCCACAAATGTGTCAAGGAAAGGTACGTAGTCGTTAACAGACATGACCGAATTTAAAAAGACTCAATCGTACACATTATTAAGTATAAAAGATACTATAGTCAATCTTTCCAAACTCAATAAACTATCACCAATTTTAACTAATATCAAAGTCTATGCAGCCTTGATGCAAAAATGTCGCAGTCAGTGTAATTCTACATGTAACTTAAAAAAACTTTTTGATTTCATGTGAAAACAACTCCAAGAAATGTATTACTGCGATTCGTAGTAATTCAATTATCAAAATACATTTCTGGGCATCATTGTTGCGCAAAATCAAACTTTTTTGGACATTTGTATTTGGTAATGCATGTAGAATTGTGCTGATTATGGTATTTTCAAATCAGTGATGGCGTAATTTTGATAATAAGTCAAAATAAATGACGTTTTACACAGCTGATGAAAACTGACTATAACATCCTCTTAACCTAATGACTATTTGTCACTTGAAATATTCCACCAATATTATAGAAGATTCTATAATTACACACACGCTATATTATCTTGCGTAAAAATTTCACAATAAATTATTTTCATAATTTATAACCCTTATGGTCAAGTTTTATATCAAAGCTTGGTTCGGTATTGCAGTTACCTGCCTAACTATTGAAGTTAGGACATAATGTTTTTTACACATACTTGCCACTTCGGTTCATTATTTGTTCTTTACTCTTACTGAATATTACTCAATCTCAAATTCGTAGTACGGTGGTGATTGTATGTAATAAAATCATGAATAACATTTTAGTCTACATTTCTTTACTGTGTTTCAGAATTTATTTATTCAGATGATGTTTTTATCAACAGCGATTGATTTATTTTACTCTGTTCACTTGATCTCGCATAATTTCCGTAGTTCGATTCTAATCAGAATATAGGTTCATATTTTCACATTTTTGCTTGAATTGAAACATCGAAACGAAACGTAGAATCCCAAGTTGTAAATACTACTGCGTTTACTTTAATGTGGTGTTTTTTTATTTTAGAATCGTTCGTGCGTTTTTAATCGAGGAACAGAAAATCGTCGTGAAGGTAATCAAAGCTCAACAGGCTTCCAGCAAGCCCAAGAAGACCGATAAATAAGCTGTTCATCTTTTATTAAACGAAAAATAAAATTAAAAAAAATCTACTGACGTGGTTTACTTTTTTGCCCTTTATAATTGTATGTACCACGGCGTTCCATACCGGTGGCATGCTACGTCGTAATTTGTAGTTACTTAAGGAGAGCTACTAATGAACATACACGCGAAGAGGGAGATGCAATCTCGAACCTTTTCACTAAATATTGTCGCAAGGTATTATTTTTTTCTGCAACACATTGGGCTCCCCTAAAATTTACATACACACTACCAAAATCGTTACCCCTATTTCGTACGTATCTAGATGGCTTAATTTTACGCGAAATAAATATGCAGATGTGTTAATACTTACGACACTGTACGATACTTTGAAAGATTTGCCTCGTTTTATGTCGAATACTATGTTTACACGCATATGTTGTAAGAAACTAGTGAAATTACATCCTGAATTCTGAGAAAAACTGTTCTAATATTACGTCTACTCACTGTAAGCATATATACACGATTTTTTGAAGTCGCTGGTGATTTAATTGAGCATGTTTCCACGATGTCACGTAATCCAGTGTACAATGACGAATTAATGAATTAATGATCAGCAAACGCGTTCTGCGCAAAAGCACGTGGAGGAAATTGCAATTCACAACGCTTATTGTGAGTCTGAGGTAACTTCTTGATAGAAAAATTTGCTGTATGTCACGATTAGTTCTTTGAATTAGTGAGGTATATAACAATAGCAGGTCCGACTCGCCCGTGTATAATCGGCACGATGTGTCTATCAATTAGTATTATCTTCGCAGTATTGTAACGCGCACAACGAATTGTCACACGTCACGATAGATTTGTGCTTCCTACTTCAACCTATTGTTATTCATTCAGTCACTAATTTCAAACTTATATACATGTGAACCGCGATGTGATACGTGTTTCAGGGAATAGATAATCCAATGAGTTCAATGTCGTAAACTTTCGGCGCAGCCGTTTTGCTCTAATTTTAGATTTCTATTTAAGATTGCCGGTCTGAATGAGAATTACTCTAATTCTATCGCGAGACAACTTAATCTCAAGCCCTCAAATTACTGTTTGTAATTTGAATGTTCATAATCAGTTCGTTTACTCCAAGATATTGCATAATTATCGATATATTATTATATGCACCTAGTTCTGCTCTTTTGCACATACGCCGTACAATTGCATACAAAGTGTATCCCAGCCTCTGACCAGTGCAATCTCGACCAAGAGACAGCTGGTGAGGCGTAAAAAAATTATAAAAACTTGATACGATTCATTCCAACTCCATATTAGAAATCTTAGACTCTGTGTACTTCTGCCCTCAGAACTCGCTGTATGCGTGACGCACGCAGCATCTGGCCGAAAAAGGAATTGATACCAAGTTTGAATCAAGACCAAGGAAGTTTTGCAACAGAATCAAAGAAACCCCACACTCGTAGAGCGATTTCGTTAGCGGGATTTTCACTTTTTACCATTCAAGCGATGCAAATTTTTGCTAATAGCTTCATCGTACAGAGCGATAGAATATTTTCAAATAATTCGCACAAACGTACAACAATTTTCGAGGTAACAATTGAAATTTCTTACAGCTACCGCGGGAGTTATTCGCAGCGACTGGCAAAGGTTCGCCAATCCCTTACTCGTAAATTTTATCCTTGATTCCGTATATAGTTGTACTCTGAGATCATTGTACTCCAATTATGGGCAACAAGTGTTCAACCCGTTCCGGAGTGTGTATAAACGACTATATACCTATAACTACAACTGGAATTTAACCAGCCTGTTTCTTATTTGTACGACAATTTTATACCAGACGTCTTGTTACATTTCCAAATTCAGTATGTACATACATACAACATCCACACATACGCACCTGTAACAACATGTTAGGTCAACATTCTTTTACTGTACCAACTTCGGATGCAACGAAATATCCTGTACATTCACCGGTGACTTTCGTAAAACTCTCGTTAAAAACCTGAATCGATCTAACTCCGTAATGCAACTTTTCCCGTAGTTTGTATGATAAGTGAAATTGAAAAATGGATATTTTATAGCGGGAAAGTTGTCGGAAAAGATGTGGCTAGTCTAAAACCCGCCTTCTCGACTCGAGTGTCGAAAAGTTGACAGTATATTTCTCAACGCAATTATAACAGCCACACTTCAAATTCGTCTGGCCTGTAAAACTGCGTTATCGAAGCTTGCAAGGGGCGTATAGTAATTTATTCCTCAGTCGAATAATTAGCCC
Source organism: Neodiprion pinetum (assembly GCF_021155775.2). Taxonomy (NCBI): domain Eukaryota; kingdom Metazoa; phylum Arthropoda; class Insecta; order Hymenoptera; family Diprionidae; genus Neodiprion; species Neodiprion pinetum. The sequence continues at coordinate 32,107,484 of NC_060232.1, read as the reverse complement.
TTTGTTGATCAGTGTGCGTAGTCAAATCAGTTATAACGGGCAATGCCGGAGTTACGCCTGACGCGTTTATGCTGTTTATAATATAATATAGGTATAATATAATACGTACATACATACATGCACGTGGGAAGAATTTCATTCGGAATTTTTATCGGATATTTATGAGACGAGATATGTCATGCGATACACCTCTCAAACAAATATCAAAATACAACCCGCGCTGTGATTTTGAATTCGTATAACCAGTCAATCCTCGTTCTAGGCCTTTCCAAATTTTCTAATTAATTGTAAACACGTACAATATAGAGGATCATAAAAGCAATTGGGCTCGCAGTATGCCCGTGTATCTCGGTTATAAGAATGTGCAAATGGACGTTTCTAATTTAAAGCAGTAAATATATAAAAAGAACAAGACCAGACTCAACAAAAATAAGAAAAATAGGTTGAAAATTGAGAACTTTACGACTGTTTGAAAATAAGAACGCCACTGTCTGGGATCACCGTTGTGACATCTTTTCCTTGCGTCGGTTTGCCTAGACGCTGGTATATTGTCGTTTTTCTGTTATATTTAAAATCTTTTGACGCATGCTCTTTCATCCACGATTTTCGTTGAGTTATTTTTTGCCATCCACACTTATTCGGTCCGGTTGTTGATACACGGTATAATTTTCTACACGTTCATTTTTAAAAATCGAATCTGCGGGCCTCGCATGCAAAACAACAACTTCGGCACGCCGCTGTTATCTTACAGAATCGTGTGCTTGTAATGAGTCAACTTTCGTAAACATAAGTTTCTAAAACTCATTTATAATCACCGCGTACATGATTTGGACACCTGAGAGAGTATGCACGTACCTATACATATAGACATGTGTAATATATACGAAATCCTGGTTTGCCGGAAATTCCAAGAATCAAACTTACGGCGTGGGCAGCGTTAATAGTTAACACATGTTAATTTTGTGACATATATAGATATAATATGTAAACAGTATACACATTATAAAATCACCGTCTACGACCCACACCTTAAAGGTTTCATCAAGATTCCGTTATCATTACAACCGCGCATAAAATAATAACGCTAGTTTTATTTTTTTGTTAACATTTTTTTATCTTTCACTTTTTTCTTTTACTTCCATTTTTACAAACGTTCCTCAACCAATCCCTCCAAAAATATTTAAATCCACGTTTTCTTGCAATAAAATTTCCACTTCCTTTACTCTAATTCTCAAACACTCCGCGCTCATTACCCGCCGCATACATTATAATTGACACGCGTTACTAACACGGTTGAGTGAAGATCTTGCGGTTTATCGTTATAGGTCCTCGCATAATATCCCTACACATAACACCCGCCTACGCATATGTATAGCATATGTCTGTATCTATCTTTAGGAAACACGTGGCACGCCGTCGCTGGATGAAACCAAAAAACGAATACAAAAAATGTAACAACAACAGCAACCAAAAAAGCAGGGCGGGAGGGGGGTTTAAAAGAAAAGCAGAAAAAACTTAGTCGACAAAAAATCTACACATAATATGCATTTCGTTAAGTCACCAAAGTAAATCTCCATGACTAGTGGATAGCGCAGACCATTTACAACGGAAATTGAGAAACCTGAAAAAGTTTGTTCAGGCTCGCCGACAGATAGCAATTGCAAATATATCCTCGCCTTGCGCGGCTGCAAAACCCACTGTCTGAAGATAGGTGTATGCACTTAGTGTAGGTACAGATGTAGTCACAGTGTCGCGATACGTCTCTAGGTATTTATAACGAAAAGACGTACCGCGACGAGGAAGTTGTACCCACGTCGCAAACATGTTTAGAGTATGATAACCTCGACGCAAGTTACAGTGCATTTTACCTCATTAATGAGAAATATAGTTAAGGAACGAAATCTCAGTTACTGCACACTATATCAACACGATAAACGTCCCACGTCCGAGACGACGTTACGTATCGAACGGTTGCAGAAATTGACACCCGAACGAATGATCGTCAGCGCGAATTTTTCACAGTCCGCAATTAAGAGAGTTGTAATGGTATCACATAAACCACC